>NC_133332.1:163855816-165055816 GCF_042186555.1 Aquarana catesbeiana | reverse complement strand
GGAGCCCACACACGATCGGAATTTACGACAACAAGGTCCTATCACACATTTTCCGTCGGAAAATCCGACCGTGTGTAGAGGGCATAAGTAAGGCCTCTTTCACACGGACTGTCCGTTCAGGTCCACCTGTCAGTTTTTTAGGCGGACCTGAACGGACCCTCCATAGACATCTATGGAGCGTCGGATGTCAGCGGTGACATTTCCGCTGACATCCAACCCGCTCCGATCCGAAAAAGTGTAACGGAGGAAAAACCTACTTTTCCATCCGTTATCAGATCGGGTGACGACGGACTCTACGGTCCGTCATCACCTGATCCCCCATAGGGGAGAGCGGCGCTCTGACAGGTCCATCGCTGCACAGTGTGCAGCGACGGACCTGTAATTTTCCTGCTCAGCGCAAGCGGATATTTACGGGGCGGATCATCACTGATCCGCCCCATGTGAAAGAGCCCTAATACTTCTGAATGCCCAGAGTTGGGGGGGCCTCACAAATAGGTGATTGACTGTCTTCTATAATGTATGATTATGTAACACAATTGATTTTTTTGGTCAGGAATTAATTGCAGCTCCATATGTATCTTGTAAGTTTATTTTTATTTTTTTTTACTAGGTGAAACATTGCAGTCAATGGAACTTTATTCTTTTATCCTTCTAATTATTTTATAGCTATACAGTCAATTTCACTGCTTAGTTTTTAGTTTTGAATACATCTATCTGAAGTCAGAATCCCCTCTCTCACTCCCCACTTTCACTTTGTTAGATATATGCAGGTTTTCAGTTAGTGAGTCTAAAAACAAATTACAGTACTACTGCTGTGCTTTATTTTAAAGAAACCACTCTGTAAACCCATGTCATGGATGTCCCGTGTTAAATGTTTTTTTTGTAAAGTAAATGTTTCTTTCTCGAACATCATGGGACACAGAGCCACAGTAATTACTGATGGGGTTATATAGGTATCACTGGTGATTGGACACTGGCACACCCTATCAGGAAGTTCAACCTCCTATATAATCCCTCCCCCTTGCAGGGATACCTCAGTTTTTACGCCAGTGTCTTAGGTGATGGACGCGTAAAGATGTCCTGTGCTGAGCTCCAAAGGGAATATCCTAAGATCCTATACTGGGGCAAGCCAGGCGAACCGGATCCATTCAAAGTGTCTTTTCATGGCCGAATTGAATGGTACCCGGGCCTCGTGTCCGAAGAAACGAGGTTTTACCCGTAATGCTTCTCTTTTTAGAGAGCTGGACCCCGCAGATCAGAAAATGGCTTTAAACTTCCTAATTTCTGGCGAGGTGCTTTACGGTAACAGAACTGTTGGATCCCCCTATTCGTAGGGGGCCCCAGTCTCTGACGGTTTTTTCAAACGGAGCCCACCGTGAGAGGTGAAGATTGGGTCTGTGTAAACAGCACCCTGCAGCTGGATAAGGTAAGAGGAGATTCCACAGAATTTTTGAGTTCTAGTGGCTTTTCTCCTTTAAGGTAAATGCATGCTATGCCTATTGTGACCACCGGGGGCTGCCAAGAGCACAAACCTGCACATGCTGACTGTCTGTCTCAGGTGTTGTAATCGCTGATTATGTCCCAGCGTCTCAAGCAGGCTGCAAACAGGTAAGGTGGAAGGGGGGATTTCTCATGTTTGAATGTTCCCCCCCAGGCTAGAGAGGGGCCACAGGGGTCTAGGAAGTAGTTATACCACCCGGGCTCTGCGGCCTAATGGCCACCATCTCTGTAGATAGCCGTTCAGGCAGATCTTGTTACCAGCCTCCCTCCTTCCCCTCCCCCATCCCCAGCCTTTCTCCAGGTGCACTCAGCCTTCTGAGAGACACAGAGCTGACGGTCGCATGTAAGGTGGGACACAGGCATTCTCCTAGGCAGCATTTACAGAAGTAACACCAGACTGAGCATTGGGTAGCAAGGCTTTTAGCCAGACTACATCGCTCAGCGGGCAGTGTTCATTTGTATACCTCACACCTTGTTGCTTTGCACTATGGGTAGAAGAGGTTCAAGCACCCCAGGAAGCAGAGACACTAGGGGATCTCGTTCAGGTTCTGAGGGCCCCCTGTCGGCAGCATCCTCCCCCCCCTAAAGATGGGCCAGGGACAGCTAGCCGGGGAGAGCCATCGGGGTCAGGGGCTACACCTGCCTCTGGCACTTCAGCCCCTGTATATATTACACAAGAGGTTTTTTCCTCAACCATTAATGGTCTAGAGGAAAGATTAATGGCCGTGATTACGTCTTCACTCAGTGGAAGAAAACACACTAGGCTTTCCTCTGTTCCCCAAGACCCTCAGACAGAGGAGCTCTGGGATAAAGGAGATGAATCCCTTTCAGAGGATCGGGATGGGACGGATGATTCCTCTTCGGGGGAATCAGGTGGAGAGGGACCCTCTGCGACTTCCCAAGAGGAGAAAGTCTTAGTGCAGATCCTCACTGGATTGGTCCGCTCCACATTTAAGTTGCCCATACCTGAAACTGCTAAGGAATCCTCTTCTGCTTTGGGGTCACTGAAACCTTTCCAAGCAGCACATGCTTTTCCTGTTCATACTTTACTTGAAAAGCTCATTTATTCTGAGTGGGATCACCCAGACAAATGTTTTTTTCCGCCGAGAAAGTTTTCAACACTTTATCCGATGGAAGAAAAGTTTATTAAAATGTGGGGAATACCGGCAATTTATGCCGCCATTTCCTCCGTAAATAATAGCCTGACTTGTCCTGTAGACAATGCTCAGATGCTCAGGGATCCTGTAGATAAGAGGATGGAATCCCTATTGAAGGATGTTTTCTCCTTAGCAGGATCAGTGGCCCAACCTGCAGTAGCAGCGATTGGAGTCTGTCAATACTTAAGAGACCATGTTAAGCAGGTCATCAAAGTATTACCTGAACAGCAGGCCCAGGGGTTTGCTAACCTTCCAGCGACCTTATGCTTTGTGGTTGACGCCATTAGAGATTCTATCGTGCAAACCTCCCGTCTTTCACTGGGGTTGGTGCATATACGTAGAATCCTATGGTTGAAAAATTGGTCAGCCGAAGCACCATGTAAGAAGCTACTGGCTGGGTTTCCATTTCGTGGTGCAAGGTTGTTTGGAGAGGACTTGGATAACTATATCAAGAGAATCTCTTGTGGGAAAAGCACTCTCTTACCTGTCAAGAAGAAGAGTAAGCGTCCCTCTTTCAAACGGACTCTTTCCCCAGCGCCGGGGGCTTCAGCCTCCAGGCAGTCTCGACGGCCGCCTCCATCGGGGTCCAGAGACAAGAGTCAACCCCAGGGACAAAAGAAGTCCTGGGGAAAGAAGCCTACTAGACAAAACACTAAGACCTCTGCATGAGGGGGCGCCCCCGCTCACTCGAGTGGGGGGAAGACTGCGACAGTTCTCAGAGCTCTGGCACGAGGACTTCCAGGACAGATGGGTAATCTCCACGGTAACTTTAGGGTACAAGCTGGAGTTTCAGGAATTCCCTTCTCCTCGGTTCCTCAGATCAAATGTTCCCAGAGACCCAGAGAAGAAGCAGTCGCTCCTTCTAGCGTTAGAGCGACTTTTGTCGCAGGAGGTCATTATGATAGTTCCCGCAAAGGACCAGGGATTGGGCTTCTATTCCAACCTTTTTACGGTCCAAAAGCCAAATGGGGATGTCAGGCCCATTTTGGACTTAAGGGATCTGAACCGATTCCTAAGGATTCAATCCTTCCGCATGGAATCAATTCGAACAGTAGTTCCCACCCTGCAGGGAGGAGAATTTCTGGCATCAATAGACATCAGAGATGCATATCTGCATGTGCCCATTTTTCCTGCTCATCAGAAGTTTCTGCGCTTCGAGGTAGGAGGGCGCCATTTCCAGTTTGTGGCTCTGCCTTTCGGGATAGCCACTGCACCTCGAGTGTTCACAAAGATCTTGGCTCCTCCTCTGGCCAGATTAAGGGCTCAGGGTATAGCTGTCATAGCATACCTAGACGACCTGCTCTTGATAGACCGGTCGGTAGCCTCTTTGAATGGAAACTTGAGGACCACGGTCAGGTATCTAGAACACCTGGGTTGGATCCTCAACTTAGAAAAGTCTTTCCTAAAACCAGTAAGAAGACTGGAGTATTTAGGTCTGCTTATAGATACAAGCCAGGAGAAAATATTTCTACCCCAGGCAAAGATCACTGCTTTGAGAGAGCTGATTCTGACAGTAAGGACCAAGAAGGGTCCCTCAGTCCGCCTTTGTATGAGGCTACTAGGGAAGATGGTGTCTTCAATCGAAGCAGTTCCCTATGCTCAGTTTCACTCAAGAATGCTGCAACACAGTATTCTGTCGACCTGGAACAAGAAGGTACAGGCATTAGACTTTCCGATGCACCTGTCGCATGCGGTGCGTCAGAGCCTCAATTGGTGGCTCATACCCGAAAACCTGCAGAAGGGGAAATCCTTTCTACCGGTTACCTGGACGGTGGTAACAACAGATGCCAGTCTGTCAGGTTGGGGAGCAGTTCTGGAACAGGCTGCGGTCCAAGGGGTATGGTCCAACACAGAGTGGACCTTACCCATCAACATTCTGGAGATCCGGGCGATACATCTAGCTCTAAAGGCCTGGACTATCAGGCTACAGGGTTGTCCGGTCAGGATCCAGTCCGACAATGCCACAGCAGTGGCTTATGTCAATCATCAGGGAGGCACCCGGAGCCGAGCTGCTCAAAAAGAGGTGAACCAGATCTTAGTCTGGGCAGAGATGCATGTGCCATGCATATCGGCAGTTTTCATCCCGGGAATAGAGAATTGGCAGGCGGACTATCTAAGTCGCCAGCAGTTACTTCCAGGGGAATGGTCTCTGCATCCCGACGTCTTTTGGGCCATATGCCAAAGATGGGGGGTTCCAGATGTAGATCTCTTTGCATTCCGATTCAACAAAAAGATAGACAGGTTTGTGGCAAGGACAAAAGATCCTCTTGCATGCGGGACGGATGCGTTGGTGATTCCGTGGCATCGGTTCTCACTGATTTACGCATTCCCGCCTATTCTGCTACTACCAGGATCAGGCAGGAAAGGAAGTCGGTACTTCTGGTGGCCCCCGCTTGGCCCAGAAGGACTTGGTATGCAGAAATAGTAAGGATGACGGTAGGTTCCCCGTGGACACTACCGGAACGCCCAGACCTGTTATCTCAAGGTCCAGTGTTCCATCCTGCCTTACAAACGCTAAATTTGACGGTTTGGCTATTGAGACCCACATTCTGAAGAGTCGTGGGCTCTCAGGTCCTGTCATATCTACCTTGATTAATGCAAGGAAGCCAGCTTCCAGGATGATTTATCATAGAGTCTGGAAGGCTTATATAACCTGGTGTGAATCCAGAGGTTGGCATCCCAGGAAATATGTCATAGGTAGAATCCTTGATTTTCTACAGATGGGATTAGAGATGAAGCTGGCCTTGAGTACCATCAAGGGCCAGGTCTCTGCTTTATCAGTATTATTTCAGCGGCCACTTGCTTCGCATTCTTTGGTCCGAAACTTTATGCAGGGGGTGATGCATCTTAATCCTCCGGTTAAAGCGCCCCTAAACCCCTGGGACTTGAATTTGGTCCTGGCTGTGTTACAGAAACGGCCTTTTGAACCAATAAGTCAGATTCCTTTGGTCTTGTTGACAAGGAAATTAATTTTTCTGGTGGCCATCTCTTCTGCTAGAAGAGTATCAGAATTAGCAGCTCTTTCCTGTAAGGAGCCTTATTTGATTATACACAAGGATAGAGTGGTACTACGCCCTCATCCTAGTTTTTTACCGAAGGTGGTTTCTGATTTTCATTTAAACCAAGACATTGTTCTACCTTCCTTTTTTCCAGATCCCTGTTCTCCGGAAGAGAGATCTCTACATTCGTTGGATGTAGTAAGAGCAGTTAAGGCCTATCTAGGGGCAACTGCTCAGATCCGCAAGACGGATGTTTTGTTTGTGCTGCCAGAGGGTCCCAATAGAGGACAGGCAGCGTCAAAAGCTACCATTTCTAAATGGATTTGACAGTTGATCATTCAAGCTTACGGTTTGAAACAGAAGATTCCTCCGTTTCAGATCAGGGCACATTCCACAAGGGCTATTGGTGCTTCTTGGGCAGTGCATCACCAGGCCTCTATGGCTCAAATCTGCAGGGCCGCAACCTGGTCTTCAGTTCATACATTCACCAGATTCTATCAGGTGGATGTGAGAAGGCATGAGGATATCGCCTTTGGGCGTAGTGTCCTGCAGGCAGCGGTACAGGGTCCTCAGGTCTGATTGCACCCTACTTGGTCGTGGTTCCCCCCCCTCAGGTAGCATTGCTCTGGGACATCCCATCAGTAATTACTGTGGCTCTGTGTCCCGTGATGTTCGAGAAAGAAAATAGGATTTTTTAAAACAGCTTACCTGTAAAATCCTTTTCTTTCGAAGGACATCACGGGACACAGAGGTCCCGCCCCTCTTCTAATACACTATATTGCTTGGCTACAAAACTGAGGTATCCCTGCAAGGGGGAGGGATTATATAGGGGGTTGAACTTCCTGATAGGGTGTGCCAGTGTCCAATCACCAGTGATACCTATATAACCCCATCAGTAATTACTGTGGCTCTGTGTCCCGTGATGTCCTTCGAAAGAAAAGGATTTTACAGGTAAGCTGTTTTAAAAAATCCTATTTTACCTAGTAAAAATGATAAATGATAAACATGCAGTACAAAAATTAGCAGTGTAAAATCCGATTAAACTAAACAAAAAAGTTTCTCTTAGTGTTGGCTAAATACATATTGGTGAAATTGGTGTAATGAAAAAAATTCACAGCTTTACAGCTATCTTTATGAACCGACACGCCTTGGTGTACAACCCCAATTCCCAAAAAGTTGTGACGCTATGTAAAATCTACATAAATACAGAATGTAATGATTTGCAAATCTTATAAACCCTTATGTTATTCACAAATGAAAACCGAAAACCACATAAATGGTTAAACTGAAGAAATGTACCATTTTAGGAAGAAAAAAAAGATATTTTTTAAATTGACGACAGCAACAGATCTCAAAAAAGTTGGGACATGGCAACAAAAAGCTGCAAAGTAAGTGGTACTAACAAAGAAGAGCTAGAATAACATTTTGCAACTAATTTGGTTAATTGGCAACAGGTCAGTAACATGATCGGGTATACAAAGAGCATCTTAGAGATTTAGAGTGTCTCAGAAGTAAAGATGGGCAGAGGTTCACCAATGTGTGAAAAACTGCACCAAAAAATTGTCAAACCATTTCAGAATAAAAAATGCAGACTTTAAATATATCATCATCTACAGTACATATCAAAAGATTCTGAGAATCTGGAGAGAAATCTGTGCGCGCAAGGCCTAAGCACAATATTGCATGCCCGTGATCTTCGGGCCCTCAGATGGCACTGCATTAAAAACAGGCATGACTCTGATGGACATTACTGCATAGGCTCAGGAATACTTCCAGAAATCACTATATGTGATGACAATTCGCCATGCCATCCAAAAATGCAAGTTAAAGACATGGTCTAGACACACCGCCCTCTTCTCTGGGCCAAAGCTCATTTAAAATGTTCTATTGCAAAATAGAAACCTGTTCTGTGGTCAGACGAATCAAAATTTGACATTCTTTTGGCAACCATGGGCACGGCGTCCTCTGGACTAAAGCAAAAAGGTACATTCTGGCTTGTTGTCAGCACTCGGTTCAACAGCCTGCACCTCTGATGGTATGGGGGTGCATATGGAATGGGCAGCTTGTACGTCTGGAAAGGCACCATCAATGCAGGAAAGGCCTTGCATATTTTAGCAAGACTATGCTAAACTGCATCTATTATAATAGTAGAAGAGTTTAGGTGCTTAACTGTACTGCCTGCAGTCCAGACCTTTCACCATATGAAAATATTTGGTGCAAAATGAAAAATATATCAAAGAAGACACAGGACTGTTGAGTGGTCAGAATCGTATATCAGGCAAGATTGGTATAACATTCCTCTCCCAAAACTCCAGCAACTGGTCTCCTCAGTTCCCAGATGTTTACAGAATGTTAAAAGACGTGGAGATGCTACACCATTGTAAACATGGCCCTATCCCAACTTATTTGAGACGTGTTGCTGCCATCAATTTCAAAATGACCTTATTTTTATCTTAAATGATACGTTTTCCCACTTTAAACATTTGATATGTTTTCTATTGTGCATAAAATATGGATTTGTGAAATTTGCAAATCATTGCATTCTGCTTTTATGTAGATTTTACAGTGTCCAAACTTTTTTAGAATTGAAGTTGTATACACCTTTTCCTGTGCGCTATTCCATTTTCTATGGGCTCTCATCGCCTCACAAAATCCATGTGCACTTTTTTCTCGTTACAACTTTCTATGTGTTGCTTTAGGGTCATGTGCGGGTGTTTTATACATTGAAGGCCTAGTGGGCGGACTTTTATAACATGCATTTTCATGCACCAGCGCTTGCTGCTCACATGTATTGTGCATATGTTATAACGCACTGTCCATCACATATAAATGTGAATGCATCCTCAGTGCAGCAAAATACAAGTCTTTTTGAATGTATTCATATTTCCATAACAGGATGTTATGCTGATGTCAAATGGTTTTGTGTTTTTGTCTTGCAGCATCCATTTTTAAAACTAGCCAAGCCTCTTTCTAGCCTGACTCCACTGATCATAGCAGCAAAGGAAGCCATTAAAAACAGCAGCCGCTAGCTACGGTGGACACAAAGCTGTAGCCTCTGCATTAGAACACAGAACTCAGCAGAATCAGAAAACCTCATCCCCTCACACAGCAGGATTAACAAGCTAACCAGCTACTGTCGTGGGGAGACATGACCCACCATGATGCACCTACTCGTGTCTTCTACCTGCCCTTATGGATTCCTTAAACTCTTTTTTTCCTTTGTTTTGTAAGTAGGAACAGGACTACAACATTCAACTCAGCACGTTGGAAGTTGGTGCTGCACGTCCGCACGTTGATCCCCTGCAGAAATTTTCCATAGATGGGTTGTACTTTCATAACGAACAAATAATTTAACATCTGGCTTTTTTTTTGCTTTATATTTAAAGAAACAAAAAACTGAAAAAAAAAAAAATCACTCTGCATTTCCAAATGTGCAGCAACGTTGACAGGTCTGTCGGTCTGTGTAGACCTTACCATCCATTTACTCTGATAGTCTTATTTCCCTGTTTTCAGCACAGGGTCGGTTTACTTACGGTACTATTTTGCATGTGAGAGTAACCACTGTAGAGGGGAAGATACACCTTGATGCAAGAGAGCCATAAAAATGAAAGTTACAGCCCCCAAAACATGGGGTACAAAGAAAGGAGGTAGTCTGCCTTTGCACCAAAGTGGTTTGCATACAAGGCTTATGGTATTTGTTTTCTTACATAGCAGAGCGATATGTAATTTTTCCATTGGTTGACCAGGTTAATCCCATCAGTACTCAGTCATATTAGCCTTGTTGGCTAAAAAACAATGTTTCTATGGTTCTGTGCTGCACAGTCAAAGCCATTTTTTGGCCTGAATCAATATTTTAAAATGGAAAACTGTCAATTTGGGCATCATATGAAAGAAAATGTGTTTGTTCATTTCAGCTACTCGTAAATGTATATGTAATGAAGGAGCATAGTGATATGTTACACACTGGTTCAATCCATAAAATTGTTATTACAATCATGTGGCTTAGACAGTAAAGTAGTGCAAACAGAAACAATGTTGTGAAAAGTGTCACAAATCATAGCAACCAATCCGAATTCCTCTGAACTGATCCAGCTAAAGAAAATTGAAAATGTCTTGGTTGCTTTGGTTTATCACTCTTTACACAATATTCTTACTCCTTGCACTTTCCTATTAAACAAGCTTGCTATTTTGTTAATTTTGTGTATAATGGGGTTAAAAGTGCCAATAAAGCAAAATGGTCTATTTCCCAAGTACAAACAATAGATATAAATAATATACGCCCCTTAGTGAAGTGTATACACAACATACCTTTCCTTTCTTTGCCCCCTAAAACCTTCACAATGAATCAATGAGTTCCATTACCGAGTCATTCTTTTCTTTGGATAGTAATTTTAAAGACGAACTTCACTCCCCCCTACTTTAACACCTCTTTCCTGGTATGCTGTGTTGTCCATGATTCACATACTTACCTGTGTAGGGGATCCAGCTTTGTCCTGCTGTGAAGATTTACTCAGCTGCCACAGCCCAGGTACCTCATCACAATGTTGCACTGCCCAGGATCAGGAGTTGGTTGCCTCTTGCAGGTTAATGCAGCCAGCCCCTGATACTGCATGTTAGTTCACCAGCTACTGGTTGTCCCTGATCTTGCAGTCTCCTGGGATATGTGACATGGTATCCTAGGAGGCTGTGGAGACAAACAGGAGGGCCAGAGAAAAACAAACAGAAAAAAGAATGGTGAAAAAACGTTTTTTTACTTCATGGGCAGGGGGTGAATGCAGGGAGGTTGAGTTATATAAAAGAGTGAAGGTCTGCTTTAAAATGGGACATGGCCAGATGTTGTTGCTGCAAATGGCTGGCCTTAAAAAAATGTTAGCTTTGCTTCAGACATTGACAATTGACATGACAAATTCACTATGCCATTCACCACTAAGAGTTGTGTATAGAAAAAAAGGTAGTATAGGGAAGTAAGAATTGCAATATATATCTCTTTAGTCTGCAAAGAGCACCCATATGTACATAAAATGAGGAGCAACTCTAGGCAAGGAAAGAAATTAATCATTGAAATCCTAATGCTGTTAAGGAACATTGTAATTATGCTAATGTCAGAAAGTCAACTTATTTTACCTTAATTTAAATGTCAAATGATCTAATGCTGCTACATTCCAGGAAGCTTCTCACATGTGCTTCTTGGTGGGTGTACTTCCTCAGGTTGTGTGAATAAGTACTGGACAACTTCCCTTTTCTATGTTTTAGAGGCAGCAAGGATTTTAAAGTGGGTAAGATTGAGATCTGCGAGAATACCTACGTATTCTGTCATAGCAGTAGGTGTTCCCAGGACAACAGATTACTGGCAACAAGGCAGTTTCAAAGCAGTGATTTAGCTTTATAAAAGTACTATGCCTGGATGAAAAAACCCTCAAATGATGGTGGTTATTTAGACTGAAATGCATTTCAAGGCTTCATTTTTAGGCTTTAGTGAAGGCTACCTTTAAAGTTAATCTTTGTGAAGTTTGACTTGCTAGTCACCATTAATCTTTGCAGTGAATTATGAAACTAAGCTCTTAATCTCTTCGGGGCAGTTTTCTATCTGATGTTTCTATGTAGCACTGGAACGGATTTATGCTTGAAAGCCAAAGACACAGGTAGTCTATTGAATTGACTTTCACAACTAGTGCAAGCTTTAAAATGTTAAATGTTTTACCATTGTCAAGTTTTTAGCTTCAGGCTCAGTGGCTGTGTCTAAGGTTTTTAACCATGGCATGCCTGCATGTGGCCTTAAGAAGGGATTTGTTGGGGCCATAATCCTTTTAGTTACGCACGATTTGATTGGGTTCTTACTAAGATGGGATAAGTTATTAAAGCGGGGTTCCACTCAAATTTTTAACTTAATCTTACCCCCTTCAGTTAATTGCATAGATGTTCAAATGCCGCACGAAAAAATTTTTTATCGCTGTAATTACCTTTATATTGTACTTTATTGTGGCACTTCCTGTCTCTCCTCCCATGGGAGTAGGCGTGTTTATTGCCTTTCCCCGGCGCCGCACTGTCTCCTGGGAGCTTAGTGTCAGGCTTCCCAAGATTCAGTGTGGAAACAATGATCATGCGAGTGAACAAGCTGTGAATGAACAGCATTCACCACATCCAGGAAATCAATGCTTGTGGGCTTCACATGCCCACAAGCAAGATGGAAACAGCCAGCATCACATTTTTTAAGTTATTCTTCAGTACGAAAACAGAGGCGGAAATATTACACCCAAACTGTGAGTATTATTTGGTTGTTAGCAAAGTGTCTCAATGACCCAAAAAAAAAAAAAAAAAAAAAAGATTGGTCACCGGACTCCCGCTTTAAGCTATAACATGATTTGGCAGTAAGGCAGTGCAAAGAGATGTGATATGAAAAGCGCTTTAGCCTATAACAACCAATCAAAGCTTATTACAGTGGATCAATGCAGGGAAGATTTAATACTGGTAGGTATCATTCCCAAAAAATAAACATTAAACAAAAAATCCCATAGGGAAAAATGAACATGGGACTAGGTATAATTAAAGTCCCATTTTGTTCTTAAAAAAACCTTGCCTCTGTTAGACCAAAGAGCATTGAAGATGCCACATCACTAATGATTTAAACAGTTTGAACAACACATGGAATGGGACTTTAAAGATGCCAAACTAAGCACAATGGTTATAAATATACAACATAGTTTTTTATTAATATACACCATTAAAAAAAGACCAAACGGTCCAGTAGTTCTAATAAAAACAGACATGCACAAAACAAGCAATCGATGTATTGAGAACTACCACACAGCATCTTTAATGCATGAAATATGTCTATCTTATAACAGTGGGCTCCAACACCTTTCAACTTGTAGAGAGTATGAGTCTTCTTCAGGGGTTATTAAAGTGGTGGAATTATTATAATTTTATAACATGGCATGAAATCAGATGAGTGCATTTCCACGGAGAAACCTCAGGGTATAAATTTGGTGGGCACAAAGGTTGCCCAAATTTCCACCTCAGGAGAACCAGTCCACAGGGGAAAATGAGCTAGCTAAAAATGAGAAGGTATTAGTCCAAACGGGACTGGCAAAGACTCCGAAAGGATGTAGACCCACACATCTAGGGTAACTGTGGCAAAGCCATATTCGTTCAAAGGAAGCATATAGTAAAGAAGGTCAGGCCCCTGGAAAGCTTACTAATATCACCTAAAAAGAGCCAAAATAAAGTAAACATGAAACCCATGGGGAGGTCTCCAGCATCCCCAAAAATTCCCCACGCTAACCAGTACACACAAGAATCATCTGATTTTGTTTTTTTCCCCATTGGATTTTTGTTTTGATGCCATACATTTAACATTATTTTGCTCTTTGCACAACTTTATAGTGAATAGAGTTAAGAAGCAAGTCACAATATTGGCTGAAGGATCTTGGACCTCTAAATGCTATGAATAATGTTAATACATAGATGGTTAGAAATGTATTTACTGTCATTGGTGCAGCTCTTTATTTTGTCACCTGAGATTATATAAAAGTCTCTAATCATTTCCTATTTATCTTGAAGCTCCTGAGTCCTGGATGCACACTGTATACAGAGCCTCATATTCTAGACCAGTCAGCACTAAGCCATTGCCTTTCCTGAAGTCACACTTCACAATTGCCATTCAACAGTCTAAAGTAATAGAATCATTTCCCAGGCTCTGGCATTAAACCAATTAATATTAAAAGTTAGAAAAATGTTTGGACCTAACAGCAGAAGGAAGGGGTACATTTTTGTATAATGGATTAAATAGAGTGTGATAAGAGACTAATTTACATTTGAGCACATGGGTAGTTTACCCCCTCAATGGAGAATTTTTCTTTTTTTTTTTCCTTCTATAATCCAATCTCAGTTGCTTTCATCTATATTTCCCTCTGAAACAGATGCAATTCATTTTAGTTCATGCTTCAGATTTTCACTTCTGTTCTCGAGTTGTGATTGCCTTTATCAATAATAGCTTGTCGGATATCTGTGACACCAATCACATTGTTAAAAAGAGAGCACATGTCTTTTCATTGCTACATGGAAACTGTCCTTAAAGCAAAAATCAAATATCAGGCACAAATATTAAAATAGGGCTTAGCCCGGTTAAGTATTTATTTGAATGTTCTTAAATCTATGTTTAAACTGAACCAGTAAGAAACCTAAATTAATCAAACTAACTTGCTGAAGGTAATTGACAGAATAACTGGTCGACCTATAGCTTTACTTTTCACTTTTATGACCTGTAATTCTGTTACCTCAGGAGCCCACTTAATGCAGAACTTAACCCAAAAGGGAAAGTTACGCTTTTATTTTATTTTTTTCATTCAGCGTGAAGATACTCTTTGAGTAACCCATGTAAATACTGACTAACTCAGTTTTCATTGGCATACTGTAAGTGTAGGCACTCCCCTCATATGAAGATGATGGTGCCCACTAATCAGCTTTAGAGGCATTGAGCATTTCATGGCAGGATGATGGCAATCATTCTCCCTTTTCAAAGTAGTGAAGACTGTGGGAGGAGGGGTAAGGGGCTCTGGACTGCAAAGTTTTTAAGAGAAAAGGGTGTGAAAGCATATACTGTCAGCCCTCTGATGCATTTTAGTTTAAACCATTTAGTATTATCCCAAGTTCTCTAAATTCTGCTGATGTAATTTCAGTTTGAAAGCGAACAGACAATGGAAATCCTAATCATCACAAACTTACACGAGTGGCTGTAAAAAGACATTTGCTGCCATGCTTCATTATTCTGTGGGGATACAAAGCTCCACCCACTTATCCTTTTGCCGTGTCTTATGGAAATTGGGCATACTAAGACTTAGTGGGAGGAAATATAGGATAAAGCTCACCAGCAGTGACCAGACTGGAGGTTGGAAGATGGCTCAGGATCCTTTAGAGATGTTGGCCTTATCGCAAGTGGTGTTTTTTTTTTTCTGCCTCCTAAACACCTGTAAACATCTATGTGCATGGTTGCATAGACTAACACGGAGGAGCGTTTAGAGGTAAAAAAAAAAAATTAAAAAATTGTCAAATGTCCTTATAAGCACCATTTTTGACATCTGGTGTGCATAAGGCCTAAATATGTGCCAGCTTGCGTCCATTGTGTAGGTGTACACATTTTAACATTATTGAAGTGTCACCAAATGACACTTCATTCAAGTCTATGGACTGCAGTGTTTGACAGGCAGTGCGTTGCGCTGCATAAAAATGCAACACATTTTCATTGTATAAAACACAACCCACCTCAAATCAGTTTTTTTGTTTGAACAAGATACATAGAAAACCATTGTTTTCTGTGTGGCCTTGTGTTTAGCCTGTGTTGACACAGAGCTATAGTATGAATATAGAGAGATAGTGTGAATGAGCCCAGAGTCCATAAAGAGATTTGTAAAGGGAACATTCTGTGAATGTGAAATCTGCTCATTTGGAAAGCCCTTTATAATAATGCAAACAGTTAACCTATAATCCCAACTAAAACAATTTTTTCTTCGCTGTGGATAGAGTAGGGAAGGGTTAAAACTACTGTAAGGTTTCTATTTCCATCTTCTTTTGGGTAGATTTACCCTAACCTCTGATGCCAATGACCACTGCCACTATACAATAATAAAAACCCAACAGAGTTTCTAACCACTGTACTACAGAAGTGTTTTTATTGTGGTCTGTGCCTTGTTGGAGATTCCCACGTCGTATCATGGTGAGCACTATCACTGGAACAGCAAATCCTGCTAAATGCGAATAAAGACCGCAATAACACCCTTCCCCACTAAAAAAAATAAATATAAATATATATATATATATATATATATATATATATATATATCAAATCGTACTTAATGGGAACGCATAGTAGCCTGGATAGGACACTAAACTAATGCCTAAAATCACAATATATATTCAAAACAAAATGCATAAACCCTAACGAGAACATTTTCAGCATAAGCTTTTTTTCAGTCCTCCAAAAAGATACTTTATGTAAAAGAACTGCGTAAAAAATACACAGGTTAGTCTTGCCATATAGCTACACAAAATGATGTAGTGCTACTTAGCAGTCATCTTTTTCAGCTGTGTATTGTTTTATGTCATTAGCCATTTAAGGTTAAGTGGATCAGAGCTTGGGTTGATGGTGTTTCAATTACAACAAGCAGGTTTTGCTTTTCCATACAAGTTTATATGAATGCAAAACGTGTTTGAGTCAGGTCAAAAGGAGGTCAAAATCATCTGTCAGTCAATTCTGAATGTTCTCAGAAGCCTCTCACATTGATGCCATTAATACAAGCTCAAAACCTATTAACATAGACCATACCACTAATGATTCACAGATTTTTTTTTTTCTATAGGACAACCAAGCAAGAAGATAACTGTGTGCTAGAAAATATTTCTGATTTTGCTTTTTCACATTTATTTTTGTAAGTCTTTAAAATCTTGACATAGTTTTCCAAAATGTTCTTGCATAAAGCAGGAAGTAATTTTAAAGGGAATTGTACTTATAGAACAATATGCAGACTGCCAAAACTGAAGTTTCCTTCTGAAATTGCTCGTTGCCAAGCCTCATACCTATATTATGACTTTAGTATGAAGTCACTGATCAAATGGAAGTATGAAGATTAGTTCTGACTTCTCTGGCTGCATACATCTTGCAGGTCTTTGACTTCAAAAGCATTTAAGGTTATAGACTGACAGGCATCTAGCATTTTCAAAAGATCAACTATGGGAGCCTACAGTGTTTTTAGGCTGGGTTCACACTTATGTGGATTTTCCCACATCCAATTCGCATGACAGGAGATTGTGACCGGCTCTCAATGGAGCCGGTTCACACATCTCCGGGGCAGGTTCAGAGCAAATTGTACAGGGGTCCTGTGCGTCTTTGGTTCCATTTCAGGTTCAAATTCAGGCAAAAATTCGGGCCCAAGTCATCCCTATAATAGAGAACAGGGACCCCTGACCCCTGCTGTCAGCCACATCCCTTTTTAAGTGTGAACTCAGCCTCAGAGATAGGTTTTACTTAAGGATAGTTGCAGGCTAACAATTTGATAGACATTAGTGACATTATTTAATATTTTAAAGATGTAGGTGGGAGGTGCCATATCTGAAACTGGTTTACTTCCTTAATGTAATTTTTAGTCCATATTGGTTTTTACAATGACTTGATGGTTAAACAGCTGTATCACAAAAAGGTCTCAGGTGAACACTGGGGGGTGTAGGGAATACATGCATGCACACCAAAGGTTTAAGATCCACAGAGTATTTTTTTGTTCATCATAGAAGTCCAAAGTGAATAAGTCAAAGATTTTTAAGGGCTTAAACTGCTAGTTTGAATGGAATGCTAGACTAGTGTGAGTTAATTGAGGGCTAATTCAACTCAGGAATAAACTGGCTCTTTAAATCCAAAAGTAAGCTTCAGTGATTGGTTTTATAGGAGGGCTGTTGGAGCATTATTTTAGATTAAAAAGCCATCTTTTCCTGAGTTGAATAAACCCTCTGTTAACCCACACAAGTCCAACATTTTACTCAAATTATCAGCATAACCCCCAATGAAGAAGAACCGCAACCTTCTGTTTGGAAGTCTATGCTGTAGTAGAGTTCTGTATCATGTTAACTCCAAACTGTCTGCATTATTTGGTGGCTTTTTTTTTATAAACTAAACTAAGTTTTTTTTAAAAGAAGCAAGCTTTTGGGATAGCTTACATCCCTTGTCCAGGCTTTATACATTTTTGAAAAATGGTTCAGGGACCCACATATTATACACAAGGTTACAAGGAGGAACAATGACATGTACAGTTTTTTCAACACACTGTACTAAAAGGCTATTGTACAAAATAGGAGACAAGATATCAGAATTTAGACGTATACCAAGAGTATAATTTGTTATACTCTTGGTCCCCTAATCCTTTGGTGCGCTGCTCTGGTTTTCCCTGCACCTTTTATTAGTTGACCGCAAGTAATCGAGCCATTTGTTTTATTTATGCAAAGAATTGTTGATAGCAGTTATTAAGAAACTCATACCTGTATCCAAACTTAATATAAGGAGTGCTGTACACAGATTCCTATGACTGCTTAGCTCTGTGTCTGTATCTATGCTCCGATGATTAAGTGCCCATATATATGAGGAAAAAATGTATACACGTGTATGTTAAGGAAGGCACAACATTTGCTGTGATAGTACACATCCAATGTAACATATATATCCACTCAGTTTTCTAAAATACTATTTTTTGCCACTATTTAGGGAAAATATATATATATTTTTATCACTTTTTTCTTTTTCTTTATCAGATGACAGATCTTTACAGATACTGGTGTTTATTTCAGGCAGTATTTTAGAGAAAATGAACTTATCATACAGCCTACAACATATATACCTAATCTAAGGAGTCGGTGCACTGCTCTTTGGTTGGATTATAGAATTTCATGTTGCTAAACAATCTTACTGAGCCTTTAATTTATTTATTTATTACCCACCACTTGTAATAAAACAGACCATGGGTACATTCTTTCACGGCTGCTCTTTGCAGGGGACTAAACTTTTTATGGTAAATAAATGTCTATGTAGCAAACATTGATTGGTACGAGCCAAAATGGACTAACATCAGCTATAAATAAAGAACATTTTTTTTCTTCACTCCATATTGGAAAACCGTTGTTTAAATAATTTAGTGTAGCTACTCAATTTCAGATTTATGGTACAACCTTTCTCAAATTTTGTAATTGGAGTGAAAAAAAAAAACAGGATTAATACTCTTATATAAACATGTCTATCTCTAGTCACCGTCCTTTGATTATGTCTCATGCATTGCATTATACAATAAAAAATATAGCTAGTGTATATGTGGTCATTCTATCTCAGAAAAAAAACCTCAATACCCAGAAATTTTAGTTTTGCAATGGACACATCTCAAAGTTTCTTTGACTGGAAACAAAATCGAGAAAATATATTTCACAGGGTACCTCTATTGTCTTATTTTCCAGTACTGTGATTAGATGACTTGTCATTTTTGCAAACTTTCAAGAACAAAAAATAAAACACGGAAATTTTGGGGGAAAATCTGGTGTTATTAATATAATGATATTTCCATTGTCTCTCTCAACTGTAACACATTTGCTGTACATTCCTCTTTTTTAGGGCGTGTTATCTGTAAAATACAAAATGTGTAGTGATATCATTCTGTAACTTTTTGAAGGAAAGATTTTTTCTTTTTTTTCTTTTTTTAAATTGGAATTAAGTTATTTATGTTGGGTAAGCACTGAGAATACAGTATGATCTGAATACCTCAGTGACTACTTTTTTATTTTTTTTAAACAAAAATTCTTTGCATTTTATTTTGGGAGGTTTAATTTAAATTGTGGTTGAAGCAATAGAAAAAAATGAAATATGGATTGTGCATGACTGTGTCTTGAGTGTAAAAAAAAAAATTAAAAAAAAAAATATTGCAGTTTGAATCTGGACCTGCAGTATTGTGAATAAAAGTTAGAAATACCATTGTTTGGGGTTGTTAATTCATGGAATAACTGAAGGACATACTTTACCAGCTAAATGTTTCTGCATAAAGGAGAAAATGTACAACATATTTTATTTGAAAACAATTGTTTATAGTTAATACATGTAAAAGTGGACAAATGTGACATATAACATGCTGCATATAAAAATTTTAAGTGAATGCTGCCATTTTCTTGTCACTGAAAGAGGACGCTTGATCAGTTTAGAAGTCATTATAGGGTAGCACCACAAACTTCACCCCAGCCATTATACTGCACACCCACTGGGGATTAGGTACTGCCTGCTAATGACATAGTCATTCCATTTGCTATAGGCACAGTGGCAATATTTCAGGCCTACAGATTCTGCATGGACAGAAGGCCAAATCATGAAATGAATGGAAAACTATATTCCAAGCAATAGAGTATTGGTTCTCACCTTGCTTTATGGAAGGAAAAAATAATGTAAATTTCATACTCCACTAAAAGTATTAATATGTTACAACACTTGAGTTAATAAACCTCTGTTAAATGACACGCTTATGAAAGCTGTATAAAGAGATTATATAATAGACAGACCAGCCTGTGCACATAATGAAGTAGCATTAAAGGGGTTGTAAAGGTATACATTTTTTCACCTTAATGCATTCTATGCATTAAGGTGAAAAAACTTTTGAAAATACCGCCACCCCCAGCCCCCCGTTTTACTTACCTGACACCTCGAAACTCGGCCGCTCGCTCCCGACCTCCATTCAGCCGATCAGCCTGGTCGCTGATTGGCTATAGTGGATGGATTGAAAGCAGCGCAGCCATTGGCTCGCGCTGCTGTCAATCACAGCCAATGACGCGGCGCGCCGGGGCCGAGTGATACAGCGAGCGGCTATAGCCGCCGGCTGTATCACGGGAGCGCGCCCGCAATAACTAACCACCATGCGAGAGAGCTCGCATTAAGGTGGTTAGTTATTGCGGGGAGGAGCTGAGACAGCCGCCGAGGGACCCCAGAAGAGCAGGTTCGGGGCCACTCTGTGCAGAACGAGCTGCACAGTGAAGGTAAGTATAACATGTTTGTTATTTAAAAAAAAAAAAAAAAATTACCTTTACAACCCCTTTAAAGTGATAAATTACAACTTCATGTACCTCCTAATCTTCATGGCAGAGACTAATAATAATGCTGTGTTTTAGGGTTACAATACATCATAACAAATGTTAGACAATATTTTTACCATCAGTTAATTTCTGGAAATATACGTATAGATTATTTACATTTAGATAGTACTACACGCAAAGTTTGCAAAACTGTCAAATGCATTTACCATAAGCAGACAATAAGAGTTCAGATTGCTGCAGTCGTCCAGTTAAGAGCTTATTTATGATTGCGATGGGATAGCATACTTCATTTTTTTGCACTGCCTGCACTGAAAAAAACTACTTTATGTGGTATAGAATATTGGAGTCAGATAAAAAGCTGATTAGCTAGAAGGAGTTTTTCAAGCAGGTCTCTATTGCTCAATACAATGTATACAGGAAATCAAAAACATACATAGTGTGTTAGGAATACAACATATTGTATGGTGTTCAAACCATGTGAGGTATCGCCACAATCGGTAGAGCAAGAGCAATAATTCTAGCCATAGACCTCCTCTGTAACTCAAAACATGCAACCTGTAGAATTTTTTAAACGTCGCCTATGGAGATTTATAAGGGTAAAAGTTTGTCGCCATTCCACGAGCGGGCAAAATTTTGAAGAGTGACATGTTGGATATCAATTTGCGTAACATTATCTTTCACAACATAAAAAAAAAATTGGGCTAACTTTACTGTTATCTTATTTTTAATTCAAAAAGGTGTATTTTTCCCCAAAAAAGTGTGCTTGTAAGACCACTGTGCAAATACGGTGTGACAGAAAGTATTGCAACGACCGCCATTTTATTCTCTAGGGTGTTAGAAGAAAAAAAATGTATAATGTTTGGGGGTTCTAAGTAATTTTCTAGCAAAAAAAAAGTTTTTAACTTATGAACAACAAATCCCAGAGGCTCGGTCCTTAAGTGGTTAATCAATCTAAACACAGGCCATATTGAATGGTTTTTATCCTGTATGTGTGGGCACTTTGGCACCTTGATAGAATTTGTATTAGGAAGCCCTAATCTCCCTTTTTTGTTTTTTCATTTAGTTTGCATTAAAAATGCAGCAGGTGTGAGATTCACTAAAAGAAAATGTGTGACTCGTTGCTTAAATTATACAGGACAAGTCTATATTTGCCCATATTTCTGGATTTGATGATTGTTGAAATGTTCAATTGAAATTACTTTCAGAAGAGTAAAATAAGTTTATTTTACTACCCTGCCCATTCCTACTCCAGCATTTTTACCTACAGTGCCTTGCAAAAGTATTCACCCTCTTTGGCTATTTTGTTACATTGGTCTTTAGTTCAATGTTTTTTTAATCTGAATTATATATGATGGATCAGAACACAATAGTCTAAGTTGGGGAAGTAAAATTAGAAAAATATATACATAAAACTATTTTTCAGAAATAAAAAATTGATAATTGGCATGTGCGTATGTTTTCACCCCCTTTGTTATGAAGCCCATAAAAAGCTCTGGTGCAACCAATTACCTTCAAAATTCACATGATTAGTGAAATGATGTCCACCTGTGTGCAACCTAAGTGTCACATGATCTGTCATTACATATACACTCCTTTTTGAAAGGCCCCAGAGGCTGCAACGCCTAAGCAAGAGGCACCACTAACCAAACACTGCCATGAAGACCAAGGAACTCTCCAAAAAAGTAGGGGACAATGTTGTTAAGTACACGTCAAGGTTAGGTTATAAAAAAAAAATCCAAATCTTTGATGATCCCTAGGAGCACCATCAAATATATCATAACCAAAGGAAAGAACATGGCACAACAGCAAACCTGCCAAGAGACGGTTGCAGACCAAAACTCACGGACCGGCAAGGAAGGCATTAATCAGAGATGCAGCACAGAGACGTAAAGTAACCCTGGAGGAGCTGCAAAGACTGTACATAGGATGACAATAAGCCGTACACTCCATAGAGTTGGGCTTTATGGCTCTGGTCTGATGAGACTAAAATTGAACTTTTTGGCCATCAAAGAAAACGCTATTGCGCAAACCCAACACATCACCCAAAGAACACCATCCCCACAGTGAAACATGGTGGTGGCAGCATCATGCTGTGGGGATGTTTTTGGGCAGTCGGGACTGGGAAACTGGTCAGAGTTGAAGGAAAGATGGATGGTGCTAAATACAGGGATAGTCTTGAGCAAAACCTGTATCACTCTGTGTGTGATTTGAGGCCAGGACGGAGGTTCACCTTCCAGCAGAACAATGACCCCAAACACACTGCTAAAGCAACACTTGAGTGGTTTAAGGGGAAACATGTAAATGTGTTGGAATGGCCCAGTCAAAGTCCTAGACTTAAGTCCAGACTTAAAGATTGCTGTTCACAAGCGCAAACCATCCAACTTGAAGGAGCTGGGGCAGTTTTGCAAGGAGGAATGGGCAAAAAATCCTAGTGGTAAGATGTGGCAAGCTCATAGAGACTTATCCAAAGGGACTTGGAGCTGCGATAGCTGCAAAAAGTGGCTCTACAAAGTACTGACTTTAGGGGGTGAATAGTTATGCACATTGACTTTTTCTGTTATTTTGTCCTATTTGTTGTTTGCTGCACAATAAAAAAAATATCTTCAAAGTTGTGGGCATGTTCTGTAAATTAAATGATGCAAATCCTCAAACAATCCATGTTAATTCCACGTTAACAAAACAGAAAATGCAAAGGGGGGTAAATACTTTTGCAAGGCACTGTACTTCCATTACACTAATAAAAGCATTGATTTACTAAAGGCAAAAAGACCATTCGCTTTGCAATGGAAATTTTGCTTTGCAAGTAAATGTTCTATTAGCTTAGTGAACATGGTTAAAATTCACTTTTTAAAGGATGCCCTAAAGATGACAGACATCAGTAGAGCCTCACCTCGTTCATTAAGCCGCCATGGCTTCCAATACCATCTCTATGGTGATGATACCCAAATGAATCTCTCTACTCCCCACCTCAACCCTTCAGTCTCCATGTCACATCAATTCCGCAAACTCAATCATTCCAAAACTTAGTTTCTAATATTCCCTCACGCCCCTGCCCTGGCTTCTAGAACAGGATCAGTAATACAACTATTAGTCCCTCTCTCATTGTGTTGGGTGTAATCCTGTACCCTGACCTGTCCTTTCAGTCCCAAATCCAATCAATGCCTAAATCTTGTAGACTTTACTTCCATATCTCCAAAATACCCCCCTTTTAAATAATGAAACCACCAAGCAAGCCATTCCTTTATCTCTCACCTTGACTATTGCAACTCCCTCCTCATAGGTCTATCTTTATACAGGCTCTCTCTGCTTCAGTCAATCATGAACCCCACTGCCAGACTACTTTACCTTACCAACTGCTCAGTGTCCACTACCTCTCTGCCAGTTCCTCCATTGGCTTCCCAATGCCCAGTAAATACACTTCAAAATACTTAATACAACATACAAAACCATTTACAACTTTGCCCCAAACTACATTACCGGTCCTGTCTCAGTAGATTGCCCAAACCATTCTCTCCCTACCTCCCATGCTCCTTAACTTCTCCAGAGTCTAACCCATTCTGTGGAATTCTCTACCCCAATCTGTTCAGCTCTTTCATACTCTGTCCACATTTAGTGCCGGTTCACACAGGGGTGACTTGTCAGGCGACCTAGTCGCCTGACAAGTCGCCTCCCGTTCTGTACAATGGAACCGTTCTAATAGGAGTGACGCAAGTCGCTCCGACTTAGAAAAAGGTTCCTGTACTTTTGGGGCGACTTGCATAGACTTCTATACAGAAGTCGTTTTGCAAGTCGCCGTGGATGTCGTGTGCCGAGGCGACCTGCAAGTCGTGCCTCCCCTAGTGTGAACCGAGCCTTAGGCAATCCCTGAAAACGTATCTCTTGAGGGAAGCCTATCCTGCCTTTAGCTAACATCTGGATCTTTTTATTTCTCCCATTAGCTCATCCCTCACAATTGTTAACTTTTGTTCCATTTGCCTCTCCCTATTCAATTGTAAGCTCTCAGGAGCAGAGCCCTTCTAACCCTTTTATTGACTTGTGTTGTAACTGTACTGTCTCACCGTATAATGTAAAGCACTATGCAAGGGGCAAGAGGGCCACTTACTAATCAAATTTCAGCCAGTTTTTTAGGAATGGTCTGAAATTCTAGCTATGTATGGCCAGCTTAACATTGTTCTGTAGAATGATTACAAAAGCAAATACTGTTGGGTATGTTATATGAATGCTTCTGGTGTACAGCACAGATGCAGATCTCTAGGGCCTATACGTGTGAACAGAGACGTCTGTGCAGAGAAGCTAGACTGGCCAGTGTCTCTAGCTCGCAGCACTGTCTGTGGCTGGAGGATGATCTCACATTCACAGTTCAAGCAGGTCATCCGAAGAGACAACCTTGACATTTACCCGTCTTGGCATCTCCTCTGCTTCCCGCCCATCCTTGTTATGCAGCTGGAGAGTCTGTTCTTCTTGTGGATCATTAGGCGATGCAGCCAGGAGCACTTGGCCCAGGAACTGGTCACACATGAACTTGCTCCCCCAGACCTAAGAGTCAAAGAATAAAAAGTTGGCTTTATGTTATGTTACTGCAGCCAGCACTGTCTCAATGCATTATAGTGAGTCATTGCCCCCGGTGTTGAGTCTGTGCAGATTCAGTAAACAATTCTAGGAAAGCACAAACAATGCCATGAAATGTGTTCAGTAAACAAAATGAATATTGTACATATCATCTTGACATCATTTAAATTCGATACTTTAAACTATTTGCTGCTTAATATAAATTAAATGGGCTAGGAACTGCAAAACTGATTTTTTATTGGTAAATGGTGATATATATAGATATATATATATATCTATATATATATATATATATATATATCTCTATCTATAGATATATATCTCTATATATATATATATAGATATATATATATATATATCTATATATATCTATATATATATACACACACACACACATATAAATCTTTTTAAAATTGTCTGCAGGCAAAAAGTTTTGAAGCAGGGAAGCCCTTGCTATATACACAAAAAGAAGGCAATGCCCATGAATGTTCTGATAGTTTAAAATTCACAACCCAAGGAACTATCTGCATGGTATAAAGATGTTTTGTACCAAAAGTTATACTTTTAACAAATAGCATTCACACTTACAGTTTAATTCCAATGATACAGATCTATGAATAAGGTTACACCTTCTGGGCCACCCTCTGGCGTGTTTAAAACTATTGTTTTCACAATATAAAAAGTAAGTCCGGTACATCTGAAAAAAACATAATCTGAACACACGGGGAACCTCATCTGAATACACAACATGTAGACCATCTGATCAGACTACACACAGCCATCATCTGACATTTAACTGAGTCTAGGATGCACAGCTCCAGCATAGCTAGATGCCATTTTGGTAAGGCAAACTACAACCCATAATCAGCAGCCATCTTCGGATAGTCTTTTTGGCGACCATTTTAACCACTTACAGACCGGAAGATTTTCCCCCTTAATGATTGGGCCATTTTGTGCAATACGGCACTGCGTCGCTTTAACTGACAATTGCATGGTTGTGTGACACTGTACCCAAACAAAATTGACGTCCTTTTTTTCCACAAATAGAGCTTTCTTTTGATGGTATTTGATCACCTCTGCGGTTTTTATTTTTTGCCCTATAAGCAAAAAAAAGAGCGACAATTTTGAAAAAAAAAAACAATATTTACTTTTTGCTATAATAAATACCCCCACTAAAATGTAAAAAAAGAAATTTCTTCATCAGCTTAGGCCGATATATATATTCTACATAAATAAGCGTATTATTGATTGGTTTGCGCAAAAGTTATAGCATCTACAAAATAGGGGATAGATTTATTTACTAGTAATGGCAGCGATCTACGATTTTTAGCAGGACTGCGACATTGTGGCGGACAGATGGGACACTTTTGACACTTTTTTGGGACAACTGACATTTATACAGCGATCAGTGCTATAAAAATGCACTTATTACTGTATAAATCACTGGGAGGGAAGAGGTTAACAAGAGGGGGCAATCAACGGGTTAAATGTGTTCCCTTCTGTGTTTATAACTGTGGGGGGATGGGACTGACTGGAGGAGGAGACATATTGCTGTTCCTAATCACTAGAAACAGCAGATCTGTCTCTCCTCCCCTGTCAGAACGGGAATCTGTTTACATACACACATGCCCATTCTGGCTCTCTTACCCACGATAGCAGGTGGCCTTCAGACATGCGCATCGGGTCCCCCGCCATGCAGTGGGAGTGCGCGCCTGCTATTGGCCTTTAAGGTGCCGACATACACCTGTGGCGATTTGCGGGATCGTGCTGGTCTGCTGCAGTATAATGACGGTGGTTGCTCGGCAAGTGGTTAAAGCAAATAGCCATTTTTAAAGGGTAACTATATTTTCCACAATTAATATTGATTTTTCTATGTGCAAGTATTTCATGCTAGTTGGTTTGCTACCTCATTAGTTCTCATTACACCCCACAATTTGGTCATTTTAAGTTGCCTTATTGGCATAACTTTGGACAGACTTCATCGGGGGAATCTGACTGCAGCAGTTTCACGGGTGAAGTTAGTCAAACGCAGATTATTATCTGCCAAATTTTAGTCAAGCAGTTAGGATCGCTAAAGAAGGGGAAAATCTCAGATATATTATCCCCTTCCCGCCGACCGAACGCATATATGCGTCCTCGGCTTTCCGGGGTTATACCGGGATGATGCCCGCAGCTGCAGGCATCATCCCGGTACCGTTGTTTTCAGCGGGCGATCGGCTACCCGTATATAACAACCGATGCGGCTAAAAGCCGCTCGGCTGTTATACCGGAGGAGCGGGAGGGGACATCCCCCCCCTCCCGCCGCTGTTACCGGGCCTCCCGTGCGATCGGGAGGCCCGGTGTCCGGTCCGCTGCCTTCGGCGGCTGGGGGCGGACTGGAACGAAGCTGCGAGCGGCTTCGTTCCAGCCTTCTTCTTGTAAATGCGGAAGCGACGTCATGACGTCACTTCCCGTTTACTCGGCTGCCAATGGCGCCGAATTTAAAAAAGTACACAGTATTCAGAATCGCCGTTTTCGGCGATCTGAATACTTTGAAGTGTAAAGGAGGGATGGGGGGTCTTTTAGACCCCCCATCCCTCCATAAAGAGTACCTGTCACCACATATTACTGTCACAAGGGATGTTTACATTGCTTGTGACAGCAATAAAAGTAAAAAAAAAAAAAAAAAAAATTTAAACACAATTTATAAAGTACAAAAATAAATAAATTAAATAAAAAAAAAAAAAAAAAATTTTTTTAAAGTGCCCCTGTCCCCGCGAGCTCGCGCAGCGAAGAAAACGCATACGGAAGTCGCGCCCGCATATGTAAACGGTGTTCAAACCACACATGTGAGGTATCGCCGCGATCGTCAGAGCGAGAGCAATAATTCTAGCCCTAGACCTCCTCTGTAGCTCAAACCTGGTAACCGTAAAAAATTTTTAAAGCGTCGCCTATGGAAATTCAAAGGTACCGTAGTTCGTCGCCATTCCACGAGTGCGTGCAATTATAAAGCATGACATGTTTGGTATCTATTTACTCGGCGTAACATCATCTTTCACATTATACAAAAAAATTGGGGTAACTTTACTGTTTGGATTTTTTAAAATTCATGAAAGTGTCACTTTTCCAAAAATTTGCGTTTAAAACACCGCTGCACAAATACCGTGTGATAAAAAATATTGCAACAATCGTTATTTTATTCTCTAGATTCTTTGCTAAAAAAATATATATAATGTTTGGGGGTTCTAAGTAATTTTCTAGCAAAAAATATGGATTTTAACTTGTAAACACCAAATTTCAAAAATAGGCTTAGTCATGAAAGGGTTAAACGGTAACGGATCATTTTCAAACCTTGTTGCAAAATTGTAGTGTCTGTGTCCACCTATTAATCAAACTGGTGTTTGTATGTGACTTATTGTGATAAATAATAATTTATTATTTGATAGCTTCAGTCTATACCTACACTGATCTTGTTGCCTTCCTAAAGAGCTCTGCTTGGCAAATGAAGTCAGTTAAATTATTTTATAACATATACTTTATATTGGAGGCACTGTTTTGCAATCTATTTAGCTGACTAAATTAATCATTCAGGCATTCCCTGACATAACATATATAACCCCTTTGAATCTATGATGGCCATCCAAATCTTTAGAGAGCTCTGCGTCGAACCCGGCTGAAGGAAGTTAAATTAAGTTTATTAAGACAAATAATACAATTCCAGCATTAGTAAACCATAAACAATATCAGTGATACATAAACATGAAAATGCAGCAACCCATTTATATCCGTTACTTTAAATTGCAAGGCTCTGCTGGTACCTGTCATCCCAAAAGACTGGGTAACCACCTGTTGTTGATTTAATTAGATATATGTCCAGTCCCAGCCCACCCAGGTGATCTCCCTTTCAGTTTAACCACTTGCTTACTGGGCACTTAAACCCCCCCTCCTATCCAGACCAATTTTCAGCTTTCAGCGCTGACGCACTTTGAATGACAATTGCGCGGTCATAAAACACTGTACCTATATGACATTTTTATCATTTTTTCACCACAAATAGAGCTTTCTTTTGGATGTATTTGATCACCTCTGCAGTTTTTACTTTTTGTTAAAAAAAATGTAAAAAACTGAATTTAAAAAAAAAAATAATAATTTTTTTATATTTTGTTATAAAAAATTTAAAACCGGTAATTTTTCTCCTTCATTGATGTACGCTGATGAAGCGGCAGTGATGGGCACTGATAGGCGGCAGTGATGGGCACTGATCAGTTACACTGATAGAGATTGACGAGCTCGCCGCTCGTAGGAGATGTATGCATTGTGCATTTACTTCATGTGAGTACATGCATTTTTAACCTTAATAAAATACCGCTTTGTTTGAAATTACTACACTATCTGGTACCCCTCTGTTCTTTTATGTGTGTGCTTTGCTGGCACTGAGGGACTAAAGCACAGGGACCACCGGCTCCGGTCCAGGGACCCCAAAGAGAGACTACCTCCTCCAGCATTTACCTCTTATTCGATTGTCCCATTACCACAAGGTAAGGGGCCACCTTTTACTTGTGTGTGTTTTATGCACGAAGAGGACAGACACACTCTCTCTCTTTCGGCACCCCACTGGCTGTTTTGTTGCACATCAAACTTTTTAAAGGAGTGAAATCACTATATGGTTTATCCCTGCGTTGTCACTGGCACACACGCCTGGTGTGTTTAAGGACATTTCCTGTATTTTATGTTATTGTGGCGATAGGGTGTGCGAAGTGATCTACATATACGCCACACACTTATTTTGCACTTTTTGTGTTGTTTGCACAATTTGCAATATATTGCTTGGTTTGCACAATTTTGCTTATTTGCACTATATGTAATATTATATACGTCATTTTTAGTATCATATGCAGAAGGAATTGTTTGTTAGGTCCCTGCAATTTCACAGTGTTTGTTTGCACAATTAGATGTATTTATAGAAGAGTTTGTATGTATTTTTTGGTTTACACATCAGCACAATAGCACTTTAAGTTTTTGCACCTGCTGCTATGAATGCAAGAGGATTGATTATGTCTGTTCCCTGCATGTTTAGTGTTGCCACATTTAACACATGTTGATGATTATAGCACGGGATAGTGTTTTATAGATTACACACTGTGTGTATTTTTTAAATAGATACGACGTATGAGTTTCCACTATTGTTTATTTACACATGATCCCACAGTTTCTATATATTGATTTTACACTGTTATAGGGTCCCTTTATTATATCAGGTCAGCGCAGCACCCACTTTTTACACTGATAGGCAGCACTGCTAGGTGGCACTGATTGGCACTACTGGTGGGCATTGATAGCTGGCACTTGTGGGCATTGATAGGTGGCACTGATGAGGCAGATGTCCCTCACATCTGAGCCGGTGATCGGATTTTTTTTCTACTCACGCTGTCAACGTGAGTAGAAAAAAAAAACGATTACCGATCTTTTGTTTACATCATGTGATCAGCTGTCATTGGCTGACAGCTGATCACATGGACCGGCCCCTTCCTTAGATCGGTGATCACCCGAGTCTCAGTGACTCTGTGATCACAGCGTGCTCGGCGTGTGCCCTGCAGGGCGCATGCAGAGTGCATGCACAGGGGAGGCCGTCATATGACGGCCTCCCGGGAATTCAGGTCTGTGCTGTGGCCGTCATTCGGTAGTTATTGTTCCTAGCGGTGCCCCCCCCTAATGTTTAATAGTGACTTTGTATTTCCTAGAAGTTCCCCAGTTTTACCCAGTGTAGAAGATTCCTAGTGATACCAGTACTTCCTAGTGTCCAAAAAAAATAACCAATTTGTGATCAGCAAAAGTACCTAATAATCAAAAAGGTGCTTCCAAGGAAGGCCGATATTTATTTATCTTAAGAACAGGTTAAAACACCTCATTCATGTGTTCCATGACTTTTTAGTGACCACTTCATCAGAAAAAAGATATGCAGTACATATTATAGGTAAAATTCATTAAAGTTAAAAAGCGTAATGGATGTATGTATATTCGGTGTTGCCGTAAACCAGGTGGTTGATTTACTAAAGCTGGAGAGTGCAAAATCTAGTGCAACTTGCCATGGTAGCCAATCATCCTCTAACTTCAGTTTGTTCAATTAAGCTTTAACAAAAAACCTAAAGGCTGATTTCTTTGCAGAGTTGTACCAGATTTTGCACTCTCAAGTTAGTAAATCTCAAATATATCTGTTTATTAATTTTCCAAATAATTCACAAACACTAAAACACTTAAAACAAACAAAATAATCATAAAAACATAATCTACAGTTCTTCATCACTAAATCTTAAATCAAATATTACACACACAAAAAAAAAAAAAACCTAAAATCAAATGTATAGTGATACATTAATGTACAAACCTTTAAAGACCCTTAAACAGGAAACAAAAAAAAAACACCCACCAAACAAAGCAGAACAAATCTAACCAAAAAAAAAAAAAAAAGGGGGGAGGAAAGGGAAGGGGGGGGGGGGGATAGGAATTCTCCCTTCGTTATTCACAGGTTCTATGTTAGTGGTACTTAAACTTAAGCCTCAATGAAGCTCATCCAAGAAATCCACTAGCTTTGAAGAGTCTTTAAATGTTAACCAGGTCAACCTAACCCTATTAAACTTCTCCATAGTATCATTATTTTCAGCTTCCAGTTCTTCCAAAAGCATAACACCATACCAAGGGATGGTAGATGATTTCCAATACCTAGGGATTAATTGTCTTACTGCTGAAACAAAGAAACCTAGGAGAGATTTCCTAACTTGGGGTAAAATCTGAGGGAAAAGAGAAAGAGTCACTTCTGCAGAATTATGAACTGACTCGCCTGTAACTATATTATAAAGATTTATTATACGTTCCCATAGTTTATTAATAGGAGGGCAGGCCCACGAAACTTGTAAGAAATCTCCCATAGAGACACGACAGCGCCAGCACAGTTCCGACTGGGACGGAAAAATGTGATGTGAATTTACTGGAGTACAGTACCACCTTGATAGCAGTTTAAATTTACGTTCCTGGGTATCACAGGCCACTGGAAATTTGAGTATTTTTAAAGATTTGGTCCCATTCCTCTTCCTGAATTGAATAGCCCAGTTCCATCATCCACTTTACTGTGTACATGGGTAAACCTGGTGAAACTAAATTAGATAATTTTTTTTAGATCTTGGATATAGTATGGGTTGGGGGCTCAGCAGATATGCACAATTTCTCAAATTCTGTAGGTGGTCGATGGATGGTAGTTTTTGGAGCCAGAGAGCAGTAAAAACTCAGAAACCAAAGGCCTCTCAACTGGCCGTGTGTATTTTGAAAATGAAATATACATTTTTTGAAATCATATGCCTGATTTGTGGCCAGAAAGATTTATCCCAGCTTAAAATAGCATGTAAGTGAAAGCCAATAGGGAGAGAAGGATTATCTAATAAATGGTGTAAGAGGGCATGGGATAGAAGATATTGGAAATACATTGAAATGATGATGCCAACACTCTAAAACTGTATAAGTGATCCATGGCAAGGAAGAGCGCTGTCCTATATCTTTGAGAGAAATCCACAGGGCAGCTTTAGGATGTAGTGGAGAAGAGTCCATTTCTAATTGGACCCACTGTTTATCATGAGAGTGATGGAACCAGTCTAGAATACAGGAAAATATGGCTGCCTTATGATAATGCTCAAAATCTGGTGAAGCGGTGCCTCCACGTGTTTTTAATCGTCAGAGCTTTTGATCGGCAGTTTTAGTAAATCAACCTGTAAGCATTGTTTATTCTAAACTATGCATTGTTTATGAATTCTTCATAATCACTACAACTAAAGGAATTTAATTCCACTTTTTAATTACATATATTTTTTATATATATCTTCCTAGGTGGATTCACCCTGAATTTGTTTTTTTTTTAAATTGTTACGGATGTCTTCCAGTGTACTGTACACCTTTTCCTGATGGAAGTGGCCACAAAGAGCCATGAAACGCATTGCTGGTGTGTTTTAACCTATTATGATCAAAAAAATACTGACATTTCTGAAGAATTCATTTGGAAACACCTTATATTTAATAAGTACCCCTGCTGACCACACATTGGTTCCATTTTGGGGTCTCAACTCCTTTACCATTATTCACTGGACCTGACTGCATCCTAATTGCAGGAATCTCCTGAAACCCAAACAAGCATGCCTGGAGACACTCACATTCTCCATATGTGCTAAATAGGTTGCTTGACCCTAGGACTTTCATACAGCAACCGTATGAATGTGAGTATACTGCTAGAACCTTTTTTACTATACTTTCCGTATAAGTTTATCTGAATACTGCTCCTAGAAGGATCTCTACTATGGCTTTTTATCCCCTTCTTTTCTCCTTGTCTCCACTCACCTGGAGCACCTCTGACTCTTCTGAGAGACTGCTAGTAACCCTGAGATACCTAGTGATCCTATAGTTGGACTTCCCTTGATCCTTGTGACTGTTCACAAGTGTCTGCCAGTGTAAGCTCACTATCCCCACATTCCCAGTGTCTCTCCATGTGTTCCTGTCTGCAATTCTTGTACCTGTACTATACCCTGAGCATCACAGTGTCCTTGTCCTCTGTTTTTCCTTGTATGAGTTTCAGCCTGCCTTTCAATATCGGTTACCTGTGTCTGCAGTCTAATTCAGTGCCTTCTTGTGTATTGCTTGTCTGTTTCCTGTTGTTTTCCTGTGCTCTTTTGCTGCCTGCTCCTAGTAATTATTGTTTCCCAGTGCCTCTCTGTTTCTTGTGGTCTGCAGCTCAACCCACCCCCACCTTCAGGAGCTCTGGAGAAGACAAGGTAACTCCTTAGTCTCTGCCCCTTAGCCCTTCACTGTACATATGGACAGGCTGGGTCCTTCCCCATCAGTACCAAAAGGCATCCTTCCTGTGCTAGACTCCTCATCAACCCAGACTGTATCCTGTGTACCTCCATTCCCTGGGACCCCTGTGCACCTCCGTGTTCCTCATACATATTGGTACCCCTGTGTTCCTATAAACACACCTGCTAACAACCTGAAAGAATAGGGTTTGCGGGAAGGACAACAAAGCGTAGTTGCAGGACTCTCTCATGTCAGTAGACAAATAGCCATGATCACTATCTCTGGTTCTCCCAAATGAGAATTCAGTATAAGGCTGATTTAAATAAACGTGGAGTCTAACAGCACATTTTTTCTTATTTATGACATGCGTTTAGGAATATAAAATGAGCTTTATGAAAGGCCATTATTTATATGTGCCTAGGACAGCATAGACTCTGAATAGAGCACCTGCCACACCTCTACAGCCACAGTCATCTTAGAAATAAATCTATTGTTAACCCCCAGACAGACTCCAACCATCAAATAGAGGTTTTCAAGCAGATGTTGGAATATGACATTTAAAAATAAAGAAACTGAAGGATTGTGATGAAATCACCAAAGGGATATTGGAGCTTGAGAGAAAAAAAATATAATATGCCTTGCAGATAAAGAGGCTTACCACTATATGGGAAATTCAAAGATTATCACATTTTCTTTGCATTGTTGAACAGTCACCTACCTGAACAGCAATTGGCTTGTTGATTCTCCTGCGATAGAAGATTGCTTTCATGTCAAAAACAGCACTGGTCGCATTTTGAAGGACTTGAGACGTGACACCCTTATGTTCACATTTTATAATAACATACAAATCTCCTGAAAATAAGTATAGTTATCACATATTTTTACATTTATGCAACACTTGCAATAATTTGAATGAAAAATGCAGTTATTGTAGACCTATGAGACCTAATAAAATGTGTGCCTGCACGTTAGAACAGAGGGGTTATGTAAACAGAAAAAACAGGACAGCCTTAACACAAAGTGGACCAGAAAGGTTGAAATTTCCAAGCACTCAGTGTACAACTAGAGAGGGAATGGTTAGAGTGCTCAGTTTTGTTGTCAGGGCCACTTTACTAAAAAAAGGCAAAGAGGACATTTGCCATTGGTCCACTCATGGCAAACGGACAGGTTCTCTTTTAAGAGTGTTGTATTCTAACTCTGTGTTAGATGGTGTCAGAGCTTATATGGGGTTTACTTCTTCCTTCTCCTGGTCAGCGATGTTCTATAGTTTAAATGTGTTTAGATTGCACAAAACTGCATAGTGCAAGCATTTTTGTACTTTTACCATTAACTTGAATAGGCCAGCTTAAATAGGTACTCAGGATGTTGTAGTCAAAAAAGACGAATGGAGGGCAAAGGACTCATCACCAATATTGCCTATTGTTTCCCTGTAGTTAATTGTTTGCTATTACTGACTTTTGCCTTGTTCTGCACTGTGTCTTTGTGTGGAGGCAGTCATGTTGATAGAGGCATGGCTTTGCTTCCTCATGTCAGGGCGGCCAGCAAGTAGAACAGTGAGCAGCACAATTATGACATCATGAAATCTTGTGAGACTAGCAGCAAAAAAGCAACACTGCCATAATTTCACACTGCAAATATACAGCTATGAGGCTTTAGGTACAGGAGTACCTAGACACTGCAGGGGCAGATCGGGGGGGGCAATTGCCCCCTCCGAGAATGCGGGTGAGAGCACGGGCGGCCGGCTCCGCTGGTGAGAGAGTGGGCGGGCCGGGCGGCTCTGTCTGTAAGCGGGCGGGTGAGAGTCTGACTCTGAGAGAGGGGCGGCTCGGTCGGTGAGCGGGCGGCTGCTGGCCAATCAGGGAGCCGGCGGGCGGGGAGCAGAGATGACATCATCTCTCACCACCCGCCCTGCATCCCTGCAGTTCCGCCCCCACTGTGCAGGCAGCCGCGGGCAACAGAGAGATTACTTCATCTCTCTTCTGCCTGACTGGTAATCTGCTGCCTGACTCTCTGGGACATAGCAGGAAAATGACACAGCAAGTGACAATTGTAGCAGGCAAGTAAAAATCCGCATCTGGTGGCAGGCGACGTGGCAAGTGACAATTCGCAAGGTGTGGCAATCTGCATCTGGTGGCAAGTGACAATCTGCAACGTGTGGCAGGTGATGTGGCAAGTGACAATCCGCATCTGGTGGCAGGCAAGGTGGCAAGTGACACACTCAGTGCTCCCACTGATTCTGCATTATGGTGAGTTGAACTATTTCATTTTATATAACAATGTAATAATAAAATATAATGCGGTTCAATCATTATGACACCATAACAACCATGGTGCTGTGATGATTGAAGCGCCAACATCAGCCATTTCCCCGATAAATTACCCCCCCAAAAAGTTTTTTCTGGCAGTGCCCCTCCCGAGACTAGACTCTGGATCCGCCCCTGAGACACTGTCAAATACCAGAAGGTGCACTGCTATTTTGGAAGAATTCCAGATAATAATAATAATGTAATAATAAAATATAATGCGGTTCAATCATTATGACACCATAACAACCATGGTGCTGTGATGATTGAAGCGCCAACATCAGCCATTTCCCCGATAAATTACCCCCCCAAAAAGTTTTTTCTGGCAGTGCCCCTCCCGAGACTAGACTCTGGATCCGCCCCTGAGACACTGTCAAATACCAGAAGGTGCACTGCTATTTTGGAAGAATTCCAGATAATAGGTAGATTTTTCAGGGTAATGCTAAGGCACAATTAACACTTCTAGATGTTCCCTATAACGTAGAAAATATTAATTTTTTGGAGTTCACTTTGACTTTAATTTGCAAATGTAAAAAAACAACCCATCCTATTTTTAATAAAGAAATAAGCAGAATCACATATATCACTATATTACCAAAAGTATTGGGATGCCTGCCTTTACACGCACATTAACTTTAATGGCATCCCAGTCTTAGTCCGTAGGGTTCAATATGTAGTTGACCCACCCTTTGCAGGTATAACAGCTTCAACTCTTCTGAGAAGGCTGTCCACAAGGTTTAGGAGTGTGTCTATGGGAATGTTTGACCATTCTTCCAGAAGCACATTTCTGAGGTCAGACACTGATCTGGATGAGAAAGCCTGGATCACAGTCTCCGCTCTAATTCATCCAAAAGGTGTTCTATCGGGTTCAGGTCAGGACTCTGTGCAGGCCAGTCAAGTTCCTCCACCCCAAACCCGCTCATCCATGTCTTTATGGACCTTGTTTGTGCACTGGTGTGCAGTCATGTTGGAACAGGAAGGGGCCATTCCCAAACTGTTCCTACAAAGTTGAGAGCATGAAACTGTCCAAAATGTCTTGGTATGCTGACGCCCTAGGAGTTCCCTTAACTGGAACTAAGGGGACAAGCCCAACCCCTTAAAAACAACCCCACACCATAATTGCCCCCTCTACCAAATGTTTTGGACCGGTGCAGAAAGCAAGGTCCACAAAGACCTGGATGAGCGAGTTTGGGTGGAGGAACTTGACTGGCCTGTACAGAATTCTGACCTCAACCTGATAGAACACCTTTTGGATGAATTAGAGCAGAGTCTGCAAGCCAGGTCTTCTCATCCATATTAGCGCTTGATCTCACAAGTGCTTCTGGAAGAATGGTCAAACATTCCCATCGACACACACCTAAACCTTGTGGACAGCCTTCCCAGAAGAGTTGAAGCTGTTATAGCTGCAAAGGGTGGGCTAACTCAATATTGAACTCTACAGGCTAAGACTGGGATCCCATTAAAGTGCATGTGTGTGTTGGGGGCGTGGCCAGGACCGGCATGTGAGAGGAAGCATGTCTCACAGCTCCGCTCCAGCACAGGCAATTGATCCTCTCCCAGCAGCAACCCAGTGGTGACAGATGGCTTTCCAGCAGCTACCGACCCGGTCAACCTCCCGGTCCACCCACCAGCCCTCTGCACCCATGGAATGGCAAAAAAAGAAGGATTTCTCGCATCCCAAAATCCAAGATGCCATCGCCGCAGCCCTGGCACATCGCATGCCAAGGGGTGCTGAGAAAACTAAAGAGGGCGGCAGCAAAAAGACACAAAAGAACCAGGGTAAGGTGTACCCAAGGGATATGCTGTATTATACCCAAAAGCTGGGGGGACATCAGGACCAGATCGTGAGGGGGCAACAGGGTCATCACACCTGTCAGCACATGACACACTGGGGCAGTCTGCAGGAGACACAGTGTGGCATGGAGAGCCTGAGTTCCCTGCAGAGCTGCTCCCTTCTCTGCCCACAGATCCCAGTACTGAAGAACTCAAGCAACCGACTCTGGCTGAAATACTCAGAGCAGTGCATGTGTACATGCTTCAATTAATACACTTAAGGAACAGTTTGGGGGCCTAAGAGAGGACGTATCCTTACTGAGGCAGAATCTTCAAAAGATCCGTGAACGCACGACTGCAGTGGAGAGCAGAGTAAGTGACACTGAAGATAAATTGCTGCCAGTGGCTCGGGAAGCCCATGTCGCCCATCAGCTGGCCAAAGACACCAACAATAGAGCTGATGACAAGGAAAACCGTCTGAGACGCAACAACATATGCATAGTGGGGCTGCCAGAGAAAACCGAGGGGAGAGATCTAACCTCCTTTGTTGAAGGGTGGCTTATTGAAATATTTGGAAAGGATGCCTTTTCCCCATTCTTTACTGTCGAAAGGGCTCATCATACACCAGGTTGCCCCCTGGCCCCATCCTAGCCTTTCTCCTACACTACAAAGACAGGGAAGCAGTGCTGAGAAATGCCTGGGAGCAGGCAAATGTCCAGTTCAATGGTGTCAGAGTGTCCTTTTATCCAGACTTCTCTGCAGAAGTGCAGAGACACCGAGCCAAGTTCTCAGATGTAAAGAGGCATCTGAGGTCTTTCCAATTACCCTATGCCATGCTGCACCACGCTAAGCTGAGAGTCACTGCTAACCGACAGGTGCGCTTCTTTGAAGAGGCCCAAGAGGCGGCCTCATGGCTTGATCGCAGTGAGCAGGCCCTATGCCACCACAGAGAGGACAAAAAAGGAGATTGATGTGCGCTACACTCCTGCAAGATCAGGCAACTGGTTCCTGTCTGTGCAGAGCTCTCTACAAGCTTTGTAAGGAAAGTCCACCTGCTGTTAATTTTTTCTTTTTTTTCACTTTACTGGTTTTCTTCTTTTATATAATTTCTTAAAAGAAAAAGCTCACATTTTGTTCTGCTGAGAGATAGATTCAGAAGGGCGCTATATCTTTTTGCACTGTTATATTGGTTTGTTGCAATGTATTCCTGCATGTGTACAGTTTCTCACAAAAGTGAATACACCCCTCACATTTGTGTAAATATTTTATTATATCTTTTCATCTGACAACACTGAAGAAATGAGTGTATAGCTTGTATAACAGTGTACATTTGCTCTCCCCTCAAAATAACTCAACACACAGCCATTAATGTCTAAACCACTGGCAACAAAAGTGAGTACACCCCTAAGTGAAAATGTCCAAATTGAGCCCACTTAGCCATTTTCCCTCCCCGGTGTCATGTGACTCATTAGTGTTACAAGGTCCCAGGTGTGAATGGGGAGCAGGTGTGTTAAATTTGCCGTTATCACTCTCACTCTCTCATACTGGTCACTGAAAGTTCAACATGGCACCACATGGCAAAGAACTTTCTGAGGATCTGAAAAAAAGAATTGTTGCTCTACATAAAGATGGCCTAGGCCAGTGATGGCAAACCTTGGCACCCCAGATGTTTTGGAACTACATTTCCCATGATGCTCATGCACTCTGCATTGTAGTTGAGCATCATGGAAAATGTAGTTCCAAAACATCAGGGGTGCCAAGGTTCACCATCACTGGCCTAGGCTATACGAACATTACCAAGATCCTGAAACTGAGCATGTTGGCCAAGGCCATACAGCGGTTTAACAGGACAGGTTCCACTCAGAACAGGCCTTGCCATGGTCGACCAAAGAAGTTGAGTGAACGTGCTCAGCGTCATATCCAAAGGTTGTCTTTGGTAAATAGACGTTAGAGTGCTGCTAGCATTGCTGCAAAGGTTGAAGGGGTGGGGGGGTCAGCCTGTCAGTGCTCAGAGCATACGCTGCACACCGCATCAAATTGGTCTGCATAGCTGTCATCCCAGAAGGAAGCTTCTTCTTAAGATGATACACAAGAAAGCCTGCAAACAGTTTGCTGAAGACAAGCAGAGTAAGGACATGGATTACTGGAACCATGTCATGTGGTCTTTTGAGACCAAGATAAACTTATTTAGTTCAGATGGTGTCAAGCGTATGTGGTGGCAACCAGGTGAGGAATACAAAGACAAGTGTGTCTTGCCTACAATCAAGCATGGTGGTGGGAGTGTCATGGTCTGGGGCTGCATGAATGCTGCCAGCACTGGGGAGCTACAGTTCATTGAGGGAACCGTGAATGCCAACATGTACTGTGACATACTGAAGCAGAACATGATCCCCTCCCTTCAGAGACTGAGCCGCAGGGCAATATTCCAACATAATGACCCCAAACAAGCCTCCAAGACGACCACTGCCTTCCTAAAGAAGCTGAAGGTTAAGGTGATGGACTGGCCAAGTATGGCTCCAGACCTAAGCCTATTGAGCATCTGTGGGGCATCCTCACAAGGAGGTCTCTAACATCCACCAGCTCTGTAATGTCATCATGGAGGAGTGGAAGAGGACTCCAGTGGCAACCTGTGATGCTCTGGTGAACTCCATGCCCATGAGAGTTAAGGTAGTGCTGGAAAATAATGGTGGCCACACAAAATATTGACACTTTGGGCCCAATTTGGACATTTTTACTTAAGGGTGTACTCACTTTTGTTGGCAGCTGTTTAGACATTAATAGCTGTGTGTTGAGTTATTTTGAGGGGATAGCTAATTTACACTGTTATACAAGCTGTACACTCACTACTTTACATTGTAGTAAAGTGTAATTTCTTCAGTGTTGTTACATGAAAAGATATAGTAAAATATTTACAAAAACGTGAGATGTGTACTCACTTTCGTGAGATATTGTGTATATATATATATATATATATATATATATATATATATCCCTCCTCCGTTTGCGGTGGCGGTGCTCCGGACTCTGCTATCATATTTGGAGGGGAGACCGTAGTTGCCGTTGCTGATAGTGGGAGACTTTAACTGCTGGCTGAGTCCCTCCATGGACAGGCACCCAGGTTTGTGGGTTCCTGTTGCATTGAGGGGATCTCCATTGCTATGTCGGACCGCTCACATGTGGTGATTAGTTTAATTGTGTCCCCACTGTGCAGACTGCTTAGGGCACCCTGGAAATTTAACGCCTTCTGGCTGAAGCTATTTTCATCTTACGAGGGGATGGAGTGGAGCACGCGTAAGTTTTTTGCTAGCCAGGATTCTGCTGACTCCCCTTTAGTGCAAGGGGAAGCCTTCAAGGCTTATCTGAGGAGACTTCTTATCACAGAAATTGGCAAAGTTAAGTGTAATTCATCTGGGCTGATGGAGGAGCTGGAAAAACAGGTGCTTGTAATGGAGGACCGGTATGTACAGGACCCTACTAACTCTGCCAGGGAGGCTTGGCAGTCAGCTCAATCTGCCTATGAGCAGCTGCTGTCTTCCACGGCGGAGAAAAAGAGGTTCTTCTCCAAACTGGCATTCTTTGAGGAGGGGGAGAGCATGGGACACCTTCCGGCCAGGATTGCTAATTCCCAGCAGCGTTCCACTGCTATTGGAGCTATTAGAACAACAGAGGGCAAACTGGTGCACTCCCAAATCAAATATTGCAGGAATTAGCAGGTTTCAATGAAAACCTGTATCTTCCTACCGGTGAGTACTCCCTAGAAGATTTAACCGGGGATTTGCGTGGCATTCATTTCCCGCAGCTCACAGATGACCAAAGCAGGGCCCTAGACGCTCCACTCACTTTGGAGGAGCTGCAGACGGCCCTCATGGAATTTCCTAACTGTAAGGCCCCTGGTGCGGACAGTCTGCCCTTGGAAATTTACAAGCAGTATGCGGGAATCCTTTTACCTTAATTACTGGCGGTGTTTAATGCAGCTAGGGAGAGACGGGTTTTACCCCCTTCTATGCCCACAGCCAACATTGTCTTGATATTGAAGGACCCCACAGATCCGGGTTCGTATGGATCCATATCCTTGTTACAGAGTGATATTAAACTCCTAGCCAAAATCCTGGCACTTAAATTGAATGGGGTCATTACGTCTGTTGTGCACCCAGACCAGGCTGGATTCATGCCCAACAAGTCCACGGCGGTGAACCTAAGGAGACTCTTTCTGAATATGCAATCTCCAGCAGATAACATAGGACTGAGGGCCCTGCTTTAACTGGACGCTATGAAGGCCTTCCATAGTGTTGAAGTATTTGTGGGGGATTCTCCAGAGATTCAGATTCAGGGAAACATACATTTCATGGGTCCGCTTACTTTATTGTTGTCCACAGGCAGCTATCCGGGCATCGGGTAGTATGTCTCATACTTTTGCTTTGGGTAGGGGCACAAGACAAGGGTGCCCGTTGTCACCCTTGCTCTTTGCACTAGCCATTGAACCCCTGACAATTAAAATCAGAGAGCACCCAGGTATTGCCGGCTTCTGTTATGGAGACACACAGGTAAAAGTGATGCTCTACGCGGATGATACGATTCTGCTTGGAGATGTTGAAGGTTCTCTTGAGGAAGCTATGTCCACCATAACGGAATTTGGTACATATTCAGGGCTCAAGATCAAATGGACAAAGTCCTCCCTAATGCTCATTGACGCGGGGGGGGGTAAACCTTCCAATGCTAGCTCCATATCACTGGCTATCATCTTTAGGTACTTGGGGGTCCAGGTGACGCCCAGTATCCGAGATTACAGGAAGCTGAATATCACTCCGCTACTACAAAAATTCTGGGATCGGATCAAAACGTAGAATTCACTCTGCCTGTTGGTAGCTGGCAGGGTGAACCTGATCAAGATGATTCTAATGCCCCAGCTACTCTATGTGCTGCACAACTCAACGGTAATGGTCCCTCTCAAGACATTTTGAATAGCGAACTCCCTATTCCGCACGTTGATATGGAGGGACCGCTCCCCTAGAATTAAACTTGAACATCTGCAGTGCCCAAAGGATGAGGGGGATCTAGCCTTGCCAAACCCCTGGCTGTATTATCTAGCCGCACAGTTACAGCACCTGATAGGAGTGATGAGTTGGGGTAAGGAGCGGAAGGGTGCCAATGGCAGCTCCTCTGAGACCGTGATGCTGCATACAGTAAAGGGTGAGTCAGTTCCAGTGGCCCTTGAAGCTCTGGCCTTCGATAAACCATATAAGATATGCTCGACTTATAACCTTATTCAAAAAGTTTTTATTAAAATCAGACATCTGCAGAGTGACTGGATACACGGAATTTAGCCCAATCTGGTCTAATGGAACCTACCTTGAAATTGCCAAGTTGCAACACGTAGCCTTATGGAAGTGGTATGGGGTGCTATACATTAGACATATTTTCCATAAAGGAGTACTTTTGTCATTTGAAGCTCTGCAGGAGCTGTTTGGTTTGCCGTCTTCCATGCGCTTTTATTATATGCAATTAAGGCATGCCGTGACAGCTCAATATAGATCTTCTAAATGGTCTCCTTCTCCGACACCATTGTTTAACTTGATCAAAAGAACCTCTACCACCAAGGGATTTATATCACAATGTTATAGTATGTTATTGCAGAATTTTCAGAAAAAACACCCTCTGCGAATGCTGGATAAATGGGAGGGAGATGTAGGTCGGATGGATGGGGATCAATGGGAGGAAGCTCTCCAGGCAATGCCAATCTGTTCACTGAATGTCTCGCAGAGGCTAACACAACTGTACATCATACTGAGGGTGTACTATACCCCACATAGAATGTATATTATGGGTCTCAGGCCCACCCTGCTATGCACTAGATGTAAACGAGACCATGGTGACCTGATCCATCTACTGTGGAGGTGCCCAAAAATACATTCCTATTGGAAGGGAGTGGTGGACACCATAAACAGGATATTTTAGACCTCTATGCCTCTAGACTCAAAACCCCGCTTGCTCAATTTGCTGGAGGAGGTTGAATGGGAAGAGTGTACTAGAGTAGCAGTTATCAGAACCCTATTTTTGGCGTGTAAGTTAATAATGATACATTGGAAGTCAAAGGACCCTCCTACGATTGAGGAATAGATCACTGCAGCGGGAAATATGCTCCGGATGGAGAAAGTTATATACCAACATAGGAAATGCACCCAAAAGTTTTAAAAACCCTGGGGCCCGTGGCTTGATGTACCTGGACTGGTCCCTGTGGATCTGGTTATGGGTAGGTTACTAGGTATGAATGCTGGTTGAAACTAATCTCAATAACACTGGAATGGGAAGCATGGGTTATGATGCATGATAGGGCTCCAGGAGGGAAAGACTGGGATGAGAGAGATAGTCTTTTATTAAACCATACTAGATACGGCTATGTTCAATTTTCAGTGTGATTCTGTTTACTATGCTCTGTAATTGACTATTTGTGAAGCCTCGGTCTGTATGTATATGTTTACTTTAATAAGCTTTTTCTTTGGATAAAAAAAAAGTTCATGTGTGTATAAAGGCAGGTGTCCCAATATAGTGTAGGTGTGAACTAGCCACAGAGCAATGAATTGATTTCTTATTGAAATGCATTTTCATGCAGTAAAATATAAAATACAATTTATTGCAGGAAAAGGGGTAAATGGGAAAGTGTAAACAGCCCCTTATATTTATACGGATCAACCATTGCTCCAGACTTACTTGAGCTGCCTGCTGCAGCTCAAGAGTATTTAAAACTTGAAGAAGAATTCCAGTCAAAACCCAACTACTCTTAAAGCAGTAGCAAACTACAAAAAAAACAAAGAACAATCTTCTCCCTGCTTTAAAATGAAGCTCTCCAGTGGCACGCAGTCACTGCTGACAGGGCTTCCATCTTCACTTGGTCTTCCTTCCAGGTTCGAGGGCAGCCGCCGTTTGACTGGCCAAGCCACGATGACATCACTCCTGTGCATGCGCCATCCATTGAGAGCGCAGTGTGCATGCTCCGGTGACATCACCGGTGATGCTAAAAAGAGGTGCCTAAATGGTGCACATTTAGGAGATAATTACTGTACCTACAGATAAGCCTTATTATAGGCTTACCTGTAGGTTTTCTTTAAAAAAAAAAAAAACCTTTACTACCACTTTAAAAATGTTCCCTCCTGTCTCATAACACCTATTCTAAAAAAAAATGGAATAGTGTGTGGGATTTTTAAGGTGCTATCTTACCAACCTTAGGAATAAATATAGGCAAAATGCAATTTAAAATTTACAAAATTTTATCAAAAAAAAAAAAAAAAAGATGTAATCCTAACATTAAAAATCAATTTCAAGGTAGTTTGCATTTAACACCCTATCCTATCCATAGCATTGTTGTGCACATGTATTCAATAAAATTGTTAAATGCAAACTAACAAAATGGCCCCTGCCCCCACCTATAACTAGCGTTCACTGCACGGAGCACATGGAAGGGCAACGTATGCAAGACAAAACCAGATCAAAATCAATTTCAAGTTTGCATTTAACAAAACCAGAGAAATTCCCAGCTCAACTCACCAACCAACCAGTCTGCTGACCACCTGAATTAACCTGTCTTAACAGTATGCGTTAAAAACAGGGGTTTAGTTGGCACACATTTACAAACTCATGCGTAAGCTGCAAGGCCACTTCACGGCACCCTGTATTACCTGCAGTCCTAACTCCTATATATTTATGAGAGTCTCCACAGTGGAAGCACATCAGTAATGATACTGATGTAATATTGGTGAGGGGACACATTGGACACCTTTGCTGCCATTGTGCTATGTGCTGGGTGTCCAGTGTGCCCCTCTGCCTTTTAAAGAGGATTGGGCTCCCTCCAGGCCCACCAGGCCCTTATTTATACATTAGAATGTTCGGCTTTACCCGAGGGCCCGCATGGGACAGGGAAAAGGGCTGTTCTCCTGTTATGCTTCTCTGCCTTCTCTCAGCAGGTACTATTGGTGGAATCTCCCGTAGCAACAAGCTGCCATTGGAGGGTTTTGGTGGGCTGTTCTTCGTGCCCTCTGCCTGCCTATAAAAAGCCGGACTTTGCCGCAGCTGCCAGCCACCTGCAGAGGACCGGTCTGCGCTCCCACCCCCCCTCCCCCTTTATTTATTTTAAATGGTACGGTGCTATTTAGTGGGGGTTTGTCCTCTAGTATAAGTCTGGAGGGACATGGTGATTGAGATCTGGTATTGGATCATTTTGTCAAGTTTAAAATTTAATGCTATGCTGAAAGCTGGTTTTGGTTAATTTGAATTGGATAAATTTGGGTTACCCCTTGAATAAACACCATGACCAATTAAATATATTTTGGTGTCAGTCTCATTTTAGTATTAGCTACTTTGTAATGTTCCATGCATGTGCTTCTGCTGTGGAGACTCTCATAAACTTTCAGGAGTTAGGACTGCAGCTAATACAGGGTGCCGTGAAGTGGCCTTGCAGCTTACACATGTATTTGCAAATGTGGCCAACTAAACCCCTGTTTTTAACACATACTGTTAGGTTAATTCGGTTGGTAAGCAAAGTAAGACTGGTTGGCGAGTTAAGCTGGAAATTCTCTGGTTTTGTTTTGTTAAATGCAAACTTGAAATAGGTTTTAATGTTATTAATACATCCTTTTAAATAAGATATGTCATTTGATAAAATTTCATAAATTGTAAACTGCATTTTGCCTAAATTTATTCCTGAGGTTGGAAAGAGCACCTAAAAAATCCCACACGCTATTCAATTTTTTTCATTTTGCTTTGCTTAACATGTAGTGGTGCTGAGGTCATTCAGTTATACCCCAATACATTTTTTTGTAACACCTATTCTGACTAACCTGTACAAGAAAGATCTGCATACTTACCTAATTTCTGGCCGCTCTGGCCCTGTCATGTGATCTGACACCCCTTTGTCAGCCAACAATGGCTGTAGGAAGAGGAGGGCACACGAACAATGGATGGGCCATAGGATCCTATGGGTGATGTCACCACTCCCTGGCATTATCAGCTGTCAAGCACTCCCTTTTCTCCCCTGCAGCCAGCAGTGGCTGACACAGGGGAGATCATGTGACTAGACCAGAGTGGCTTAAAAATAGGTAAGTATATACATCTTATCTTTCTTACACAGGTTAGTCAGAATAGGTGTTGGGGGAGGGGGGCATTTTTAAAGTGGTTCTAAAGCCATTTCCTGCAGGTAAATGTTTTACAGCTTGCTGTGCTCCCCATCTCCCTAAATCTTCAATCCATCCAACGCTGTGCAGGGCTGGATCTCTTCTCTCCTGTCTTCCTTTTCACAGAGACACTTGGGCAAATGCTGTGAAAAAGAAGAAGCAGGGGGTGGGGGGAAGCCACTCAATGTGTCTATGGAGTGTGGCTTCATTATCACACATAGCCTGGGAGCGAGCACGCATGTGTGCCTCATAGCAAGCGGCTTGCTTTTGGGGAAGCTCCGCTTATCTGCCTCCTCCCGCCCTCCAGTGTCACATTTGGCACCTTTCCAGGGGGAGTGAGTACCTGTTTTTGACAGGTACCGGCTTCCACTTGTGGGTAATCTCTCCATGGTGAGATTACCCGGAAGTTCGTCTCCCCCCTCATTCGTGCATGTGCAGTAGGGAACCGGCTGTGAAGCCGCAAGGCATTACTGCCAGTTTCACTTACAAGCAATGGCAGTGGCAGCACCCGAAAGCCAATGGAAAAATTGGCTGGGGTGAAGACACCACAGGATCCCTGGACATGTAAGTGTCCTAATATTAAAAGTTAACTGCTACGGTATTTGTAGCTGCTGACTTTGACATTTTTTTCTGAAGGAGGCTGGACCTTCTCTTTAAAAGAGAAGTATGGGAATTTTTTTTCTTTTAGAATCACACTTACCTAGCTGGATGCAGCATTGGTCCCCCCTGGCTCTAAGGCTGAGAACCAAGCGATCAAATACCGCTGATCAATTGGGTCTCAGTGCTCCCTGAGCAGAGAGCTGGTGACTGCATGAGGGCAGATCCTGACCATATAGTTGCGATCTTTACAGAGCCTGGACTGGCTCTGTGACGTCAGCCGACAGTGGGCTACAGGGCTACAGGCTATGTGATATAAGGAGGAATATCCCCAAGTGTACAGCATTAGGAGCATGACAAAAGTGTTTGTTACCCCAACATTTCATATTCCTGATATGTGTCTGTTGTACCATGTATTTACATTAAAAAGTATCCTGTACTCTTTGTGTTGCTTCTTTTGTGTGAAATTCCTGGAGTTCCTGCCAGCCCCCTGTTTTCCTATTTCAAACTGACCATACTAGGCATTCATCCCAGTGTGGTAAGGTTTCTGGCGATTCTAGGAGAACAGCCAGCCTGTTCTTCAATCATCAGACTTGTGCTGACCTGCCCCCTCCCTCCGGCACAGCCATTCACTAGGAAGATCAACATTCTTCTGTTTCTCCACCCCCATCTCTCCAAGACCTTTATGCAGCTGAAAACAAAGGTTATGTGATCACTTATAAAAAAAATGGAAAAAAACGTTTTTTTTGTATTGTAAACATAAACATTTATCATTCAATTTATATTATAAATCGAATGGGTTGTTTTAACAGGTAAGGGGTTCACATATGGGGTTTATTTACTAAAGGCAAATCCACTTTTCACCCAAAGTGCAGTCATTGTAGATCCGAGGGGGGACATGCAAGGTAAATCAAAAACAGCATTTTTGCTTGTAGGTGATTGGATGATAAAATCAGAAGAGCTTCCCCTGATTTTAGATCTTCCCCTCAGATTTACAGCGACTGCACTTTCAATGTCTGCCAGTGGCCGCAGGCTCCAAAAATTTGCTTCTGGACCGCATCTAAATTCGCAGCAGAACCACCGAACAGTTGCTTAGGAAATTCACTGTGAAGACGGAGGGGAAATTTGCACCGGACATGTGTGAACCTAGCCAAAACCAAATCAAACTCTTGCCTTGCTGATCTGAAACAATTGCAAGTGTTGCATCTTGGAATTGCTATAGATAATCCCACATTTATCCTTTATGAGACCAATAAATACATTTTATTGTAGGGTCCAACCCTGTCCAAAATGTCCTTTTTAGTTGGCTTTCTCTTCACTTTTTGTTCCTGTCGCTGTCAAAAAAGTGCAGGTGGATTTCTCTAAAACACATTTTAATAGACTGGGGGGGACATCAGAACTACACTACATTTTTATTGCTGTCAATGTCCCCGATGGGTAGATTTCTATTAATTTCCCCAGTGTAAAATTGTGATGAAGTGTCAGCAGGACAGGAAATTATGGGAAAGCATACCAACTGAAAACACAGACAGCAGTAAAACCAGACAAAGTTCATCAGTGCCTCGAACTGGACTTTCATATTCCCTTTCACATCATCTTGTTTCACTGGTAGCAATAAAAACACTATTCATGAATTTAGGCCCTTGTTAGGAAGATTTTCCCCCTTCTCCTGTCTGTCAGTGACTGATACCAAATGAAAATAGTTTTATTGACTTGTATGAAGGAATAACGTGGTTTAGGATGGAGGTAATAATATGCAGTATGCAGGTGAGCACTACTCCATACAATACTGCTTTTTTCAAAGTTCAAATACTGCATCCCGGATCCTTCAAAAATGCTTTTGTGAACTGATAGCAGAAACAGAGGACAATGTTAGGCACACAATGAATAATAACTACAAATCAGTGTGTGAGAGGATCAGGAAAATACCAAACAGTAAGCATGAAAAAAATATGAAAGTCATGTAACAAATGATTTTTGCTAAAAATGTTACAAGTATAACTAACAAATTAGTGCTCATCTTATTAACAGGCTAAGTTCCTTTTACTTAGTCTGTACCTTATTTGGTCCTGGAGCATGTGTTTTTTACTTGATTGTGAGCTGCTCTTTAGACTAATGTGTATGGTTCAGTGAATATTTGCATGCTATTACCTTCTGTTTCGCCCTGTGGGTGTACTCCTTCCACACTCCGTACTGACACCTGACTGACTCTTTTTGGGTATCCCCATAGCAAGTTCCAGCAGGTCACACTTGGTTTATCAAGTCGAAGCTCCCTGCAGAGCACATTAGACAACTGGATAACAGGTCCACCTCAATCTGGTTCTAATGTCATGGTCATTGTTTCAGTGTAATAAAATGTTAAAAATATTAAGTTTGATTATGGAATTAAAGTAGATGTAAACACAACCTCTAAAATCTCAGATAATTATTAACATGTTAATATAATCTTAAAGGTTTATTCAAAGATTTTAATTCTGCAGTTTTCAATAAAATTTTACTTAGTGGTCCTACCATGAATGTCTGTATTTTGGCACATCCCTTTATACGAAACTTTGTCTTAGTCTCCCAATTGTGCTCCTGAATTGTCACCAGGGGAGGACTGGGAGTTTTTGGCCTGGGGATAAAAAAAAACAACTGGCTCTCATGGCAGGGGCAGTTTCCTATGGGCTGTGTATACCACACACTGAGTGATATAAAATTGTCATGTTTGGTGGACATGGTGTTGTCTCAAAGGACATGGGTTACTGTGACACATTCTCTTATACAGTACATGCTCTAAATGCTAAAAATTGAATTGTAAAAGATGTATTGTAAACAACAAAGTACTTTATGAGCTGAACAAGCTGACTGCTGCTCTGTGAAAATTACACACATTCGCCTTTATAAAATAATTTTATTGGTTGAACTAGAGTTCTGTGTCTTTTTTCCAACGTGACTATGTAACTAAGTAACTATCCTTCCAAAAATATCGGTCACTGACTGCATTTTCAACAGTCCAAAATATGTATCTTATTTGTACTGACCTTGGGGGCAAATGCCCTCAGCCTCAGTTCTCCTCTAATTGTCACCCCTGTAACATGGGCTGCTTATGGAGACTACAAGTTTTAATTTCAACACACATTGTACAAACATGGTCCACTGTTATCAATATCAGGAAATCCACCCCGAATAACAGACATATTTACAGTGTATGTATGTATATATATATATTAGCTAAAAGGAGTATACAGGAGATTAGTATCATTGCACCAAAAGATAAAAAGGTGAAAACTGTATTTTTGCAAAAACAAAAGGTAATATTCAGTTTACATCTACTTTAAATTTTGACAAATTGTATGGAAACATTACAAATTTTGTTCCATTAGCAACATGACACTCATCAGTCAGCACCTATAGGCTCACATATATATGCAGGTCTCCTTTCTTGCCAAAGCAAAATGGGTATACTATCTCACTGAGGTTAATTTACGAAAGGCATATAAACTGTGCACTTTGCAAGTGCAGTTGCACTCATTTTTTTTACTAAATGTAACGTGTTGAAGCTTCATTTTGTACCCATTAGAGTGCAAGGTATTTTTGCTTGCATATGATGGATGATGGAAATCAACAGAGCTTTACCACATTTACTAAGCTCTGGAGAAAATGAGTGCAACTGCACTTGCAAAGTCTATTTGCCTTTAGTAAATCCATCCCACTGGGTCATGGCATCCTTCCAAATGACTGTATCCTGAGTGTAAGGGCTTAGCATTAGTAGTTTGTTTTGGCTTTGATATGGGCATGGTAAGTCCATCTATTAAAGTGATACTAAAGTCTCATTTTTTTTTTTAGGTAAAAATAACAAACATGTTATACTTACCTGCCCTGTGCCATGGTTTTCCACAGAGCAGCCTGGATCTTCCACTTCTTGGATCCCTCTATTCAGTGCCCCTGGCCCCCCTCCTGTTGAGTGCCCCCACAGCAAGCAGTTTGCTATGGGGGCACCTGAGCCAAGCCACAGCTCCCCGCCCCCTCTCCTCATTGGCTGAATGACTTTTATTGACAGCAGTGGGAGTCAATGGTGCTGCACTGTTGTCTCAGCCAATGAGGAAGGGTGTCCCAGGCATCCGAGACACTGCTGTAACATCCATGGATCTAGAGGGGGCTCAGATAAGTATTAGGGGAGCTGAGGGGGGCTGCTGCACACAGAAGGTTTTTTTATCTTAATGCACAGAGTGCACTAAGAAAAAAAAAACCTTCTGCCTTTACAACCACTTTAATGACTTCCAGTTCCGGCGCTGCATGGAGTAGCCACCTCCTTCCTCGGCTCCTGCTGTACAAATATGCATACAATGCCCACCTGAACCCTCGGACTGGGTCGCTGTAGCTCTGCGAGGCTCTCCCAGGTCCAATGGACCCATTCCTGGATAAAAGCGGCTCCCACTCCCAGGCTCCGACACACCTGCCCCATCCCGCGGTCCCGGCCCCCGCTTTCCTACATGGCAGCAGCCCAAGGTATGGAGGTTAGTGACCAGCCCTCTCAGACCTCCAGCCAGCCTGCTGACCCACAAACAGAGTGGATTGCACAAGCAGTCGCAGCGCTCCTAGCCCCCACTATTACATCCTCAGTGGAGAAGGCAGTGCAGGCAGGCATGGTACATTTCAGGAAAGAACTGTCTGAACATGCCTCACGTATCACTGAAGCAGAGATGAGGCTGTCATCTGTGGAAGATGAGCTGTATCAGGCTCAAACCACTGAACAAGCCCATGATAAAAGTAACCAGCTCATTCTCCAGAAACTGGAGGATTTGGAAAATAGATTAAGGCACAATAACCAAAATATCCCCGAAGAACTGTGCCTCACCTCAACCTGCACTATGGAATGAGCTCACTGACTTGGAACATATTCTGCTGACTGGCAATCCCTTTGTGCAATCATTGCCAAATATCTTAGTTATGCGAATAAAGCAGCAATCTTATTAAAATACCGCCGATCTCGGGCATTGCAAATTGATGGCATTAAAATAATAATTTTTGCAGACTATTCTATTAAGGCATCCAAGAGAATGAAGGCCTTTCAACACATCTGTTCTGCCCTTTTCCAGCACCAAATCAAATCCTCTCTGACCTACCCGACGGTACTACGATTACGATCCCCAAGTGGCGAACAGCTCACTTTGAAGACCCTACTGAAGCTAAATCTTTCCTTCAATCAATCAATCAATCAAGAAACACTCCAACCTCCTACCTAAGGCGCCATCTGTATCTCATCCTCTTGACCAACGAAGCCCCAGGCAAGACCCTCCAAAACATCTTAAATTGTCTTAAATCCTCTGGCTTCAACAACTGAGCCAAATTTTGCTGACTACTCTGTCTAGCTATTTAGACCTTTTATGGTAAACGGGTAATACCTTCCAGCCTTCGGCATCCTTTGGTATAGTTTTTGTATTTTATATGCACTGTTCATTTATTTGCTCGTTTTATTCCCTGCAGGCTTTCTGTTTTTGTTTTTCCCCCATGATCCTCACTGGCCATTTTTCTCGTATGGGCTATCTGCGGACAGCTGGCCTTACTCAGGCGGGCTACCACCTTTAATCCCAACTCTGGGCAGCTCCTGGGAGATGTCTCTTGTCAGTGCTACCATGTGGAAAAAATCAACGTCACTATTTTGTATGCTACTTTCGTTTAATCTTACCCTACCCTTGCTCCTTACCTCCTGTTTGCTATTGTTCACCATAGTAGTATGTACCCTTTAGATACCACACACAAACCCCTGACCCAACGAAGAGAATTCTCAGGTATCATGCCCCATGCACTCCTGTACTTAGCAGCAACCTTTCTCGGAATCAAACCAGCTACAAAACTCCCCCGCTCCAAGAAACCCCCATGAGAGTCAACTCTTGGAATATAAAGGGGCTCACATCCCCCATTAAAAGACCAAAAGTCCTTAGCCACCTCAAGAGGTTGAAACCTGACATTGCATTAATACAAGAAGCACATCGTAAAGGCCCTGACTTTGTACGCATGAAAAAACTATGGGTGGGTAGAGTCCTAGGGTCTGAGGCAGTGGGGAGGAAAGCCGGGGTTCTCATGTTAATACGCAAGAAACTCCCATGTGAGGTAAGCTCAGTAGACTCTGACAAACAAGGGTGTTTTATCACGGTCAGGTTATGCATAGGAAACAGAGCTCTTCAGATTTCCAATGTGTACGCTCCCAATAGTCCAAGCCAATCCTTCTTTTGTGAATTATCAACCAAACTTTCGACATCCCCCCATATTGCTCATCTCATCGGTGGAGACTTAGATATGGTCATGCACCACTCAGATGACAGGTCCACATCTAAACATCCCATTAGAAAAAATGCAGACCTCCTGCCAACACCTTTTGCATCTACCATAGATTCATTATACTTAACAGATGTTTAGCATCTTCTACATCTGGCAGAACTCTCCCCCACATAATACACTTTCCAGAATAGATTGTATTTTCAGCACTGACATCTTATCCCTCAAATTTTAGATGCAGAAATACATGCAATCTTGGACCATGCTCCGGTATCTGTATCATTAAAAGTCCCGGTGTCCCAACATAATCCCCGCCTATGGCGTTGCCCCTCCTACCCTTCAAACAATGCAGACATTTAAACTTTTATAAAAACAGGGTGGGAGGAATTCTCATCCGCCAACTCTGCCCACAAAAATAACCCTAAACTTTTCTGGGAGGCAGGCAAGGCCTTTCTCAGGAGCTGGGTAATCTCATATGCTGCCTCTTAGGAAACGGATCTCGACGCAATATCGCCAAGCTAGTTTGCGTCTTAATATAGCCCAGCGCAACTTAGCATCTAATAACACCCCTAAACATAGATCTGAGTGGCATGAGGCTAAACAAGCTTTTGACACCTAGGCTGAGAAAATAGAATTAATGAATCATGCACATAAGCTACTTTCCACAAATTTGGAAACAAATCGGGTAAACTATTGGCTAGACTATGTAAAGGTCCTCACGGACCAACCTTTATAACTTCTCTCGATCCCACAGGTAATATTAAATCACTTCCTCAAGAGGTCAGCAGAATTATGCTTCAATTTTATTCCTCTCTATACGCCCACAACCCTATCGAACATAATCTAGCACAAAGTTTTCTGGACAACCACTTTTAAGCTTTTAAATAACAGCTTAATAGATAGTGTACATAGCTACAGTATTTAACCACTTATGGACCGCCAATCGTCATTATACGGCGGCTCTTTGAAGAGGGATATCATTGTTATGGCAGCATCTAGCTACCATAACCCCGAGATCCTCTTCAAGAGCCGGTGGTCCGCTTTCAGATAAAGGTGGTCTCTGTGGCGGATTCACCACAAGATCAGCGGCAGGAGAGGGGCAACCCCGCCGTTCTCCAGTGCTCTCCACCTCTTACCGGAGCTGCTGGCAGCGGCAGAAGTGATCACCTATGTTCTCATGTTAGTTATGGAGATGAGTGGAGGGGAAGATGGCCCCAACCCGTCTCCATACCATTGCAGGGCGGAAGCGACATCAAAAAGTTACTTCCGCCCATAGCTCTTAAAGCAACCTTTTTTTTTTTAATGACATTTCATTTATTTATTATTGCATTTTAGTGTAAATATGAGATATGAGGTCTTTTTGATCCCAGATCTCATATTTAAGAGGTCTTGTCACGCTTTTTTTCTATTACAAGGGATGTTTACATTCTTTGTAATAGGAATAAAAGTGACACAATTTTTTTTTTAAAAGAACAGTGTAAAAATTAAAAATAAAAGGTAAAATAAATAAGAAAAAAACCCCAAAACATTTTAAACGTGCGCCGTCCTGATGAACTCGCGTGCAGAAGCGAACGCATACGTGAGTAGCGCCCACATATGTAAAACGGTGTTTAAGCCACACATGTGAGGTATTGCCACGATTGTTAGAGTGAGAGCAATAATAATAGCCCTAGACCTCCTCTGTAACTCAAAATATGCAACTTGTAGAATTTTTTAAACGTTGCATATGGATATTTTTAAGGGTAAAACTTTGTCGCCTTTCCACGAGCATGCGCAGCTTTGAAAAGTTACATGTTGGGTTTCAATTTACTTGACATAACATCATCTTTCACAATATAAAAAATAATTGGGCTAACTTTACTGTTGTTTTATTTTTTTAATTAAAAAAAAGTGATGTTTTTCCAAAAAGTGCACTTGTAAGTCCATTGCGCAAATACAGTGTGACAAAAAGTATTGTAGCAACCGCCATATTATTCTCTAGGGTGTTAGAAAAAATATATATAATGTTTGGGGGTTCTAAGTAATTTTCTAGCAAAAAAAAAAAAAAAAGATTTTAACTTGTAAACAACAAGTTTGAAAAATAGGCCTGGTCCTTAAGTGGTTAAAATATCAAGGTCAGTTTGAGATCTACTTGTGATTTGCTTAGCAAATGCATCTCAAACAAGTCTGCTGCCCTCTACTTTTAGCTGTAAATAACATAGTGGTAGATATAATTATGTATTAGCACTTCCTGTCTCTTGGGGGCTGGCTTTGAAACCACAGAAGGAGGAAGTGGAGAGACAGAGAGGAAGTCTCAGGCACATGACCTGTCTATGCTGCTAAACCCAAACAAGAAGGGACTATTATGCAAGTATTCCTATGTTCTAATAGTTTAACTGCAGCTGCTGAGTGTGTATTTGAATTATTGTGACAGACAGAATATCTCTGTCCTATTGTTATTATCTCACAGTGCACAGTGCCAGATAAGTCTGTGCTACTGTATATGTGTAGTGGTAACCTTGCTATATATTAGTAGGTAAACCTGTTTATTGCAATTGAGTTTATATACAGCTCCTATTTTAGTTAAACCTGTCCCTTATGGTCTGGGTTTCTATAGCTAGTTTTAGCTTGAGGCTCCATGACCAGTGTAGGCTAGAGGTTAGGCATCCACCGGCTACTTCTAGTAGTTGGTAGGGATGGTCCCGATGTTCGAATTGAACCCAAGTTCCACTCGAACATCGGGTGTAAGTTGGTTCGCAACCGAACATATGGGGCGTTTGCAGCAAATTTGAGTGCCGCGGAGCACCCCATAATGCACTGTGAGATCGCAATTCATTGGCGGCTGCTGATTGGCCAAAGCATGCACCTGACCTGCATGCTTTGGCCAATCACAGCGCGATCTGCTGTGAGAGCCATGATTGGCCTTAGGGGGCTAAGTCCACACCCCACACTATAAAAGACTGCTTACACGGCAGCCGTATGTAGTGTGATACGTGGAGAAGATTGAGAGAACTTGAGCTAGATTAGGCAGGTTAGTTAGTGGCATGCAGGCAATTTAGTATATATATTTTTTAATTAGCATATTTTGTAATAAAGATTTATACGATTTTTAACAATATTGTCTCATGTTGTGCCCATAAAATCCACCTTTATATATATTAGGATTTTTTCGTCATACTTGCCTGTAAAATCCTTTTCTTTGAGTACATCATGGGACACAGAGTCAGGCTAATATTCATTACCTACTGGTTATACTCCATCTCCAGGTAAATGGACACTGCTAGACCAAAGGTCTTCAGATAGGAAGTGATCCCCTATATAACCCCTTCCACACAGGAAGCACTTCAGTTTTGTAGCAAGCACTGGACCCTCAAAAAAGAGGAGAGGGATCTCTGTGTCCCATGATGTACTTAAAGAAAAGGATTTTACAGGTAAGTATGACGAAAAAAAATCCTATTTTCTTTTTCATACATCATGGGACACAGAGTCAGGCTAATATTCATTACCTACTAGGACGTCCCAGAGCAATAGACTTCAGGGGAGGGAGACACTCTGCCAAACAATAGCCATCAGAACTTATACAGCAACCCGCAGTACACTGCGGCCAAAAGCCGAATCCTTGGCTGCTCGAACATCCACTTGATAAAATTTTGTGAATGTATGCACTGAAGACTAGATAGCAGCCTTACAAATCTAAGCCACAGATACCCGATGGTGAAAAGCCCAAGAGGTTCCTACACCCCTGGTAGAATGAGCTCTCACCCTAAAGGGAGGAGCTTTATGTTTCAGACCGTAGGCCTGAATGATCAACTGACGGACCCAATTGGCAATGGAAGCCTTGGAGGCTGTTTGCCCCTTCTTGGGTCCTTTTGGTAAAACAAAAAAGGAGTCTGATCCTCAGGTCTCTGCAGATCTAAACAAATAAATCTTGACTGCTCGGACAACGTCCAATGAGTGCAGTCGTCTCTCTTCCGCTGAGCGAGGCTGAGAGAAAAAAGAAGGAAAAATAATGTCCTGATTTAAATGAAAAGCTGACAACACTTTTGGCAAAAAGGATGGAACAGGTCATAACACGACCCTGTCATGGTGAAGGATCAAGTATGGTTCCCTGCACGAAAGGGCCGCCAACTCTGACACCCTTCTAGCCGAGGTGATGGTCATAAGGAAGGCTATCTGACATCTGACAGCAAGTTTAATGGAATTTCCTTGATAGGTAACCAAGGCCTTCTGGGCCAGGCTGGTGCCACCAGAATGACTGCAACCCCCTCTTTCTGAATCCTGCGCAACAAATGTGGAAGGAGAGGGATCGGAGGGAAAGCATAAACCAGGGAGTACTGTCTCCATGGAACTATCAGAGCATCTGTTCCGATTGCCAGAGGATCCCTTGTTTGGGACACAAATTGCTGTAGCTTGTTGTTGAACCTGGATGCCAATAGGGTGACATCTGGCCATCCCCAATGCTGGCAAATTTCCTGGAACACCTCTGGGTGTAGGGACTATTCCCCCAGGCAGATCTGCTGGCGGCTGAGATAATCTGCCTTCCAGTTCTCTACTCCTGGGATATGGACTGCAGATATAAATCGGCACATGTCCCTCTGCCCAGGCTAGTATGTGGTTCACCTCCTTCAGAGCTGAACAACACCTGGTACTGCCTTGGTGGTTTATATAGGCCACTGCAGTGGCATTGTCAGACTGAACCCTGATAGGGCAGTCCTGAAGCTCCACCGTATAGGACCTAGGGCCAGACGTACTGCCCGTAATTCCAGAACGTTGATGGCAGGATCTGTTCTGTCCCTGACCATTTCCCCTGAGCTGTGAGCCCTTCTAGGGTCGCTCCCTAGCTTGAGAGACTGGCATCTGTAGTCAGTACTCTCCAAGTTACCGGGAGAAAGGATTTTCCCTTTGGCAGGTTAAATATAGTTACATAGTAGGTGAGGTTGAAAAAAGACACAAGTCCATCAAGTCCAACCTATGTGTGTGATTATGTGTCAGTATTACATTATATATCCCTGTATGTTGCGGTCATTCAGGTGATTATCTAATAGTTTCTTGAAGCTATCAATGCTCCTGCTGAGACCACCGCCTGTAGGACCCTCTACGTAGTTTAAGGTTAAACCTCTTTTCTTCTAATTGTAATGAGTGGCCACAAGTCTTATTAAACTCTCTTCTGCGAAAAAGTTTTATCCCTATTGTGGGGTCACCAGTACAGTATTTGTAAATTGAAATCATATCCCCTCCAAGCGTCTCTTCTCCAGAGAGAATAAGTTCAGTGCTTGCAACCTTTCCTCATAACGAAGATCCTCCAGACCTTTTATTAGCTTTGTTGCCCTTCTTTGTACTCGCTCCATTTCCAGTACATCCTTCCTGAGGACTGGTGCCCAGAACTGGACAGCATACTCCAGGTGCGGACGGACCAGAGCCTTGTAGAGTGGGAGAATTATCGTTTTATCTCTTGCGTTGATCCCCCTTTTAATGCATGCCAATATTCTGTTTGCTTTATTAGCAGCAGCTTGGCATTGCATGCCATTGCTGAGCCTATCATCTACTAGGACCCCCAGGTCCTTTTCCATCCTAGATTCCCCCAGAGGTTCTCCCCCCAGTGTATAGATTGCATTCATATTTTTGCCACCCAAATGCATTATTTTACATTTTTCTACATTGAACCTCATTTGCCATGTAGTCGCCCACCCATTAATTTGTTCAGGTCTTTTTGCAAGGTTTCCACATCCTGCGGAGAAGTTATTGCCCTGCTTAGCTTAGTATCGTCTGCAAATACAGAGATTTAACTGTTTATCCCATCCTCCAGGTCGTTTATAAACAAATTAAATAGGTTTGGTCCCAGCACAGAACCCTGGGAACCCCACTACCCACCCCTGACCATTCTGAGTACTCCCCATTTATCACCACCCTCTGAACTCGCCCTTGTAGCCAGTTTTCAATCCATGTACTCACCCTATGGTCCATGCCAACGGACCTTATTTTGTAGAGGCACAAACTGAAAATGACGTTCTTCTACTGAAAAACGTAGGAACCTCTGATGAGGTTGAAAGATAGGTATGTGTAAATACGCGTCTTTTATATCGATGGAGGCTAGAAAGTCTCCCCCCCCGGAGTGAGGCTACTACTGAGCAGACAGGCTCCATCCGAAAGGAGTGTATCAGCAGATACTTGTTCAGGGATCTTAGATCCAAAATGGACCTTGTGTCCCAGTTTGGTTTCTGAACTGTAAACAGGTTTGAGTAAAACACTGTGCCCCTTTTGGATACCGGAACCTCTACAACCACTCCTTGATGCGCTAGATGATGTAGTGCCTGAAGCAATAAGTTTCTTTTTGGATGATCCGAGGGAAAGCTGGATCTTAAAAACCTCTGAGGAGGAAACCCTCGCAACTCCAGCTTGTAACCATGAGATATAATTGAAGTGACCCACTCGCCCTGAATTATTGTTCTCCAAATGTCCGCAAAGTGTATCAGCCTTCCCCCCACTCAATGGTGTGGGGGCATCCCCTCAAAAGGAGGGCTTGGTGCTGAGTTTAGAACAATCTTGGACCCAGGGCTTCTTCTGGCCCTGACCCTGCGGCTTGCCCCTGGCCCTAGCGCCCTGTTGGTGGTGGAACCACCTTGACGCTGAGACACTGGAGGAAGCAATCCCAGAGGTTTTAAGCAAGGGATGTCTGGTACTTTTCTTCACAGGAAGTAGAGAACTCTTCCCTCTGGAAATCTTTTGGATATATTTGTCTAAATGATCACCAAATAAACGTTTCGCATGAAAAGGGAAACCTGCCAATAACTTTTTACAAGGAAGCTCGGCTGACCAGTACTTAAGCCACAAGAGTTTGCTCATATATACAGACGAGAGAGCCAAATGAGAAACCTGCTGTATTGAATCCTTTAAGGCATCAATAGCAAAACACAATGCTCAAGAAATATCTGTCTTAATTTCAGGAAGATCATCCTCCTGGTTAGGCCTATCAGGCCGTTTGACCTGACCCTCGACGGACTTTTAGATACTGAAAAAACGGTTGTTTTAAAAACTTTTTTTGCATTGATGCATGTCCCCTAGGGCAGCACCCGGGTCCTCATACACTTTTTATGGCAATACCTTACATATAAGCCTTTAAAATGAGCACTTTTGATTTTTCATGTTCGTGTCCCATAGACTTTAATAGGGTTCGCATGTTCGTTAAAACTTTTTGCCTGTTCGCATGTTCTGGTGCGAACCAGACCGGGGGGTGTCCAGCCCATCCCTGGTAGTTAGAGGTCTGGTTGCATATTAGAGTAGAAACTACTAGGAAGGGACTAAAGTGCAGAGTAAATAGGCCAACTCTAAGTTCCAGTGCCACACCACAGTTCCCGCTTGTGAAAAGCTGCATTTCGGGCTGGTTGGACAATGGTTGGAGGGTCTCCCCATCACCACAGATCTAGTCTTCATCTCTCTGAGACCAAGATAAATGCTGCATCTTGATCATCCGCAGTGGCCCCTGCAACTGTATCTGTACATTGGATTGTATGTACTATTATTAATCTAATAATCTTATGGCTAATGTTATATGTTGGTTCCAATTACTTTGATTAGATTACTGGTTTATTTCCCAGGAAGGGAATCCCCTCTGTCCACAGAGGCCCTGTCCTGGGTGGAGGCACTGCCAAGTTTATTATCAAACCCACTCTTATATAAAGATAAATGTTATGATTTTCTTATTTACCTAGAGGTTTAGTGCAATATTCTGTTTGGGGAGGGCCATTTCTCATAACACCCCCAAAAGAGGGCTACACAAGCGTAAGAGTCCAGTCTCTGTTAAGACCAGATATTTGCTGCTGTGGATTACATAGAGGGCCCTAGCCGCCTGGCTGGATGAGAGACCTGTAGATGTGATCCTGGCATCAAGCACCTATGAACTTGACTTAGCCAAACAGACTGAAAACAAAGGGTGGGTCTATAAGTGCAAATGAAAAGAGGATATTTACAAAGCAAAATCAGATACGAGTTATAATTGCAGCATTGTGCACACATTTCACAATTAAGCACAACATCACCTAGCCTACATAAAAACATGACTGTTTCTTCTAAATTCGGTTGGGTGCAAACACGCATGTGGGGGAGTGTTTTGGATTTGATGCATAAACACGTGGAAGGCAGATCAGAACAGATAATGAAGGAGCAGTTATGGGTGGATACTGGTGTCTCAATATATGATCATTGGTAAAAGATTAGAAGAAAGTTAAAGACTATGGTGATCTATCTGCAAGGGGGCCAGTAGACACTAAATAAGCAAATGCACACTAAACAATTTCTACAATTTCTACACGAACAAGGCTTTGGGTGGAGGTATCTTTTTCAGAGCACCAAAACTGTACAAGTGGGTTGCTGCTATACTACAGCTTCTGGTCCCTCCCTGTGCAACGAAACACGGCAACACAGAGCTTATTCTTCAATGTGTCATCATGCACTACAATCCCCATGTGATGGTGCCGATGTTTTGTCTGTCTCTGTCGTTGAAATTGTGAGTACCTAAATTAGCACAATAAGCGGTCTTTCTTTCTTTTGGTAATATCAATCAACTATTCCAAAGAGGGATTGAGAACCTTGCCCAGGGTGTTGGAGCCACCTATTGGTGTAGATTGTTTCTTGTGTTTCACTTTTGACACATAGAAATAAAAATTAAGGACACATTTCCCAATTTCCATCACTACAGCCCCAGCTACACTGAATGAATGGACAGGAAGAGCTCTGCACTGTATCCCTGCTCATTCACAAACCAAAGCATAGTATACGTTTACTATGCTTCGTTTGGTACTGATCACTCACTGCATGTTCATTTAGAAAAAGGAAGGGGTCGGTAAATGACAAATTTACTGGCCTCTTCCCCGGCTCCTCATCCTGAAATGATCCCCTGCAGCAGCTGGTGGGAGAGGAGGGGATGCTGAGACTGCTGCGGGGGTAGAGGGACCAGGGGAGCACGGGCAGCAGAAGGAAGTGAAACCTGGGCAGGAGGGGCAGCATATCCTGGAACCAATCCTCTGTATTTTCCTCATGCAGCTGCTGAATGCCGGTGGGAGAGGAGGAGAAGCTTTCAGTGGCTGCAAGGGGAAAATAGAGGGATCAGTTTCAGTAAATGCTGACGCCAATCCTGTCCCTGGTGTAAAACCCAATGTGACAGGGAGGGTATATGGGCACACTGGAGCATGGGCGGAGTCGCCACTGTGATCCCTCAAGCTTCGCCAGTGCTGCCCCCCCATCATGGTGCCCTAAGGCTACTGCCCAAGCAGCCTTACGCTGGTGCTGGTCCTGTGCTTACCCAGCATGTTGTGCCAGTTATGCCCAACTCATCACACAGATTTGTCTGCAAACTGCCACAAACAGAACACAACCTCCAGTCCATCACAATGAATGTCAGCTTCTAGACTGCCTTTCTTATAAGTTTGAGTTTGCAAAAAGATTTGAAGAAGACACAAAAAAAATGCTTCACGTTAAGGTGGATTGCAAGAAGTCTTGTTGGCAGGTGTGGAGGGACTGCAGCTAAACAGGGGGGAGGTGAGATTAGGGAAGAGGTGGAGATGAAGGAAAAATCGGAGGAGGAGTAAGAGGGCACAAAGCTACATTCGTCATCTACTACCCCCACAAGCAGCAACTCTACCTCTTCTTTTACGCCTGTCTTTCATTATTTTTTTTTTTGTTTGGGAAATGCTGATCTGAGGAAGGGTGGGCATCGTATGGCCTTATGATGCTACAATTAACTTTTTTGCTACAGCCAGCCCTTCCCCCAGATATAGAATTTCTCCACCCCTCCACATGCTGCTGCCTATTCTTACCCTAATTTGTGGAAAGACAAGTTAGACTGTAGGTATTTGAATCTGTGTTATTTTACCTCATGTAAGTACAATACTTTTTAATAAATTATATACTGTGTCAGTATTACGCTATGGATGGTCTCTCTTTCCATATATGTGGCTGGGTCTCGCGGTCTGGCTAAGACCTTGTGTTGCCAGGAGGAGTTTGTGATCCCTTCCATTCCAACCTGCATCTTATCTCCAGTCCGTCAGCGGATCACCTCTATGGGAAAAGGCCCTGGCTGGGTATAAGCCAATTGCCCGAATTTACCTGCTCGCTGGTAAGCAGGTTTTTTTCATCAGGTGGTGGCACTTTGTTATCTCTCTGATTCACCTGGGTCTTCATCACTTGACTGAATTTGTACCGTCCATTCAAGGATCACTGTATGGACTTTCCATTTGTAGCACAGTCTTTTTTTTTTTTCTTTTTTTTCCTTTTTTTTTTCCTTTTTTTTTTTTCCTTTTTATATAGGTTTTTCCTTGACAGCTATGCCTCCCTTGCCCTGACTATAATTATTGAAATAAAAGAAATACAATTGGCTTCTAGATGTCTGGGAAGAGAGAGATTATGCTGTCAAAGCAGAAGAATTGCACATGTGCCAGGCCTCTGCTGTATGCAGTGGAGACCTTGCCAACGCGTTTCACCTCCAAGGACATTGTCTGGGGTCTCCAGACGATGTCCTTGGAGATGAAACGCGTTGGACAGGTCTCCACTGCCGCCATTTGATTTTATACAAGCTTTGTTTTTATCTGCAAAAATGTGAGTTTCCTTACTTTCATTAAAATTTACCATTCTTTACATAACAGAATTACGCTATGTGGCCCCCTTTGTTTTTTCTCCTTTTACCATTCCCATTACATCTATGGACCTTTGAGTACTGTCCTGCATGAGATACACCTGTTTAGACATCTCCACCTTGATGAAAATCGGGAGTCTCCATTCCAGGCTATTGACAGTCCCAGCGTCCATCTCTGTTGGTTGTATTTACAACACAAGCTCGTTTGACATGCAGAATATATGTTCTTGCGTGTTCAAACATTCCGGTAAGCCTCCTTTTCATATGGTGGTGATTCTCTTCACTTCAACTGCACATCTCGGTTTTCTGAGGGGATATTCACATTGAAGTCTTTCACAAGGGAGTCCTCTAATCACCTATATGAAGTCTTGAATATTTTTGTTGGACATTACTAGTTTTTTCCTTGTGTTGACATTCATCACTCATATTTACTGTACACATACACACTTTTTTGTACATTTGATTGTTATTTGGGCTCACTGCCCTCATTTTTGTTTTATGTGTCACATCATCTTTTAGCGCTACACTTTTTGTTTTTGTTTTGCCATTTATCCAATTTGGTGTGTTAGCTGCTATTTCTAAGGGCAGCACTGAATTATTTGCTACACTCTGCTGTATGCAGTCCAACCACTGCATCAATACAAAAAATACAGAGAAAATACAAATTAGAATTAACAATACGTTAAAAATGACTTTAGTAAAAACAAAACAAAAAACGCAGAGGGGAATTTCTCACTCTGTTGCAACCTAGAGCAGGAAATTTGTAGTAGACTATATGGGGCTTAGACTTCTGTACTTCAAGATGGTTATAGTTTATAGCTTTTTTTTTACATGATCTATGAATGGAGCACTGACAATTGACTGAAAGATCCATCCCATCCATTTATAGATCCCTTTTTATTTGTAGAAGCTATAGTACAGCTTCTACAAATGGAGGAGCTGGGCAGAAAGGTTGGATATTAAACATTATTAACCCCTACTGCACCAGAAAATTACAGCAGCGGGGTTGGGGGACTCAGAGGATGAAGATTTCAAGGAAAGCAGGAGCAAGCAGCATGAGAGACACATTGCAATAATAGAAAGTCATGTTCTGATTTTTGTTTTTTTATTTTGACGAAACTTGGGCTTTAAAGTGGAGTTCCACTCAAAAGTGGAACTTCCACTCATTCTACTCCCCCACCCCCTCCAGTACCACATTCGGTACCTTTTGGAGGGAGGAGGGACAGGATACCTGTCTTTCACAGGTATCCTGTCCCCACTTCTGGGAGCCTCAGCCGTGGATATTTGTGTCACCGCTCGGGCTCCCTTCTCCTTCCCTGGCCGCCGGGCCAGTAGGAGAGAGGAGCGGAGAGTAGGGTTCCTAGTGTGCAGCCGCAAGGCTATACTCCCAGGTTCACTTACTTGCAATGGAGGCGTCAGCACCCGACAGCTGATGGAAACATCAGCTGGAGTGCCGACATTGCTGGCCTCCAGGGCAGGTAAGTGTCCGATTATTAAAAGTCAGCAATTGCATTATGTGTAGCAGCTAGCTTTTAATTTTTGCAGCAGTGGATGGACCTCCTCTTTAATAATAAAAGAGGTACATTACATAGAAACAGTACTGTTTATAGAAACTGCATACCTGAAATCAGAGGGTACATCTGTAAAGATTCTCAGGATGAAGTTACAGCTAATGCCTGGATGAAAAGTTGTAGGAATAATGATGTATCTTCCTCTTTTTAACATTTTCCTTAAGAAGACAGATCTTAGGTTCATATAGGGTGAAGAGGCAGCCCTCACCTGTCCTTGCATCTTATGGATCCTGTACTCTCGATTCTGTTCCACCTCATGAAGCAAAACATTAATACATAGTATAAATTGAGGTTATACATTATATATATATTTATACACACACACACACACATACATACACACACACACACACACACTATAATGTCAAAAGTACATGCACATGAACTTTAATGGCATCCCAGTCTTAGCCCGTAGGGATCAATATTGAGTTGGCCCACCCCTTCCAGCTATAACAGCTTCAACTCTTCTGGGAAGGCTGTCCAGAAGGTTTAGGAGTGTGTCTATGGGAATGTTTGACCATTCTTCCAGAAGCACATTTGTGATGTCTTACAGTCTCTGCTCTAATTCATCCCAAAGGTGTTCTATCAGGTTGAGTTCAGGACTCTGTGCAGGCCAGTCAAGTTCCTCCACCCCAAACTCGCTCATCCATGTCTTTTATAGACCTTACTTTGTGCACTGGTGCGCAGTCATGTTGGAACAGGAAGGGCCCATCCCCAAACTGTTCCAACAAATTTGGGAGCATGAAATTGTTCAAAGTGTTTTGGTATGTAGACGCACTAATGCGCCCCCATCCCTCAGTGGTTGTGCACAGAAACAAAAGCATAAGTAAGTCGCGCATGAATACATAAACCGTGTTCGTACCACACATGTGAGATATCACCGCAAACGCTATAGTGAGAGCAATCATTCTAGTACTACCCCTCCTCTGTAACTCTAAACAAGTAACCTGTAAAAATTGTTAAAGGGTTGCCTATGGAGATTTTAAATTATCATAGTTTGTAGCCATTCCACAAGCATGCACAATTTTAAAGCATGATATGTTAGGTGAAAAAATGTGACTGGTGCAAAAATATATAAATCTATAATAACGTGTGACTTTACCTTTTGGTTTAAATATCAGATCTGCTGCAGTTATGGTCGTGCGATCCAAGCCTCGATTTGGTGCGGGTTGGGGGAGGAAATGACATCGGCGTTACCCAGAAGCCTCTATGCATTTCGCATCCAATCATCCAATTATCCAACGCTTCCTGAAGACGCATGATTGGATGCAAAACGCATAGAGGCTTCTGGGTAACGCCAATGTCACTTCCTGCCCCAACCCGCACCAAATCAAGGCTTGGGTGACCAATCCCGGGAGACTGAACGGCGCTTGCAGGACCTAAGAGCATTGCTGGAAAGACTTAGTGCCGGTCTAAAGGCACCACACTTGTGAATGAAAATTCCCTATACTTATTTTAATGATTGAATACATTTTAATATGTTGCGCAATGATGGCTGTTTGCTTTTTATGAGATCCTGAGATTAATGTGGAGACACAAGGAGTGATCACTGGCATTCAATTGGGGAATCTTCAGGCATGTTTATATGAGTGGAGTGGTTATCCCAACATAAACCAAAGGCCTTTTTTTACCTTGTTTCTGGTGAGTGTCCATTCTAGAAGGTGGTGGTGTGTCACAAATTGGTGAGTTTTCCAATCATGGATGTGGATTTGTGCATGGGGGATTTGGAAAACCATCTTTTGAAGAGAATCACTGGGACTGTTGATTTTTGATTTTTTGATTTTTTTATTATTTTGATTTTTTTTGATCAAGGAGGATTATTTTGATCGTAGTTCACTAAAATATGCACTTTATTTGAATTCATTAAGATGAATCACTGACAAAGATTGTTTTTGATATGTGGTAAGATAAATATAATATTTGGGATCAGTGCAGTTACACCTTTTTTCACAATATGATATGTTAGGTATCTATTTACTCGGCGTAACATTTTTTTATAACTTACCAAAAAATTAGTTTATATATTGTGTTTTTTTGCATTAAAATTATTTAAAGTGTATTTAAGAAAAAAATGTTTGATACACCTATTCTTAGTAGCTAAACTTACTATAACTTGGAATTGGAAATCACCTGAGGTGCTGAGTATACAAGATACCCTAATGACTCTAAACCACCAATGTTAAATGGAGAAACCGTTAGCAGCAAATCTCTCTACTCTACAAATCTCTCTACTCAGTTTACCAGAGATTGGTCCATATGGCTGGATAATGCCAACTGTGTTATTGATTCTTGACATTATATACTATCTGATATTATAGCACATTGGCTGGATACCCATGTCCTTGCCAGTTACTTCTCTGGTGGATCCCTACTCCTGTTCCCTTCCCCTGTTGCCCTCCTTTTCCTTCCTTTGTTCCCTTCTCTTTTTTTTGCAAAGATAGAAGGTACTAATGGCAAAGATAAGTTCATCGCTTTATGGAGTCTGCTAGTTTGAGTTTGTTTTTTTTCTTTTCTGTTCACTCAATATTGACTTATGTGATACTTATGCATACTGGTATACTTATATGATGTACCTTCCTGTACACTGCTATTCCGTTGCTGTTTCATTTTTTCATGAAAAAACCTTCAACAAAGAAATAGTCGGAAATAAAAAAATTGTGCTTGAAAAAACGCTGCTGCGCAAATACCGCGTGACATTGCAAAAATTGCCATTTTATTCTCTAGGGTTTCTATTAAAAAAATATTTAATGTTTGGAGTTCTAGTTATTTACTAGCAAAAAATATTGATTTTTATTTGTAAACAAAAAGTGCCAGAAAAGGTCTGGTCCTTAAAGTGTTACTGAACCCACAACAGTAAAATCTGTATGTGCAGAATAGCATACTTGTTACACTCACTGTGGAACTTAAGGGGTTAATCCTCTGCATTGTGTAAGAAGGCCATTTGATCCTGTATGGACAGATTCTCCCCCTCCTGCAGGGTCTCTCTTGGCAAGGCCAGATAAGACACAGAGTAGTAAAGCTGCACATGCTCAGTTTGGTCTATATTGCTGGAGAGAACATTTCTTGTTGAGCTGAGATTTTCAGGTCACATGATATTGACATCACACATTTGGGTGTGTATAGAAATCCTAAATCACAGCCCAGTCCCTCCCTCCTCCTCCTTGACCAGTAACTAAAAAAAGAACACAGTGGGTGGGATTTCACATCTTGATTGATGGATGATCTGCCTCCCATAACAGCATGAGGACACAGGCTATAGTGCAAATCTTCTCCTACCTGAACACTCAGCACTCGGGCAGACCCTGCAGTTTATCGTGACCGTGGTATAAACATCAGCCAAAAAGGTATATAGTGGCATTATTTTAATGTAAAAAGATTTATAAGCTGTGGGCACTGTAGGGGGCAGATTAACCATTTTCATAATACTGGGTTTAGTAACACTTTAAGTGGTTGTGTTAAATTCGAAGCAAGTGTAAATGAGCCCTAAGGGAGATCCTCACTTTTTGTCCTGGTGATAACATTGCTAAAAGAACTGGTACAGAAAGTGAGGGGACATTTCTATTGGATAGCAAAGGGAGCAATACAAAGGTGAAAGTGGTTCCACCATTTCAGCCTCCCAATGCTGTACTAAACAAAAAGTATTGCCACTGCTGCTGTTTCCATGTTGGGCAGATCTTATATCATTTCCTGCTTTGGTGACAATTTTGCTCCTGCATCAGGAAATGAAAAGGATTCCCAAAAGACACAAAGACAGTATCATTCAATCCAGTGGCGGCCCGTCCATACAGGGCACAGGGGAGCCACCCTCCTAATCCATGCACCCGGCCCCTAATCTACATGCAGAGCGCCGGACGCATAAATTCCAATGGGTTTTTTTTTTTTTTTTTTCAGTAGCATGTGATTAAAGCCTGAGGCTCTAATTGGCTTCAAAAAAGGGTGGGCTTAGGGCGCAGAGCACTGCGCCCCAAGCCCACCCAGTTGTGTGACAATAGCAAATTAATATTCGCTATTGTCTTCCTGATTCTCCTCCTGGCCATTTAGGAAGTGGGTCCTGAGACTCGTCACCCAATTGCCCGAGAGGAAAAGGGATTCTATTGGCCGTCTAAGGGGAGGAGGAGGGAGGAGACGCAGGGGAAGCCGCCACCTGGAGGAAGCACTGCCCGTGACCTAGATGGGGTATGTGCGGGGCTGGTGACCGACCAACTGGGGGGGTGGCTGTGTGTGTATTGGCTGCCGCCCCCCCCCAAAAAAAAATATAGCACCAGCCGCCACTGTTTCAATCTATAGCATAGCCTAACAGTGTCATTCAATCTAAAGCCTAACAATAAAAGTTTTGGCTGGGAATCCACTATTTTTTTTTTTTTGTTGTTTTTAGGGGTGCTTTAAGGCTTCATGTACACTTAAACTACTTTGACGCAAAATGCGTTTGGCGGCCGGTGGTCAAAACGTTCCTATCCTGAACGCGATTCTTCTGCGTTCAGGAGAGGGCGGTTGAGGGAGGTTGACCCTCACTTAGCGGGCAGCTAACTAGCAGCTCATAAACGATCCTGAAAGCCTGTGTGTACATGGACACATAGGCTTTTATGGAGTTGAGATTAAGAGCTGTGGCAAAAAAAAACGCCAGAAGCTCCTAAACTCAAGTTCAGGAGCTGTACTGTACATGAGGCCTAAAGGTTAAACCAGGATATTAAAAAGGTACATAAAGGTCTATGTGAGCAGGAATAAGGTAACACCTTGTAAGAAAAAAATTTTTGGGCGGTAAAGTAGGGACGTGTTGAAATCTCTGTCAGCCTCTCTCAGGTCTTAGGTTTGTCACAGAAACAGTTGAGGGGAAATCTTCCCATGGGGACACCTGTCTCTGAGAAGTCTAGGATGGTATTTTCCCTCACTTTGAAGAAGGTTACTTCCTGTTGTGTCTCTAGTGACGGAATGTGAAAGGGAATCTCCCTAATAGTTGTAAAATAAGATGCGCTGTTTTTGACTGGGGTATTATCCTAAATATAATTAGGTAACAGATGCAACAAACAATGTGCAACAAGCAAAATCAAACAATAGTGAATGTTTACTATGGCAAAGTGTCACGGGATAAGTGAAACTTTTGTTGCATAGAACGGTGTATCAAGTAAGAAAACAGTAAAAATATTTTTTTGGGTAAATGGCCACGATCTGTTCACAAAAAAATGACAAATAATAAATGGTGCAAAACGTTCATAAATAGTCCAGTGCTCCACAACTCAATGTGTTTAGTGAAAAGATGATACTAACTTTTCCCACATCCAAATACAACAAACTTTGTGGTGCAGCTGAAATAATTCACAATTGAAAGTGTGTCACCGCTGTGCTCTATATGAGAAAATTGGCCACTTACCAAATCAAATGATCCCTCCAAGAGATCATATACGTGTGAATGGAAGCGCCTCTGAAGACAAGTGGCCAGCCAGCTCCAGGGAATGTATCCAGGCTTATGGTGCTCCTTAATGGTGTTTGTAGTACAAGACGGTGCTTAGCACACTTTGCTGATATCCATTCTCCGTGAATTTATGAGATCCAATTTCACGCTTTCAGGGACACCCGAGGTATGCTTAGCTCATATTTGTTATTTCTGCATTGTACACAGCCGATTAGCAGGCCATGGATCATTGGCCGGGACTTGCTGATAGGCTCCCACTGTGTACAATTGCACCGGGTGCCAGGTAGGGAAAGCACATGCCCGCACCCTAACATCGGAAGTAGGCAGGGACGTATGGCGAGTGGAAAGCAGAGTGCCATCCCGAAGATAAAGATGAATTGCAACATTGCAGAAATAACAAATATGAGCTAAGCATACGGCGGGTGTCCCTGAAAGCGGGAAATAGGATCTCATAAATTCATGGAGAATGGATATCAGCAAAGTGTGCCAAGCACCGTCTCGTAGTACACAAACCAGACTAAGGAGCACCATAAGCCTGGATACATTCCCTGGAGCTGGCTGGCCACTTGTCTTCAGAGGCGCTTCCATTCCCACCTATATGATCTCTTGGTGGGATCATTTGATTCGGTAAGCAGCAAATTTTCACATATAGAGCACAGCGGTGACACACTTTCTATTGTGGATTATTTCAGCTGCACCACAAACAGTTTTTTGTGGGAAAAGTTATGCCCCGTACACATGATCGGACTTTGACAACAAAACCATGGATATTTGTTCGAAAGATGTTGGCTCCAACTTGTCTTGCATACACACAGTCACACAAATGTTGGCCAACAATTACGAACGTGGGAATGTGGTGACGTACAAGACGTATGATGAGCCGAGAAAAAGTTCAATAGCCAGTGTGGCTCCTTCTGCTTGATTCCGAGCATGCGTGAACTTTTGTGCGTCGGACTTGTGTACACACGATCAGAAATTTCGACAACAAAGTTTTGTTGGCGGAACATTTGAGAACCTGCTAGCCAACATTTGTTGGCAGAAAGTCTGCCAACAAATGTTCGATGGAGCATACACACGGTCGGACTTTCAGCCCACAAGCTCACATACATTTGTTGTCGGAAAATCCGATCGTGTGTATGGGGCATTAGAGTATAATCTTTTCACTAAACACATTGGGATTTACTTACTAAAGGTAAATCCACTCTGCACTGCAAGTGCAGTCGCTGTAAATCTGAGGGGTAGACCTGAAATGAGGGGAAGCTCTGCTGATTTTATCATCCAAGCATGTACAAGCAAAAATGCGGTTTTTTATTTTCCTTGCATGTCCTTCTCAGATCTACAACGACTGCACTTCCAAGTGCACTTGTAGTGAAAAGTGGATTTGCCTTTAGTAAATAAACCCCATTGAGTTGTGGAGCACTAGACTATTTATGAACTTTTTGCAGCATTTATTATTTGTCATTTTTTGTGAACAGATCCTGGCCATTTACCCCAAAAAGTATTTTTGATGTAATTCACTTGATACACCATTCTAAGCAACAGGAGTTTCACTTATCCAGTGACACTTTGCATTTGAACATTCACTATTGTTTGATTTTGCTTTTTGCACATTGTTTGTTGCATCTGTTGCCCAATTAGATTTAGGATAATCTTATTTATTTGACTTTTTTTTCTCTTCACTATTTAAGCAGTGTTTGAGTGCAGCAGTTTTTTGATTTCACCAATTTGCAGCTGACAGCACCTTTTTGTATTGTTTAGTAATCTCCCTAAAATGACTCACATGACAGGGATCCAATCATTCTCTACTCCAAATCAAACAAAAAGTTTTGGCTTTACATACTTTCTAGGAATATGCTAAATTACATTTACCTTAAGTATTTCAAAGCCTATAATAAAACTGTCTCCCTTGCCAGACTTCCTGTGAATTCTTTGATCTTCCTGTTGTATGGAAACAAGCACTTCATCTTCCTCTTTTTCTACTTCAAATATGTACTGATGAAAAGAAAAACACATTAGCATATGGTCTTACACACACAAGGATGACGTCTTTTCTAAGTCTCCCTTGGGCTAAGTCAGTTGTAATGCATCCAGATTTTCAAAATAAAATTTGATGACACCCTATTGACCACACCAATAAAAGCCTCACCCCATTTGTAACTCAACCCACAAGACCACACCCACATTTTTAATACACTCTTAAATAATTGGCTGCAAAGTTATGGAGCAAGAGGAAAATATTCAAGATATAAATAAACAGATTTGTAATAAGATGTACCAATATAGGCACACATAGAAGGGATACCTCGAAGGTATCAAGAAGAAACATGTCGGCCATGTAATGCACCACATGTCGTACAACTGGAGGTTTGGCCAATAAGGTGGGTGTTGCTTCACAGTGTACGGATTGTAGCGTGGAAGTAAAATAAGCCCCAGAAGTCTGCAGACATACCATTATGAGAAATCTTTAGTCAGAAAATGAAATAAAGTCATACGTTATGCAGTATGGAACAACACAAACTCCTCAAGTAGTATGTGAAAATCAACTGACTTGTATAGTTTAACATAGTGCGGAAAACTTTGATATTGTCTATCCAAAGATTATATATCATTATAAGTGAGGGCTGCAGATAAACAGGTGAAACGTATGCAGGAGGATTCGTTTCATCTCTGTGTATCACCTGAGTCGTCAGTCAGTATACTTTAACTAGGCATGTTCTGTGTAGTCATTCTTTAGTGGCCATGTACCTGGGGGTATAACAAAGTACAGTATGTTTTAAACCTGAATAGTTAACACATTTCATTAAGGGTTTCTTTTTTTTTTGCTGACTAGATTGAAAGTATGCTGTATTTATTGGATTAGAAAAGAGTCATCAAAGAAAACACCTGCCCCCTCACCCCCCTTAAATACTTACCTGATTCTTCACTCGATCCAGAGCTGTGCCTGTGTCTAGCAGCTCTCTCCTCTGTCCCTGCATTCACAGGACAGAGATGCTATTGGATGCTGCTGTCAATCAAATCCTGTGATTAGAGAGCAAGGGCAGGGCCGAGCCACACTGTGTGTGTCTATGGATGCACACAGCCTGGCTCAGGAGCAATCCCATATGTTACATAGTTGGTAAGGTTGAATAAAGACAATAGACTCCAGTTCAACCTGTGTAGAAAAATAATTTGCTATATCCCCGTATATTGTTTTCGCTAAGCTGCTCATCCAAGAGCCTTTTAAAAATATCCATACTTCCTGCCGACACCACCGATTGTGGAAGAGAGTTCCACATACTTAGCACCCTGGCAGTGAAAAACCCCCAACGCAGCTTAAGGTTAAACCGCTTCTCTTCCAGTCTCATCGTGTGGCCGTATCCTCTTACACTCCCTGGGACTAAAAAGTTTCATACTTACGCTGGGATCACCGCTGAGATATTTGTATAACTCTATCATATCTCCTCTCAGGTGTCTCTTCTCCAGAGAGAATAAATTTAGCATTTGTAGTCGTTACTCATAATTAAGGTCCTCCGGTCCCCATATTAATTTAGTTGCCCTTCTCTGGACTCTCACTAGCTCCAGCACATTTCTATATCCTGATGTGAAGTTATTGCCCTGCTTATTTTTGTGTCGTCCGCAAAAACTGAGATTGAGCTATTTAACCCATCCTCTATATCATGTATAAATAAATTGAATAGAATTGGTCCCAAGACAGAACCTTGGGGCACCTCACCTACCACTCCAGACCAGTTGAAGTGGTAGGTGGGGTACCCTTTGGACGCGCCCCTGTATCCAGTTTTTTACCCAAGAACAAACCTTATGGTCCATGACCGCAGACCTCAGCTTGTAGATTAAGTGCTTATAGGGGACTGTATCGAATGCCTTTGCAAAATCCAGGTACACTAAATCCACAGGCCTTCCCCTATCTAGATGGCATCTCACTTCCTCGTAGAATGTTAGCAGATTGGTCTAGCAAGAACGACCTTTCATAAACCAATGCTGATAACTACTTATGATATTTCTTTCCTCAGTAATTTTTTATATATAGTCCCTTATCATCCCCTCCAATAATTTACCAATGATTGATGTTAGGCTGACTGGCCTGAAGTTTCCAGGGATTAGTCTCTGTCCTTTTTTGAATATTGGTACCTCATTGGCTTTTCTCCAATCAGCTGGTACAAATCCTGTCAGTATTCTGTCCACAAAGATCAGGAACAATGGTCTGGCTATAACCTAACTGAGTTCTCTGAAGACTCTTGGGTGTAAGCCATCTGGTCCTGGTGATTTATTTGTATTATGTTTATACAACCATGAGGGTATGCCCTGTGATGTGTCACTAACAGTACTGTCGCGGTCAATATATCCCTCCATTTAGTAGAGTTGCCTTCTCTGTGTCATCCATGACCATCCTCCCATCCTCGTTTTTTATGTGGGCAATGTGCGTTGATTTTGCCTTTTTACTGTTAATGTATCTAAAAAATTTCTTTGGATTTTTTTTTGCTCATCCGCTGTATGTCTCTAGTAGTCTTTTTTGGCTGCCCTGATTGTGTTCACTCAACGCACAGCCATTAATGTCTAAACCGCTGGCAACAAAAGTGAGTACACCCCTAAATGAAACTGTCCAAATTGGGCCCAATTAGCCATTTTCCCTCCCCAGTGTCATGTGACTTGTTATTTTTACAAGGTCTCAGGTGTGAATGGGGAGCAGGTGTGTTAAATTTGGTGTTATTGCTCTCACTCTCTCATACTGGTCACTGGAAGTTCAACATGGCACCTCATGGCAAAGAACTCTGAGGATCTGAAAAAAAGAATTGTTGCTCTACATAAAGATGGCCTAGGCTATAAGAAGATTGCCAAGACCCTGAAACTGAGCTGCAGCACGATGGCCAAGACCAGCAGCAGTTTAACAGAACAGGTTCCACTCAGAATAGGCCTCGCCATGGTTGACCAAAGACATTGATGTGCACATGCTCAGCGTCATATCCAGAGGTTGTCTTTGGGAAATAGACATTTGAGTGCTGCCAGCATTGCTGTAGCGGTTGAAGGTGTGGGGGGTCAGCCTGTCAGTGCTCAGACCATACACCGCACACTGCATCAAATTGGTCTGCATAGCTGTCAAGCCTCTTCTAAAGATCATGCACAAGAAAGCCCACAAACAGTTTGCTGAAGACAAGCAGACTAAGGACATGGATTACTGGAACCATGTTCTGTGGTCTTATGAGACCAAGATAAACTTATTTGGTTAAGATGGTGTCAAGTGTATGTGGCGGCAACCAGGTGAGGAGTACAAAGACAAGTGTGTCTTGCCTACAGTCAAGCAAGGTGGTAGAAGTGTCATGATATGGGGCTGCATGAGTGCTGCCAGCACTGGAGAGCTACAGTTCATTGAGGGAACCATGAATGCCAACATGTACTGTGATATACTGAAGCCGAGCATGATCTCCTCCCTTCGGAGAATGGGCCACAGGGTAGTATTCCAACATGATAACGACCCCAGACACACCTCCAAGACGACCACTGCCCTGCTAAAGAAGTTGAGGGTAAAGGTGATGGACTGGCCAAGCATGTCTCTAGACCTAAACCCTATTGAGCATCTATGGGGCATCCTCAAACGGAAGGTGAAGGAGCGCAAGGTCTCTAACATCCACCAGCTCCGTAATGTCGTCAAGGAGGAGTGGAAGATGACTCCAGTGGCAACCTGTGAAGCTCTGGTGAACTCCATGCCCAAGAGGGTTAAGGCAGTGCTGGAAAATAATGGTGGTCACACAAAATATTGACACTTTGGGCCCAATTTGGACATTTTCACTTAGGGGTGTACTCACTTTTGTTGCCAGCAGTTTAGACATTAATGGTTGTGTGTTGAGTTATTTTGAGGGGACAGCAAATTTACACTGTTATACAAGCTGTACACTCACGACTTTACATTGCAGCAAAGTGTCATTTCTTCAGTGTTGTCACATGAAAAGATAAATAAAATATTTACAAAAATGTGAGGGGTGTACTCACTTTTGTGAGATACTGTACATCTTTTTACAAAGGTTAGGCAGCATAGGTGTTGGGACAGGGGACATTAAGACTAGTTAGATTGAGGCTGGAATTCTATTTTAAGGAAAAATATGACCGGTCCACTGTTACTTTTTATATTTACATGTATGCTTTTTGCACACGTTAGATCAGCCTTTCTCAATCTTTTTCCACAAGGACCCCTTGAAATAATTTTCAGGCCTAGGTGAACCCATGCTAAAACCAAAACCGATTTATAGGGAGTTAGTTGGAAAAATCCCCCTTACATTGGTGGACAGTAAAAAGAATGCCCCCGCTACAGTAATGGTCAGAATATGACCCTTACAGACAGCTAAAAAGATCATGCAGATGGCTCTTTCAAGTCGCATTGGCCCCAAGACTGTGCACCATTAAACTGGAGGAGAATCAACCACAGCTCGAGGACTGCTAGCAACCTCTGGAGGGACCCTCGTGTTCCATGGAGCCATGGTTGAGCATGGCTGTGCTAGAAGATTGTTGACAAGTTAAGTGACAAGCCAATAGCATAAAACCTCACCCCTGCAAGCTATCCCTGTCAAACTTAATGAAAACTATTCTATTTAAGATCTCAGTCACCTGCGGATTCTGAAGGAAAGTATCTTTGTTATTGAAGCACCCTCCAGAGCGATTCAGCAAAGCGTCTGCATTTACTGTCCATTTTCCACATGCTTCTCCCTTTTCCCATGTCTTGTGCTGGCTGAGCAATGAGGTGTTTATTACATGGCACACATCGGCACTGGAGAAATTTTTACACCAATCCTCAAATGTCATCCTACAGCAGCGAAAAGACAAAACAAATACTAATGTCTTAAAGTGTCAAACTGTCATAAACTATCTTGGCAATTTTATTGTATGAATGAGCACCACACAAAAACATGGTATTATATGTACAAATACTTTAATTTCATTACACAGTCTCTCTTAAATTACAATTGTAGAATTATACATCACCGCAAGGATACATCTAAAGATAATTAATCGTGTGCATTAAGAAAAAAATTAAACACTATACATTTCCTTTACAGTATTGTGTAAATCAAAATTCAAAGCAAGCAGCCAAATACACAGATGAAATACATACATGAGAAATATATTTTACCTGACAAAGAATTTATATTTCTATCCATCCAGTCCAGAGAATTACACAGCCCTGCCAGATAGCACAGCTAACCTTAAGACTTTACATTTTTCTACTGCAGTAATACAACTAGGTCTTGTCCCACCACAAGTGTGTACTTGAAAAGTGAAGGATAAGCTAATTTCTCTGTCACTTTGTTTTCACTTCCTACTAGAATATCCCTTGCTACTATTCAACCCTACAGTATAACTTATTGGCTTAAAGCGAAGTTCCACCCACATTTTTTATTCCTCACCACGCAGCACTAATGTGCATCCTTAACCACTTCAATACCAGACACTTTCGCCCCCTCCTGCCCATGCCAATTTTCAGCTTTCAGGGCTGTCGCACTTTGACAATTGCACGGTCATGCTACACTGTACACAAACAAATTTTTTTAACATTTTTGTTCCCGCAAATAGAGCTTTCATGACAGACTCCATGGCGGCAACGTGTGGGTCCCGCCTCCACTACCCTATAGGACACTACTCTCATAAATCTTTGCTCCCTGCCCACAGCCGTGTTATTTTTTTGTCCTCCTCCGTAGGACCTATGTGGGTCTTTCTACCTGAAAATTTTGCTCCCACACGTTTCCTTAATCCGGATGGCCGAGCAGCAACTTGGGACTGGAATGTCGCTAGACTCCGTTAAGCCCTAGCTACTAGCGGGGTATGGAGCGGGCACTGGAAGAAGCACTGGAGGAAGCCAGATACCTAGCCACTGGCAGGCAGGCTGCGCATTGGTCGAATAGCCCAGCTAATAAGCAGGTGACCTTGTTTGCCCCTATGAAATTGGTGAGCTCCTTACCTTCGGCCCTGGTGTTCGTTTGGGAGTGGTGAGATTGTTCCTCTTTTCTTTCTCATGGCAGCAGTGTTTGTTTTATCTCTGTTTGTTTTCTCTGTTTGTTTATTTGGTGCTAGCATGGCGGCTGGTTCTTCCTGCATTCCAGCCGCCGTTTACTTTCATTTTCGTCTGGTCTGAGAGTGAGGCTTGGTGCAAAATGACGCTAATCGCGCATGTGGCACCGCCGTGACGTCACGGGGGCGCTAGATTTAAATGGGGAAATAGCCTACAAGCCTTGGGAATGCTTGTGGGCTATTGTGGCAACTTCCCCTCGTCTCCAGTGACTTCATTCTGGTAGGTGGCTCTCTGGGACAAGTGGGGGGGGGGGAAGGCTTGCTGTTCCTTGTTCTGATCCTTCTGTTATTACAGCACTGATGGAAGCCTCTATGGATATGGACTCCCCACCGCCTGCTTGTGGCCAGCCCTCTCATAAAAGGTATTGCTGGCGGGGGGTGGCACCTGTCTTAGTCTTCCTAGGTTATGTTTTATCTTGATCTGTTTTTCCCCTTTATTTCTTTCATTTAGCCCTTCCAGGTCAGAACAAAGACGCAGCTCTCACAGAGGAAGTGAATCGTCGAAAAAAAACACATCACCAACGTTCCTCTTCCAGATCTAAGCACCACGGCTCACCATCAAGATCTGGGCATCGTAGTGAGGATCAATCTCGCTCCTCCAAGGCTCACTCCAGCCGTTCAGCTGCCAGTGTCTGTTGGGGTTGTAGGACACAAGTACTCCCTGGAAGATCTCTATGCGACCTTTGTTTTTCCAAAGCTTCCAATGAAAGAGGAAGTACGGACCAGCAGCTAGAATCCCTGGTCGAAAGGGCTGTCAAGGAGTCTCTTAAAGGTATCGGGTCAATCCAGACTCCTGCCACTCAGGCAGAGTTGCCTCAAATCACCAGTAAGGGACTCACAAATTCAAGACACCTGGGAGTCTTCTCTACCAAGCCATCCTTCAGCTGCGGCATCAGACAGTGAGTCTGAGGAAGAGAGTTCCTGTGTGGGGTTTGATTTTGCTTTACTCTCACCCTTGGTAAAGGCCGTCAGAGAAGCCTTAAATTGGGAAGATCCTGTGGCTGCTCCTTCTAAACAAAGAAAATATTTCAAACAACTAAAGAAGGAACGTCTCAACTTTCCATTTCTGACCGAACTTGGTGAGGTCATTACAGATGAATGGAGCAAGGTTGAGAAAAAGAATTCAATGCTTTCAAAAATTCTAAAGCTATACCCCTTCAAGGAAGATGAGGTCAAGCACTTGGAGTCAGCTCCACTGGTGGACGCAGCTGTGATGAGGTTAGTAAAACACGTAACACTCCCCTTGGGGGATACGGTCTCTTTCAAGGATGCCTTAGATAGGCGGATCGACTCTAATTTAAAGAGTTTACCTGTACCTGGACTTGAGGGCAGCATGGTATGGCTTGTGTCCAAGGCCATGGAAGTTTGGACGGATAGTTTTGATGACACTCTCAAGGGCATTTCGGATGAAGTAGCAAAAATTTCCCCTATCCAAGAGTTATGGCTAGCATCTGCTTTTCTGGGGGAGGCCTCGATTGATATCATCTTACTTGTGGCTCGGGTCATGCTCTCTGCTGTTACTGCCAAACGAGCACTTTGGCTTCGTCCCTGGCTGGCTGATCCTGCTTCCAAGCAGGTATGGTGCCATATTCCTTTCAAGGGGGTCTTCCCTCTTCGGCAACACATTGGATGCGGCCATAATCCGAGCCACCGGGGGGAAGTCGGGGTTCCTTCCTCAGGATAGGCGTTTGCAAAGCCAGAGAAAGTTTTTTCCTGAAAAACTATTCCAGGAACGATCCAGGGAGGCCCGTAGTTACAGGCCGGGCCGTGAATTCTCCAGGACATGGAAGTCAAGGCAGTCATCCTTCAAGAAAGCTGCTAAAAGCAGTTCGACAGCAAAGAGAGAACCAAGTCCTTTTGAGATTGGGCCCGCTCAGACGGGCCAAGTAGGGGCTCGTCTTCTACGTTTTCGGCACGTCTGGGCAGCCTCAATCCAGGACTTTTGGACCGTCAGGACGGTCTCTTCAGGCCATACCTGGACTTTCAACAGATCTCCCAGACTCAGGTGTGTTCCCACCTCTCTTCCGGCCTCAGAAGAAAAGAGGCTAATTCTTCTAACCTACATGAAATCTTTATTGGCTCAAGGTGCTGCAATTCCCATCCCAGACGAACAATGAGGCATGGGAATTTATTCTCCTTTCTCTTTATGGTCCAAAAGAAAAATGGATCTTGGAGACCTGTCATAGATCTTACCCATCTGAATCGGTTCATCAAAAAAGAAAAGTTCAAGATGGAGACACTGTCAACAATCCTGCAGTCGGTCCAATCAGGAGATTGGATGATCTCCATAGATCTAAAGGACGCTTATTTTCATGTCCCTGTGGCAGAAGATTTTCAGCAGTTTCTTTGCTTCTCCGTGGGAAAGTTGCATATACAGTTCACGTGCCTTCCATTCGGGCTATCGACATCTCCCCGTGTCTTTTCGAAAGTATTGCTAGCAGTAGTGGCCCTCTTGAGAGCCAAAGGGATCCGTCTCCATCATTATTTGGACGATCTTCTGCTGCTAGCCTAAGACAGAGATCGACTATTGATGCACAGGAGTCAAGTTATCTCAACCCTTCAGGAATTCGGTTGGATCTAAATCTAGAAAAGAGTCAGTTAGTTCCATCTCAAACTCTTGTATTTCTAGGAGCCCTTTTTGATACGGTGAAAGGCACCATTTCACTTCCTGAGGAGAAGGTTCCAGTAATTCGGGACAGAATTCGTCCGGCCCTCTCGGCCTCCCATCTCCAGGCTCTCCAGTGTCTGAGGATCATCGGCACTATGGTAGCTACGATTCCAATGGTTAAGTGGGCTCAATGGAAGAGGAGACCCTTCCAAAAAGGATTTCTTCATCAGTGGTTAGGCAGCAAGACTCAGCTCATTCGCATCACTTCTTCTATGAGGAACTCCCTTCCCTGGTGGCTCCAGCGGGAAAATCTGTACAACTGTCATTCCATTCTTCCCACCTCATGGATAACGGTGACGACGGATGCCAGCAACAAGGGCTGGGGCGCCCACTGTTAGACAGAAGTGGCTCAAGGTACCTGGGACTTTCCTTCCAGAGGGATGATGTTGAACATTCTAGACTTGAGGGCAGCATTCAAAGCACTACTAGCATTTCGTCATCTGATTTCAGGAACCTCGGTTCTATTCAGGTTAGACAACACGACGGCTGTGGCGTACATAAGGAGACAGGGAGGTACTCGGAGTCTGTTACTTCAGGAGGTAGAGCCAGTTATGACCTGGGCTCAGAGGAACCTGGGCAATATAACAGCAACATACGTACCAGGAATTCAGAATGTTCAGGCAGACTTCCTATCTCGAGTTTGTTTAGACAACAACGTTGACGTTAGTCTCTCCACGAGGAAGTATTCACTTGGATTCTGACCTTAGGAATCTCTCCAGAAGTCGACTTATTCGCCTCCCCTTGCAACAAGAAACTGGCGAAGTATTATTCGAGGTTCCAGGATCCTCAGGCTTATGGGGTGGACGCCCTGACGGAGCGATGGTGGTTCTGCAGAGCTTATGCCTTCCCACCAACCCCCATCATTCTTCAGTTCCTGCGGAGACTCAGGTCGGAAGCAGCAGAAGTGATAGCCATAATACCTTACTGGCCCAACAGGCCCTGGTTCCCCCTGCTAATGCTTCTCAGTGTCAAGGATCCGATTCCCTTACCCCTCAGACCCGACCTTCTATCCCAAGGGTCGAATCTACATCCCTGCCTGGCTCATCTGCGCCTGAGGGTCTGGTTTTTGAGAGGGGAAGGCTAGAAGCTCTGGGATGTCCCAAAGGAGGTTATCCCTACTCTCAGTGCAAGGAGAAGAAGTACCAATCAGGTATATGAGAGGATTTGGGCTAGATTTGCAAACCACATGTCTTCTGGGTCCAATTCTGACTGTATTCCGACAGTTCAGGATGTTTTAAGTTTCTTGCAGACTGGACTAGATGTTCCCTTATCTGTTAGCGCTCTCCGTGTGCAAGTCTCAACAATTTCAGCCTTTTCTGGAGTTTCTTAGGCTAAACATCCCTTGGTTCAACAATTCAAGGGAGCAGTTAGGCTCAGACCTCAGAGGAAACCTAGATTCCCTAAGTGGGATCTACCACTAGTCCTTGACTTCTTCTCTCAACTGGACAAGCCTCTTTTGGTTAGAGAACTTACCCTCAAGACTTGCTTTCTGATAGCCATTTCCTCGGCAAAAAGAGTCTCTGAAATACAGTCTCTAGGATTAAAGGAGCCCTTTCTCACTTTTTTCCCCAGACGGAGTGGTCCTAAACCCGATGCTAGGATCAAATCCCAAGGTCACTTCAGTCTTCCAGGAAAATCAGGATATCACACTCCCTACTTTTAATTCTGCTGGAAGTCTGGAGACGCATCCCCTCGACATGGAGTTATTTTGAAGCAATACCTAGAAGCTATAGCTTCTTTTCGACATACGGACTATCTCTTTGTTTTGTTTCACAGAAAAAGCAAGGGTCTCAGAGCTTCCGTCAGATCCATCACAGAGTGGATTGTTCAGGCTATCCAATGGGCTTACAGAGAGAAGGGCTTGGCTCCTCCTGTAGCGGTTACGGCGCATTCCACAAGAAGTCTTTCTACTTCCTGGGCAGCTTCACGTCATTCACGTCATGTGGCTCCTGATGTTATCTGCAATGCAGCCTCCTGGTCAACGATTCATACTTTTATGTCTCATTATTACGTTGAACCAGCGACTTTATCTTCTGTTGATTTTGGTTTAAAAGTGCTGTCGGTGGACAGTGTTAAAAAAATCTTTTTGTTCAGCATTTATGCCCACCTGGGTGTGTATGGCGAGTTATTTCCCAAATGTTGCTGCCATGGAGTCTGTCAGGAAAATGGAAAATTCCTATCAAAATACTTACCGTAATTTTCCTTTCCTGATGGACTCCATGGCAGCAGGAGTTCCCTCCAAAAATGGCTGGTGTAGGCTAGTTATCGAACACGGCCTTGGGCAGGGAGCAAAGATTTATGGGAGTAGTGTCCTATAGGATAGTGGAGGCGGGACTTAGCCCACACGTTGCTGCCATGGAGTCCATCAGGAAAGGAAAATTACGGTAAGTATTTTGATAGGAATTTTACATTTTCTTTTGGTGGTATTTGATCACTGCTGGGGTTTCTATTTTTTGCGCAACAAATAAAAAAAGACCAAAAATTTTGAAAAAAAAAAAAATGTTTCTTTTAAAATTTTGTAAATAAGTATGTTTTTTCCTTCACTGATGGGCACTGATGAGGCGCCACTGACGGGCACTGATAAGGCGGCACTGATGAGCACTGATGAGGTGGCACCAATGAGGTGGCACTGATGGGCACTGATGATGGGCACTAATATGCAGCACTGATAGGCGGCACTGATGGGTGGCACTGGTATGCAGAACTGATGGGCACTGAAAGGCTGCATATATGGGTACTTCAGTGCCACCTATCAGTGCCACCCTTATGGATGGCACTTATGGACACTGATAGATGGTACTGATGGGCATCACTGATAAGGAGGCACTGGTAGGCATTAGTGATGGGCACTGACTAGCACCATTTGTTGGCACTTGTTTGGCATTGATTTTGGCACAGATTGGCATCCCTGGTGGCCATGGGTGGCATACCTGGTGGTCATCAGTGGTGGCAATCCCTGGTGGTCCTGGTGGTATCCCTGTTGGACTGAAGTGGGCATCATCTGGGGTGTCTGCACTGATAATCAGCACAGACCCCCCTGACAGGAAAGCAGCCCATCGGCTCTACTACTCGCGTCTGTCAGACGCGAGTGAGGAAAAACCGATACACGATACACTGTGACTAGCCGTGACTGGACACAGCTGATCACATGGTAAAGAGCCTCCATCACAGCTGATCACGTGGTAAAGAGCCTCCGAGATCAGTGTTGCGGTGTGTCAGACTGACACGCCACACCTCTGATCACCCCGCTGCGTGCCCCCATGGGTGCACGCCAGCTGTTATTCTGAAAGACATCATATGACGTCCAGTCAGGATAACGGTACCACTGCCCAGCTGTCGTTCTGCTATAGGCTGGGTGGGTAGTGGTTAAAAGGAATTGGCAATTTTTTTTTTTTTCTGTTCACTTACCTGATTTATTCCTATATCTAGTTTCACTTCCTCCTCTAGGGGTCTGTGGCCACAAACATAATTTCCGGTTTTGCATTGGCTCCTGGGAGATCTTGATCAGCTTGACATGGCGTCTATGGGAATTTTTTGCCAGCTTGGTATCACACAGCTCCAGTAACATTTAACATTGGCGTCTATGGAAAAGCTGACCAAAATTGCACCTAACTGCACATACGCAAGATCAGCAGGTGCATGTATTCCTGCTTTTCTTTGAAATATTTAGTTACATCTATTTACATTATAATTACATTATCTATTTATATATTATATTACTTCTTCAGGTACTATCAGCAATATATACACACACACACACACATACAAAATATCACACCCAGTAACAAAATATCCACCCAAGTAACATTAGACCCCCCTAGCAGCATCAATAGATCCTCCAGCAGCCAGCAAAAATAGACCTCTCCATCAACAGTAGATCTCTTTAAGCAACATAAGACCCCCCCCCCCCGGAAACAATATAGATTCCCCATCAGCAACAATAGACCCTCACACAAAATCAGATCCCCACCAGTGACAATATATCCCCCAGCAGCCAACATCAATAGACCCTCCAGCACACCCCACACCCCATGCTATTACATACATTCACTGCTGGAGGTGCCGGAACTGCGTTCCCCTGCGTTCCCGCTGAAAAAAAGCCCTACACTCATTCCTATTCAAATATTGGATGGCTCTAACCCCACCTGGTAGAGATCGAGTTTGATTTACTAAATCTGGAGAGTGCAAAATCTGGTGCAGCTGTGCATGGAAACCAATCAGCTTCTAGTGTTTTTTTTTGTCAAAGTTTAACCACGTCCGGTCCACCCTCCGCACATTTACTGTGGCAGGGTGGCTCAGCTGCATGAAAAACATCGTACACGTGCAACCCAATCGACCCACTCACACTGATTGGACACAGCAGGAGCCAATCAGAGGGTCCGGCAGACCCAATGTTTGTCAGCACCTGGCGATCTCTACCGAGAGAGGCGGAATGGCGGTCTGCCTATGTAAACAAGGCAGATCGCTGTTTTGACAGGGGAGATCTTGTGTTGCTGCTAAGCAGCAACACAGATCTCTCTCTTCCCCCAGTCAGAGCAACCGCCACATAGTTAGCAAGCACTCCTTCGGGGCACACTTAACCCTTTGATCACCCCTGATGTTAACCCCTTCCCTGCCACCGTCATTAGTACAGTGACAGTGCATTTTTTTTAGCACTAATCACTGTATTGGTTTCTCTGGTCCCCAAAAAAGTGTCACTTAGTGTCAGATTTATCTGCAGCAATCCAATCTGTAGCAATCAATATACGCTTATTGGGATTTTTTTTACCAAAAACATGTAGCCGAATACATATTGGCGTAAATTGATGAAGAAATTAGATTTTTTACATTTTTTTTATTGGATATGTTTTCTAGCAGAAAGTAAAAAAAAAAAAAAATTTATATATATATATTTATTTATTTTTTTTTAAATTGTTTTTTTTTTTTTATTTATAGCACAAAAAATAAAAACCGCAGAGGTGATCAAATACCACCAAAAGAAAGCTCAATTTGTTGGAAAAAAAGGGCTTACATTTTGTTTGGGTACAGTGTTGCATGAATGCGCAAATTACCAGTTAAAATAACGCAGTGCCAAATTGCAAAAAATGCTCTGGTCAGGAAGGGGTAAAACCTTCCGGGGCTGATGTGGTTAATTGAAGAAGCTGAAGTTAGAAGTTGAATGGCTACCATGCACAGCTGCAACAGATTTTACACTCTCCAGTTTTAGTAAATCAACCCCTATTCAGGCATGTACTGGCCATTGGGACTACAGGGAGTTTCCCGGTGGGCCGATGGCTCAGTGGGCCGATTTCAGTGACAGTGGACCGCTGCCTCCCTCCAGTCCTCTGTCCCCCCCGCAGTGCTCACCTCCTCTCCCTGGCTAGTTATGCAGCGCGCCTGAATACAGACATGATGCTCAGGAGTCAACACTGAGAAGCTCATCATACGATCTGGAAGGAGGGCGGCCTCACTTTCCTGCCTAATCTTGTCCCATTGGGGGGGGGGGGGGCGCCAAACTGATTCTTTGCCCCAGGTGAAATAATGTCTAGCTTCCCCACTGGTACTGAATATAAGAGAAATAATGTAGAATGGCTAATGGCTAGTGGTGGGGGGGGGGGGGGGGGGCTTGGGTGGCAAGCCGGCATGGGAGAGACCTGTCAAAGTGGGCCAGTCTGGGTGAAGTCCAGGGCCAAATTTTTGTCCCAGTCCAGCCCTGCCCCTATTGTATTAGAGGTGGTTTTTAGTATTCTAGCATCTTCATCTCTTTATAAGTATGGATTGAAACAATGAGGCCCATGACATGACCTTATGTGGTAAGTACTGGGCCTGAATACATTGTGATACGTGTTGATTACGCTTACTTGTAATATCTCTCAATCTAGATAATATATTACATCCAGACAGAACAGACAATTTGCACATGGGACTTTACTGACTGGTACTGAATAATGAATACATAGAATGTATAAAAACACCAAATTTTAATTTCAATTTGCATAAAAATCACACAAGGACATTTTCACATGGACATCAAAAAAAAGAAAAAAACTTTTCATAAAAAAGAAAAAGAAACACTATTTTTAAAAAAAGTTTTTTTTCTTTTTTTAAACTTCCATGTGAAAATGTCCTTGTGTGATTTTTATGCAAATCAAAATTAACATTTTGTATTTTTATACATTCTAGGTATTCTTTATTCAGCACCACTCAGTAAAGTCCCATGGGCAAAATGTCTGTTCTGTCTATTGGGGACAGAGTTCTGCTTCAGTCTGGGCATAGGTGATATTTTCTTTTTTTTTTTCTCAATATATTACATCCGATCTCCTGAAAAAGCAGAATTCATTCTCTGAAACACATTGAGAGTTGTGCTAGCCACACCCCCAACCATATTCTATCATTGATTGCACATGAGTGGTTCATTTTCTTATGCATACAGATGAATAGATCATTGTATCAGCTGTTATTGTGACATAACCCTTTTCGGGTAAAGTTTACCAGTAACAATAGTGTATGGGTTGGACTGTTATTAATATCTTAATATGTATACAAATAAACTCATTCCATTTTTTCTTTTTTTTAATCAAAAGTGTGTTTATTTGAATTTTATGAAGTACAACATACAATGTTCTAGGACATTACAAGCGAATAACAATGTTCGTATAGCAATACAGCTGAGAAAAAAAAACAAAAAAAAAAAAAAAACCAGACATGTTATACATTAGCATACCTTTAGCTAGGTGTAATAGTAGCCTTTTAGTGAGAATCCCCACTACCAGAAGAACCATGCCTAAGCATAAAAGAGCAGCAGCGAGACCCTATTTAACCTATTTAGTTTAACTACTTCAGCCCTGGAAGGATTTACCCCCTTAATGACCAGGCCATTTTTTGCTACACAGCACTGCATCGGTTTAACTGACAATTGCGCGGTCATGCGACGTTGTACTCTTTTGGTGGTATTTGATTACCTCTGCGGTTTTTATTTTTTGCGCTAAACAAAAAAAGACCAAACAATTTTGAAAAAAAAAAATAAAACAATATTTTTAACTTTTTGCTATAATAAATATCCAAAAAAAAGTAAAAAATAAAATTCTTCATCAGTTTAGGCCAATATGTATTTTTGGTAAAAAAATATACAATAAGCATATATTGAATGGTTTGCGCAAAAGTGATAGCGTCTACAAAATAGGGGACAGATTTATGGCATTTTTATTATTTTTTTTTACGTTTTTACTTGTAATGGTGGTGATCAGCGATTTTTAGTGGGACTGCAACATTGGGGCGGACAGATCGAACACTTTTGACACTTTTTTGGGACCAATAACATTTATACAGTGATTAGTGCTATAAAAATGCACTGATTACTATATAAATGACACTGGCAGGGAAGGGGTTAACACTAGCGGGCGATCAAAGGGTTAGGTGTGTCCTAGGGAGGTGTTTCTTAAGGCCCATACACACGATAGGACTTTGTACAAACTTTCCCGTGGATTTTTGTACAAAGGGCGTTGGCCTTAAACTAATTAAGCATACACCAACTTTCACCAAATCGCGTGGTTTTTCAGCTCTTTACTGCCACCCTTTGGTCAACTTCTGTATCGGCGAGATTTGACATATGCAAGCCCCGCCGCGGGAGCCAGCGCCGAGCTGGCTCGCTCATCGGGAAAGGAAAAATGTGTTTTTTCCTTTCGCGATGAGCTACAAGCATTGCCGACAAGAGTTTGGTATGAATCATGAGGGGGAACTGCACGCCAAATTTTAAATAAAAAACCGGCACTGGTTCCCCTCCAGGGGTATACCAGGCCCTTAGGTCTGGTATGGGTTTTAAGGGGAACCCCCACGCCGAAAAAACGATGTGGGGTCCCCCCAAAATCCATACCAGACCCTTATCTGAGCACGCAGCCCGGCCGGTCAGGAAAGGGGGTGGGGACGAGAGAGCGCCCCCCCCTCCTGAACTGTACCAGGCCGCCTGCCCTCAACATGGGGGGTAGGCACTTCCGACTTCTTCGGCCTCTTCTACCAGTGTCCGGTTCTTCTCCCGCTCTCCGGCCTCTTCTCCTGGTGTCCGGTTCTTCTGCCGGGCTCCTCCGCTATCTTCTGCCGCTCTTTTGCTAGCGGTGGCCCGGTCTTCTCCGTCGTCTTGTTCCCGCTTCTCTTCTTCTGATGTTGACACGACGCTCTCTCCCGCTGTAATGGTGTGTGCGAGTTGCGCAGTGACTTAGGCATGGGGCGTGGTCACCAGGTGATGTCACCCGGTGACCCCACCCCCTTATGACATCACAGTCCTGGGGCATGATGGGGCTGGGTCACCGAGTGACATCACCCAGTGACCACACCCCATACCTATATAAGTCGCTGCGCACCTTGCACACATCATTACAGTGGGAGAGAGCATTGTGTCAACATCGGAAGAAGAGAAGAGGAAACAAGAAGACAGAGAAGACCGGGCCACCGCTAGCAAAAGTGTGGCAAAAGAGCAGAAGATAGCGGAGGAGCCCGGCAGAAGAACCAGACACCGGGAGCAGAGGCTGGAGAGAGCGGAGAAGTCGGAAGAAGATCCCCGAAGTCGGAATAAGACCCCCGGAGCTGCCTAATAAATTACTTTAAAAACCTGTCTAGTGTGCTCTTTTATTGACACTTTTCCCCCAGGTGAATGGGTAGGGGTACGATGTACCCCATACTCATTCACATGCGGTGGGGGGCTGGGATCTGGAGGCCCCCTTATTAAAGGGGGCTCCCGGATTCCAATAAGCCCTCCGCCCGCAGGGATGGGCATCCTGCCCTCCGCCCGCAGGATGGGCCCCCCCTGCCCCAAAGTGCCCATCCCCCATGTTGAGGGCATGCGGACTGGAACGGTTCAGGAGGGGGAGGGCGCTCGCTCATCCCCACCCCCTTTTCTGACCCCGTAGGGGGTTCCCCTTCAAACCCATACTAGACCTAAGGGCCTGGTATGCTCCCAGTGGGGAATTTCCTCTCGCACTAGATCCGTTCCTGTTGTTCTCTTCCTAATACTGGCAGGCAGGTGTTTTTACAGTATTTACAGCTACCTGAAGAAAATTGCTGGTGTTCTTCTGATCCTATTAGCTACAGTATTTACAGTTAGTGTAGAGCGTCCTCTGCACAGTGTGCACCTAAAGTTACCTGAAGAAAATTAGTGTTCTTCTGATCCCATTAGTACAGTACCACAGGCAGCTGTAGTATTTACAAGTTAGTGTAGTGCGTCCTCTGCACAGTGTGCACCTAAAGCTACCTGAAGAAAATTAGTGGTGTTCTTCTGATCCTATTAGTACAGTACCGCAGGCAGCTGCAGTATTTACAATTTAGTTTAGTGCATCCCCTGCACACTGTGCACCTAAAGCTACCTGAAGAAAATTAGTGGTGTTTTTCTGATCCTATTAATACCACAGGCAGGCAGCTACAGTATTTACAGTTAGTGCAGTGCTTCCTCTGCACAGTGTGCACCTAAAGCTACCTGAAGAAAATTAGTGGTGTTCTTCTGATCCTATTAATACCACAGGCAGGCAGCTATAGCATTTACAGTTAGTGTAGTGCGTTCTCTGCACAGTGTGCACCTAAAGCTACCTGGAGACAATTGCTGTTGTTCTGCTCCTATTAATACCACATACAGGCAGCTACAGTACTTACAGTTAGTGCACTGTGTCCTCCTAAAGCTACCTGAAGAAAATTAGTGGTGTTCTTCTGATCCGATTAATACCACAGGCAGGCAGCTACAGTATTTACAGTTAGTGCACTGTGTCCTCTGCACAGTGTGCACCTAAAGCTACCTGAAGAAAATTAGTGGTGTTCTTCTGATCCTATTAATACCACAGGCAGGCAGCTACAGTATTTGCAGTTAGTGTACTGCGTCCTCTGCACAGTGTGCACCTAAAGCTACCTGGAGACAATTGCTGTTGTTCTGCTCCTATTAATACCACAGGCGGGCAGTTACAGTATTTACAGTTATTGTACTGTGTCCTCTGTACAGTGTGCACCTAAAGCTACCTGAAGACAATTGCTGGTGTTCTCATACTAATAATACTACAGGCAGGCAGTTGATTCTGTTAGCTGCAGTATATATATATATATATATATATATATATACACACATATACATATACACATATATATATATATATATATATATATATATATATATATATATATATATATATATATATATATATATATATATATATATATATATATATATATATATATATATATATATATATATACACACACACATACACACACACACATATACACACACACACACACATACACATCCCAGCTTTGTGCAGCTACATCTCACTGCAGGCCATTAGTATGTCTGGAAGGCCAACAAGGAGAGGCAGACAGTCACAAGCCAATAAAAGAGGGCAAGCAGGCTCTGTGTCTAGAGGCAACAGTATTCGTCGTGGAGATGGTGCATCCTTATCAGCACATGGCCGTGGGACACGCTTGTCCTTTTTTTCGGCAGCTGGCCGCGTTGAGCCGCAACATGCAGAAGACTTGGTAGAGTGGATGACCAAGCCGTCCTCATCCTCCTCATCCTCTCTCACCCAGGCTCAGGGTACTTTGTCTGGCAAAGCAGCTGCCAACGCGGCGTCTTCACTCGGCTCAATGGCATCAGTCACGCCTTCCCTAGCCCCACCATGTCCTCCTGAGGAGTCCCCCGAACTGTTTGACCACAGTGTTGGGTACGTGCTCCAGGAGGATGCCCAGCGTTTTGAAGGCTCCGATGATGGTACCCAGCTAGAGGAAGGCAGTAACATGAGCCCAGAGAGAGGGGGTGCCCAAGAAGGACAGCAATCTGGCAGTCATGTTCCCCCAGCTGCAGCATACTGCCAGCTTTGCTCCAGTGATGAAGAGGGAGGGGATGATGAGGTCACTGACTCCACGTTGGGTGCCTGATAGAGAGGAGAGAGGAGAGAGGAGGAGGAGGAGGCACATCACCAACGAGGCAGGATGCCCTCCAGGGGCCAGCTTAAGGGCAGCACACTGACTGCATCACACCGCAGAGCACCGCATGTGCAGGGCGCTGCTGTCTCTGCACGTTATTCCAAAAGTTCTTTGGTGTGGGCCTTTTTTGAGACGAGTGCATCAGATCCCACTACTGCTATTTGCAACATATGTCTCAAGCGTATCTCTCGTGGCCAAAACATCTCCCGCTTGGGCACCACATGCTTGACCAGACATATGTTGACCTGCCATGCAGTTCGTTGGCAAGCGTACCTAAAAGACCCACACCAAAGAACAAAGAGGACCTCTCTTTGCTCCTCATCAGCTGGGATCTCCAACCCCACTATACCTTCAGTCCTCTCTGAGACCTGCACTGAGAGGAATGAAGGTGTAGAATTAGGTGTGTCACAGCCAAGTACTTGGGGGAAATCTGCTATCGGTACACCGACGTCAGATTGTACCAGGCAAATTTCCCTGCCCCAGCTGCTGCACCGCCAAAAGAAGTTCGCTCCCAGCCATCCACCACTAGCGGTTGAATGCTAGCTTGGCTAAATTGCTAGCACTTCAACTGCTGCCTTTTCAGTTGGTAGACTCTGCCCCCTTCCGCGAGTTTGTGGAATGTGCGGTTCCTCAGTGGCAGGTTCCAAAATGCCACTTTTTCTCACAGAAGGCGATTCCGGCTCTCTACCGGCATGTGGAAGGCAATGTCTTGGCCTCGCTGGACAGGGCGGTCAGCGGTAAGGTGCATATTACCGCTGACTCATGGTCCAGCAGGCATGGACAGGGACGTTACCTATCTTTTACCGCGCACTGGGTGATTCTTCTGGCAGCTGGGAAGGATGCAGGACAAGGTGCAGTAGTGTTGGAGGTTGTTCTGCCACCATGGCCTCTTCCTGTGATTTGACTTCGGAACCAGCAGTGCTCTGTAGGCGTTCAAGGGGCTACGCAAGCACGCAGGCCAAAAGATGCCATGCGGTGCTTGAGCTGGTGTGCTTGGGGAACAGGAGCCACACTGGGGCAGAGATTTTGTCAGCTCTGCAGGGGCAGGTTCAGAGGTAGTTGACGCCATGCCAGCTTAAGGCAGGTATGGTGGTTTGCGACAATGGCACCAACCTCCTCTCTGCCCTCCGACAAGGACAACTGACCCATGTGCCCCGTTTGGCTCACGTCCTTAACTTGGTGGTGCAGCGGTTCTTGGGCAGGTACCCGGGCTTACAGGATGTCCTGAGGCAGGCCAGGAAAGTCTGTGTGCATTTCCGCAGGTCATATAATGCCAGTGCTCGGCTGGCTGACCTCCAAAAGGAATTTAACCTGCCCAAGAACCGCCTAATCTGTGACATGCCCACCAGGTGGAACTCAACGTTGGCCATGCTGCAGCAGCTGCACACGCAGCAGAGGGCCATCAATGAGTACCTGTGCGACTATGGCACCAGGACAGGGTCAGGGGAGCTTGGTTTTTTTCCCACGCCAGTGGGCCATGATCAGGGATGCATGCACTGTCCTGTCACCATTTGAGGAGGCCACGAGGATGGTGAGCAGTGACAGTGCATGCATCAGTGACACTGTCCCCCTTGTCCACCTGTTGGAGCACACGCTGCGTGGAATAATGGACAGGGCACTTGAGGCAGAACAGAGGCAGGAAGAGGAGGACTTCCTTAGCTCTCAAGGCCCCCTTTATCCAGACAGTGTTTCTGCATGCCCGCCGATCACACAGGGAGAGGAGGAGGAGGAGGAAGAGGAGGAAGAAGAGGATTGTGTCAGCATGGAGGTGGAGCCCGGCACTCAGCATCAGCAACAGTCTTTAAGGGATCATTGGCTGGGAGGAGGTGGCTGCGGATCATGTCGTCCTTAGTGACTCAGAGGACTCTGGACCGAATGCCTCAGCAAACCTACGCTGCATGGCCTCCCTGATCCTGCAAAGCCTGCGGAAGGATCCTTGTATTCGTGATAGCAAGGAGAGGGACCAAATACTGTCTGGCAACCCTCCTTAATCCACGTTATAAGGGTAAGGTTGCGGACCTTATTTTGCCGTCGCAGAGGGAGCAGAGGATGAAACATCTTCGGGAGGCCTTGCAGAAAGGTCTGTGCAACGCTTTCCCAGAGACTGGGAGGTTACAAACTCCTGTTCCTGGACAACGTGTTGCTGAGGCTTCGGTCAGTCAAAGAAGGAGCGGAGAAGGTGGCCGTCTGACCGATGCGTTCAGACAATTTGTTAGTCCGCAGCCCCAAGGTATGATCGGTTCCAGCAACCATCGCCAGCGTCTGTTTTACATGGTGCAGGAATACCTAGGGGCAAGATCTGACTTGGACACCTTTCAGACCAAAAATCCTCTGGGTTACTGGGTCTTGAGGATGGATCACTGGCCAGAGCTTGCACAGTATGCAATTAAGCTACTGGCCTGTCCTGCATCCAGTGTTCTTTCAGAACGCACATTCAGTGCTGCTGGAGGCTTTGTAACCGATCACAGGGTGCGCCTGTCCACCGACTCAGTCAATCGACTGACCTTCATAAAAATGAATCAGTCTTGGATCACCACCAGCTACCAAGCACCTGATGCTGATGTAACCGAATAATTGTTTTTCAAAAGTCAGGTTCCTTCAAGACTGCCTATGCTGATGCTGAGTGACTATCCTGTTATGCTGAGTGACTATCCTCTTCCTCCTCAATGATCATGCTGATAGCTTGTAAGAATATTTTTGGTTCTGGGCGCCGCCACCAGTGGCTAAGGCCCAATTTTTCAGCCCCTGTTTAACAGGGGCGTGTAATTACAATTTTTGATGCAATATTTTACAGGAGGGCTCATTCCTAGAGTATCTGTGAGGGGTTGCAGTGTTGTGGCACCAGTGCCTAAGGCCCAATTTTTCTGCCCCTGTTCAACAGGGACATGCAATTACAATTCTTGATCCAATATTTCACAGCAGGGCCCGTTTCTGCACCCATTAAGACTAACTGTGAGGACTTACAGTGTTGTGACACCAGCACCACCACCAAAGGCCCAATTTTTCTGCCCCTGTTCAACAGGTGCATGTAATTACAATTCTTGATCTAATATTTCACAGCAGGGCCCGTTCCAGCTCACACCAAGACTAACTGTGAGGACTTACAGTGTTGTGGCAACACCAACACCTAAGGCCGCAATTTCTGCAGAGTATATAGGGCAGGCCCCTACTTTCAAACATCCAACTTACAAACGGAAGGAGACAACAGGAAGTGAGATCAAATCTACCCCTAGGAAGGGAAATTCTCTCCTGTAAGAGTGAATATGGGAAAAAGTGTCTCCTCTCCACTGATGCTTTATCACCAATCCTTGTTTCACTAAAAACCCCAAAATTGTCAAAAAACATTTGTCATTGGGACAGAAAATGAGGTAAAATCTTCTGAAGAGGTGCACAGACAGCAAAACAAATGTCACAGGGGTGATAACCCTTCCCTATGTTTTCCAAAAAGCTTAAAAATAGATTTTTTGGCTGGAGCTACACTTTAAAAATGTACCAGTTCAAAATTACAGATTCTACTTAACAACAAACCTACAGTCCCTGTCTTGTTTGCACCACCTGTATACTGCTGTTCAGAGGGCCTGGGGCCCCACGCCTTTCCTTTTTTTAATTTGGGTACGGGGTTCCCCTTAATATCCATACAAGACCCAAAGGGCCTGGTAATGGACTGGGGGGGGTACCCATGCCATTTCTCTCACTGATTTTCATCCATATAACCGGGACTGGACATTATATTAAAGCCGTAAGCAGTTTTAAATGACTTTTATTACTTTAAAAATGTAATTTTGTGCAGGGACTGTTCTAAGCACGGGAAACACGCGCCACTTTACAGGCATACTATAGACACCCCCCAGGTAGGATATTTAAAGGAATATTACACTTTTTTCTTTTTCCACTTTAAGCATCATTAAAATCACTGCTCCCGAAAAAACGGCCATTTTTAAAACTTTTTTTTTGCATTGATACATGTCCCCTGGGGCAGGACCCGGGTCCCCAAACCCTTTTAGGACAATACCATGCAAATTAGCCTTTAAAATGAGCACTTTTGATTTTGAATCAAGTTCAAGTCCCATAGACTTCAATGGGGTTCTAACGTTTGTGCAAATTTTCGGTCCGTTCGCAGGTTCTGGTGCGAACCGAACCGGGGGGTGTTCGGCTTATCCCTAGTATACATATAAAAAGAGCATTAGGAATACCTTTTTTACGCCTTCTTTATAAGTAATCACATACCCTCTGTTCCCAGTTGCTGCTTAAGGAGCTCAGAGAGCTAGGGGAGGAGAAAGAACAGTACACGGGTCTTCCCAGTAAATGGCAATGCGGGGGGGGGGGGGGATTTTCATAAGTTACATTTTTGAGGGGAACAGGCAGAGTTCCCAGCACAGCCATAAAACTGACCACACTGTGCTCTCATGCCTTGTGTGGTCAGTTTTTAATAGGAAAACAGAGAAGGAAGCAATACAAAGATAAAAGGATACATTTTCATACAAGTACATGGTACAGCAGGAACATATCAGGAATATGAAATGTTGAGGTATTCTTTCATTTAAGCCTCAATACAACTTTGTGCGTCACAACTAAGTTGTATGGGACCCAATTCCTGTGATTCCAGGTTGGGTGTGTTGCGGGACTGTCACGCGCCCAGACAAAATATATCTTGGAATCGGAATTTCAAGGTGCATGGTCCAAATAAAGGACCTGTCACAAATGCCACGCAGGCAGCCACTCCTTCTCTCAATCACCACCTGACCCCTAACTGAGCCAGTCCTTACAATTTTTATTTCTCCGGTATAGGCTACCATTCACTCCATTGTAATAACATGAGTCAATCACTTCTTGATGGAAATTTTCTTTTACCTGTGCAACAGGCATCATAACAATGCTTTCCAATATGGTCATAACAGTGCAAGGCATGGTTTAAGAGGTCCATTACCACAAGGGCTAGAGTTCTGCATAATAATGGTTCGGATCTCTCTGTTGACATCTGGGTATCCTCTCAACAAAGTGCTCAAACACATGACCTACTATAGGGAAGGAACAAAATGTGTTCCTCCAAAGGGCAACGCTCCTCCACCCAAAGTCTACATTTTCAGTTCTGTGGGGGATCTGGAACTCCCACAAAGAAGGCTTGAATGGAGGAGAAGATTTGGATGCCGCACACTGGATGTAGTCAAAAAACTTCACTTCATTGAAAAAATGGGATCATCAAAACAACAAGACTGTCATGCAGAAAGTACAGGTAAGCTGATGCGTTTCGCACTCAGAACTGAGTGCTTACTCATAGCTATGAGTAAGCACTCAGTTCTGAGTGCGAAACGCATCAGCTTACCTGTACTTTCTGCATGACAGTCTTGTTGTTTTGATGATCCCATTTTTTCAATGAAGTGAAGTTTTTTGACTACATCCAGTGTGCGGCATCCAAATCTTCTCCTCCATTCAAGCCTGCTTTGCCTAGCGTTCGGCCAGCGCCTGGAGCTCTTCTGCTCTGGGGCTTCTGCTTGCACCTGGGTCGGTGTCGGCCTGAGCGGTGGAGACACTTTCTTAACTCCCACAAAGACCATTGACTCTGACCAAGACTATAGGCTCAAACCCCCATTTATACTCCTGGGTAAATATTTATACTCCTGGGTAAACAGAATTGAATAGCAACTTCTAGCTGAACCTCTCCCCAAGTGAGCACTAAGCTAAAATGCTAAAGAACTAGGAGGACATCTAGGGAATCCAACAGGAACTATACCCTACCATCCATAACAGAGCTGTAACAGAGCCCTACAAGCTTCCATTGTAGCTCTCAGTGTTTAGTCACATGACATCTCAGAACCACAAAAAAAGTCAATGCTGGAGGACTTACACTTGCCAGATGCTGCGATCTCAGGTCCAAATGGGGAGCAGGTAGCAAAATAATTTATAGCATGTGTGTCCAACCTGTGGCCCAAAACGGCTATGAATGCCGGCTCAACACAAAATCTGATTTTTTTTTTTTTTTGTAAAAATGCATTTACACTTGACAAACACATGCGGCCACAGAGAAATTTGATAGTGATGCTTTTTTGGACTTTTTCCCAAAGAAAAACATCCCACTCTTCACAATAAAGCCTTATTCATGTCATCAGTTTTCGCCAGCACCTGTATTTGTAAACAACTATTTTCAAGGATTAAGCACAGGAAGGGCAAAATTAGAACCAAAATTACTGATGAGCACCTTGAGAATCATTGAGGCTGGGTTCACACCATTGCCGCATGCGGCTCCCAGTAGGCATCCGGTGCATCCTGGTTCCTTGTTTCAGGTCCAATTTCAGCACCGGAGCCGCAGGGAAGACATGTGAACCGAAACCATAGAGAACCGGTCAAAATCTCCTGTTATTGCGAATTGGATGCGGGTTCTGTGAACCCAGCCCGAGAGTTGCTTCTACATCCATCGAACAAGATATCAATGTTTATCAAAAACAGTGTCAAATATTGTATACCTCCCAACAGTTGACTGGACGGGATGTTCCCGCATTTACACCTTTGTCCCGCTATCCCGCTGTGCAGGGGCTTTGTCCCGCATACTTATGTTGATTAGCATCAAATAGGACCTCAGGCTCAATATGACCTGGCTCAATAGGACCTGTAGCAGTGTGAATATCCAGCACAGCCAGGGATTGGCGAGCAAGCTGTCTGGATGTACACTGTGCAGCCGCCATGAGAGCTGAGGTCAGGGATGGGCGGGACTTCTACCCATACTTGCCCCCTTCTCAAGCAACCAGTGCATAGGGAAAAAGGCATTCATACATTGCTGGCCAGGGAAAAGATGTCAAGGCAGGGTTTTTTCTTCTGCAGTAGATAAAAGTGAAAGCAGAACAGCTCTCCCACAGCTCCTTCAACAGCCTCTCTGCTCTGCACCACAATCCTTATCTCCTATCTCCTCAGGGAGTTTAGGAGCTGAAAAGGAGAGTGCACTGAAAAGAAAGCTGTGACAGGGCCAGTTACAGAAAAGTGCTTTTAGAAAGGTAATCATGTGGAGGGTGGTGGAGCTATGGGGGATGGGAAGATGAGGGCAGAGGAGAGGTGTGTGTGTAGCAGGGGTTGTAGCAGCCAAGGAGAGGTGCCGTATTGAGATGTAGATGGCTGAATGGACTCTATACCTAGTGTTTTATTGAACCCTGTCCAGAACCCACCTTGATGTGCATAGCTCACTCCAGAACCCACTCTGATGTGCATAGCTCACTCCAGAACCCACTCTGATGTGCATAACGCACTCCAGAACCCAGTACAAAACGCACTCCAGAACCCAGTACAAAACGCACTCCAGAACCCAGTACAAAACGCACTCCAGAACCCAGTACAAAACGCACTCCAGAACCCAGTACAAAACGCACTCCAGAACCCAGTACAAAACGCACTCCAGAACCCAGTACAAAACGCACTCCAGAACCCAGTACAAAACGCACTCCAGAACCCAGTACAAAACGCACTCCAGAACCCAGTACAAAACGCACTCCAGAACCCAGTACAAAACGCACTCCAGAACCCAGTACAAAACGCACTCCAGAACCCAGTACATAACGCACTCCAGAACCCAGTACATAACGCACTCCAGAACCCAGTACATAACGCACTCCAGAACCCAGTACATAACGCACTCCAGAACCCAGTACATAACGCACTCCAGAACCCAGTACATAACGCACTCCAGAACCCAGTACATAACGCACTCCAGAGACCTGTACATAACACACTCCTGTACCCTGCACTTTATACATAGCGCATTCCTGAACCCTGTACTCTGTACATAACGCATTCCTGAATCCTGCACTATGTACATAATGGACAACGGACTCCTGAATCCTTCTACACTTTGTGTAATGCACACTTCCATAGTTTATGCAAAACCATTTGTAATAGAAGCTCTTTTTTTTTTTTTTTCAATGATTGTGCTGGGGTTTGTCTGTATCCCTGTGACTCTTGCTTGTGGCACAGCAATCAAAGCATATTTTATAGGTACAAGGAAACCTTGGTTTTGTTTAACCATGGCCATTAAGCCCCTCCCACTGTTAATTTTGGTCACACCCACTTTTGCCCCAGTGCACGTAGCCCGCCGCCTCAAGAGTCCCTCATTCTGAAGTTTAAAAGTTGGGAGGTATGAATAGTGCACTAGTTTTATGTTGCCCTATTTTACTTTTATAATAAAAAATATTACAAAAAAACCTAAATTTTATTACTCCGATAGGTACATAATCTATATCAATGATCGTTAAAGTGATTGTAAACCTTTGCGTTTTATTTTTTTACAATAACAAACATGTCATACTTACCTCCACTGTGCAGCTTGTTTTGCACAGAGTGGTCCCGATACTCCTCTTCTGGGTTCCCTCGGAGGCTCTCACGGCTTCTCCTTGCATCAGATAACCCCCTAGGAGAAGCTCTCTCCCAGGGGGTTACCATGCAGGTGTGCTCCCGAGTCCAGCATTTGCGTCCATAGACACGAATGCCGGACTCGGCCCCGCCCCCCGGCACCTGCGTCATTGGATTTCATTGACAGCAGCGGGAGCCAATGGCTGCGCTGCTATCAATATATCCAGTCCAGAGCCGGGACCCCGTGCAGAGAGGGAGAGCGCGTCTCCACCTCTTTAATTTGTGATTTGCCAAACTTTTTCTGCTGATCAGCTATCCTTATCCTAATCTTATTAGTACTGGCTCTGGAGGCAAACCCCTCCTTCTTTTCAGCCCAGCCCTTCCTTTATTACAGCTTTATATCTGAAGTTAAGGTAAAACTTTTTTTTCTTTTAAATAGCACCATGGACACTACTTACCAGTAATGAAGTGTCCCTGTGATGATTGCTGCTGTTTATAGTAGAAATCCCCAATCCTCTGCCTCCCAGAGGCAGACCTTTCATTCATTTAATCAATCACAGAATGCTTTGCAATGTGGGAAGCTATAGTACAGGTGCTATGAATGGAGCAGGGGGGCAGAAAGGGTGGGCAGAGTTGGCACTTTTGACGAATGCCTGTCACAGATATCAACCTCCGCAGATATATGTGGACAGATGGCAGTCATTTGAAGAAACCAAGCAAAACAATGTCTTCTATAAAATTTTATGGTTTATATAATAGGTAGTAAAAAGTAAAACAATGCGCTGGTTGTCCCAGACTATATGTAAGCTCTAACGAGCAGGGCTCTCTGAGTCCTCCTATATTGAATTGTATTGTTATTGTACTGTCTGTCCTAATGTTGTAAAGCGCTGCGTAAACTGTTGGCGCTATATAAATCCTGTATATTAATAATAATAATAATAATAATATGTATAAATAGTCAGGCACTTTTACAGTCCCATAACAAAACAATGCAGATATGGTAAACTTCCATGCAGCAGTGTCCTCAAAGATTGCTCTTTAAACAGGTTCTTTAGACTTACATTGGGTCTCAAGATAGGGTGTTATGCTGATGATATAGGACACAATGATGCACCAATTAAGATGCAGGATAAGTTCATGTGTCTTCTCCAACTCAAATTATTCTAGGGGACCCTATTCTGTCCCTGCTCCTCAGGAAACTTTCCCTGCACTAGGCCCATCTCTCCCTAACCAAAATGTACCTGTCCCTATTCTTTTACACTGCGGGGTGTGCCAGAATGACCCAGGAGGGATTATATGTAGCCTCTCTGGGTCCAAGATGGCTGCCAATCAGTCACAGGCTCACCCAAAATAGCCACCAAAAGCCCAGTGCCAAAGGATATACTCTGCTGGGTTCCCCTAGTGCCCTAGGTAAGCAAAGTTAATGTGATTGCTGTGTTTACTTCTGGCCTCTAATATGGAAGTGAGTGAGCGATAAGCCACAAGCTCTGCCACTGGCTCAAACAGTAACTCTGCTGATAGTTTGGCAGTGACTGTCACACAGCACCCTTCTACATGTACGATTGGCAGATGTACCGTAGTACAGTTCATGATCACACTCAACTTCCTATTCCTATTTAAAAACAACAACATGGAGATGCTATCCACCTAAATTGTATTCCTTTTAAACTATTTTCTTTAATTGTAATAGTGAAAGTGGTGTCAACTGCCCGGCTGTGCTGTTTGGCAGTGCTGTGTAAATGTCAAGACTGAATGGATAGAAATCCTATGACATTTAAAACACTTATCTTTACAGTGTATTTAGAATTTATCTAATAGTGTAAGTTTAGCTTTAATTCTAGCAGAAAAAGTGGTCTCTCCCTCCTGGCTGACAGACAGAAGTGCATACAGCAAAAAAGTGCCTGGACAGAATTACAAAAGCAAAACAGTTCAGTGAATTCCAACTGTGTACCGCGTTTCCCCGAAAATAACACCTACCCCGAAAATAAGACCTACTGTGATTTTCGGGGAGGGCTGCAATATAAGCCCTACCCTGAAAATAAGAATTAGTTTAAAGTGGTTGTGGGATCCTGGAGTGCACTGTATTGCAGTATTGTAGGGTGTGGACTGTGTTGTGTGTTTCTGTCATCTATTTGTGCCAGGTACACTTACCTCCCGCTGCTCTCCTCTTCTGCCAGCTGTCAGCGGGGGATCTCAGGCCCCCTTCCCTCTGCAATGCTCAGAGCAGGGAGGTGAGCTCCGGCAGGCCATGGGAGTGCCGAGCGGCGCTCAGCTGATCTCACGCTGATCCTGTGCCTTACTATCTTTACCGGTAGTGCAGTGCTGAAGGTTGGAGGTGTTGGGCTCTGGACCATAAAAAAATGCATTGATATTTGCCTTCAAGAACTCCCTAGAATATTGTGTTTTATGGCAATTTTCCCATGCATGGTGACACCTGGAGAAGACCATTATGCTATACAAATATTAGTTCCTAATATTTGTTTTTAATTATTTAGTTTTGATTTAGTTTTTAATGGCCACCAAGATGCTTTATTGATAAGCTCTATCTCATAAATTGCTGACAGATACTTTATAAAGAATGTGTGATTTACTTACGAATGACTAATCAAGGTTTAAAAAGCCCTTTCTTTTTCATACATTGTGGGACACAGAGTTAGGCTAATATTCATTACTTACTGGGTTATACGCCATCTCTAGGTGAATGGACACTGGTAGACAAAGTCTTAGACAGGAAATGATCCCCTATATAACCACTCCCATACAGGAAGTACATCAGTTTTTTTTTACCAGTGTCTGCAAGGTGGATGGGCATGTTTGTTTGCGCTCTCTGAGCTCCAGGTCTCTAGTCCCACAAACGGTTCTTAAATGAATCAAGGGATTGACTGATCGGATCCATTTGACACAGGCTCAATATGCTTAGATAAATTGTACCCGAGCCTCACAAAGACGACACAAGATCCTGCAAGGTTTTGCCTGTAATGCAACCTCCGGGCCCTGGACCCTGCGAAGTGGAATCCTGGACACCACAGCGCTAAGGAATTCCTGCAGGGTGCTGTACACGTCCAAGGGAGTGGACCCTAAACATAAAAAGGTACCCAGTCCTTGAAGGTCCTCAAGTGACAGGAACCCTCCGTATTGGGTGAAGATTGGGCTCTTAGCTTCTAAGCTGCCCTGCGCCTGGACGGGTAAGTGAAACCCCCTTATTTACTTACCGTGGGGTGTCCGAGTGATTGTAACAATCAATCAAGCTAGCTAGAGGCTGCACACCTGTGTGCGGTGACCATAGGGGGGAGTTTTGGGCTAGCTGTGGGTGTTCACAAAGTGTACCTTTTTTGCTTGTGTCTGGCTGTTTTTTAACTGAATGATGGCACACAATGGTGTACCATTTCGCCTCTTGGTTCGCCATGGCGCATGTGCATTTTCAAAAGTCAATCCTGCTATTCTCAGCAGTTTGTTTGGAGGCCATGGCGCACGTGACTTCGCCATGGGCGTTGTGCACACTCGGAGCCGCACATGCTCCGAAACCTTTATCTGGGCGCACAAAGATTTGCAACATATGCAAATACAGCCACACCCATTTGCAGGGACTGCACGTGTGCGCGCATGCGCAGAACGTCCCAGCGCACAGCCAGCTTATTTAAGCGGTGTATGCCAAGCATACGGTGCTTCCAGAAGGCAGTTGTGGGACACAGAGCAGGCTCTGAACCAGGCATTTGCAGTGGTTCATTTCTCCTTACCCGGGTTACGTGAGTCACCAGGTGTTGCTTGGCAGGCTAAGGTGCTTAGCAGGATTGTTGCATAGGGGCTTAGTGAGCTAGAGCCATGGGCAAGCCACAAGGCCAGGGCCAGAAAAAGCCCTGGGCCCAAAGCTCTTCTAAACCCGGCACCAAGCCCTCCTTTTGAGGGGACGCCCCCACTCTATTGGGTGGGGGGAAGGCTGCTGCACTTTGTGGACATTTGGAGAACAGTGGTTCAGGACGAGTGGGTCACCTCGACTATATCCCACGGTTACAAGTTGGAGTTACGGGGGTTCCCCCTCAGAGGTTTCTAAGATCCAGCGTTCCCTTGGATCCTCCAAGAAGAAACTTACTGTTTCAAGCACTACATCATTTAGTGCATCAAGCAGTAATTGTACAGGTTCCCGAACCAGTATCTACTAATCCAGTCCTTTCGGATTGGAGTCTATCCACTCAGTTGTAGCCTCACTCCAGATGTGAGACTTTCTAGCCTCCATCAATATAAGGGATGCATATTTACACGTACCTATCCTTCAGCCTCATCAGAGGATCCTGCAATTTGCAGTAGAGAAATGTCATTTTCAGTTTGTTACTCTACCCGTCGGGCTTGCCACAGCTCCCTGGATGTTCACAAAGGTCCTAGTACTAGTACTGGGTCTTTTAAGGGCCCAAAGGATCTTGGTGCTTGAGTATCTGGATGACCTTCTGCTCAGAGATCACTCAATACAAGCTCTAGAACAGAGCATAACCTGCACAGTGCTGTATTTGGAAAGCTTAGGCTGAGTCATAAATACTGAAAAGTCAGCCTTGAGACCAGCTCAACGTCTGAAGTATTTAGGTCTGATCCTAGATGCGGTCCAAGCAAGGGTATTTTTTCCACCCATAAGGATCTGTGCCCTGAAGGATCAGGTGCCTCAGATAAGGGGCACCAGACAACCCTCCATTCGGTTCTGTATGAGTCTTCTAGGAAGGATGATCTCCTTCGAGGCAATGCCCTATGCCCAGTTCCATTCCAGGCCTATACAACAAGACATCTTGTTGGCTTGGAACAGGAGAGGACAAGCCCTGGATTATGCAATGTTCTTGGGCATGCTTAAACCTAAACTGGTGATTGCAGGATCAGAACCTGCGAAAGGGAATATCCTTCCTCCAGGTAACTTGGAGAGTACTGACCACAGATGCTAGTCTCTCAGTCTGGGGAGTAACCCTAGAGGGGCTCACAGCTTAGCGAAAATGGTCAAGGACCGAACAGATCCATCAACGTCCTAGAGTTACGGCAGTATGTCTGGCCCTACGGTCCTGGGCGGTGGAACTTCAGGACTGTTCTGTCAGGGTTCAGTCCAACAATGCCACTGCAGTGGCCTATATAAACCTCCAAGGCGGTACCAGGAGTTGTTCAGCTCTGAAGGAGGTGAACCACATACTAGTCTGGGCAGAGGGACATGTGCTGATTCTATTGGCATTCTATCGGCAGTCCATATCCCGGGAGGCAGATTATCTCAGCCGCCAGCAGATCTGCCTGGGGGAATTGTCCCTACACCCAGGGGTGTCCAGGGAATTTGCCAGTGTTGGGGGTGGCCATAGGTTGACCTATTGGCATCCAGGTTCAACAACAAGCTTTTGTGTCCCGAACAAAGGAATCCTCTGGCAATCGGAGCAGATGCTCTGGTAGTTCCATGGAGCCAGTACTCCCTGGTTTATGCTTCCCCCCGGTCCCTCTCCTTCCACAATTGTTGCGCAGGATTCAGAGAGAGGGGGTTCTTGTCCAGAAGGCCCTGGTTCCCAGAGATTGTGAGATTGGCAATAGACAGGCCTTGGACGCTTCCATGCCATCCCGATCTACTGTCTCAAGGTCCTATATTCCACCCAAATTTACAGTCTCTAAATTTGATGGCATGGCTATTGAAGCCAGGGTGTTGAAGAACCATGGCATCTCGGGACCAGTGGCGTCTACCCTAGTAAATGCTAGAAAAGCTGTCAATAGGAAGATCTATCATAAGGTCTGTAAGACTTTTATTGCTTGGTACCCTGTTTCCCCGAAAATAAGACCTAGCGTGATTGTTGGTGATGGCTGCAATATAAGCCCTACCTCCCCAAATAAGCCCTACCCTGTTTCCCCAAAAATAAGCCCTACCCTGAAAATAAGACCTACAAGGACTTTAACTAGGGCTTATTTGGGGGGTAGGGCTTATATTGCAGCCATCACCAACAATTACGCTAGGTCTTATTTTTGGGGAAACAGGGTATGAAGCCAGAAAATGGCATCCTTGGAAATACATTATTGGAAGAATTCTCTCTTTTATACAGTTAGCTGTGGAAATCAAATTGGCTTTGAGTACAATCAGAGGTCAGATTTCAGCCCTGTCAGTATTCTTCCAAAGGCCTTTAGCCTCCCGTTCGCTGGTCTGAACCTTTATGCAGGGGGCAACTTGTTTGCTTCCCCCCATTAGGTCACCTATGTGTCCTTGGGACTTGATTTTGGTGCTGTCTGTGTTACAGAAACAACCATTTGAGCCTATCAAGAACTTGCTGTTACGCAATCTAGCCTTCCTGATGGCCATCACCTCGGCTAGAAGGGTGTTGGAGTTGGTGGCCCTTTCTTGCAGGGAACCATACTTGATCCTTCATCACAACAGGGTCATGTTATGACCTGTTTCATCCTTTTTGCCAAAAGTGGTGTCAGCCTTTCATTTGAATCAGGACATTATTTTGCCTTCTTTTTTTCTCTCAGCTTCGTTCGGCAGAAGAGAGAACTGCATTCCTTGGACGTTGACTGCCTGGACATTGTCCGGGCAGTCAAGGTTTATTTGTCTAGATCTTTTTTTTTTTTTTTTTTTTTTTTACGAAAAGGACCCAAGAAGGGGCAGGCAGCTTCCAAAGCTTCCATTGCCAATTGGGTCTGTCAATTGGTTATTCAGGCCTATGGTCTGAAACATAAAGCTCCTCCCTTTAGGGTGAGAGCTCATTTTACCAGGGGTGTAGGAACCTCCGGGGCTTTTCGCCATCAGGTATCTGTGGCTCAGATTTGTAAGGCTGCTACCTGGTCTTCAGTGCATACATTCACAAAATTTTATCAAGTGGATGTTCGAGCAGCCGAGGATTCGGCTTTCAGCTGCAGTGTACTGCGGGCTGCCCTATAAGGTATGATGGCTATTGATTGGCAGGGCGTCTCCCTTCCCTCAAGGCTATTGCTCTGGGATGTCCCAGTAGGTAATGAATATGTGTGCCATGATGTATGAAAAAAAAAATAGGGTTATTTGGTCATACTTACCTGTAAAATCCTTTTCTTTGAGTACATCATAGGACACAGAGATCCTTCCCCACTTTTTTTGAGGATTCAGTGCTTGCTACAAAAAACTGATGTACTTCCTGTATGGGAGGGGTTATATAGGGGATCACTTCCTGTGATCACTTTTTCTACCAGTGTCCATTCACCTAGAGATGGCGTTGAACCCAGTAGGTAATGAATATTAGCCTAACTCTGTGTCCCATGATGTACTCAAAGAAAAGGATTTTACAGGTAAGTATGATGAAAAAAACCCTATTATTGTTGGTCCTAATTATAGATGTTGCACACCGAGTTGAATTCCATGGTTCATTCATTTTTGCGTCTATTTCAGTATATCAGTGGCATGCATATAGTAAATCTCTTACCAGAACTCGCCATCATTTCGCACAGTAAGCCCAAGCTTTTCTTTCTCAGACCTGCTAACTTTGTTCCATTCTTCAGAACTTAAAAAAAACAAAGAAAACAATGATAGATATTATTGTTATCATTTGTGTATAAAAAATGACAAATATCCCAAAATGCAAAATGTTCAGTATTTATATGCCCAGTTTCACGAGTATTCATCAATGTCAGCTCAGCAGCCTTGCCATTTTTTCTAAGCCAAAACATCCTAGCTGTGGTTACAGGGGATAGCAGCCAAAGCAGACCAGTGCAGACTCCTGTGCCTTAGTTTGTTCATAGGGGTTCTACTGTATTCTCAAGTTAGCTGGGAGATATGAACTGTCTTCATAGTCTGCAGGTTAGTGCCTGTTCCCAGCAGTATGTGCCTATAACCAGATGTGTCATTGTATGTTCTCCAAGCTAACATATCCCTTTTCATTTAGAACAACATACAGTATTATCCCTGGGCACTTCCTGATCAATGAACTTCTAACCCATATTGCCACCTTATCTTTGTTTGAAGAAGCTCTAGCCTTGTTATGTTCTTACCCATAGCATGTCAGTGAAATTCAGACCTTGGGACTTCTCTTAGAGCTAAAACATTAAAATGAAAGGGATCTGTCAATTTCATAACACCTGAGATTTCTGAAAGTTCTCTTATCTGATGGGTATTCTAATGCAGTAAAACACTGATATGAACTTAGTGCATATAACAACAGCACTACTCATCTGGTCTCCTTAAACACAAAGGGCCTCAATGTGAACCATCTTCTGAATACCATACATAATGAGGAGTGCAACCTGCAAATTTCAAGTTAGCCTGTACTATCTGCCTTTGCTCCCAGCCTCGCCCAGTTCAGGCTTGATCTGTCTGTTCACATTTCTTTGCTCAATCTTGTTGCCTTGCTCATAATGGAAGTCATTTTATGAGCATGATTTGTTTTGACAGAGGTGTTCTTAATGGACCTATGTATTCTAGTTGGCAGTGTTTCTGGCTTGTTGTCTGTTATTATGTTTTCAGAGAATTTTGACAGTTGTTTTATAGTACAGGTAGGAAAATAAAACTTACAAGCTAGGTAGGTAGGTTGTCGAAAATGAATAAATATTCACTGTTTTATGTTATTTAATGCACCCCACTAAGTTATACTTACTCGTCATTCCATGCACCTCTCCACTCTCTCTTTCCCCATGGATTCCTCATTCTAACCATAAACAGTTTAGTAGTCTTTCCAAAGCAAAGAGTCTTCTCGCCCAATGTCACTTTTTTAATATTTGTTAAAGAGTATGCATGACCTTTAACAAGTCCTAGAGGTGTGACTTTCTCCCTGTCACTGTAGGAAGGAGCCTAAGAATGAAGTAGTATAAATATGAGTATTGGTTTGTTTTATTATCATTACATCAAAAACATAACCTGGAATTCATAAAGTCTGGTGCAGACAAATTTTGAAAAAGTGTCTCATGTGCGTTCTAAAGGTGACGCAGACTTGGCTAGTACTTGTACTTACAATTGGCTCATGCTGCACCACTTTTAGAATCCATGCAAGACACTTTTGTAAAATCTTGTCCTGTGCCAGGGTCTCTCTCTGTGCACCAAAACAGAGTTGGTCTTAATTATCTCCACTTTTGTAAGATACAAACGGTTGGTATTTTATTTTGAATTTGTCAAAGGCATTGCAATTGCATAGACAATGTATACATATACAATGTTTGTGCATATTTTAGAACTAACTGAATTTGGCGCTCAAGCCGCTGTCAGAACCAGAAGTGTTGCAGATGCTTCATTAATTTGGCACATCAAATTACCCAGGAGATTAATGCCATAAAAGTGGCACAGCAAATTTATTGACTTCTCCCCAAATAGTGAAAGTATCACATTAGAAGAGCAAGGTACAGTACACATTGTGCGCAATATCTCAATAGATAAAAAAAGTTTATCTAATGCTAGAAAGAAATCCATATTATGCATATGAAAAATTTGCAGGTCCCCTGGGACTTATCCAGGAATGCGGCAGAGCAGATTTCATCCAGGCTTTCAGCACATGCTTCAGACTATTTCCTGCTGGAGTATAAAACATTGATCGCATTTATGTAATGTTAAGTGATTGCAGCTGGTGTTAAATAAACACACAATCTATCATATTTCATTGGCCCAGCATGCAATCTACTTATCGCTGTTGGTATTTCCCAATAACAGACCCAAATTATGAGTATTGACCTATTCTTTTTCTCCCATTATTTTCATTATCTGTACTCATTCAGTTTGGCTTTTAGAAAACCTTTCAGTCAAGACTTTTTAAGACATCTCCCATGTGGTTATACATTTTTTTGGATATACTGTATTCCTTAAAGCGAATGCCCCAGCCAAAATAGACAGAAACATTTTTTTTCACTAGAGTAAAGGAAAAAACTGCAAACCCTGTCATCTTTTTATTGCTGTATGTGTCCCTATTGCAAATTTCCCCTTTTTTCCTCTCTGGGGAAACCATTTTCACTGTGACGTGCCGCTAGCAGTAAAACATAAAAAAAGGGGGGATCCGCTGCTCCAGGTGTGTGCAATACCTCAATTGGAACCAAGTAGGAGTGCTAGCTCCAGCCCGCCTTCGTGAAAACTTGAAAAAAAGAAGAAATGGCTGCACATCCAAAGGTTCCAAAACAAAGTGCCTTTTATTAATAACGACCAGGATACACCAGGGACACCAGATATTAGTTATGTAGACGTCTCTCACACATCTGACCTGTGCTTAAGCATTACAATAATTTTGTAATGCTTAAGCACAGGTCAGATGTGTGAAACACGTCTACGTGACTAATACCTGGTGTCCCTGGTGTATCCTGGTCATTTTTAATAAAAAGGCATTTTATTTTGAAACTTTTGGATGTGCAGCCATTTCTTCTTTTTCTCAAGCAGTAAAACATGACAGGGGTTCTAATTCTTCCCAACTCTATTCCAAAACAAAAAAAAAGTTTTTTTTTTTTTTTTTTTTTTTTTTACATAAAAACTCCAAATTCAAAATAATTAGAATTGTTATTTAAATCATATTTTTTTATATTTTATTATATTCAGAATGTATTATTAAGTATGAATATGTATCATTTTTTCTGATTCTGGTGTTGTGCAAGTGGAGCAAAATCACCCTGTGAGCATAACAGTCTATAGCATCAATAATCAAATCTTTTATATGTATTTCATTTGTGTTTTTAGCTGTTTGACTGGTGTTCAATTTTATGAAAACATTTTTTTTTTTTTTTTTTGGTATTCCTTTTCTTTATAATGATTTAACCACTTCGCGCCCGTAGGGCGTCCTGGGACGTCCTCGAATTTGAGGGGCTATATCTGAATGATGCCTGTAGCTACAGACATCATTCAGATATCGGCTTTTTCCGCCGGCGATTCCCTACACCATAAGAATGATCATAGCGGCTGTTCCGCCGCTTGATCGTTCTTACGAGCAGCGGGAGGGGACGCCCCCCCCTCCCGCCGCCCTCCGGTGCTTGTACCGACTCACCGCTTCCATCGGTGAGTCGGACACAGGATCCGCCAGCCCCGGATGGTGATCATAGAGATTTCCGGCGGACCAGATGGTCGCCGGAGTCTCTATGATTGTTCGGAGGCCGGGCGCGATGTTATGACGTCACGCCTGGCCTCTGCATTCAAAAAACGGCGCCGCTTCGGCTTCCCAGCCTAGAGGTGAGATATGGGGTCTTATTGACCCCCATATCTCACTGTAAAAATTACTGATCGTGCCATATTCCTATTACAAGGGATGTTTACATTCCTTGTAATAGGAAAAAAGTAATCAAAATTATTATATTTTTTTCTTTAAATGTCAAACTAAAAAAATAAAAGTCAAATTAACAATAAAAAAAAAAAAAAAAAATTAAAGTGTCCCTGTCCCCGTGTGCTCGCACGCAGAAGCGAACGCATACGCAAGTCCCACCCACATATGAAACTGGTGTTCAAACCACACATGTGAGGTATCGCAGCGAACGTTAGAGCGAGAGAAATAATTCTAGCCCTAGACCTCCTCTGTAACTCAAAACATGTAACCAGTAAAAAATGTTAAAGCGTCACCTATGGGGATTTTTAAGTACCAAAGTTTGGCAACATTCCACGAGTGTGTGCAATTTTGCAGTGCGACATGTTAGGTATCTATTTACTCAGCATAACTTCATCTTTCACAATATGCAAAAAAATTGGGCTAACTAATGTTTTGTTTTTTTTTTTTTAAGCATGAAACTGTTTTTTTTACAAAAAAAAAGCGTTCGAAAAATTTCTGCGCAAATGCCGCGCAAGATAAAAAGTTGCAATGACCGCCATTGTATTCTCTAGGGTCTTTGCTAAAAAAGATGTATATAATGTTTGGGGGTTCTATGTAATTTTCTAGCAAAAAAATGATGAATTTTACATGTAGGACAGAAATGTCAGAATTGGCCTGGGCACGAAGTGGTTAAATAATCATTTCAGCCTCAACTTAGCACAACATTGGCCTTCAAAACTATGTTACATCAATTGCATTTATTTTTTTCCCCTTTTGTTATGTTTTTTTTTCCCATTAGTGAAGCAATCTTACCTTTAGATGAGAGCAGATCAGCCCGCTTCCTCTATGAACTTTTAGGAGCTCCTCAAACAACTTTGTCTGCACAGCCACATTAACACTGTATTTATCATCAGTTAAGTCGATATTTTCAACAACTGCTCCTGTGAAATCCACTATGGCATCTGCTGTGCTGCCACCATCTAGGGATTCATATGATCCTGACAACCTAAGGTATGTAGTAGAGCACAATATGCATGAAATTGCACATTAAAGAGGATCTGCAGTCTGCTCACATAATTTGTAATAAAAACATCTTTGCCACTCTGAAGCTTCCCTCCAATCATTTTGCATATTATTTTATATATACTGTGATTCTGTACTTGCCAAATATGCTGCAAAAATCTCTCTACTAAGTTTGGCTGCAATCATTTTAACTGTGGGCAGCTGAAGCTGCTGCCTGTTCACTTCCTGGATTTACACAGACACACAGAGGCACACCTTCAGCTCTGCAGCTTTCATTGGAACTCTTATGACTCACCCCCCTCCTTTCCTGGCAAACTCTCATAAGAGTGAGAGAGAGAGCTATGCATGATGTCAGAAGCCTAGGCTTTTTACCGGACAAGAAACAGGAAGTGGGCTGTATAAGGTATTTACTGGCAGATAAAAAATGTTTTACTATCCAAAGTTAAAACAACAAGGGCAGAAGATTTAATAGATGGAAAGATGAAAAAAAAATGACATAAGTTCCGCTTTAAGTACTGTGTCGATGGGCTTTTGTTTGCTTCAAACTGGTTTTGCATCCCCATACAAGTCTATGGCAATACAAAAATCTCTTGAAGCAGGTCAAATGCCGTTAAGAAGGTCAATTGCAGGTCAAATGCACCTGTCATGGAATGTTGCATGAGCTCAGAAGCATCTCAAACTGATGTCAAACTGATGTCATGGAGTCACAACCAAATCCCATCAACACAGGCCCTAAAAACCTGCAGCAACAAATCAGAATTCATCTTTCACTAATATGACTATAGTAAACTGAAATCTCATTAGCTGCTCTGGCTTATACAGGTTACATTATTCTTTACACAAACAAAAATCCCCCCTATTTCTTGTACAGGCATGGTAAACACTGTGGTAAAGAAATATATCCATAATGGGATCAGAGAGATAAAGACCTAAAAGAAAAGTTAACTTTTATCCATTTAAAACAATATAAAGTATTTTGTTATAGGCTTTTGTTATCTTGTTATATTATTTTACATGTCTTCAGGAAAGACTTAAAAACACAAAAAAAACATGTTATGATAATGCATATGAGTTATTTAGAACAGCATGGCTACAAAGATGTATGGTCATAGAAAACCACTTTGGAGGTTGCACGTAGCTGAAATCTGGCCATTACTGTTAAAAATGGGGGGGGGGGTTATTGGACTATTGTCCCAATTATTAGGGTTTCTGTTATGTACCAGAGAGAAATGTTCTCACATTTTGCAATTTTTAATATTAAAAAACCCATAAAGAGATAACTTGTATGATATCTATGTTGAGTGTGGCGTATTGTCTAGTAAATATGATTCATTTTATGCCTTGTGGATATAGACTAGACAACCCTCTTCATGTTGAACCTTGCCATGGTAATAATTTATTAGTTCATCTGGACTTCTTCCATTTTCATAGTTTGATAAATAGATGAGATTCTTACTTGGCATAAGCCTTCTCGAGCAGTGCACACCAGAATTCATTCTTCACATTGGAATGGCAATAGATCAAATTTCCATCTGTGCTTGGCAAACGGTCATCAATGACGACATCCACCCAATCCCCCAAACACCAGAAATGGAAATGGAATATTCCTGCGTATTTGTGTGGTCTTTTTGGGTCCCACTCCTGTTTCTTCCAGTTTGGAATAACCTATAATACAAAACATATTTTGTACATAGCATAAATGTAGCAGTTGAAAGACATATTTGACAATAGCACATTTATAAAGATATTATTATTATTATTACTACTACTACTATCATCATTTTACAGTTAATAATAGTAATAACTGATACTGTTGAATGATGTGGCACTTTGCTAGTTATTCATTGGTTATAGTGTAAAATTCTGTGTGGTGAAATAAAAATAACTATGAAATGTGTGTCTAAATAAACAAAGTGAATAGATATAATATATCTATAAACAAGTATAAATTCAAATTTATGTGTTCAACTCAATACAATCCATATGACATGCTTTTAATATATAAAGTGCTCTCCGTGCTCAATAATATCATATCATATAAAATAAAGTGCTGAATAGAGATTTTATCTCTTGTGAAAACACCTTCAGACAGAAACATAATACCATATTTATTTGTTACGTAATTACATTACATTAGTTAGAGAGCACACACATACAAGGCTGTCAAAGTATGCTCTGATTTAATAGAATTCAGATCACCCTTTTATAGGATTTTCCTATCAAGGGCTACTCAAGTAACACAACATTAGCATAAATTGATACGTCCCTTAGTACACATCCTTGTGGTATTTTAGAGATAAACATAAAGGGTGAAATGACATGTATAAACAAACTAAAAAATGCCATCTTAGCTTCATTGACACGAAATGGATGACACAGCTAAATGTTAACTATTGATATACAGGTATATTAACTTACAATATGTACAGTATCTCACAAAAGTGAGTCACTGGAAGTTCAACATTGACTATTGCCCCATATTAAGTTGAACACCTAAATTGGAATTTATACTTGTTGATAGATATATTATATCTATTCACTTTGTTTATTTAGACACACTTTTCATCTTTATTTTTATTTCACCACACGGAATTATACACTATAACCAAAGTAAATAGCAAAGAGCCACATCATTTAGAAGCATCAATCCTATGTATACATGTGGAGACACATTGTGTGGATGTGAGCAGTTGCTGCAGTCCTGAATCATCTTCCCCGTTATTCACAAGTGGTAGTACATAGGAATCAACGTAGTTTCTTTATTAGTAATAATTGACCGCTAAGGCCCTGTACATGTAATTTGTCTCTGTTTAGGAGAGATTGTGCTTGTTACATCTCAGGCGGAAACTTCCATACAGGGTATACATCTCTGAAGTCCACCGGGAATGCAGAGGGCTGTGCAAACTGTATTCTGAACAGGGAAGAAATCTCATACAGTGCATGGAGTATCTGGGATATGTTTTACTTGACCTTGTTACAAGCGATCTGCATTGCTAACTGCATTAAAGTAAATTAAAGTTAATACTTATTTTTCCAGCGCTGATTTACACACTCTGAAGAATCTTCAGCATCCAAAACACTGCCAGGCATGTTGGATGTCTGGTCCCCCACTCTGGCTCCACCTGCCAGCCTGTACTTCACTGCTGTGAACTCGGGAGGAACCAAAGAGTGCAGAAGAGAACCAGGCATCCAACATTCCTTGAAGTGTCAGATGCAAATATTAGCAGTACGGGTGGCAGGACAGGTAGGTAGTGATTTTTTATCTTTGCAAAGACCTCTTTTTAAAGTTGTTAAATTTAGCAACAGAGTCACTTCAAGGGTAAACATCATTGATTTTTAGCTTTTACTGAAGCCAGCCTACAGGTGAACTGCAGGAAGAGAAATCTCACAGTGAGATGCTTCACTGTTTTACAGTTTGTACTGTACATGGTCTAAGGCTGGCCATACATTATACAATTTTCTTGTACAATTTTCCTTTAGATTAAAAACAACAAAAAACAAACATATAATATGAAGTCAAACCTAAACATTTTTTATTTGTATGCAATCAGGCAGGCCCTTGCACTACATACTTGAAGGTAAATCTAAAATAAATTGAAAAAGAAAAATTGCATAATGTATGGCCAGCTTCTTTAATAACATGCAAAGATCAGCAATATGCATTCAGAAACCCATGGCAGAATGTCAGATTTCAGGGGTTTGTGTAGGGAGACTACAAAACTGTGGCTTCTGATTGGCTTCTTAGGGTTACTACGTGCTTAACTGTTTCTATATATTAAACAATGGGCTAGTGATGTACATGTTCTCTTTACTGGTACCTTTTTCCAGAGAGCCTGATGAAGAGTCAAGCACGAGCAGGCAGCAACAAACCAGCAGTTCCCCAGCTGTCCTTGGTGTAAGTCATGATGGCTGATTCCTTCCACAAACAAATATGGGTCATTACAAAGCTCCTGTGATTGTGAAAAGAAAAATAATGTTTAAAAGAATCGATTTTTAAAAGCAGAATTCCAGGCAAACATTTAAACACATGGTTAAAATGCATGAGTTTATTTTTTTAAGTTTTGGCACTCTATACTGAGAGAATCTTAACCTGGAATAAGGCTGGTTATCTGTTACAGGTATGCAGTATAGGTCCATGCCTGCAGCAGCCTAGCAAATCAACTTTTCTGACAAATCTTAGAATGTGAAATACTCCGGCAGGTAAAACACTTCATATGCTTATATTTCAGCTGTGTGTTTAACCAAACAAATGACGACCTATACCTAAACCCTTTAAGTTATAAAGTATACAGCATATGAACACTGCCTGTTTATTTTCCTTAACCAGTTTGCCATATAGGCAGGTTAAAACTTTTAGGTAGGACATTAGCACCCTGCCTTTTCAGACCCCCCCCCCTCCGGCACTGATTGCTGAATAATCTGTTTTTTGACCCCTCTCAGAACATACCTTCCCATTCTAAAAAATCATAAGGGCTGGCATCTACGTGGCCAGATGCCGCTAATCAGTGTATCTCTACAATATATGCACACCTTGCCATGTTTTATCCCTGCAATTACAGAAAAATACATGTTAATCTGCCAGAAACCCAGAGTTTTCGTACATTAATCTACATTTCTGAAGCAAGCTGACAACACTGCCTTTGTTGGACTGAAATTCCAAGCAGTATTATTAACCTTGCCCAAATCTTCAGTATACCACTTTCTGGTACATATATTCATTATAGGGGCATAGTTTGAATTGTGAAAGACCTGGGGCACCCTTGGGCACCTAATGGAGAAAAATGAAGTGAGCTACATGTTTTTTGCCAAATGGTGGTTGTGGCCAAATTACATTTACAGAGGGAGAGGATTAAAGGGGCATGGTTAAATAAAATTGTACTCACATGTATTCCCACACATTTGCCCCAGTCCAGGTAACCCCAAAATGTGAATTACCTACTGTGCCACAAGCAACAGTCTTTATGACAAATACAAACTTCAGGATTTAAAAAATGTAAATCTTCCATTAAATATGCTTTTGTGCAACCAGCCTGTCTTATGCCAAGTACACACGACCGGACTTTACGGCATACTTGGTTCGGCGGACCGGAGTCCGTCGGACAATTCGATCGTGTGTGGGCTCCAGCGGACTTTTTTTCCCCAAAAGTTCGACGGACCTAGAAATGAAACATGTTTCAAATCTTTTCAACGGACTCGAGTCCGGTCGAAAAGTCCGCTCGTCTGTATGCTAGTCCGACGGACAAAAACCGACGCTAGGGCAGCTATTGGCTACTGGCTATCAACTTCCTTGTTTTAGTCCAGTCGTACGTCATCACGTACGAATCCGTCGGACTTTGGTTGATCGTGTGTAGGCAAGTCCGTTCATTCACAAAGTCTGTCGTAAAGTCAGTCGAAAAGTCCGCAGGACAAAGTCTGCCGTAAAGTCCGCTCGTGTGTACGCGGCATTAGAGGAACTTCACAATATGGTCAGTGACTACTTAGCAACCAACAACAGCAGAGACAAAAACACTTGGGTCATAAGTATATGATGTACAATAGAGCATAAAGAGTGTACGGGTCAGCAGTATATAATGTATTAAAATGCACTGTTAAGGAGGATGTCATATATGGCCCAGCATACAGAGTGCAGCATTCAGGAGTATGAAATGTACAATGCACTGTAAGGTAGTACTCAGGAGTGCATGGCAACCAATTCATTTCTGTCTTTCATTTTCAAAACTTAACTGAACAGGGGGAAGATAGAAGCTGATTGGTTGCCACGCACAACTGCTCCAGATTCTGTCTGCTCCAATTTCAATACATTTCCTCCAAAATGTAGAGCTCAGGAATGGGGGGGGGGGGGGCACATGTTAACTACCCCTCCCTTTCTTGGCCAGCCTGACTGAATGCATGGATAAAGGTCTAGCATGGTATTTGAGGGGTGGCACTCCTTTTATTGCGGCTTTCTTTTGTATGCAGTCCCCCTTCAAAATTATTACCTGACACTTATCCTAAATAGAAGTTTGGTATGAGTTTTTTTTTTTTTTTTTTTTAAGAAGAATAAAGGTCTGGTATGAATAAACAAAGAGGCAGGAAAATGTCTTTTATTGGCAATGGCTCCTTGAAAACAGAAAGTGTTGATTTTCAAGTTTCAGTCCTCATTGACTGGGGTTTGCGTACACAGTTACTTAACTTTTTCATTATGTAGCTGACTGTTCAATCTGAGGATTTGGCACTGCCTTGTGAATTTAGGAAAAAAATAAAGGTATCACTCTGTTCAGTACAACTCCCTCCTCTTTACTAAGTTTGAGGTTAATCAGACCTCATTATTGTCATACTTCCCCCTTAGGAGGTTACATAGAAGAAGTTGCAAATTCCTTTTCAACCTGACTGACCTCTGCTGGCTCCTCTTGCAGGGACAGTTTGCCTGTGTTGCCATAGGTACTTTATTCCTTGTGCTGTATGGTGGAACAATATTGCTGGAGAATCAAACTTCAATGAAGCAGCTTGTCATTCTCCCCAGCAACGTGGTTTAACCAGCTGAGTGAGCTGTAGTTGTTGATCACTGTGAAGCAGTGACAATATGGGTAGTGTTGCACATTCTGCAGCCCCCACATGGTCACAAGACACATTTTTCCAAATGTGACCAATGCTACCACCCTGGGGAATAGCTTTCTACTAGGGTAGAGAATGGTATGTTCTATTATTGAACTCAGGACCGCACCTAAGCAGTAGATATAAGCATCAGTTTGCACCAGAAACTGATGGCTGAAATCTGGAGTCTGCAGTACAGGGGCACTGACCAGTTCCTCCTTCAAGGTCTGGAAGGTCTTCTCACACTCTGACATCCAGGACATCAGCTTAGGCAGTTTTCTTTTAATTAGGTCAATCAAGGTTTTAGCCAAGGTACTGTAGTTGCACACAAACTTCCTAGAGTAACTGACTGTCCCCCAAGAATGACATAACCTATTTGAGGGGTAGGCCAGGCCATGTTGGCCTTAAAACTTCCCTTTCTCTGCTTTCAGGATGCATCCTGTAACAAACATCCCAGACTCCACTTGAGTGCTTTCGTCATATACCGCTTCCTCCAGTCTAAATATAGATATCAGATATTTCAAACCCCTGACAACCAAGAACTAGGCAGTATTTGTTTTGGCTGCTGAACATGAACGGTTTATTGAAACACAGGTACACAGGTAACACTCGGGGCATCCCCCCCTCCCTTTGCATTCAGGGCAGGGTAGACTGTCCAATCAGCAGGGAGAGCTGTTGGAGGAATTCCCCCCTCCCTTCTCACAGCAAACACACATCCCATAATACCCAAGGCCGAAAGACACAATAGAACAATGGAATACAGCCACAGCCCAAATGACCCAACAGAGCACACCAAAGTATGAGACAATATATAATATATATAGGGAGGTGGGAGTTACCCACCTTCAATAAATGTCCCCTAAATTAACTGGGCAAAATGAACTTCCCATTGTCTGTCAATATTTAGTTTGTCCTCCTCAGCAGGGGAGCTAGAGCTTCTTCAGGAGTTAGTCAGTCTGCAGTACTTGCTCAAAGGTGGCACTACAAGCCTCATCCAATTGTCCTAAGGTGAATGAGAACAGCAAAGTCCTCTGGGTCAGAGCAAGGAAAGGGGCTATGGTACTAATTCCCTGCTGCATCCAAAGACTGTGCCATGGCAGCACTTTAAGTGACCACTAATACCTGCAATGCAGTGTCATTAGATCCAACAAATCCTTTTTATGGCACATCAGACCAGAATAGGCCAAACAGGCATTCCCTGCTTCCAGTACAGACCATCTATGATGGTTCCCACCCGAGTGAAACTCTTTGTGTCCTTTATATCAGCACACAGATTGTGTGTAACAATGGGAGAAATAGCAGATGTCACAGTGTGAACTTGCAGGGAGCGACGGAGACATTACATTTCTGGTAAGATCAACAGTTTTATCTAGGTTTTCTGAAAATGTTCTTGGGTTGCCAATGAAAACTAATGTGAACACCACATCTAAGAAGGAGTTTGTTAGTGAGGAGTACAGGACTGCATTAGAGTACCTGTATTATTTGATCAGAAAATCTTGGAAATTGCACTGTATTGGTGCCCATATACAGGCTGATATTTGGTTTTATTTGTTGTATTGATCTGGCCATATAACAGTTTCTTTTCTTCCACAAAAAAAAAGACACTCTGCCACACAATGAAGTTGGACAAAGAGCAGTTTAATCTTAAACTGTGTAAGGGGTCCTTTACTGTCAGAGTGGTATAGATGTGGAACTCTTCCACAGTTGGTGGTGTCAGCAGGGAGTGTGCATAAATTCAAAAAAACTGTTAGATATGTTTCTTAGTGAACATAATTTACAGGGAAATTGAAAATGATAGAGAGAGGGATTAACTCACACAGGTTGAACTGGATGGACCAATGTCTTTATTCAACCATACAAACTTGTAACTATATATTGGTGGTTGTGCATGCAAGGTAGTTCCTTCACCTTCCCTAAAAAGAAGAACTATGCTATTCCATTTCACTTTACTCCTCCCCCTATATATCCTCAAGTTGCCCACATATCTTGTGTATATACAGTATATTGTTACTGTTTAGTTGCTGATTAAATACCACCAAAAGAAAGCTTTAAAATCTGTCTCAATAGGCGCTAACGCGCGGAGGCTCTGAGGATGGCAGTGTAGGACCGGAGCTCCGCACAGAGCCGGCCATACAGTGAAAATAAAAGGCAGGTAACGGCTTTCAGGAGTTCCCAAAATAACAGGAACAGGTTGAGGAGACCCCAGGGCACCTTTATATATTGATAAGATAAGAAGAAAAAGCCCTGCATCTTATCTTAGAGTCATTTGAAAAGCGAGTCATTCTCCACAAATGGCGGGAGCATCTCAGATAACAGTTCAGTCAGGAGCTGAGGTATCCACAGCAGGCAGGCAAATTGTTAACCCTGCAACTCTCTCATATGTTCCACAATTATCAGGATTAGTTCCTTCTCTTAACATGTCATCTCCTGAAACTGCAGTAACTTTGATAGAACGTTCTGTGGGACTTATGGAAATGCACTCGCTGGATGCTGACCCTATTTACTCTGACTCTATAACTGTACAAACAGTGCAGACTCCTGAGGTAACTTTTAATGTGACTGAAGTATTTGCTAGAATCTCTGAATTGCTAGACAAAGGACTAACCCAAAACGCTGACAGAATTACAGGGGAAATGAGGGCAGATTTCCAGTCCATGGGAAAAAGAATTGAACATATAGAACACAAGCTAGATGTCACTATCTCCAAGACAACTCAGAATACTGACCATTTGCAGTTTATGCAAGAACAGCTTGACACTGCTCAGACTCGGATCGACGACCTTGAGAACCGATCGAGGAGGGATAATTTTCGGATCAGAGGACTACCAGAATCAATTTCTGATGTACAAATGGCAGTTCAAGATATTATCAAATCCTTGATCCCTTCATTTCCATCTCATAAATTAGAACTGGATAGGGCACACAGGTCCCTTGGCCCCCTGAGGAAGGATGGATCCCCAAGAGACATTGTAGTAAAACCATATTATTCTATCAAAGAAGAAGTGATGAAGAGATCTCGTCAACAGGAACAGATTCAGTATCAAGGGTCAGACATCCAAATATTTGCCGATATTTCCCCCTACACCATACAAAAGAGACGATCATTGAAACCCCTCTTGGCAGCACTCACCAAGAAAAACATAAAATATCGTTGGGCCTTTCCGTTTGCCCTGAAATTTACTTACAAAGGCAAACATGCATTTCATAGCTTTCTAGAGGGTGAACGTCTGCTGTTGGACCTGAAGCTCATTACACATGAATCTGGCATGGAAACAGCACACACACACACATACAACAGAGTTCAGCTAAACGTCAATCCCCTACAAGCCCACCTCCTTCACGTTGGAATAAAGCTAAATATAGGAAAGTCATGGATAACCTCTCACCCTGATGAGTCTCATAACTCTTCTGTGTGAAATTTTCTAATTTCTTTTTCTTTTCTTGCCACGTTCCTCAGACGAAAAAGGAGGAAAAAGTTTTTTTTTTGTTTTATTTCTGTTTGTTCATAAATATCGAACCTAGACTGACTTGGTTCTTGCTAAAAAAGACTATTACAGGAATATAGTTCAGTGGTTTCTGCATAGTTTATCTGAGTCAAAGACTTTACGACTTACACTGAAATCTAGTCAGTTTGGTCTCATGTTTTTTTGGGTTTTTTTTTTTCCTTTTCAATTTTTCCCCTAGCTAGGTAGTTTGGATTGCGATCTCAAAAGGGGGTTCCTGTTAGCAGGTCCTGTACTTTGAATATTTTATAATTTTTTCATATGCTGTCACTGGCCGGTGCTGATGCATTGTGCCTGCACCTACTACTCAAACCAGTTATTTGCTGCTTTGTGTGGTAGGTTTCTAGCCCTTTTTATGGGCTGTTTAAATATTTTTGTTCTGAATGAGGGGAGGGAGTCTTATTCCTCCCCACATTCTGGGCCAGGTTATGGCCTTTCGGTGCTTTATATATCCATGATGTTTCTTTATGCCTATTCTTTTTTTTTCTTTTCTTCTAACCTCTTTTCTCTTCTAGCCTGTCTGCTAGATAGGGTGTATTTAATAAGGTGTATTTAGAAGTGTTAATCCCAATAATAGTAAACAATTTTTTCTTCTCTACTTTTTCTACCACATGGAATGGGGTAGATGACTGTGGATTGGTCAGCGTTATTTTCTTTTTGATCCATGGCTGGTAGTAATGCTACTTCTTCCCCCCTACGTATTATCTCCCATAATACTCAGGGGTTGAATTCCCCAGTCAAGAGACGAAAGGCCTTTCAGGTCTACCGTGCTCGTCACATTGATGTAGTTCTCCTACAGGAGACTCATTTTCCACTGCGGTACACCCCCTCATTTTTACATGCACACTTCCCAGTATTTTATTTGGCTAATGCTGAAAAACAAAACAAAGGGAGTAGCGATTATATTTTCTAAACAATGCAAATTTAATTTTAAAATGGAACACAAGGACCCGGAAGGAAGGTTTTTATTGTTTAAAGGTACGATTGATGATAAGTTATATACTTTCATTTCTTACTATGCTCCTAATAAGGGACAAACACAGTTCTTTAGACAACTGTTTAAGACCCTTGGCCCACTTATGGAAGGTGTAATAATTATGGGAGGTGATTCTAATACAGCCTTTGATACTGGTCTGGATAAATCTAATCCACTTAAAGCACAATCAGTTAGACCCAGCAGAGCTAGTTTACAAATAGCGCAAATTATTTTTCAATCAGGTTTAACTGACATTTGGAGGGAACTAAATCCAAACATACGAGATTTTACTCACTACTCAAATCCACACCAGTCTTATTAGCGTATAGATAACATCCTTTTCTCATACATCATTGGCCAGTACATCCTCTATCTTAGACGTAGCTTGGTCAGACCATTCCATGGTTCTATTAACATTAAGAAGAGATAATTATGGACAACAGGGTTCTCATTGGACTCTTAATCAATCTATGTTGCAGGACCCCATTATAGTGTCTGAAATACAGGAGGCTCTGCAGGAATACTTTTGCTTTAATGATGTGGGTGATGTTTCTGCAGAAACTCTATGGGCGGCTCACAAGGTGACCATTAGAGGTAAACTAATACAAATTTCAGCGAGACGAAAGAAAGAGAATGTCAGAAATAGAGAGATTGGAGAGCGATTTTATTAATTTAAGTAAACATCATAAAAGAGATCCCTCCAATGTTCCTAGTTCCAAGCTAGATGCGGCTCAGACAGCCCTGAATTTGGCTCTCACAACAAAGGAGGATAAATCTATCAGATGGTCTGGGGCCAAGTTTTACCAGACTAAAGACAAAATAGGAACCATGCTAGCACATAAATTGTCTCCTAGGCTTCGTTCACACGCTCTTCCTAAAATCAAACAGGCGGATGGTACCGTTACCCTAAATTCCCAGCGCATAATGAAGGGATTCCAGGACTTTTATGCTGAGTTATATAAGGCAGAGATGAATTCTTACCCCACTAAAATAGACGAGTTCCTAGACAACTTACATCTTCCAACACTAACAACTACTCATAAAGCAGAAATGGATGCTCCCATATCCATTGAGGAGGTGTCAGAAGTTATAAAAGCCTTAAAAGGGTGCTACAGCGCCAGGGCCTGATGGCTTCTCTACCCCTTATTATAAAACTTTTTCTGATCTTCTAACCCCCTACCTCACTAGATTCTTCAACTCCATGACTAAGGGCACTGGGATAGGTAATCAACTCAATATGGCATATATTTCTGTAATCCCAAAACCAGATAAAGACACCAGCCAAATAGAAAATTATAGACCTATCTCTCTAATTAATAATGATCTTAAAATATTGACCAAAATATTAGCTAACCGATTGGCTTCATTTATAGGACTATATATTGATAAAGATCAGGTGGGGTTCATCCCTGGTAGACAGGGTCCTGATCAAGTGCGAAGGACGGTTGATCTTATATCAATAATGCAATCAGAATGGGAGGGAGGTAAAAAACAAGAAGGATTACTACTATCGCTGGACCTCCAGAAGGCATTTTATTCAGTTTCATTGTCATATCTTTTTGCAGTCCTTAGAAGATGGGGATTTGGACCAAATATTTTAGGAATCTTGGAAGCCTTATATTCAACACCAGTAGCCAGAGTCAGACTTCAGGGAATTTTCTCTGACCCAATTAGGATCGGCAGGGGCACAAGTCAGGGCTGCCCCCTCTCACCCCTGATATTCGCTATAATGATTGAAACCTTGGCAATAGCCATTCGTATTAATCCAAATATCAGGGGGATTCAGTGTGGCCAAAACAATCATAAATGCGCCCTGTTCGCTGATGATCTTCTGCTATTTTTATCCTCCCCAATTTCCTCTTTACCCGAGATATGTTCATTGCTCAATGAATTTGCGTCAGTTTCAGGACTAAGAGTGAATATGTCTAAATTTTAGGCTCTCAATGTATCCCTCCCGAGCTCTATGGTCTCCCAATTACAGGAAACATATGAATTTAGCTGGAGTAATTCATCAATTAAATATTTGGGAATTAATATAACTCCCAAGATTGAGAATCTGTATCAAATTACCCCCCCCCCAATGTATCGAAAACTTGAGGCTGATCTCAAGACTTGGGAGTCACACAATATTGCCTGGATTGGTAGAATTAATTCGGTCAAGATGACCTTATTGCCTAGACTTTTGTACTTGTTTCGATCCCTTCCTATCCTGATTAGAAGGGACCATCTAAAAACATTTCAAGGTAAACTTAATAAATTTATTTGGAACAAGAAAGGTTCACGTCTATCAAACCGTAACTTATTTAATCTCCCTAAGCAAGGTGGATTGGGTTTTCTAAACCTCCTATGGTACTATCAAGCAGCCCGATTAGCACAATTGTCCGTTATATACCTTAAAACTGAGCGACCAGATTGGATATTAATAGAAAGCCAAGCAGCTCCTACATTCTCCATGGAATATTTACTATGGTGTCCTCCCAGGAACAGGGCTCCAATACTGTCACCAACCCTTTCACAATCCCTTACTTTGTGGGATTCCCTTAGGAAGCTTCCTTCCCTGGTTTCGGAAATACAACCATTAGCTCATCTGTTCCAAAATCCTCTATTGCAACATGGCATATATATGAATTTTGGTATGCACAAGCCATGGAGCGGAAGGGAGGGATTTCTGTGATCTATGCTTCACTTGCTTCCAATTCCGTAAAATTACCATACATGTTGGCCTGGGAGAAAGACCTTCAGACTGAATGGGATCTGGAAGACTGGTATGTGAACTATTCTCATTCGATCAAAAGTTTATATAATACTTCACTCATCAAAGCTAATGTTAAAATATTCACGAGATGGTACTTGGTTCCCACAAGATTGGCAGCAATGTTCCCTTCCACTTCACCCTTATGCTTTAGAGGCTGTCAGGGAATAGGTTCTATGATTCACATATGGTGGGAATGTCCCAGAATCCGAGGATTTTGGAATAGGGTCTTCCACATCATACGAAAGGTTACAGGTTGTGCCATCTCTCAAACATCAGCGATTGCCTTGCTGAATGGATTCTTGCTGCATGTCTCTAAAATCACCTGTATATTGATTCGGTTTATATTGACAGGATCCAAATTGACTATTGCCAAAGCATGGAAGAAGTCTTCGGTATCTCTATTGTCCATGATAAGGAAGATTTCATGGATAATGGAACAAGAAAAAATGGTTAGTTCCTTATTGGACAAGACCACACAATTTGAAGCCACTTGGGAACCCTGGGCTCGGTTTATGGGAATTTCTCTGATACCGGACATAGGTAGCAACACCAATCGCTGATTTTTGAGTTTCACATCAGACAGACAGGCATTCTATACTCTTTTTCTGTACTATTCCTTTATCTTTTTTTCTTCTCCCCTAGTCTTTTTCCTTTAATTATCTTTTTCTGTTTTAGGAACAGTATAATTTTTCCTTAAAGTTACATAGAAATTCTCGGGTTTATATAATAATTTTTCATACTAGGGTCAGGATGTCTATTTTTGATCTATTATAATGGGAACATTATATTGTACCCCTGATAAATTCCGTAATCTTTGAGCTGGATATAACGGATTATTAATAATATCTCCTCTCTTCTCTCAAATAAAAGTTAATAAAAAGAGAAAAAATGGATAATGAGAGGAAGAATCCTCACCCCTCCTTGGACACATTGTGATCCCCTTTGGGGTGTTGAAGGGGGAGTGAGGCTTCAAAATAGCTTACAATAAACAGGTGTACAATTTGAAATTGAATAGATATAGTCAAAGTTAAGAGTTTACATTATATTCACCACAGTAACCACTTAAGGACCGCCTAACGCCGATTTACGTCGGCAAGGCGGCACGGGCAGGCAAAATCACGTACATGTACGTGATTTGCCTCTCGCGGGTGGGGGGTCCGATCGGACCCCCCCCCGGTGCCCGAAGCGGTCCCGTTCTGTTCCCCGGCGATCCGAGATGAGGGGGAGGCCATCCGTTCGTGGCCCCCCCCTCGCGATCGCCGCCGGCCAATGGGAACACTCCTTTGCTGCTGTATGCTAAACAGCAGCAAAGGAAATGATGTCATCTCCCCTCGGCTCGGTATTTTCCGTTCCAGCGCCGAGGGGAGAAGACATCAATGTGAGTGCACAACACACACACACACAGTAGAACATGCCAGGCATACAAAACACCCCGATCCCCCCCCCCGATCGCCCCCCGATCCCCCCCCAATCACCCCCCCCCCCCTGTCACAAACTGACACCAGCAGGTTTTTTTTTTTTTTTTTTTTTTTTTTTTTCTGATTACTGCATAGTGTCAGTTTGTGACAGTTACAGTGTTGGGACAGTGAGTATCACCCCCCTTTAGGTCTAGGGTACCCCCCTAACCCCCCCTAATAAAGTTTTAACCCCTTGATCACCCCCTGTCACCAGTGTTGCTAAGCGATCATTTTTCTGATCGCTGTATTAGTGTCGCTGGTGACGCTAGTTAGTGAGGTAAATATTTAGGTTCGCCGTCAGCGTTTTATAGTGACAGGGACCCCCATATACTACCTAATAAATGTTTTAACCCCTTGATTGCCCCCTAGTTAACCCTTTCACCACTGATCACCGTATAACCGTTACGGGTGACGCAGGTTAGTTCGTTTTATTTTTTATAGTGTCAGGGCACCCGCCGTTTATTACCTAATAAAGGTTTAGCCCCCTGATCGCCCGGCGGTGATATGCGTCGCCCCAGGCAGCGTCAGATTAGCGCCAGTACCACTAACACCCACGCACGCAGCATGCGCCTCCCTTAGTGGTATAGTATCTGATCGGATCAATATCTGATCTGATCAGATCTATACTAGCGTCCCCAGCAGTTTAGGGTTCCCAAAAACACAGTGTTAGCGGGATCAGCCCAGATACCCGCTAGCACCTGCGTTTTGCCCCTCCGCCCAGCCCACCCAAGTGCAGTATCGATCGATCACTGTCACTTACAAAACACTAAACGCATAACTGCAGCGTTCACAGAGTCAGGCCTGATCCCTGCGATCGCTAACAGTTTTTTTGGTAGCATTTTGGTGAACTGGCAAGCAAGCACCAGGCAGCGTCAGGTTAGCGCCAGTACCGCTAACACCCACGCACGCACCGTACACCTCCCTTAGTGGTATAGTATCTGATCGGATCAATATCTGATCCGATCAGATCTATACTAGCGTCCCCAGCAGTTTAGGGTTCCCAAAAACGCAGTGTTAGCGGGATCAGCCCAGATACCTGCTAGCACCTGCGTTGTGCCCCTCCGCCCGGCCCAGCCCATCCCACCCAAGTGCAGTATCGATCGATCACTGACACTTACAAGGCACTAAACGCATAACTGCAGCGTTCGCAGAGTCAGGCCTGATCCCTGCGATCGCTAACAGTTTTTTTGGTAGCATTTTGGTGAACTAGCAAGCACCGGCCCCAGGCAGCGTCAGGTTAGCGCCAGTACCACTAACACCCACGCACGCAGCATACGCCTCCTTTAGTGGTATAGTATCTGAACGGATCAATATCTGATCCGATCAGATCAGATCTATACTAGCGTCCCCAGCAGTTTAGGGTTCCCAAAAACGCAGTGTTAGCGGGATCAACCCAGATACCTGCTAGCACCTGCGTTTTGCCCCTCCGCCCGGCCCAGTCCAGCCCACCCAAGTGCAGTATCGATCGATCACTGTCACTTACAAAACACTAAACGCATAACTGCAGCGTTTGCAGAGTCAGGCCTGATCCCTGCGATCGCTAACAGTTTTTTTGGAAGCTTTTTATTGAACTGGCAAGCACCAGCGGCCTAGTACACCCCGGTCGTAGTCAAACCAGCACTGCAGTAACACTTGGTGACGTGGCGAGTCCCATAAGTGCAGTTCAAGCTGGTGAGGTGACAAGCACAAGTAGTGTCCCGCTGCCACCAAAAAGACAAACACAGGCCCGTCGTGCCCATAGTGCCCTTCCTGCTGCATTCGCCAATCCTAATTGGGAACCCACCACTTCTGCAGCGCCCGTACTTCCCCCATTCACATCCCCCAACGAAATGCAGTCGGCTGCATGAGAGGCATTTTTATGTGCTCCCGAGTACCCCTACCCAACGAACCCCCCCCAAAAAGATGTTGTGTCTGCAGCAAACGCGGATATAGGCGTGACACCCGCTATTATTGTCTCTCCTGTCCTGACAATCCTGGTCTTTGCATTGGTGAATGTTTTGAACGCTACCATACACTAGTTGAGTATTAGCGTAGGGTACAGCATTGCACAGACTAGGCACACTTTCACAGGGTCTCCCAAGATGCCATCGCATTTTGAGAGACCCGAACCTGGAACCGGTTACAGTTATAAAAGTTAGTTACAAAAAAAGTGTAAAAAAAAAAAAAATATATATAAAATAAAAAAAAATAGTTGTCGTTTTATTGTTCTCTCTCTCTATTCTCTCTCTCTATTGTTCTGCTCTTTTTTTACTGTATTCTATTCTGCAGTGTTTTATTGTTATTGTTATTGTTATTGTTATTATGTTTTATCATGTTTGTTTTTCAGGTATGTAATTATTTATACTTTGTTTACTGTGCTTTATTGTTAACCATTTTTTTGTCTTCAGGTACGCCATTCACAACTTTGAGTGGTTATACCAGAATGATGCCTGCAGGTTTAGGTATCATCTTGGTATCATTCTTTTCAGCCAGCGGTCGGCTTTCATGTAAAAGCAATCCTAGCGGCTAATTAGCCTCTAGACTGCCTTTACAACCCGTGGGAGGGAATGCCCCCCCCCCCCCCACCGTCTTCCGTGTTTTTCTCTGGCTCTCCTGTCTCAACAGGGAACCTGAGAATGCAGCCGGTGATTCAGCCAGCTGACCATAGAGCTGATCAGAGACAAGAGTGGCTCCAAACATCTCTATGGCCTAAGAAACCGGAAGCTACGAGCATTTTATGACTTAGATTTCGCCGGATGTAAATAGCGCCATTGGGAAATTGGGGAAGCATTTTATCACACCGATCTTGGTGTGGTCAGATGCTTTGAGGGCAGAGGAGAGATCTAGGGTCTAATAGACCCCAATTTTTTCAAAAAAGAGTACCTGTCACTACCTATTGCTATCATAGGGGATATTTACATTCCCCGAGATAACAATAAAAATGATTTAAAAAAAAAAAAAATGAAAGGAACAGTTTAAAAATAAGATAAAAAAGCAAAAAAATAATAAAGAAAAAAAAAAAAAAAAAAAAAAAGCACCCCTGTCGCCCCCTGCTCTTGCGCTAAGGCGAACGCAAGCGGCGGTCTGTCGTCAAACGTAAACAGCAATTGCACCATGCATGTGAGGTATCGCCGCGAAGGTCAGATCGAGGGCAGTAATTTTTGCAGTAGACCTCCTCTGTAGATCTAAAGTGGTAACCTGTAAAGGCTTTTAAAGGCTTTTAAAAATGTATTTATTTTGTTGCCACTGCACGTTTGTGCGCAATTGTAAAGCATGTCATGTTTGGTATCCATGTACTCGGTCTAAGATCATCTTTTTTATTTCATCAAACATTTGGGCAATATAGTGTGTTTTAGTGCATTAAAATTTAAAAAAGTGTGTTTTTTCCCCAAAAAATGCGTTTGAAAAATCGCTGCGCAAATACTGTGTGAAAAAAAAAAATGAAACACCCACCATTTTAATCTGTAGGGCATTTGCTTTAAAAAAATATATAATGTTTGGGGGTTCAAAGTAATTTTCTTGCAAAAAAAAAAAAACTTTTTCATGTAAAAAATAAGTGTCAGAAAGGGCTTTGTCTTCAAGTGGTTAGAAGAGTGGGTGATGTGTGACATAAGCTTCTAAATGTTGTGCATAAAATGCCAGGACAGTTCAAAACCCCCCCAAATGACCCCATTTTGGAAAGTAGACACCCCAAGCTATTTGCTGAGAGGCATGTCGAGTCCATGGAATATTTTATATTGCGACACAAGTTGCGGGAAAGAGACAAATTTTTTTTTTTTTTTTTTTTTTTTTGCACAAAGTTGTCACTAAATGATATATTGCTCAAACATGCCATGGGAATATGTGAAATTACACCCCAAAATACATTCTGCTGCTTCTCCTGAGTACGGGGATACCATATGTGTGAGACTTTTTGGGAGCCTAGCCATGTACGGGACCCCGAAAACCAAGCACCGCCTTCAGGCTTTCTAAGGGGCGTGAATTTTTGATTTCACTCTTCACTGCCTATCACAGTTTCGGAGGCCATGGAATGCCCAGGTGGCACAAAACCCCCCCAAATGACCCCATTTTGGAAAGTAGACACCCCAAGCTATTTGCTGAGAGGTATAGTGAGTATTTTGCAGACCTCACTTTTTGTCACAAAGTTTTGAAATTTGAAAAAAGAAAAAAAAAAAAAGTTTTTTCTTGTCTTTCTTCATTTTCAAAAACAAATGAGAGCTGCAAAATACTCACCATGCCTCTCAGCAAATAGCTTGGGGTGTCTACTTTCCAAAATGGGGTCATTTGGGGGGGGTTTGTGCCACCTGGGCATTCCATGGCCTCCGAAACGGTGTTAGGCAGTGAAGAGTAAAATCAAAAATTCACGCCCTTAAAAACGCTGAAGGCGGTGATTGGTTTTCGGGGCCCCGTACGCGGCTAGGCTCCCAAAAAGTCCCACACATGTGGTATCCCCATACTCAGGAGAAGCAGCTAAATGTATTTTGGGGTGCAATTCCACATAGGCCCATGGCCTGTGTGAGCAATATATCATTTAGTGACAACTTTGTGCAAAAAAAAAAAAAAAAAAAAAAGTGTCACTTTCCCGCAACTTGTGTCAAAATATAAAATATTCCATGGACTCAATATGCCTCTCAGCAAATAGCTTGGGGTGTCTACTTTCCAAAATGGGGTCATTTGGGGGGGGGTTGTGCCACCTGGGCATTCCATGGCCTCCGAAACTGTGATAGGCAGTGAAGAGTGAAATCAAAAAGTTACACCCTTAGAAATCCTGAAGGCGGTGATTGGTTTTCGGGGTCCCATACGCGGCTAGGCTCCCAAAAAGTCCCACACATGTGGTATCCCCGTACTCAGGAGAAGTAGCTGAATATATTTTGGGGTGCAATTCCACATAGGCCCATGGCCTGTGTGAGCAATATATCATTTAGTGACAACTTTTTGTAAATATTTTTTTTTTTTTTTTTTTTTGTCATTATTCAATCACTTGGGACAAAAAAAATAAATATTCAATGGGTTCAACATGCCTATCAGCAATTTCCTTGGGGTGTCTACTTTCCAAAATGGGGTCATTTGGGGGGGTTTTGTACTGCCCTGCCATTTTAGCACCTCAAGAAATGACATAGGCAGTCATAAACTAAAAGCTGTGTAAATTCCAGAAAATGTACCCTAGTTTGTAGACGCTATAACTTTTGCGCAAACCAATAAATATACGCTTATTGACATTTTTTTTACCAAAGACATGTGGCCGAATACATTTTGGCCTAAATGTATGACTAAAATTGAGTTTATTGGATTTTTTTTATAACAAAAAGTAGAAAATATCATTTTTTTTCAAAATTTTCGGTCTTTTTCCGTTTATAGCGCAAAAAATAAAAACTGCAGAAGTGATCAAATACCATCAAAAGAAAGCTCTATTTGTGGGAAGAAAAGGACGCAAATTTCGTTTGGGTACAGCATTGCATAACCGCGCAATTAGCAGTTAAAGCGACGCAGTGCCAAATTGGAAAAAGACCTCTGGTCCTTAGGCAGCATAATGGTCCGGGGCTCAAGTGGGTAATAAGACAACCAATAGACTGATCACATATTTTGAATTCGCTGTGAATTATATTGTACTGATTTTTTGTTATGCTGATTATACTGTACTATTTTTTTAATGATGATAAAAACTTGAATGATAAAAAATCTGTCTCAAAATATGATATAAAGTGGATTTGGGTACAGTGTTGCATGACCCAGTAATTGCCAGTCAAAGAATTGCAGTGCTGAAAACTGACCTGGAAAGGAAGGAGGTTTAACATGCAAGTCCAGAAGTGGTTAATTAAAATAGTTGCAAATAACTTTTGTAAAGACAATAGAATTTAATGTATGTGGGGCTCTGATCAAAAAAAAACACCATCATATTTAACCACTTGCCAACCGCCCCATAGCCAAATGACGGCTGCAGGGCGGTTGGATAACTCTGGGATCACGTCATATGACGTGATTCCAGAAAGCTGCTCCCGCGCGCCCCCTGGGGCGCGCACACGGGAACATCCATGACCGCCGGGTCCAGAGGACCCGGCGCATCACGGATCACGGTAAACGGCCGCTGATCGCGGCCGTTTACCATGTGATCCCTCCGTCAAATGACGGAGCGATCACATGTAAACAAACCGGCGTCATGTCATGACGCTGGCTCCTCCCTCCCCTCTCTGTACCGATCGGTACAGAGGGGGAGGGATCGGATGGGAGCCGCGCTGTGGGCTGGATGTGTAGTGCCCACAGCGCAGCTCAGTGACATGTACAGTCACATCCATCCCTCCATGCTCAGCCATCCCCCCCATGCTCTGCAATGACCCTGTGCAATACTCTGCAATGATCCTGTGCAACCCTGTGCAATACTCTGCAATGACCCTGTGCAATACCCCGCAATACTCTGCAATGCTCCGCAATGCCCTGCAATACTCTGCAATGCTCTGCAATAACCTGCAATACCCCGCCATACTTTGCCATGCTCAGCAATACTCGGCCTCTGTATGTGACTAGGCTGTGGAAGTCTCACACATGTGGTATCGCCGTACTCAGGAGGAGTAGGAGAATCTATTTCAGGGTGTCATTTTTGGTATGTACATGTTATGTGTTAGAAATATTGTATAAATGGACAACTTTGTGTTAAAAAAAATGTGTTTTAACCACTTCCCGCCCGCCGGCCATCATACGACGTCCTTGACTTTGTGCGGGGATATCTGAATGATGCCTGCAGCTATAGGCATCATTCAGATAACATCTTTTTCAGCCGGCGATTCCCTATACCATAGGAATGATCATATCGGCTTTTCCACTGCTTGATCATTCTCACGGGAGGCGAGAGGGGACCCCCCCCCCCCCTCGCCGCCCTCAGGTGCTTCTACCGACTCACCGCTACGATCGAAGCCAGGATCATTTTTTTTTTTTGTTTTTTTTTTTTTTTTTAATTTCAGGCTTCCCAGCCTAGAGGTGAGATGTGGGGTCTTATTGACCCCATATCTCACTGTAAAGAGGACCTGTCATGCCATATTCCTATTACAAGGGATGTTTACATTCCTTGTAATAGAAATAAAAGTGATCAAAAAATAAATTTTTTGGAAAAAAGCCTCAAACTAAAATAAATAAAGTAAAATGAACAAAAAAAAATTTCCCCGTGTCCCCGTGTGCTCGCAGTCAGAAGCGAACGCATACGTAAGTTGCGCCCACATATGAAAATGGTGTTCAAACCACACATGTGAGGTATTGCTGCGATTGGTAGAGCAAGAGCAATAATTTTGGCCCTAGACCTCCTCTGTAACTCACAACATGTAACCAGTAAAAATGTTTAAAGCGTCTCCTATGGGGATTTTTAAGTAGCGAAGTTTGCCGCCATTCCACGAGCGTGTGTAATTTTGAAGGGTGACATGTTAGGTATCTATTTACTCAGCATAACTTCATTATTCACATTATGTAAAAACATTGGGCTAACTTTACTGTTTTATTTTTTTTGAAAGCACAAAACTGTTTTTTTTTTCAAAAAAAAAATTGCTGCGCAAATACCGTGCGAGATAAAAAGTTGCAACGACCGCCATTGTATTCTCTAGGGTCTTTGCTAAAAAAATATATATAATGTTTTGGGGTTCTATGTAATTTTCTAGCAAATAAATTATGATATTTACATGTAGGAGAGAAATGTCAGAATTGGCCTGGGCACTCCAGAACGCCTGAAGGTGCTCCCCTGCATGTTGGGCCTCTGTATGTGGCCACGCTGTGTAAAAGTCTCACACATGTGGTATCGCCATACTCGAGAGTAATAGCAGAATGTGTTTTGGGGTGTAATTTGTGGTATGCATATGCTGTGTGTGAGAAATAACCTGCTAATAATGACAATTTTGTGAAAAAAAAAAAAAAAAAAAAAAAATCTTGATTTTGCAAAGAATTGTGGGAAAAAATGACAACTTCAAAAAACTCATCATGCATCTTTCTAAATATCTTGGAATGTCTTCTTTCCAAAAAGGGGTCATTTGGGGGGTATTTGTACTTTTCTGGCATGTTAGGGTCTCAAGAAATGAGATAGGCCGTCAGTACTTCAGGTGTGATCAATTTTCAGAGATTGGCACCATAGCTTGTGGACTCTATAACTTTTGGCCAAAATATATGAAGAAAAAATTACTAATTTGCAAAATTTTATAACAGAAACGAAGAAAAATGCATTTTTTTACAGAATTTTCGGTCTTTTTTCTTTTATAGCGCAAAAAATAAAGAACCCAGCGGTGATTAAATACCACCAAAAGAAAGCTCTATTTGTGTGAAAAAAAGGACAAAAAATTCATTTGGGTACAGTGTTGCATGACTGAGTAATTGTCATTCAAAGTGTGAGAGCACCGAAAGCTGAAAATTGGTCTGGTTATTAAGGGGGTTTAAGTGCCCAGTGGTCAAGTGGTTAATATTAGATCTGATCAGGAGCATTACCCAGATCGCATCCCGATTGGCATGTCAGCAGAGAAGGCTATGCAGCGTCACACTGCTAGGTGACCCACAGTGGAGCTCAGCTGTCTACAACCAATAGTGCTGGTACTCCTGCATATGGGTCCATCAGCCTCATAATGTAACGAGCACTGGGTCCTAATGCGCTGCGGCCATGGAAAGAGACGTTGGACCGGCGCTGTCAATAGCAGATGCAGGACAGCAAGAGGGGGCCAGGAACCCCCACAGTGGCGGAACACTAGGGACCATTTGTACCATTGAGTATTTTGCAGCTCTCATTTGTTTTTGAAAATGAAGAAAGACAAGAAAAAAATTTTTTTTTTTTTCTTTTTTCAATTTTCAAAACTTTGTGACAAAAAGTGAGGTCTGCAAAATACTCACTATACCTCTCAGCAAATAGCTTTGGGTGTCTACTTTCCAAAATGGGGTCATTTGGGGGGGGTTTTGTGACACCTGGGCTTTCCATGGCCTCCGAAACTGTGATAGGCAGTGAAGAGTGAAATCAAAAATTCACGCCCTTAGAAAGCCTGAAGGCGGTGCTTGGTTTTCGGGGTCCCGTACGCGGCTAGGCTCCCAGAAAGTCTCACACATGTGGTATCCCCGTACTCAGGAGAAGCAGCAGAATGTATTTTGGGGTGTAATTTCACATATTCCCATGGCATGTTTGAGCAATATATCATTTAGTGACAACTTTGTGCAAAAAAAAAAAATAAAAATTTGTCTCTTTCCCGCAACTTGTGTCGCAATATAAAATATTCCATGGACTCGACATGCCTCTCAGCAAATAGCTTGGGGTGTCTACTTTCCAAAATGGGATTCATTTGGGGGGGTTTTGAACTGTCCTGGCATTTTATGCACAACATTTAGAAGCTTATGTCACACATCACCAACTCTTCTAACCACTTGAAGACAAAGCCCTTTCTGACACTCATTGTTTACATGAAAAAGTTATTTTTTTTTGCAAAAAAATTACTTTGAACCCCCAAACATTATATATTTTTTTAAAGCAAATGTCCTACAGATTAAAATGGTGGGTGTTTCATTTTTTTTTTTTTCACACAGTATTTGCGCAGCGATTTTTCAAACGCATTTTTTGGGGAAAAAACACACTTTTTTAAATTTTAATGCACTAAAACACACTATATTGCCCAAATGTTTGATGAAATAAAAAAGATGATCTTAGGCCGAGTACATGGATACCAAACATGACATGCTTTAAAATTGCGCACAAACGTGCAGTGGCAACAAAATAAATACATTTTTAAAAGCCTTTAAAAGCCTTTACAAGCCTTTACAGGTTACCACTTTAGATTTACAGAGGAGGTCTACTGCAAAAATTACTGCCCTCGATCTGACCTTCGCGGCGATACCTCACATGCATGGTGCAATTGCTGTTTACGTTTGACGACAGACCGCCGCTTGCGTTCGCCTTAGCGCGAGAGCAGGGGGCAACAGGGGTGCTTTTTTTTTTTTTTTTTTTTTTTTTTTTTTTCCTTTATTATTTTTTTGCTTTTTTTATCTTATTTTTAAACTGTTCCTTTCTTTTTTTTTTTTAATCATTTTTATTGTTATCTCGGGGAATGTAAATATCCCCTATGATAGCAATAGGTAGTGACAGGTACTCTTTTTTGAAAAAATTGGGGTCTATTAGACCCTAGATCTCTCCTCTGCCCTCAAAGCATCTGATGACACCAAGATCGGTGTGATAAAATGCTTCCCCAATTTCCCAATGGCGCTATTTACATCCGGCGAAATCTAAGTCATAAAATGCTCGTAGCTTCCGGTTTCTTAGGCCATAGAGATGTTTGGAGCCACTCTGGTCTCTGATCAGCTCTATGGTCAGCTGGCTGAATCACCGGCTGCATTCTCAGGTTCCCTGTTGAGACAGGAGAGCCAGAGAAAAACACGGAAGACGGTGGGGGGGGGGCATTCCCTCCCACGGCTTGTAAAAGCAGTCTAGAGGCTAATTAGCCACTAGGATTGCTTTTACATGAAAGCCGACCGCTGGCTGAAAAGAATGATACCAAGATGATACCTAAACCTGCAGGCATCATTCTGGTATAACCATTCAAAGTCGTGAATGGCGTACCTGAAGACAAAAAAATGGTTAACAATAAAGCACAGTAAAAACGGTAAAGTATAAAAAATTGCATACCTGAAAAGCAAACATGATAAAACATAATAACAATAAAACATTGCAGAATAGAATACAGTAAAAAAGAGCAGTGTTTGTCTTTTTGGTGGCAGCGGGACACTACTTGTGCTTGCCACCTCACCAGCTTGAACTGCACTTATGGGACTCGCCACGTCACCAAGTGTTACTGCAGTGCTGGTTTGACTACGACCGGGGTGTACTAGGCCGCTGGCGCTTGCCAGTTCAATAAAAAGCTACCAAAAAAAAAAAAAATCAAGGGGTTAAAACTTTATTAGGGGGGGTTAGGGGGGTATCCTAGACCTACAGGGGGGTAATACTAACTGTCCCAACACTGTAACTGTCACAAACTGACACCAATGCAGTAATCAGAAAAAAACAAAAAAAAAAACAAAAAAAAAAAAAAAAAAAACTGCTGGTGTCAGTTTGTGACAGGGGGGGGGGTGATTGGGGGAGATCGGGGTGTTTAGTGTGCCTGGCATGTTCTACTGTGTTGTGTAGTGTTGGTGCACTCACATACCTGTCTTCTCTCCTCGGGCCGGAACGGAAATTACCGAGCCGAGGAGAGATGACATCATTTCCTTTGCTGCTGTTTAGCATACAGCAGCAAAGGAATGATTTGATTGGCCGGTGGCGATCGCGAGGGGAGGGCCACGAACGGATGGCCTCCCCCTCATCTCCGATCGCCGTGGGACAAAAGACGACCGCCTCGGGTCGGACCCCCCACCCGCGGAAGGCAAATCACGTATATGTACGTGATTTTGCCTGTCCGTGCCACCTTGCCGACGTAAATCGGCGTGAGGCGGTTGTCAAGTGGTTAATCTATATGCAGTCAGCAGCGCCAGCAACACATACTGTATGTAAAAGGAATACGCTGTGCTAGAGTGCGTTAGACATGCTACTAAATTATAGCATGATAGAACAACTGTGTCTAAATAAACGCATGTGGATGTGGGAAACATTACCTCTACAAGGTAAGCGGACCTCATAATAGATAAATACTCTGAATACAAATGTGAAAATTGATGCGTTTATATGCATTTGTCAAAGTATAAATGCAAATTCAAATATGAAATATGACAGATTAACGCATCAATGTGCACAGGTACCAATAAGCATAACTGAATCAGTTATAGAGTATATAGATGGGAAGAAAAAAACTACATAGTATAATACCGTTTTAAAATTTATTAATAAATAAATCTAGTAATGCTGTGATTCAGTTATGCTTATTGGTACCTGTGCGCTTTGATGCGTTAATCTGTTTTATTTCACATTTGAATTTGCATTTATACTTTGATGCGTTTATATGCATTTGTCAATTTTCACATTTGTATTCAGAGTATTTATCTATTATTACCTTATAGGGGTATTGTGTTTCCCACTTCCACATGTGTTTAGACACAGTTGTTCTATCATGCTATAATTTAGGAGCATGTCTAACACACTCTATTGCAGCGTAATCCTTTTTACATTTGTCATTTTGCAGGCGTATGAGACGTGTTTATTGCACACAGCTGAGTGGTGCTTTACTAAGTTTTGTGTGGCTCGCAGGATCTCTCCCATCGTTAGCAACACATACTGTAGTTGCTGATTCCTAATAAAAGGCTACTTACCTGTGCAAGAATCCAAGCAATGTCCTCACTGGGGACAGTTGTCCACCGGTCTTCAGGTCCCCAGCAGCGGCATGTTTAATAAGGGAAGCCAGCTGTGATTCCTTACGTCTTCCCACTGCGAATGTATGAGCCACGCTGCACTTTATGAATGGTTCAGCAGCCTTCTGGGACCTCTGACGTGCCCCAAGTCAGAGCAGGTCCCTTTTAAAACCAGTAACCTGCTCCCTCCAAAAAATAAATCTATCCAAAAGTCATAGACGAGGGGGGGGGGGGGGGGGTAGAACAGAGGAACTTCCCTTTTTCAATGTTCTGCTTTAAGTAATCACTTTCATTACAGTCTGAGGCTAAAGTTTATTTGAGATTCAAGCAATTCCTTTCTTCAAAATATTTTTTAAGATTTTATGAGGCTGAGTTCAGTAAAGTCTAGGATTTGTGGCATTTAAAGCCTTTGGCTGTTACGCTGTGGATTTTCGAGACTTACAATATTCCTGATCTTTTCTGCCTGTCCTTTTTCTAGGGTGGCAAAGAAAACAAAAGCAAGCTTAGTTATTGTTCATGGACAACACCTCTAGTTTTTTTATTTCTAAAGTTTATTCAACTCTTGTCTCTTATAAATTTTTCAAAATAAGTCATGAAGATTTATGGAGTTGACTACAGCCAGACATACACTGGAGACTTTCCTTAAGAAGAAATATGAGTGCGGAAGACATGTGATTTGATTTAATTATTTGAACAAATAAATGGAAGTCAGGCTTGGAATCTGGATAGAGTTAGCATGACATAATAAGAACAAGCAGTTTATTTATAAAAATATCACCTCCCTCAAGTGGCCTGGTATGGTTTCAGGAGGGATGGGGAGGGGTTGCAAACTTTTCGCCTACCTTTCAAGGCATGCCAGGCTGCATGCTTGGAATAATGGTCCGGTATGGAATGTTAAAAGGAGTCCCTATTAAAATCACAATTTTTTTTTTCCTGCATAAGGTATCTTTTTAAAATCCATACACAATGCAATCCAATTGTTGCTGTAGAATGTGCTACAGTAAAAGTACATTTGCATAGGAAAAAAAAAATGACAGTTTAAATTGCCAGCAAACAAAAGAAAACTGGATTCTTTAAAAAAAAAAAAAAATACAGCACACAGAACGTTATATGCATGCAATGGGTATGGGGGTCCGGGTACTGCCCTGGGGGACATGTATCAATGAAAAAAGAGTTTGTAAAAAATGTCAGTTTTAACCACTTGCCGACCAGCTGCCATCTTTATATGGTGGCAGGTCAGCTCTCCTGCGCGAATCGCCGTAGCTGTACGTCGGCTCGCGCAGTTGCGGCCCGCACTTGCGCCCGCTGCATGTTGCGGGAGTGTGCTTGTGGGTCGGGCAGACTCTATGTCCACCAGCGATCTGTGATTTCCTAGTACAGAGGGAGAACGGGGATCTGCCAGTGTAAACAAGTGGATCCCCGTTCTGCCAGATGACATGTCACAGATCTTATGTTCCCAGTGATTGGGAACAGTGATCTCTGTCATGTGCCTGGCAGCCCTCCCCCTACAGGTAGATCGGTGTATTGGTGGTGTCATGTGTCAGTCTGACACACCGCATTTCTGATCTAGGTAAAGAGCCTATGACGTAATCAGCGCATTGATTATCAGTGCAGACCCATTGAGGATGCCCACTGGAGACCACCAGGTGAGCCCAGCAGGGATGCCAATTAGTGCCCATTAGGATGGTGCCCATCAGTGATGCCTGTCAGTGCCTCGTAATAAGTGCTGCCTATAAGTGCCACCTATCAGTGCTGCATATCAGTGCCCATCAGTGCTGCTTATCAGTGTCCATCAGTGCTGCATAAAAGTGCCTCATCATCAGTGCAGCCTCATCAGTGTTTATCAGTGAAAGAGAAAGCTTACTTATTTACAAAGTTTTGTGACAGAAACAAAGAAAAAAATTATTTTTTTTCAAATTTTTCGGTCTGTTTTTATTTGGAGCGCATACAATTATTCATATGCCTCATTGAAGGTGTCCAGCAGGTGTACACTTAACTGTGGAGTAAAAGGTCCTGTACCACTCAGCTGGGATCCCATCTAAGTCAAGAGTGTTACCATGTGGGAATTGGGTGAAAGCATCCTCAGTCAGGGGCAGTGGCGGCCCGTGCACTGGTGTATGAAGAGTTCATTTTCCCTCTTCTTTCCAAGCCTGGCTCAGAAATGAGAAGGAGAGGGAGAAAAGAAATGTTGGCGTTTTGCATCAGTCATGGATTTTTTTGGTGACTGTCATCAGGGACTCTGTTGCTACAGAATTTATCTGTAGAAGACATAACGGCTCCCTACAGGGTGGCTTTAAATGCCCCCATTTAAAGTTGGGAAAGTCAATTAACCACTTGACCACTGGGCACTTAAACCCCCTTAATAACCAGACCAATTTTTAGCTTTTGGTGCTCTCACATTTTGAATGACAATTACTCAGTCATACAACACTGTATCTATATGAATTTTTTTGTCCTTTTTTTCACACAAATAGAGCTTTCTTTTGGTGGTATTTAATCACCGCTGGGTTCTTTATTTTTTGCGCTATAAAAGAAAAAAGACCGAAAAATCTGTAAAAAAATTAATTTTTCTTCGTTTCTGTTATAAAATTTTGAAAATGAGTAATTTTTCTTCATATATTTTGGCCAAAATTTATACCGCTACATATCTTTGGTAAAAATAACCCAAATTAGTGTATATTATTTGGTCTTTGTGAAAGTTATAGAGTCCACAAGCTATGGAGCCAATATCTGAAAATTGATCACACCTTAAGTACTGACGGCCGATCTCATTTCTTGAGACCCTAACATGCCAGAAAAGTACAAATACCCCCCAAATGACCCCTTTTTGGAAAGAAGACATTCCAATGTATTTAGAAAGATGCATGGTGAGTTTTTTGAAGTTGTCATTTTTTCCCACAATTCTTTGCAAAATCAAGTTTTTTTTTTTCTTTTTTTTTTTTTCACAAAATTGTCATATTAGCAGGTTATTTCTCACACACAGCATATGCATACCACAAATTACACCCCAAAACACATTCTGCTATTACTCCTGAGTATGGCGATACCACATGTGTGAGACTTTTACACAGCGTGGCCACATACAGAGGCCCAACATGCAGGGGAGCACCTTCAGGCATTCTGGAGCACCCATGCCAATTCTGACATTTCTCTCCTACATGTAAAAATCATCATTTATTTGCTAGAAAATTACATAGAACCCCTAAACATTATATATGTTTTTTTAGCAAAGACCCTAGAGAATACAATAGCGGTCATTGCAACTTTTTATCTCGCACGATATTTGCGCAGCAATTTTTCGAACGCGTTTTTTTTTGGAAAAAAAAATGTTTTTTGCTTAAAAAAAAAAAAACAAAAAAAACAGTAAGGTTAGCCCAATGTTTTGCATAATATGAAAGATGAAGTTACGCCGAGTAAATGGATACCTAACATGTCACCTTTCAAAATTGCACACGCTTGTGGAATGGCGCCAAACTTCGCCACTTAAAAATCCCCATAGGCAACGCTTTAAAATTTTTTACTGGTTACAAATTTTGAGTTACAGAGGAGGTCTAGGGCCAAAATTATTGCTCTCGCTCTACCGATCGCAGCGATACCTCACGTGTGGTTTGAACACCGTTTTCATATGTGGGCGGGACTTACGTATGCGTTCGCTTCTGCATGCGAGCACACGGACAGGGGCGCTTTAAAAAAAATGTTTTTTTATTGTTCATTTTACTTTATTTATTTTAGTTTGACACTTTTTTCCAAAAAAAAAATTTTTTGATCACTTTTATTCCTATTACAAGGAATGTAAACATCCCTTGTAATAGGAATATGGCATGACAGGTCCTCTTTACAGTGAGATATGGGGTCAATAAGACCCCAAATCTCACCTCTAGGCTGTGCCTGAAATTTAAAAAAAAAAAAAAAAAAAAAATCCTGGCTTCGATCGTAGCGGTGAGTCGGTAGAAGCACCGGAGGGCGGCGGGAGGAGGGGACGTCCCCTCTCGCCTCCCGTAAGAACGATCAAGCAGTGTAACAGCCGCTATGATCATTCTTATGGTGTAGGGAATCGCCGGCTGAAAAAGATGATATCTGAATGATGCCTGTAGCTACACCCATCATTCAGATATCCCCGCGCAAAGTCAAGGACGTCGTATGACGGAAGGCCGGAAGTGGTTAAAACGCTTTTTTTTTTTTTTAACACAAAGTTGTCCATTTATACAATATTTCTAACACATAGCATGTACATATCAAAAATGACACCCCAAAATAGATTCTCCTACTCCTGAGCACGGCGATACCACATGTGTGAGACTTCCACAGCCTGGCCACATACAGAGGCTGGGTATGACTGAGCATGGCCGGGTATGGCTGAGCATGGCTGGGTATGGCAGAGTATCGCCGAGTATGACTGGGTATGGCAGAGTATGACTGGGTATCACCGAGTATTGCAGAGTATGGCTGGGTATTGCGGGGTATTGCAGAGTATTGCGGGTTATGGCAGAGTATTGCAGATTTTTGCGGGGTATTGCAGAGCATGGCTGGGTATCACTGAGTATTGCAGAGTATGGCTGGGTATCACTGAGTATCGCAGAGTATGGCTGGGTATCACTGAGTATCGCAGAGTATGGCTGGGTATCACTGAGTATGGCTGGGTATCACTGAGTATGGCTGGGTATCACTGAGTATGGCTGGGTATTGCGGGATATTGCGGGGTATGGCAGAGTATTGCGGGGTATTTCAGGGTATTGCGGGGTATGGCAGAGTATTGCGGGGTATTCCGGGGTATGGCAGAGTATTGCGGGGTATTCCAGGGTATGGCAGAGTATTGCGGGGTATTCCAGGGTATGGCAGAGTATTGCGGGGTATTCCAGGGTATGGCAGAGTATTGCGGGGTATTCCAGGGTATGGCAGAGTATTGCGGGTATTCCAGGGTATGGCAGAGTATTGCGGGGTATTCCAGGGTATGGCAGAGTATTGCTGCGTATTCCAGGGTATGGCAGAGTATTGCGGGGTATTCCAGGGCATGGCAGAGTATTGCGGGGTATTCCAGGGCATGGCAGAGTATTGCGGGGTATTCCAGGGCATGGCAGAGTATTGCGGGGTATTCCAGGGCATTGCAGAGTATTGCGGGGTATTCCAGGGTATGGCAGAGTATTGCGGGGTATTCCAGGGCATTGCAGAGTATTGCGGGGTATTCCAGGGTATGGCAGAGTATTGCGGGGTATTCCAGGGCATGGCAGAGTATTGCGGGGTATTCCAGGGTATGGCAGAGTATTGCGGGGTATTTCAGGGTATGGCAGAGTATTGCGGGGTATTCCAGGGTATGGCAGAGTATTGCGGGGTATTCCAGGGTATGGCAGAGTATTGCGGAGTATGGCGTGGTATTGCAGGGTATGGCAGAGTATTGCAGGGTATGGCAGAGTATTGCAGGGGTATTGCAGGGTATGGCAGAGTATTGCGGAGTATGGCGTGGTATTGCAGGGTATGGCAGAGTATTGCAGGGTATGGCAGAGTATTGCAGGGGTATTGTGGGGCATACCAGAGTACTGTGGGGCATTGCAGAGCATTGCAGGGCATGCAGAGTAGTGGGGATGGCTGAGCATGGATGGATGGATGGCTGGATGTCTCTGTGCAGCGCTGAGGGTACTACACATGCAGCCCACAATGCTGCAGCCATCCATCCATCCCCCTCTCCGCTCACAGTGTACCGATCGGTACACAGAGGGGAGGAGAGGAACTGGCGTCATCAGATGACGCCGGTTTGTTTACATGTGATCGCTCCGTCATTTGACAGAGCGATCACATGGTAAACGGATGCTCTCGAGTGCGCGCCCTAGGGGGCGCGCGAGAGCAGAATTCTGGGAGGACGTCCCTGGACGTCCTCCCAGAGTTAAACAACCGCCCTGTAGCCGTCATTTGGCTATGGGCCGGTTGTTAAGTGGTTAAGGAGTTATCTTTCCAATAATGTACAATGTCTTGTACGCATTGTTGCATAATCACAGAGTCAGATAACCAGATATGGTTAATTCTTCAAAGGTGAATGCCCCATGACCCTACTTAAAGTGAATGTAAATGATCACCTTGTAAAACAAACCATTCAGTTTAAAATAGAAATGAAAGGCAAAACATATATAGATATAAAAAAAAATTATAAATACCTTTTTTCCCTATTTTTTTATAAGTGATCACATTCCCTCTGTTCTCACCTGCCTAAAAAGCTTGGGGAAGAGAAGCAGCAGCACACTGAGCTTCCCAGTGAATGGCTGTGCAGTGGGGGGCATCTCAGGACAAGTCTGATTATTGGAGAAGAGTACACTGAGTTCCCAACATAGCTAGAGAACTGACAATGATGTGCTCTCCTGCTTAGTGTGGTCAGTTTTTAATAGGAAAGCAAGGGGACTAGCAGGAACACTAGGAATTCCACAAAAAGGAAGCTATACAAAGAGAACAGGATACTATCTCATACAAGTACATGGTATAGCAGGCACATATCATGAATATTACGTGTTGGGGTCAGAAGCATAACTAGATCCTTTAGGGGCTCGATGCAAGAAACCATGAAGGGCCCCACTATCAGTGCTCATCAGTGCCACCTATCAGTGCTTGTTAATGCCACCTAGCAGTGCTCGTTAATGCTGCCAATCAATGCCCATTATCAGTGCCCATCAATGCCCCTTATCAGTGCTCATCAATGCCGCTAATCAATACCCATCAGCAGGACTCTGATGCTGAGAGCATCTCTCTCATACAGCTCAGAGTCTGCACTGACAGTTCCCACTCCCTCCTCCCTCACACAGACAGGACAGGAGAGAGCCGGTCTGCTCCTTCTTCTCCCACTTCTCTCCTCCTGTGTGCACTGCAGAAAGTGTTATGCTAAGCAGCTGAATGATCAAACTCAGCTCCTTAGATTCACAGTTCCCGCAGTGCACACAGATGTAGAAGGAGCAGAGCGGCTCTCTCCTGTCCTATTTGTGCGAGGGGGGGGACTGTCAGTGCAGGCTCTGAGCTGTATAAGATAGACGATCTCAGCTCAGAGTCCTGCAGCAAACAACCCCTACAGTGGCAGAATGCTAGGGCAGCTTATCCCCCCTTCACAGCACTTACCCGCTCAGTGATCCTGGCAGCTCAGGGATGTCTCACTCTTGGGAGAAGTAGGTTGCTTGGTGTGCCGTGATGTCAAGGTGTGTTCCCGAGCAGCTCAGTGTGGGGCTGGAAATGAGGGGCCCGGGAGCAGCAGAGGAAAGCTGGATAGGAGGGGCAATGGGGCGGTAACCTATAGAGGAATCAATTCCTGCCTCCTGCAGCCACTGAGTGCCCCCTTCTCCTCCTTTGCCTCCCACAGGCATTCAGCGGCTGCAGGAGGCGGGGATTCCTCTATATGCTGCCCCTCCTATTCACCTGTACAAGGGAGCCTCATGGGCCCCCTGGAGCATGGGGCTGGGTCGCAAGTGCAAGTGTTTAGGGTATTTAAAGGTGACTTTAAATAATATCCCTGTTCTCCACAATCATTCACACACATACACTACTGTGGCCCTGTAATTTATTTTCATGACATTGCTTCTTACTATGTTTTTTTGCCTCCTTGTAACATCCTCTCATTTTCTCCTTCACTTAGGTTCATTTGAAATGAGCAGTGCACATTAGTTGCGGTAATGTATACTGCTCTGTGCACACTGCAAATCCCATAGTTCATGGTCCATAGTCCCTAGTTCATTTTAGGAGCAAGCAAGAAGGTTAACCACGTCCTTACATACAGTGGGGCCATGGAGAATGAATGTAGCCATCCTCTAACAGCTGGATCACAGAAGCAAAAAAAAATAGGAATTAGGAGGAGGCTGAAAGCAATATAAGCAATTTTGTTGCGTTAAGAATACATACTTAAAAAATATGTTTTTAAACCATAATTTAGTGTAACTTTAGGATCAATGCCAATTAGACATGTGCTATTCGTTTCTTTCCGAATTTGTTTTTCATCAAAATTCAGCATATTCTTTCATTCGGAAGCATCTGAATGAACAAAAAAGACTATTTGACAATTTTTTTCGCAAATACATTTTCTAAAAGAACGAAAATTCGAAAACCCGAAAATTAGAAAGAATTTGGATAGTTTTGTTTTTCGTATTTTCTATTATAATTAAATTATTAACCATTATTATAGTTTTTTTTAATATATTATTATTTATGAATAATAAAAAACTATAATAATAGTTATAAATTATTAAATTATAGGTATTGGAATTTCCTTTCAAATCTGGCTGTTAGTTAACATAACGAATACGAATACAAATTTATCCGAAGTTACGAATTACCCGATATAACGAATGCCGCATCTAAACGAATGGAACGTAACAAATAAGATTGCATCCCAAGTTATCAATTATCGAAATAAGGAATGCCGATCCTAAGGAATAATCCCATAAAACAACAAAAAAACGAAAGCAAAAAAAAAAAAAAAATTTTTCGGCCGTGCACATGTCTAATGCCAATGTAGAATGATCAAAGATACTACTGGAGAGGTAGTCAAGGACCTAAGATCAAATTTAGTTCAGATTATCTATTATATCATACAGTTAGTTTAACTTCAATGGAACTGTACTATATGTACATACTGAGTATCATAGAGAGTCAGCCTAAGGGTATGTTTTCTACTACTGTATGTAACAGGTAAAATAGGTGTGTTTAGAGCTTTCTATACATGATCTAGCTGATAACAGTTGGATCAGGAAACTAATATATGCCTATGGGCACTCTTATGCCCCGTACACACGGTCGGAATTTCCGACAACAAATGTTTGATGTGAGCTTGTTGTCGGAAATTCCGACCGTGTGTAGGCTCCATCGGACATTTTTTGTCGGAATTTCCAACAAACAAAATGTGAGCTGGTTCTCAAATTTTCCGACAACAAAATCCGTTGCCGTAAATTCCGAGTGTGTGTAGACAATTCCGACGTGCAAAATTCCACGCATGCTCTGAATCAAGTACGAGACGAAAACGCTTGGTCTGGTAAAACTAGCATTCGTAATGGAGATAGCACATTCGTCACGCTGCAAAGTTTTTAATCTTTTAATGCAGCGCATTCTCTTCTTCTTTATAATGCTAGAATAATGAAGTTATTTTGCTGCTGATATTTACACAGCGTTCTGACAAACTGATTTCTTTATTATTTCTCATGATCTCATGAATAATCTATTATTTTTTTTGCCAGATGTCCAGAATAATGTTTATATATTTATCAAGATCTCCTGACTTTTTTTTTTTTTTTTATAATGATCTCCATAATATTTTTTTTTAGTTTTGTGTATCAAGTTACCACAACACCATTATTATCTTATATTTTTTAACCTCAAGGAGATTAGTTGGTGTTGGTGTCCCTTGTTAATTTGACATAGTATTTTTGAAATGTACCTTCCTACTCACAAACAAACTGTCATTTTTGAACTAAAAACACATAGCCAAGTATTTGTGATAAAAAAAATAGACATTTATTAGGGGTCATAACAAAATAAAGAAGAAGGCAACGCGGGATAAACTGGTGACATTGACAAAGCCTTTGTACCCCAGGGCACACATCAATTATTTGACAGGCAAAATTGGTAGCCTGAGGAGTCCATTTAATAGGGAGCACAATCCGGTCCAGGACTCCGACAGATCAGGAACAGCAGCAGATGACATATATGTCCCCAGGCTGTGGTCATACAACAGCCTGCGTCTTTTGTCAGACCAGACTGAACCCAGGTCATCACACTCTTGTCTTCCTTCCGCGCTTGCTTCTACGTTTGCTTCCAGGCAGTGGCTCTGGTGTTGGAGTTGTGGCAGGACGTGGAGGAGGAGGATGGTCCAACTCACACACCCCTTATTTAGGGCCAGATACATCACTTTCTCACAAATGAGGCGTTGACCCACCTCCATTTTCTGCATTTTGCTGGCAGCCATGCAGGAATAGGCCTCTTGAATATTGGGGGGTTGTTCTGAGGGCCACAGTAGCCTCCCGAATCAAAGAAAGTGCTGATTCCTGCACGTTCCTCCCCTTCCTGGTCCTTTTTGTTAGAGGGGAGGAACCTGCGATTCGGTCAGGCTACTGGGCCCGCCCATCTCCTGGCTGCCACTTAAACTCTCCTAATCTTGTCCCAATATAGGCCCTTAATCTATAAGCAGTATAGGCCACTGATGCCCCAAGTTAAAATGGTACCTTCGTTAGCACGATCGGTGCTTCCGCTACTCCGTCCTCCACTCACAGATCGTACGTATGATGCACACATGTTTCGCTTTATATACACTGCGCATGCCTGAAACTCCGCCCGCCCCTGTCCTTTTTTCTAGTATATTCTCCACCCCTTCTCTTTCAGTGCTGTGGGAGAGCACATGGCAAAGAAAGAGAAAGTGCATGCAGAGGAGAACAGCAATGAGGAGGATGACGAAAGCCTGGAGCCACAAACGTCCCAATCCAGGAGATTTAAGGCCTCAAATATGTCCTTTGTAGAGATGGTGGAGATGGTGGACATCTTGAAGAGGGCCGACTATGATGGGAAGCATGGACCTTATCCAAACCCAAATGTGAGAAAGTCCAAGATCAGGGCTAAAGTTGTGAAAAGTCTGCAGAAGAATTATGGGGTATGGCGATCCAAGGATCAACTGAGGAAACGATGGTCAGACCTCAAATTGAGGGAGCAGGATCAGTACAGAAGAATCAAGAGAGTGCTGCAAAAAAGTAAGTATTTTGTCATGTATTCCTATTATTATTACGTTTGTGCTGCTCCATGTTTCTTTACTGTTGTATAGTTTAAAATGGCGTTTAAAATGGCAAGTTTCAGGTTCATGAGCACAGTAATCGTTCGTAGTAAACATGGTTCGTTCGCCCACTAATACGATGTTTTTGGCAGATGCAGGTTAACTACATTTGTTCATGCCTATTTGTTTTAAAAGAAGTTTGTTGTCTAGATGGGTTTGTAACTAGAATGAAATGCAAACTTGACTCAGTGTAAGGAGAGGACACTCAGCAGCTGTTTACACATCTGGATGCAGGAACACTAGTGTGGGACACCAGAACACCCTTTTTAGGGTGTCCAACGCAGGTGCTCCAGTGGATACTAGGGGTGTCTCCGTGTGTGAAACTTGCACAAAACAGGTAAGTATTCTAGCTTTCGAAAGGGAAAAAAAATAATGTCTTCAGCTTGGAACTCTGCCAAAACAGACAATTGTACGTCACTTCAAGCAATGTTTCATATTACTAATTCTGTCCTCAAATATCTGTGTGCTAATATACCTATTTTTTAATTCACATAGGGGAGAAAAAAAACTTGGGACATCAGAGGACACCAGGGATCCCCAACCTCATAAAGAAGGAGGAGAAGTCACCACACCACAACCTCAGGATGTGGAGGAAGGAGAGGTTTATGAAGTGCGCAAAATAGTGACCACAACAGGTGAGTGTGACTACAGCTTTAGGTAATGTATGCCTGCATATTTATAATACATGATGTGTATTTTTATTTTTAGAGCCCATTCACACAGGGGCAACACGACTTCCAGCACGACTTTGGGAGGCAACTTGGACACGACTTGAGTATGAATCACAGCACGACTTGGGGCAACTTACAACACAACTTGAAGTCGCCTCCAGGACAGGGAACTTTACAAGTGGCCAATCAGAGCTTATCAGCTGTGTGTGAGAAGGAGGGGGCTGGCTGTTTAGTTGAGGAAATTACTTTCTGTTTCTTTTCTGCTTCCTGTAAAGTTGCCTCAGTATGAACAGTGATCAGACTTGGAGGCAACTTCCATTGAAATCAATGGGTACAAGTTGCCTTCAAGTCGGATTGAAGTAGTACAGGAACCTTTTCTGAAGTCGGAGCGACTGCAGTAGTGTGCATTAAGACAGATCCATTCACTTACATAGATTTTTTTCGTGTAGCGCGACTTGAGGCGACTAGGGGCGACTTGAAGTCGGATCCAAAGTTGCCCCTGTGTGAATGGGCTCTTAGGTGATGTGGATGAAGAATCTCATTTCACCAGTGCAAGTGCACACGTCCTCATCGGGGAGATCATTGTGTGCAATTGTGATTTGGAAAAGATAAAAGGAAAACATCAATGATGTTCAACAAAAAATGAAGAACATCATTGATGTTTTAGGCAGAATATAAAACACACAGAAATTGTACTGTTTTGTTGTGTAAATTTTTCTTTTAAATCAAGTTTTAAAGTATTTTAAAAGCCAAATTTTGAAGATGCACACAGTGTGTCAACATGTGCTATCTGCCATCATGGGATATCAATGTACGCGTTTTGTGGGTGCAACCCCTTCCTCGCAACTAAAGTAGATGAGAGATAGGGGGTTGCACCCTTGAAACACGTCCATTGATCCCCCATGATGGGAGCTAGCACATATTGACATTAGGCATGGGATCAGGAGGGAAATCCACATTTTCACTCCCAATTTGAGTGCATCTTCAAAATTTGGCTTTTACAGGGGTGACATCACCCCATCTGATGAAGCCAATATCAACACAGTTTGGACATACTAATGACTGATATTGGCTTCACTTTGTCAAAGTTGAACTTTGTAAGTTCCTGAGTTATGTATGTTTTATTGTTTTAAACATGCCTGTTTAACCCAAAAAAGGCTATTTGTACTGTCAAACCTAAAAATGTTATACAATAAATATGTTGGTTTGTTCAAAAACCCTTTTCTAACGCACATGTGAATGTGCTTTGAGTAAAATGTTTTTTTCTACTCGACAATGTGTAGCTTCTTCTTTCAATGCTCAATACCAGTTTTTGGAGTAAGTTGGCGTTTACAGTGACAATGGAGGTTATTTACTAAAGGCACTCCACTTTGCACTACAAGTGCACTTTCAGTGCAGTTTCAAGTGGATTTGCATTTAGTAAATAACCCACACAGTGCGCTAAAATTTGCCCCAATCAGGCCATTTTTCGGGACTCAAAAAAAACCAAACTAATTCATGGTGCTGAAAAGGATGTGTTTTTTTTTTTTTTTTTTTTTTTTAGCATTAATGCATTACATAAAATTAAAACAAAAACAAGGTGTGTGTGTGTGTGTGTGTAGTAGGCCCACAACATAATAGTTAGCTGAAGAAGAGATTGTCACCTCATGAATCAAAATGAATTACGTTTGCATTATTGAAGAAAATGGCCAAAAAGAAAAGCCCATTGGAGAACCTAGGAGACAGCTAAAAGAAACACAAGCAGTAAACCAAATGAAATGTTATCTCAATTTAAAAAAATAATTTATTTTAAAAAAGTTTCTCAAACATTTGCTGGCACATAAATGGCTCCCCTACCTGCAAAGCTTCAAGTTTGTTGTTTGTTCTTGAAATCCGACCTCAGGCCCAACTGAGGCCACATAGTTCATAGCATTTCTCCTTAGAAAGTTGTGTAGAATGCAGCATGAAAGTATAATATGGTTTAGTTTATATTCCACCACGTTGATTGGCATCAGGAATAGGAGGAACAGGTTGGCCATTATCCCAAAAGCATTCTCCACCACTCTTCTGGCTCTGGCCAGCCGGTAGTTAAAAACCTTCTGGTCCGGGGTGAGGGTCCTCATGGGGAATGGGCACATCAGGTGTTCACCAAGCCCAAACACTTCATCAGCGACAAAGACGAACGGTAGACCAGCCACATTGTCTTCCGGAGGTGGCAATCCCAAGCCACCACTCTGGAGCCGTCCGTAGCACTCGGTCTGGGCGATGACTCCACCATCCAACATCCGGCCATTCTTCCCCACGTCCACATAAAAAAACTCGTATGTCGCCGACACCACCATCAACATCACTATACTATTAAACCCCTTGTAATTATAATAGTATAACCCCGAGTTGGGGGGTGGGACGATGTGGACGTGTTTCCCATCAAATGCCCCTCCGCAGTTGGGAAAGTCCCACTGCTGGGCAAATTGGGAAGCCACAGTCTGCCGTTCCTGTGGCGTTGAAGGAAACTGTGGAGTGAAACAAGAAAAAAAAAAAAAAAAAAATAGTACTTTTGCACATAACATTGCAAGCAGATTAGACACAAACATTCTTGGCCAACATCAGTATAACATTGATTTTAAAGAGTATTTAAATTCAAAAATATAAGGTCCACTTATCAGATTCCTCACCCCCTCTGATGGCCTATTGTAAAAATTTTAGGGGGGGGGGGGTATGTTTTGGACAGGTAACTGTCTCCACTTCATTGAGAGCTGAATGCATACATAATATGTGTTACTTTGGCCAGCCCCTCCTTACTTACACTATTGGCAGCCCACTGGACAGGTAAGAAGTGTCATAATACAAAAATATGAATACATACTGTACAAATTGAAGCACATTTTTACATTCTGCAATTACCCATCACAATAATAGAAGAACAAAACTTTAAACAGTACCATTTGAAAGTATTCAGGCAGGCCCTTTCACTACATGCTTTGGTGAATTCATCCATAAATCTGACCACCAAAGAGGTAGGTATAGTGTGTATGGGCTTGGCAAAGTCAGCAGATAGAGGATTGGTATCAGTTGACTTAGCGGTTGGGGGGGAGGGAGGGTTCCAAATGAGTTTGGGACCCCCAAAAAAAAGCCTCTGGCACTATGCCTGAATTTAAGGACAACAATAACATTTAAACACATTTTAGGGGGAGTTTAGGGTAAGCACTACAATGGAGCTGACAAAATACATTGTTAAGTGACTAGGCTAGGTGTGTATGGGCACAGGATAGCATGCTGAGGTGGTTAGTGAAGGCAAATATGCATGAAGGACTTTAAACTTTAAAAACTTACAGCATGCATGAGAATAAAGAGGACATTCACAGCATATTACAATTATGGTAATTAGGGAATGATGAAAGAAATACAATACAATACAATAGCAAACATTAAATACATAGAATGTGATGTTAAAGGATAAAAAACTTACCCTATTATAGTCCTTCTGCAGGACCTGAATGATGGCAGAACAGGTCTCTGGAATAATAATCCCCAGAGCCTGGGGGGAGATGCCTGTCGAGAACTTGATGTCCTATAGACTTCTCCCCGTCGCCAAGTACCGCAAGGTGGCAACTAGCCTCTGTTCAGGAGTGATGGCTTGCCGCATGCAGGTGTCCTGCTTCGTAATATAAGGGGACAGCAAAGCCAACAGAGGCTGAAAAATGGTGTACGTCATCCGGAGATAATTCCTGAAATCATCAGGATTATTCTCCCGGATCTCCTGCAACGAAGGCATGTGCGAGAATTGGTCTACGCTGGAGCAACCAATTCTTGGTCCATGAACTCCTCCTCCCCTTGTGCATATACTGGGCTTGGGTCAAAGTAAGAACCCCAACACCAAGCCCCCGCATAGCACGAATTCTACGATAAGTACATACCTGCAACATGGCTTAAAAATGGTCGGCTGGTCAGAACGAACTAACAGAATGCACTGAAAATCAGAAAGGCCTGAGAAGAGCGAGCTGAAAATCAAAAACAAGTGGACAAGAACGCACTGAAAACCAGATACTAACTGACTACACGCACTGAAAAATAGACACAAACCCACAAGCACAAACTGAAGAGCAGTAACGGACTGAAAAGCAAGAGGCTGAAAACTGCAAATCGTCTATCACCAAACTTATACTAACAAGAGATTAGCAGAAGGAGCCCAAAGGGAGGCGCACATGGTATTGAACTTCCTTTTTCTAGTACCGTCGTACGTCAGCGTGTTCTTGGCGATCGGAATTTCTGGCAACATTTGTGCGACCGTGTATATGCAAGACAAGTTTGAGCCAACATCCGTCAGAAATAAATCCAGGATTTTGTTGTCGGAATGTCCAATCGTCTATACGCGGCATATTTTAGTAATCAAAGTTTTGATTCTGTTTTTGTCAAAACTGAAAAGCAATCAAAGACCACAACAGGTGGTTTTGATTGCCCTCAAGAAGATTAAATAAAATTACCCTGGCTGTATACAATAAAAAAAAAAAAAAAAAATCAGAACGCTTCCTACATGATTGTTGTGATTTTTGCCTGTTTTGATACCATTTCAACGAAATTGTTTTATTGCTTTACTGAAGCTGTCAAGTTGCCCAGTTTTGACTTCACAACTGCCTGAATTCTAGTCAAACATGTATATGGTACATAGCTTAGCTTTTGACAAGTTCTTTCTATAGTATTTCCCAGTGGATCTAAATTGGTTGAAACTTGCCATGTGTATGGCCAGTTTAAGGTTCCTGTCGACAACACCTGGCTGGCCATTATCAATAAAAGAAGTGTATAGATTTTCCTGGACACTCACAATTGTTTATTTGAGATAAGACTGACATTAAGTATGGCTGCATAGATAATGAACATATATGAAAAAATATTGTGAATTTTTATGCCAGCAAAATCATGTGGTGGTCAGATGATAAAATTGCCATGTAATGTTTACCACTTTGCCAGATACTCTCAAGGTATCCACTGTCCAAACACAGCAGGGGCGTCTTAATGAGAGGGCACACCTGGGCACTGCCCAGGGGCCCCAGCTGCATGGGGGGCCCTTGCTCTTTCCCCAAAGAAGCTGTTCCTTGAGCCCACACTGCCCGGAAATTGGGGGCCCCATGATGGTACTGAGAGTGATGGATACACAGGGGAGACAGGCTGGCAGCGGTGCGCCGTGCAAAACAATACCGATTTCACAGCCAGGAGGGAGGGGCGGGGCCAGAGTGCCAGTGATGCTCTGACCTCGCCCCATGCAGCTTGAATGCTCAGGACTCGGAGTCCGCGTAGTAGGAGCTGGAGTGGGAGCTTCTGAGTCGGCGGCACTGTCTGTCGACAGAGCCCGCCTGTGGAAGTGGCATTGTGGATGGTGTCATGGTGAGGCCAGCTGTCCAGCACTGTTTGCACCAAAGGGCTTGGAATGCCCTCCTCCACTCCTCCTTCTGCCTGCATGACTTTATTGGTATAGGTGAGTCTTTGTCCAAGTGCTGGAGGTGGGCATATAGCCAAAAGTTCACATGCACTGTATCTCCACTGGAAAAGGGGGTACTACACGGATGGAATAAATTATGCTGGGGGATATTAAGGGTGTATGGGGGAAAACAATGCTGAGGCGGGATCTGGAGTGTATAGGGGGTAGCAATGCTTGGGATATCTTGGGTGCCTATAGTGCTAGAAGTATCAGGGGTTTAGAGAGGCCACAGTGTAGGGGGTATCAGAGATGTAGTGGGGTTACAATACAAGGGGTATCTTATGGTATATGGTAACAGTGATGGGGGAATATCTAGGGTGCAGAGAGGGATCAGAGTGCTGGGGGGATATGTGGGATCAGAGTGCTGGGGGAATATCTAGGGTGCAGAGAGGGATCAGAGTGCTGGGGGGGATATCTGGGGTGTAGAGGGGTCAAAGTGCTAGGGGGATATCTAGGGTGTATAGGGGGTCACAGTGCTGGGGGGATATCTAGGGTGTAGAGGGGTCAAAGTGCTGGGAAGATATTTATTTGGAGTTGAGAAACCAGGGGTGTGGAGGTGGTAACAGGATAACAATGGTAGGGGGAAACCTGGTGTGTGTGTGTGTGTGTGTGTGTGTGTGTGTGTGTGTGTGTGTGTGTGTGTGTGTGTGTGTGTGTGTGTGTGGGGGGGGGGGGGGGGGGGGGTTGGTTGGGTGGAGTTAGGAGTGCTGGATGTATATAAGATGTAAAGGGGTTACAATATTGGGGTATCTGAGGCCCTGTCAGGTTGGATGGTGCTTCATGATTTTTATTGGCGGCCGTGTCTATACTTGTTAGAACTGTCCTGAGCATCATTCTAGCAGATATATTATATGCACAGGACAGCTTTGTTACTTTATGTATTTAGTATTTTCCCACTGTTTCTTTGCTGTACAGAATGATTGTTCATGTAGTTAAAGCGGAGCTCCACCCAAAAGGGGAAGCTCAGCTTGTCTGCCTCCTACCTACTTGATGTCTGTTTACCTGCGCTGTCTCTATTGTAGGGGCCCCAGAGCATTACTTTGTCCAGGGGCCCATGATGCTATTAAGACGGCCCTGAAACACAGCCCTGTTATTTCAGCATTTACAGTATCATGAGTCCCTATATTTTAAGAGAAGCACATATCTATTCATTAGATATCTAAGGCTTCATGTACACAGGACGTTGTTCAACCACTCCTGAACGATTTAACTTGACAGCTAGAAACCGGCATGTAAAAAATGACGTTTCGTTTACATGCCACGTTTAGCCGCATTTGCGTCTAGAAGCGTTTGGAAAAAAAATTATTATTTTTTTTTTCAAAATAGCCAAAAGATTAAAATCGCAGGTAAATGAGACGCGGCTAAACGCAAGTTACCGCGTTTAGCGTTTGAAATGTCTCTAAACACAGCTTGTGAACGCATTTTTGGGGGTTTCAAAAAAAGCCTCTAAACACAACTGCCTCTAAACAACTATAAACGAACCTGTGTACATGTACTGATAAGATAACATAGAGGAGAGTTCAGGAGCAGTTGAAAAAAATGCCCAACTGCACCTAAACGTCCGTTTAAAGTGCTAGATAATTTTTCCAAATATGGGGCATGCAGAGAATATTGTACCTTTCAAAAATACAATATACCTATATCATAGTTGCCAACTGTCCCGGATTTCCCGGGACTTACACTCCATTCCCGAATTTTTTGTGTCACCTGATGTGAGGGGGGGCTCCGCCGGGGACACCTGATGTGAGGGGGGCTCCGCCGGGGACACCTGATGTGAGGGGGGGGCTCCGCCGGGGACACCTGATGTGAGGGGGGGGCTCCGCCGGGGGCACCTGGTGTGAGGGGGGGCTCCGCCGGGGGCACCTGGTGTGAGGGGGGGCTCCGCTGGGGGCACCTGGTGTGAGGGGGGCTCTGCTGGGGGCACCTGGTGTGAGGGGGCGCTCTGCTGGGGACACCTGATGCAAGGACGGACGGCTGGTGGCAGGCGACGTGGCAGGTGACACACTCGGGGCTCCCACTGATTCTGCATTATGGTGAGTTGAATGATGTAATTTTATATTACAATGTAATAATAGAAATACTGCACTTCAATCATCCTGACACCATAACAACCATGGTGCCGGGATGATTGAAGTGCTAACACCAGGTGTTTGGAGTATCTTTGTCTGCTGATTGTTAAACTTTCTAGAATACACATATTTTTATTGTCTAGGATCTGGGGCTGCTGTCCCGTCATTTCCCTCTCCCCCTCTCCCTCTCCCCCTCTCCCTCTCCATCCCTCATTCATCTCAGACTCTAACCACACCCTCTTGAGCCACGCCCATTTAACCCACGCCCACTATGACGCGTAAACCACGCCCATTTTTCGCCGCGGCGCACTTCGGAGATTTTTTACTAAGCCACGCCTACAAACGAATGCCCCGCCCCCTAATTATTGTACAGCTCCGCCTACAGCCACAAAAGTGTCCCACATTTTTTTTTTTACAATGTTGGCAACTATGCTATATGGTTAAACATATAGGGATAGTACACAAATCTAAGGCTAGCCAAAAATGGATCAGTTTTCTTTGATGATGAAAAAAAAAAAAAAAAATCTGAATGCATTTCCCCATCCCTTTAATTGAGGTGAATAGAGGAATGTTGCCTACTGTATTATTGTGTTCTGACAGTCCGCTACCTGTGATCTACAGTAACATAACTAAATACTATACAAGAAAGTAATGAAATATGTATCAAAGCAACCAAACAAGGCAGGTAGTGCAATACCTGAATCTAAATTAGTTCCAAAGTTTAGCACATATTGTGGCACTATGCAGAGAAGAATACCACTGTGTTTCATATTGTAAAATCAGTGATAGAAACGAAAATCATACACAGCTAAATGAGCATTTCAGAAAACATCCAATAATTCCCATAGCATGGGAAATAGATCAGCATTCAAATAATTCATTATCAGACAATGGGAACCAAGAGTCAATTTTTGATCACATTTCAGAATGTGGACTTCAATTCCCAACACACTGTTTGATATTTAGCACTGCTCCAAAAGAAGAGTCTGCCAGACAGAGAAATGTCTTCATTTTCTAAAAGTGTTTAAAAAACATCTGGAATACTCTTTACTTTCCTTTACTTATGAGATTAGTTACTAGGTCAGATCTCCTGGCGACCAAACCTCATCTGCTACAGTCATAGAATTGCATAAGACATGAGATATGCATGGGAAGCATTGATTGATTCATCAAAACTATTAAAGGAGATCTAATTCCCTACTGAATGGCATTTATTTTTCTAAAGCACTGTATACCATAATAAATCGTCACACTTGTTCATGAAAAAAAATTGTAAAATACCGTTTACCTTATTTTTTATCATTCTTTTGGAATTCAGTGCTACTAATCTCATTTAGCTTTTTGGACACTTCCTGTCTGTAACTGTCCGCTTGTCACTTTAAACCATTGTTCAGCACTGACTGACAGATGGAACCTTTATTGCCTTCCTCTTGTTTATCTGGGGAATATTTTTTAATCATCAGACACTTCCTGCTTCCTCTAGTTTTGGAGAAAGAGGCCCTCATTAATTCAGCATTCACAGGCAAATCAGCAGTACCTCGTGGGGAGGCGATTGTTTATGGAAGTTTTCTAAAGTTTAACATTTGCACCCCTTGGCAAGTGGAGCAAGGTATGCAGTAAAGGTGCATTGTCATTGTCATTGTATAGGTTTTGGGCACAAATTGAGTCCATGATGTTAGTTAAAAGATATGCTGTAGACAATCCACATGTTTGAACATATAGTCATGTTCCCTTAAATGTTTATATATATATATATATATATAAATATGGTTTTATAATGCACTTCATACTGAGTGTGATTCTATACCCTCTTTATCACAATGACTTGCTAAGTCACTATACACGTATTACCTTATTTGGTTGTCGCTTGCCTCACACAAAGTCCCAACTCCCTTTCTGTGTTCACTTGAATTAGGGATGGAGGCACATAGTACAATGTGTGTGCCTCATGCAAAGTCAGGGCAGGGGCTCTAGTGATTTGGCGCCAACACACAGCCAATCGTGGTCCCTCCTATACTGGAACCACTGCCGGAACACTGTATAGTATATTTAGCTGATTCTACATATAGTTTATACAGCACTGACAGCAGGTGTATAGTAAAGAAAGTAGTTTATTTGGGCCAGCTTGTCCCAAACAAACAATTTAAAGTAAAATTAAACATCAAGTTTGGCTTTAAATGTCTCCCGGTTGATCCTCTGATGAAGATCCTTGTTCAGGCATTTTATGCTATAAAGTGATATCTATCTCCTTCTTTTGCTCTTGTGTTGTCACCCTGTCATAATTGTCAATGGTGAAATGTTTAAGTTTTCATAATGACACACATTGCACAGGCTTGATCCTGTTGTCAATATCATGTAGCCAATACGGATCAATCATTTGCAGCCAATGTTGAAGCAAGTGCATATAGACAGTGTAGCAGCCCCATTGGCTTGAGTAAATAACGAGAGGAGAGCTTCTGATGGGTGCAGTACTTTTATTCTTTTGCCTCAAAGGTTTGCATTAAGGTTGAACACCAGAGGTTGATCCCTTTGACTACTTAAACACCATGAAAACTGTAAAATGACATACAATACATTCATTTACAGAGATCACCAAAAGACGGTTACAACAGAATTACAAATGTAGAGTTACAAAGTGGTGTTCCATTATCTACACATATATTAATATATATATTAATATATATATATATATATATATATATATATATATATATATATATATATATATATATATTACACACTCTCACAAAAGTGAGTACACCCCTCACATTTTTTGTAAATATTTTATTATATCATCTTTTCATGTGACAACACTGAAGGAATGACACTTTGCTACAATGTAAAGTAGTGAGTGTACAGCTTGTATAACCATGTAAATTTGCCGTCCCCTCAAAATAACTCAACACACAGCCATTAATGTCTAAACCGCTGGCAACAAAAGTGAGTACACCCTAAGGGAAAAGGTCCAAACTGGGCACAAAGTGTCAATATTTTTTGTGGCCACCATTATTTTCCAGCACTGCCTTAACCCTCTTGGGCATGAAGTTCACCAGAGCTTCACAGGTTGCCACTGGAGTCCTTTCACTCCTCCATGACAACATCACGGAGCTGGTGAATGTTAAAGACCTTCACCTTCTGTTTGAGGATGCCCCACAGATGCTCAATAGGGTTTAGGTCTGGAGACATGTTTGGCCAGTCCATCTCCTTTACCCTCAGCTTCTTTAGCAAGGCAGAAGTCATCTTGGAGGTGTGTTTGGGGTTGTTATGTTGGAATATTGCCCTGCGGCCCAGTCTCTGACCAGAGGGGATCATGCTCTGCTTCAGTATGTCACAGTATATGTTGGCATTCATGGTTCCCTCAATGAACTGTAGCTCTCCAGTGCTGGCAGCACACATGCAGCCCCAGACCAGGACACTCCCACCACCATGCTTGATTATAGGCAAGACACACTTGTCTTTGTACTCCTCACCTGGTTGTCGCCACACACGCTTGACACCATCTGAACCAAATAAGTTTATATTTGTTTCATCAGAACACAGGACATGGGTCCAGTAATCCATGTCCTTAGTCTGCTTGTCTTCAGCAAACTGTTTGTGGGCTTTCTTGTGCATCATCTTTAGAAGAGGCTTCCTTCTGGGATGACAACCATGAAGGCCAATTTGATGCAGTGTGCAGCGTATAGTCTGAGCACTGACAGGCTGACCCCCCCACCCCTTCAAACCCTGGCAGCACTCATACGTCTATTTCCCAAAGACAACCTCTGGATATGATGCTCACCAGGTGCACTCAACTTCTTTGGTCAACTAATGCGAGGCCTGTTCTGAGTGGAACCTGTCCTGTTAAACCACCATATGGTCTTGTCCACCGTGCAGCAGCTCAGTTTCAGGGTCTTGGCAATCTTCTTATAGCCTAGGCCATCTTTACGTAGAGCACTTCTCACTACTATAATGTCCTTACCTGCACTATTGGTCATTCTGCAAACTACCTGTGAAACATGTCGCTATATATATGTAGCACCCTCTACTTAGGTAGGTGCTAGAGTTGAGATTTTTGTCAGTGCAGGTAAATTTAGGCAGGCCTAGGCCTATTTGTTTTGATCTGTGGCTTAGAGTAGGCTGGTGACACAGCTAGTTTCATCTTTCGATTACCTCCCTTCTGCTTCTAGAAGCTTCTAAAAGGAAGATGGGGAAGAGAGGTGGAGATGTCTGGGGTGTTCTAAGGAGCCATGACCAATCCCCAACCTGGATTGGCAGGGGACAGGCCTCCTTAAATACCTAGAGTCAGCCCAGCTGGGGAGGAGTTGTTTGGGTGGAAGAACTGGAGATGGAGTGTTAGGCTGCCAGGGCCTTGGAGAGAGACCTCCAGTCTGGGGGGGTGACCTTGGGCAAGGGGCTCAAAGCTGTGAAGGAACCCCACACAACCCAGGGGGTGTCCTGAACAGGAGCAGGAGAGGACAGCGGGGAACACTGCCGGGCAAGTCTCCGGGAGGGATCCATCAGGTGTCGGTGAGTGGCAGGCACAGTTGGGAGAGGCATGCCAGAGAGGACTGGGAGTGTGCAGTCAGAGATGGAAGTAGAGCCAGAGGGAGAAACTGTGATGTTACTGGTGAAGTCGGGCTGCTGCAGCTGGGAGAGCTGTCAGGGTCTGCAAAGGGCTGACTGGGATCAGTAGTTCACCAAAAAGGTCAGCTATCACTAAAGAGTTTTCCTATTTTTTTTGTTACACTGAAGGGGCCCGTGGTCCCTGCCTGTGTTAAGGAACTTTGCTGAGGCCTTGCTGAAACCAGAGTTAGGCCTAACCACGTGCTAGCTGAGCCTAAAGAACTGTGCTGGAGGGAGAAGGAGCGATAGTCTGCAGTAAGTGTTGTGCAGAAGGAGAATATCTGAATTGTCCCATACCATGCAAGAATCATTTTCTGAGCATCCCATGAATTCCTTAACCCCATCCAAGATCTAATCCCTCAATAAAATAGCTGATGGACTTGTTCATTGTCTTGGAGCAACTGGAAGTGAATGCCGGGCTGGGCAGGGTGACAGGTGGGCCACATCACTCAGCAGCCCCTACGGGGGTACCGCTACATACACACGGGGTAACTATTCTGGCACATATGGGTTCTTCTGCTTTGCACTATTCTTTGGTTGTTCTTTCACCCACTTTTTGGTTCATCTCTATACATATGACTGCCTTACATACCTTGTACTAATAGTTTCACTTGCTTTGATATGGTTCCACGGTCTTTAGCCTCACCTCCAGTGGTATACTTTTGGCTTTTCCTACCTTCTTCACCCCCCATTGAACACTGGTCTCCACTTGGTTCACGTTAGCACTCCTCTATTATATGAGAGCTATTCATTACATACAATTTTATCACAGACTCCTTCTGACCAGAGGGGTGCCACTGCATGGGGGTGAGTATTTAGGTTTGTTTTTTCAAATCTCTCATCCTTTACAATCTGAGCATGTAGACACTAGATTTATGCACGTTAAGAACTTTAATGCCCCATAAAATTTATAACAGCAAGTTAATGTTTTTCTCTTTATTCCACAGCTAAGGTGTATTCTTACTAATCTGTGATACACGCACTGTGGATTGGACTGGAGCAGGACTGGATACGAATTGGGGAAGAAAATTTGAGGCCACCATAATTTGATTGCCTTGTAGCAGGGATTAAATGCAACTATATAACTACTGATATATCTGGAACAGAAGTGCTTCCTGACCAAGCTAAGAGAGTTTTTCGTTTTTTTTCTGCCAGAAAGCTCCAATCAAAAATGCAAACCAAAGTGGTTTGTTTTTCCTGCCTCTAAACGCTGAGCTCAAAATATTCCTCCAATCGTTCTAATGGGCATGGACACAGAGTTTGACTTACTGAAATTGGAGAGTGCAAAATCAGGTGCAGCTCTGCATAGAAACCAATCAGCTTTGGAGGTATTTTTCTGTCAAAACTTGAGGCTGGGTTCACATTGGTGCAAACACAAACATCTCGTGTGATTCACGCCGCATTGCTGTGCAGATTACATGTGATAGCTGTGCGATGCGAATTCAGCCATACAAACTGTATGGCTGAAATCACATTGCATGCGCACCAAAATGGTGCAGGACCCTTTTTTTGTCTGCACTGGAAATGGATCGCATGGGTGTTCACACCCATTCGATCCGATTCCTATACAATTTCACAGTTCACACTGATCTCCAAACCTATCTGGGTGTGTCATTAACTTTCTATTGACACCCGCAGATGTCAGTGTGGGCTCATCACATTGAGCTGTTTCTACAGGCAAAACACAAAACTCCTGCGGAGCAGCGATTTTTAAGCCACTGTGCATGGACCATGCACAGTGGCTGTGATGTTGAAAAGTATTATCTTCTAAAGTATTGATAGACACAAAAAAAAAGTAGTATTTCCCAAGAAACCAGACTTGTTGTAAAGGGATTACTGGGAAGTGGAATATCTATAAAATATAGTATCAGATGGTTAACAGCTTCTGTCCAGATGTGATACTGTCTTTAAAAAAACCTTTACATTTCCACAGTACACGCAGCTCTGTATTACTGTTTGCACTGTGTAGTCTTTTTACTTTGCTTGCAGCTTGTATATTTTTAATTCTGGACTTCTGTCAGTACATATACAGTATAATAATTCATTTGTTCACTGCTATGTTAGAAAAAGCTTACCCCAGGCCGTTTCCACTCTATACTGTGTGGGGGAGCTTTGCTGTAGAACAAGGACTCATCAGTTGCTGGGAACTCTGGATCTTCAAACAATCTTCCTTTTTTCACGCATTCTGATTTCAATTCCAAGAAATTCTGACTCTTAAAAGATCTAACTGCAGGAGTCATGTTTTGTACACTAAAAAGGGGAACAATGTAGGTTTAGATATAAGATATTTTCCCTACAAAATCAACGCATAAGGTATTTGAATTAATGATTACATGCTTTACATGAACGACAATGGCTAATTTGTATTATGTAATATTTTATTAATATGTTAGTTTTTTTCCTTCATTTGTACATTTAGTCCTTATATGGTTTTTTTTGGAAATCGATCATGTTGCATTATTCTTTCCATCTCCATATGCATGTGGTTTTATATATAGTATATACTGCGTATATTCTCAAAAACAGGGCAAAGTATCATGAACAGCTCATTTGGTTTGCATGCATCAATTCCTGTAACATCTAGGGTTGCCAACCACTAAGCAAGTCTTGTTTTTTTCGGTTCTGGCCAATACATTTATAAACATAACTGAACAAATAACTGGAAGATCACTCAAATTACATACTACCAGATCACTTCCTGCAATTGAATCTCTAACAAAACTCGATGGCCCCTTACACACAGGCGGACTGTTCAGGTCCGCCTGTCAGTTTTTTAGGCAGACCTGAAAGGACACTCCATGGAGGTCTATGGAGGGACGGATGTCAACGACATGTCCGCTGACATCCGACCCGCTCCGATACGAAAAAGTGTGACGGAGGAAAAAAAAAAAAAAAAACTATATTTCCATCCGTCTGCGGATCGGGTGAGAACGGACTTTACGGTCCGTCTTCATCCGATCCCCCATAGGGAGAGTGGCGCTCTGACAGGTTCCGTCCTTGCACAGTGTTTAGAGACAGACCTGTCATCTGCCTGCTCAGCGGGGATCGACGGAGCGATCACCCACTGAGCAGAGCGGGCTCCGTACACGGACACGTCCGTGTGAAAGAGCCTACCCTCACCAAAGTAAAGAAAGCATCCAGGCACTCTAGGCATACAGACTGGTATCCCCAATACTGGATCATTGGAAGCACATGGTAGATTGGAAGCATTTGGTGTGTGGATTGGAAAGAGGGGCTCTCAATCCAAAACCAGTGGAAGGTTGAAGCTTCTTTTGTACTACCCATGCCCCTGAATGTGAAGGGAATGGGTTTTATGCAGCTAGTCTACCTTCAATGTATAGATTTTTATTTATTATACTGGGAGCAAAAAAAAAAAAAAAAAGTTTAGAATTCAGGTGAAAGTTGAACACTTTGGTTCTAGAAACATAATCTCTCTCATTTTAATATAAGTGTTATTTTTAGGCTCCCTCTATGATGAAATGCTGTGGTCTGGCTGTTCTGTAAGCAAATGCAGAAATGGTGTGGACAGTTTGATTGAATATGACTGTAATCACCAGCACAGCATGTCTGCCTCTCTGACAAACTCAAATCAACAGTGAAGTCTGTGACCAACATAACCCCCGCTGTACTTTGGCTACAGCACAGAATGCAAGCTTATTACTGGACAATAAGATGTTTTCCTACCATTATTTAAGCTTGCTAGTTAAATATTGCTGCAATAACTGCCTAATGTGTATACTGCATTTAATTAAATAGATCCACTGACAACTTACATATATGCAAAGTGTGTCGCTCTTAAAGTGTGCAATATTTAGGCATGAGTAAACAGTTGTCCAGCCTTTGTAAAGTCCATGTATTTCAGATGTATATGCATAATGTATTTGTTAATATAAAAGACAGTTTAAAGGGGAATTAACTACTTCAATACAGGGCATTTTCACCCCCTTCCTGTCCAGGCCAATCTTCAGCTTTCAGCGCTGTAACATCTTGAATGACATTTGCGCGGTCATGCTACACTGTACCCATATGACATTTTTATCATTTTTTCTCCCCAAATAGAGCTTTCTTTTAGTGGTATTTGATCACCTCTGCAGTTTTTTTATTTTTTGCGCTATAAAACAAAAAAAGAGCGACAAAAAAAAAAAAAAAAAAAAAAAAAAAAAAAAAAAAAAAAAAAAAAAAAAATCGCAATAAGCATATATTAATTGGTTTGCGCAAAAGTTATAGTGCCTACAAAAATAGGGGAAAGATGTATGGCATTTTTATTATTATTTTTTTTTTTTTTTACTAGTAATGGTGGCGATCTGCAATTTTTATCGTGACTGACATTGCGGCAGACAGATCGGGCACTTTTGACACCATTTTGGGACCATTGACATTTATACAGCGATCAGTGCTATAAATATGCACTGATTACTGTGTAAATGTCACTGGCAGGGAAGGAGTTAGTACTAGGGGGCAATCAAGGGGTTAATTGTGTTACCTAGGGAGTGATTCTAACTGTGGGGGGGTGGGACCGACTTGGGGAGGAGACCGATCGGTGTTCTTATATACTAGGAACACACAATCTGTCTCTCCTCTCCCCTGACAGGATGTGGATCTGTGTGTTTACGCACACAGATCCACGTTCCTGCTCTGTGATGAGCAATTGTGGGTGCCCAGCGGACATTGCTACCAGGCACGCGCATCGGCTCCCGAGTGATGCTACGTGCACGCACGCATGCCCCCTATACTGCCGGGAACCCAAGGCCGTCATATGACGCCCTCCCAGGATGGGAGATCCCACCTGCAGACGTCATATGACAATACGTGGGTAATGAAGTGGTTAAAGTCTAAAGTTAAAAAACCGCGAGCAGGCATGCCTCTTCTGCAGTAAAGTAAACTTACCTGCCTGTTCGCACTCTTCTTTAACCACTTCAGCCCCGGAAGGATTTACCCCCTTCCTGACCAGAGCACTTTTTACAATTTGGCACTGCGTCGCTTTAACTGCTAATTGCGCGGTCATGCAATGCTGTAACCAAACGAAATTTGCGTCCTTTTCTTCCCACAAATAGAGCTTTCTTTTGATGGTATTTGATCACCTCTGCCGTTTTTATTTTTTGCGCTATACACGGAAAAAGACCGAAAATTTTGAAAAAAAATGATATTTTCTACTTTTTGTTCTAAAAAAAATCCAATAAACTCAATTTTAGTCATACATTTAGGCCAAAAATGTATTTGGCCACATGTCTTTGGTAAAAAAAATGTCAATAAGTGTATATTTATTGGTTTGCGCAAAAGTTATAGCGCCTACAAACTAGGGTACATTTTCTGGAATTTACACAGCCTTTAATTTATGACTGCCTATGTCGTTTCTTGAGGTGCTAAAATGGCAGGGCAGTACAAAACCCCCACAAGTGACCCCATTTTGGAAAGTAAACACCCCAAGGAAATTGCTGAGAGGCATGTTGAGCCCATTGAATATTCATTTTTTTTGTCCCAAGTGACTGAATAATGACAAAAAAAAAAAAAAAAAAAAAGTTGTCACTAAATGATATATTGCTCACACAGGCCATGGGCATATGTGGAATTGCACCCCAAAATACATTTAGCTGCTTCTCCCGAGTATGGGGATACCACATGTGTGGGACTTTTTGGGAGCCTAGCCGCATACGGGGCCCCGAAAACCAATCACTGCCTTCAGGATTTCTAAGGGCGTACATTTTTGATTTTACTCCTCACTACCCATCACAGTTTTGAAGGCCATAAAATGCCCAGATGGCACAAACCCCCCCAAATGACCCCATTTTGGAAAGTAGACACCCCAAGCTATTTGCTGAGAGGCATGTTGAGTCCATGGAATATTTTATATTTTGACACAAGTTGCGGGAAAGTGACAATTTATTTATTTATTTTTTTGCACAAAGTTGTCACTAAATGATATATTGCTCACACAGGTCATGGGCATATGTGGAATTGCACCCCAAAATACATTCTGCTGCTTCTCTTGAGTACGGGGATACCACATGTGTGGGACTTTTTAGGAGCCTAGCCGCGTACGGGACCCCGAAAACCAATCACCGCCTTCAGGATTTCTAAGGGTGTACATTTTTGATTTCACTCTTCACTGCCTATCACAGTTTCAGAGGTCATGGAATGCCCAGGTGGCACAAACCCCCCCCAAATGACCCCATTTTGGAAAGTAGACACCCCAAGCTATTTGCTGAGAGGCATGGTGAGTATTTTGCAGCTCTCATTTGTTTTTGAAAATCAAGAAAGACAAAAAAAAAAAAATTTTTTTTTTCTTTTTTTAATTTTCAAAACTTTGTGACAAAAAGTGAGGTCTGCAAAATACTCACTATACCGCTCAGCAAATAGCTTTGGGTGTCTACTTTCCAAAATGGGGTCATTTGGGGGGGTTTTGTGCCACCTGGGCATTCCATGGCCTCCGAGACTGTGATAGGCAGTGAAGAGTGAAATCAAAAATTTACGCCCTTAGAAAGCCTGAAGGCGGTGCTTGGTTTTCGGGGTCCCATACGCGGCTAGGCTCCCAAAAAGTCTCACACATGTGGTATCCCCGTACTCAGGAGAAGCAACAGAATGTATTTTGGGGTGTAATTTCACATATTCCCATGGCATGTTTAAGCAATATATCATTTAGTGACAACTTTGTGCAAAAAAAAAAAATTTGTCTCTTTCCCGCAACTTGTGTCACAATATAAAATATTCCATGGACTCGACATGCCTCTCAGCAAATAGCTTGGGGTGTCTACTTTCCAAAATGGGGTCATTTGGGGGGGGAGGTTTGAACTGTCCTGGCATTTTATGCACAGCATTTAGAAGCTTATGTCACACATCACCCACTCTTCTAACCACTTGAAGACAAAGCCCTTTCTGACACTTTTTGATTACATGAAAAAATTATTTTTTTTTGCAAGAAAATTACTTTGAACCCCCACACATTATATATTTTTTTAAAGCAAATGCCCTACAGATTAAAATGGTGGGTGTTTCATTTTTTTTTTCACACAGTATTTGCGCAGCGATTTTTCAAACGCATTTTTTGGGGAAAAAACACACTTTTTTACATTTTAATGCACTAAAACACACTATATTGCCCAAATGTTTGATGAAATAAAAAAGATGATCTTAGGCCGAGTACATGGATACCAAACATGACATGCTTTACAATTGCGCACAAACGTGCAGTGGCAACAAAATAAATTTTTAAAAGCCTTTACAGGTTACCACTTTAGATTTACAGAGGAGGTCTACTGCTAAATTTACTGCCCTCGATCTGACCATCGCGGTGATACCTCACATGCATGGTGCAATTGCTGTTTACATTTGACGCCAGACCGACGCTTGCATTCGCCTTAGCGCGAGAGCAGGGGGGACAGGGGTTCTTCCCCCCCCCCCCACCCTTTATTATTTTTTTGCTTTTTTATCTTATTTTAAAACTGTTCCTTTCATTTTTTTTTTTTTTTTTTTTTTTTTTAATCATTTTTATTGTTATCTCAGGGAATGTAAATATCCCCTATGATAGCAATAGGTAGTGACAGGTACTCTTTTTTGAAAAAATTGGGGTCTATTAGACCCTAGATTTCTCCTCTGCCCTCAAAGCATCTGACCACACCAAGATCGGTGTGATAAAATGCTTCCCCAATGGCGCTATTTACATCCGGCGAAATCTAAGTCATAAAATGCTCGTAGCTTCCGGTTTCTTAGGCCATAGAGATGTTTGGAGCCACTCTGGTCTCTGATCAGCTCTATGGTCAGCTGGCTGAATTCTCAGGTTCCCTGTTGAGACAGGAGAGCCAGAGAAAAACACGGAAGACGGTGGGGGGGGGGGGCATTCTCTCCCACTGCTTGTAAAAGCAGTCTAGAGGCTAATTAGCCGCTAGGATTGCTTTTGCATGAAAGCCGACCGCTGGCTGAAAAGAATGATACCAAGATGATACCTAAACCTGCAAGCATCATTCTGGTATAACCACTCAAAGTCGTGAATGGTGTACCTGAAGACAAAAAAATGGTTAACAATAAAGCACAGTAAATGGTAAAGTATAAAAAATTGCATACCTGAAAAGCAAACATGATAAAACATAATAACAATAAAACATTGCAGAATAGAATACAGTAAAAAAGAGCAGAACAATAGAGAGAGAGAGAGAGAACAATAAAACGACAACTATTATTTTTTATTTTATATTTTTGTTTGTGGTTTTTTTTTTTTTTTTTTTTTTTTTTTTTTTTTTACACTTTTTTTGTAACTGTAACTTTTATAACTAACCGGTTCCAGGTTCGGGTCTCTCAAAATGCGATGGCATCTTGGGAGACCCTGTGAAAGTGTGTCCTAGTCTGTGCAATGCTGTAACCTACGCTAATACTCAACTAGTGAATGGTAGCGTTCAAAACATTCACCAATGCAAAGACCAGGATTGACAGGAGGGACAATAATAGCGGGTGTCACGCCTATATCCGCGTTTGCTGCAGACACAACATCTTTTTTGGGGGGGGTTCGTTGGGTAGGGATACTCGGGAGGACATAAAAATGCCTCTCATGCAGCCGACTGCATTTGGTTGGGGATGTGAATGGGGGAAGTACGGGCGCTGCAGAAGTGGTGGGTTCCCAATTAGGATTGGCGAATGCAGCAGGAAGGGCATTATGGGCACGACGGGCCTGTGTTTGTCTTTTTGGTGGCAGCGGGACACTATTTGTGCTTGCCACCTCACCAGCTTGAACTGCACTTATGGGACTCGCCACGTCACCAAGTGTTACTGCAGTGCTGGTTTGACTACGACCGGGGTGTACTAGGCCGCTGGCGCTTGCCAGTTCACCAAAACGCTACCAAAAAAAACTGTTAACGATCGCAGGGATCAGGCCTGACTCTGCGAACGCTGCAGTTATGCGTTTAGTGTTTTGTAAGTGACAGTGATCGATCGATACTGCACTTGGGTGGGCTGGGCCGGGCGGAGGGGCAAAACGCTGGTGCTAGCAGATATCTGGGCTGATCCCGCTAACACTGCATTTTTGGGAACCCTAAACTGCTGGGGACGCTAGTATAGATCTGAACGGATCAGATATTGATCCGATCAGATACTATACCACTAAGGGAGGCGTATGCTGCGTGCGTGGGTGTTAGCGGTACTGGCGCTAATCTGACGCTGCCTGGGGCGACGCATATCACCGCCGGGCGATCAGGGGGCTAAACCTTTATTCGGTAATAAACGGCGGGTGCCCTGACACTATAAAAAATAAACGAACTAACCAGCGTCACCCGTAACGGTTATACGGTGATCAGTGGTGAAAGGGTTAACTGGGGGCAATCAAGGGGTTAAAACATTTATTAGATAGTATATGGGGGTCCCTGTCGCTATAAAACGCTGACGGCGAACCTAAATATTTACGTCCCTAACTAGCGTCACCAGCGACACTAATACAGCGTTCAGAAAAATGATCGCTTAGCGACACTGGTGACGGGGGGGTGATCAAGGGGTTAAAACTTTATTAGGGGGGGTTAGGGGGGTATCCTAGACCTAAAGGGGGCTTAACACTCACTGCCCTAACACTGTAACTGTCACAAACTGACACCAATACAGTAATCAGAAAAAAAAAAAAAAAAAACAAAAACCTGCTTGGTGTCAGTTTGTGACGGGGGGGGGGGGGGGGGGGGGGGGGAATCGGGGTGTTTTGTGTGCCTGGCATGTTCTACTGTGTGTGTAGTGTGTTGGTGCTCACATTACAGTCTTCTCTCCTTGGCCCGGAACGGAAAATACCGAGCTGAGGAGAGATGACATCATTTCCTCTGCCTCTGTGTACAATACAGAGGCAGGGAAATTATCCCATTGGCTGGGAGCGATCGCGAGGGGGGGGCCACGAATGGATGGCCTCCCCACCGATCGCCGGGGGAGATTTGCCGACCGCCGCAGGCACCGGGGGGGGGGGGGGGTCCGATCGGACCCCCCACCCGCGGGCAGGCAAGGACGTACCTGTAAGTCCTTTTGCCTGCCCGTGCCATTCTGCCGACGTATATAGTCGTGCGGCGGTCGGCAAGTGGTTAAAATGTACACTGTTTATGTTCTAGCACAGTGCCTGTGTTCTGGGATGACTGAACACCTGCGCAGGATTATTTCACCCTGCATCGGCTAAGCAAAATGGTCGTAGATCAATACTCAGAAGAAGCCATGGAGAAGATGCCAGCCCCAGCGAGGAACCTCTTGGGCGTTAGACTACTGCAGCACAGGTAGGTTTCAAGGTCTTTCATTCCACTTTAGGTGCACTATATTACCAAAAATATTGGGACGCCTGCCTTTACACGCACATGAACTTTAATAGCATCCCAGTCTTAATCCGTAGGTTTCAATATTGAGTTGGCCCACCCTTTGCAGCTATAAAGCTTCAACTCTTCTGGGAAGGCTGTCCACAAGGTTTAGGAGTGTGTCTATGGGAATGTTTGACCATTCTTTCAGAAGCGCATTTGTGAGGTCAGGCACTGATGTGGACGAGAAGGCCTGGCTTGCAGTCTCTGCTCTAATTCATCCCAAAGGTTTTCTATCGGGTTGAGGTCAGGACTCTGTCCAGGCCAGTCAAGTTCCTCCACCCCAAACTAGCTTATCCATGTCTTTATGGACCTTGTTAAGGTAAAGACAAAAACTGCGCTATTAGCTAAAAGTACTTAAGCTGCAACTCAAGATGTTATACAACACCAAACAGAAATACAAAAAAGGGGGAAGCTGCGCTAAATAAATTAGCCTATAAGGCAATGACTATTAAGAATGTGTGCACTCACAGATATAAATGATATATATATATATATATATATATATATCTATGATTGTAAGCGCTAACGAGCAGGGCCCTCTGATCCCTCCTGTATTGATTTGTATTGCAAGTGTACTGTCTGCCCCATGTTGTAAAGCGCTGCGCAAACTGTTGGCGCTATATAAATCCTGTATAATAATATATATATATATATATATATATATATATATATATATACACATATATATATATATACATATACATACACATATACATATACACACACACACACACACACACACACACACACACACATACATACATACATATATCTGAAATAATAAAAAAGTGGAAAAACACAATACAAAAATATGAATCCACTAACCACAAAGGGTGTGCACGATGTACCAGTGAAATAACCTTCAGTTAAAGACACAATATCTAGTGGGTGTTACCCATTAATGTAGCAGTCTAACTGATATAAAGATTATACACATATAGTGACAATTAACCAGCTAAATGGTGAAAATGGTAAGTGCTCAACTATACCAGAAAAATAATAAAATAGTTAAATGAATGATGGCAATGAGTCCATATGTGATGTTGGTGAGAAAAAAATAGAAATTAGAAAAAAATATCAAAATAGTCCGTGCAAAATGCTTGTTAACTCATCCAGGGCAACCAAAGAAAAACGTGCAAAAAATAGGAATAGGAAATGTCTCCACCTCAGCACACACTGCCAGATCACTATGGCCCCTTGTTACAGGGGACCACAGAGCGCAGATGGCTAATACCCCAGCCCGGGATCTCTGTGCAATATACTGGACTCCTTGGCCTCAGCGATGGTAGTCCTCACACGAATCAGGCACAGTTAATGGATCCCCATAAAACAACAAAGGCTCGCATAGTATAAAACCTTCACATTTATTTTACACTTCAAAAGACAAATGAACACTTACAGTTATCTAAATAGAGTAAAAATAGCATTAAAATAATTGAGCCAGCTAACTTCCGGGAACGTCAGAATGTCGCTCCTCCCTACACGTTTCGTCACACCACAGGACATCGTCACGGGGTTTTTCTGGTATAGTTGAGCACTTACCATTTAACTGGTTAATGGTCACTATATGTGTATAATCTTTATTTCAGTTATACTGCTACATTCTTTATGGAACTTGCCTGAGAAGGGGGATTCAAGTCTTCTATAATCTGAGCTCTATTTGTCACGGGTCTTATGGAACTGTTTCATTTTCATTTTTACACCTTTAATAAATAAAAGCACACACAAAGCAATTGCATTGTGGGAATGTGTGTTTTAGCATACATGCCACAATATACAAGTGTGAATGGGCTCTGGGAGGCAATTTTAACATTTTGTGTGGTTTTGTTTGTGTGCGTATTCATGTTTGTAAATTTGAGCAGCCTAAAGGCCTATCAGACTAGAAACTTGAGATCTACTGCTGCTGTGTATTTGAAGGTACATTGCTCTGGGGCTGTCTTTATTATCCTTGCTTTATTACTTGGAAAATCACAAACCCAACCCCTCATCTTAGATGACGGTGATCCCCGGTCATGCAGTTCCTCTACCGGTACTTTTCTATACTGTATGGCTTATAAACTTAATAAAATCGATTGGAAAAGAATGCTATTAACCCAGAAGAGTGATGTGCATTAGAGGTACATCTGACATATACAGGTTTGTTCTAGGACAGTGACATTGCAGTCAGTAAAGGAATTATAAGGATGAGAGCTCTATAGAAGGCATATTAAAAAAACAGCATTAGCAGCATTCCTCACATGTTATGTATGTAGGAGAGCCATGCATGCTGAATATATTAGCACATTGACCTGCCCAGCACTTAACAATGAAGAAGAGCTAAGGAAAGGAAAGTATATGCTGGACACGGAGAAGGGAGTAGGGCCTTAATGAATGTTGTTTTGTCCTAAACAAGCAAATCACTTTTTTTTGTGAGTGATATTGCTACATAATGAATCAGGGGCCATGCCACAATCCAGCAGAATTACCAGCACACAATTGATAATTACTGAAAATACATAAAAGCGTCCTGACAATAATGTGCAATTTCTCAATAAATGCACACAGTAAATATTGATCCATAAATTGTGAGAATGGATGTAGCAGTAATAAACAGACTATTATAGGAAACACCTCTTAGCAAAAGGATTTCTATTCACAGCAAGTTATGTGTGTTCCTTTCCTAGAGGAATACAATGATTACTTTACTGTTAATTATTGTTCAATGCAACAGAATTAAAAAACCTAAATTAAAATGTAATCACTATGGTGAAACATCAAGCAATTCATAAAAAAAATAAAGCTCTGATGCTCCATAATCATTAAAAATATAACAAGATTCTGTAAATGCATAAAAAAGCATCACCCAAAGGGACACTTAACATGCCAAGATGGAACTGTAAGTTACCTATTTAATGAAAAGAGCCACGCTGTAACTAATTCAGATCAGAGGGATCTTAATGTGCATGAACTGTGGAGAGCTCTCTGGTGAGCAGGGCTGAAAATGGGGAGTTTTTCTTTCTATTTCGTGTCCCTAATTAATTTCTCTTCCATTTTTATTGATGTAAATGCAATTATTTTAATGAACCAAAATGGTGTATAGGAGGTACTCTTACCAGCTGATCAGCTACAATTACCAGCTGGAAGGTGATAATGTTGTATTCAAAATCAGAATGCTTTTAGTTATTTAAAATGTTTTTTTTGCAATGCCGAGTTTAAAGCTGAACTCGGCCTTTGGCACAACAATGGTTAAATGCTAGCGGTAGTGTTAAAGTATACAACTACTAATTAGTAGTATTATAATATTAATAGTATACTTAAGAAAATCTTTAACCAAGGAAAGAACTCTTTGGCATGCAAGCAATTCACCAGTTAGACAAAATAATAAGCCGGTCAATAGAAAGATTAATGCTAAAGTGTAACTAAGCTACAGATATTCAAAATCTTCTGAGGCTAGCACATACACTTTTTAGTGCCATCCAATGGGAGATTGCCCTATATTGGCGATGCCCCTCGGTTCCATGGTCACAGGTGCTCTTCCGCTTGGAATCTATTATGCCCTGTACACACGGTCGGACATTGATCGGACATTCCGACAACAAAATCCATGGATTTTTTCCAATGGATGTTGGCTCAAACTTGTCTTGCATACACACGGTCACACAAAGTTGTTGGAAAATCTGATCGTTCTAAAAAGCAGTGACGTAAAAAAAAAAAAAACATACGTCGGGACTATAAACGGGGCAGTAGCCAATCACTTTCGTCTCTTAATTTATTCTGACATGAGTGGCACTTTGTGCGTCGGATTTGTGTACACACGATCAGAATTTCCGACAACGGATTTTGCTGTTGGAAAATTTTATAGCAAGCTCTCAAACTGTGTGTCAGAAATTGCGATGGAAATTGTGTGATAGAGCCCACACACAGTCATAATTTCTGACAACAAGGTCCTATCACACATTTTCCGGAAAATGCGACCGTGTGTACAGGGCATAAGACTTCTGGAAAGAGTGCACCACACTCTCATGGATTCCATGAACATTTTTGAACGCAAATGGACAAATTGGTCAGCTTACCAGGTATAATCTATATATAGGGGTTCCTCCTACCCCCATATACATCAGTTTGTTTTGATATCTTTTAAGATTACTCATCAAGTATGGTTGATGTTGGCATATAGATCTGCTTACTTTGACCATAAACTCACTAGTCATATTCTTTATCTTACGGAAGTAAAGCTGTTATTTTAATTATACATTTTTCTTAATTTTGTATTCTGTTATTTTGTTCTCTTACTTATCTGATGTCGCAATGAGAGTTGTATTCTTCTGTACAATCACACCTCGAATCTTGAATGTATTTTTCACCCTCTGCGCATTTATATTTTGTACTTGCTCAAATACCCTATTAAAAACGTTTGTAAACGAAAAAAAAAAAAAAAAAAAAAAAAAAAAAAAAAAAAAAAAAAAAAAAAAAAAAAAAAAAAAGGCATGCACAGTGCACTAAAGGTTGGTACTCTGATGGCAACACCATTGATATCTTGCTGAATCAAGGACAGGCTGGATCAAGGACAGGTGAGTATAAGACTTGCAGGGTAATGGGGCGGGATTTTTAAAAAGGATATGTATCTTTAAATACAACACTGTAAGTACCCAAATTGGTCTAGATTTAAGGTTCCTGCAACTCACTGCATATTATTTAAACTGTGAAAAGTAAAATGAGAGAGTCAGTACTCTGAGCCAACCAGACTCTGCTGTAGTGTACATGTGCTGACAATGAAGAAGAGAGAATTGCAAATCCTTTAGCAGGTAAAGCAATATACACAGTATATATATATTAATGCAATGCAATTTCCGTATGTTTTATCATGCATTGCAGCACTGTGATTATAGTTCACATTCCATGGATTTGCTTTAAATCAGAGGTTAATAAGTCATTGCTATGAAAGATCTTGGTATTTGTGCTGTCTAAACGGGCCTGACAGCTGGATTGTGTCTTCTAGAACTGAGAGCTTACCATATTAGTCTCAATATGCAGTACAGAAGATGTGTGAAATTCGGAAATTGTGAAGCAATACTTCAATGTTATAGAGAAGATCGAAACCAAGTACAAATAGTTTTTTACTTGGAGTAGTACTGGAAAATGTCATTTGTTTCCTCTGTATTTGGGCACTTTAGATAATTAATCAAATTGTCTGTGCAGAGTACATTTTGTTCTACATTGTAAGGTTAATGGTAACTTCAGTGTCCTGTCATAATTGTAACACCTGCCTATATTTATTTATATACTGATAATTGTATTTCATATATAAGGATCTGATTTACTGTCTCTTTCCTATCTAAATAACATGCTGTACATTCTTATCTCATGTTAAAATGACTCCTGAGAGAAGATCAATAAGTCACCTAAAGAGTCCATTTTAATTCGGCCTGAGCAGACTGATGAATTAACATCGAGAACAATAAAGAACATTGCTTTGCAACACTGCTAAACTGCTTTGTATTGTCAGCAAACTTGAGAACTACTTATTCCTACCTCTATTTCATTTAAGTTATAACTCCAGACCATTCAGAAGATACGTTATTTATTGATCACCACCCTTTGGACGCGCTTCGGTAACCATATTTCTATCCAGGTAAATATACTATCCATAATGGCAACTGATCTCAATTTGTAAAGTGAGCATTTAGGCTAGGTTTCCACTATTGCGACCCCAAATTTACAGTGCTACTTTGCAATGCAATTTTTGATGCAATTTAATGTGACTGGCGAGAATCACAGGAGAACAAGTTGCACAAAGTAGGAACAAGAGTCACTGCGACTTGAGTCGCACCAATCAGAACAGTGACCATTGAAATACAAGGATTTTTACTTGTCATGCGACTTCACATGTGTCAAAAGAAGAAAATATTACAGCGCACACATGCAAAAAAGACATTTACCTCAAGCAAGGCTAGTTTAAAACACCTAAGCATTTCTAGAAAAACATTATCAAAAAATATGGGGATTTGGTCACACCATATTGCTATATGGTTCTAAGCCCACTTACTGCGACAAAGTACCCCATAATCAGTGGGTCCTACACTATCCATGGAGTGGGAGAACCTGCATCTCTGAACCATGAGAGCATTGCACTCTTCTAAATGGGAGAATCATAAGGTCTCCACCCATGACACAAGTGGACACTAATTAAAAGGTACTTATGTTATGTAGTGAGGTGCTCCGCACCCAAAAGGATTTGGTCAGAATCCATACAATATACAAACAAGATATTTGGGGGGCACACTCTAAAAAAATGCATTAAAGATGGTGCAGCCATAAGACCATACAGTAGAAGAAAATATTACAGCGCACACATGCAAAAAAGACATTTACCTCAAGCAAGGCTAGTTTAAAACACCTAAGCATTTCTAGAAAAACATTATAAAAAAAATATGGGGATTTGGTCACACCATATTGCTATATGGTGCTAAGCCCACTTACTGCGACAAAGTTTTTTTTTTTTGCACATGTGTCAAGTCGCACAACAACTCGCAGTAGTGGAAACAGAGCCTTATGGAGTATTGTACCAAATGCTATATATTTAGAAATATTTCTTATTTTTAATTTTGGAAATAATTAAGTATTGCATACCAATGTTGAAGTGGTAAACTCCAAACAGAAGAGCAGATTTCTTCAAGCTCAGTAATATGCTACTGTTATGAAAATGACTAAAGTTGCAAGAAAACACAGGGTGTTGCGTGAATTAGAGGAGGTAAGCACCCTCTATCTATCTATCTATCTATCTATCTATCTATCTATCTATCTATCTATCTATCTATCTATCCACACACACACACACACACACACACAGATAAGACCTACTTAGATCAAGCCAGCCATACATGGATCGAAATTCATCTGGTTCAGCAGGGAATTGATGAATTTCAATCCATGTATGGGCTCTGTAGTTGTACAGAAGTCAATCTACCAATTGACTTCTGTACAACTGCCCTGGCAGATTTTCCCACTCAATTAGCAACACAGTATCAAGCCTTTAATGCTGATCAGTGTATTGTGATAGTGGGGGAGTATCCCCGCTGTCTGAATACCATAGCTCAGTGGAATATTCCCCCTATCCACCTCCAATGTGTGGATGGGGGTATTGGGCCAGTTTTATTTTCATTCAACCAGCGGTTTGACCCATCAATGGGCTGTATTAGTCATTAATGGGTTGCTAACAAGCATGCAGTTCTACATGTTTTAGAAACATAGAAAAGTTCCGGCAGAAAAAGACCAAGTAGTCCATCGAGTATGCCCATTTTTTTGGTGTTTTTTTTTTTGTTAACTGTATTGTCTGACTATCGATCTAAGTTTGTCCCAAGCATGTTTGGATCAATTTACTGTTGATTGTTGCACTACCTCTGTTGGTAGTTCATTCCAAGCATCAACTATCCTTTCAGTAAAATAATACTTTCTAAGATTAGTTTTGAACTTTCCTCCAGTTAGTCTGAGGTCTTGTCCCCATGTTCTTGATTTTGGTTTCATATTGAAAATACTGCCCTCTTGAACAGTATTCACCCTGTTGATGTATTTAAAGGTTTCAGTCATGTCTCCCATTTCGCTTCTTTCCTCCAGACTGTACATATTAAGTTCCTGAAGTCGCTCTCAAAGTTTTATCCCTCTGACCTTTCACCATTTTTGTTACCAGTCTCTGGACTTGTTCTATTTTATCAATATCTTTGTGTAAGTGTGGTCTCCAGAACTGGACACAGTATTCTAAATGAGGTCTCACTATAGGGGAATCAGGACCTCCTTCCTCCTGCTGGTGATCCCTCTAGTGATGCATCCTAGTGTTATATTCACTTTCCCCACTGCCTGGGAACACTGTTTGCTCATTTTGCAATCATTTGAAATAAGCACCTGATAAATTGTTTTCTTCTGTAGTGCTTGCAAACACTGTATCCCAAATGTTGTACTCCTTTAAGGAATTCTTTTTTCCCTAGGTGCATTATTTTACATTTAGAAATATTGAACAGCATTCTCCACTGCTTTGACCAATCTTCCAGCAATGCCAAATCATGTTCCATATTACAGACACCTCCAGGGATATCAACCCTATTACACACCTTTGTGTCATCAGCAAAAAGACATAACTTGCCCAACAAACCTTTAGTTATATCACTTACATAGAAAATAATTAGAACAGGACCCAGTACAGAGCCTTGTGGTACACCACTAGTGACTGGTCTCTGTTGTAAATGAACCTCATTTACAGCCACACTGTGGTATCTATCCTTTAGTCAACTGCATATCCACTGAACCAGCCAAGGGTTAAGTCCTATCTTGTACAACTTTTGTATTAGATCATCACATGTTTTGTGAACTTACTGTCAATGATTTACCATGTTTAAAAAGTCTAATTGTAAAACAGTGATTTTATATGCATAATTAAAAAGAAAAATAAGCTTGTAAATTCAAAAACACTAAACTGACCAAATACCACTTTTTACTTTCCTGTAGCACCCATTGATAAAAAAAACACACACACACACACACACACACACACACACACCTAGGCAGTTACAGCAACAGTTTTTTTTCTCTTTCGGGATAAAGGTTTTACATGAATAAAATCTGACTATTTTAAGCACCCCTGTACATAGTTTGTCTCAACCCTCTAACTGCCACTTTTGCTGGACAGCTTTGTTTATTAAAGGAAGCTAAAAAGATAACAGACTTACTGGCCGGATCACCAGATGAATATATGTATATACAGCATCTCACAAAAGTGAGTACACCCCTCACATTTTTGTACACCCCTCACATTTTGTAAATATATTTACAAAAAGTGACAAACACTGAAGAAATGACACTTTGCTACAATGTAAAGGAGTGTACAGCTTGTATAACAGTGTAAATTTGCTGTCCCCTCAAAATAACTCAACACACAGTCATTAATGTCTAAACCGCTGGCAACAAAAGTGAGTACACCCCTAAGAGAAAATGACCAAATTGGGCCCAATTAGCCATTTCCCCTCCCCGGTGTCATGTGACTCGTTAGTGTTACAAGGTCTCAGGTGTGAATGGGGAGCAGATGTGTTAAATTTGGTGTTCTCTCTCATACTGGTCACTGGAAGTTCAACATGGCATCTCATGGCAAAGAACTCTCTGAGGATCTGAAAAAAGAATTGTTGCTCTACATAAAGATGGCCTAGACTATAAGAAGATTGCCAAGACCCTGAAACTGAGCTACAGCATGGTGGCCAAGACCATACAGTGGTTTAACAGGACAGGCTCTACTCAGAACAGGCCTCGCCATGGTTGACCAAAGAGGTTGATTGCACGTGCTCAGCGTCATATCCAGAGGTTGTCTTTTGGAAATAGACATATGAGTGCTGCCAGAATTGCTGCAGAGGTTGAAGGGATGGGGGTCAGCCTGTCAGTGCTCAGACCATACGCCGCACACTGCATCAAATTGGTCTGCATGGCTGTTATCCCAGAAGGAAGCCTCTTCTAAAGATGATGCACAAGAAAGCCCGCAAACAGCTTGCTGCAGACTAGCAGACTAAGGACATGGATTACTGGAACCATGTCCTGTGGTCTGATGAGACCAAGATAAACTTATTTGGTTCAGATGGTGTCAAGCGTGTATGGCAGCAACCAGGTGAGGAGTACAAAGACAAGTGTGTCTTGCCTACAGTCAAGCATGGTGGCGGGAGTGTCATGGTCTGGGGCTGCATGAATGGTGCCGCCACTGGGGAGCTACAGTTCACTGAGGGAACCATTAATGCCAACATGTACTGTGACATACTGAAGCAGAGCATGATCCCCTCCCTTCAGAGACACACCTCCAAGATGACCACTGCCTAGCTAAAGAAGTTGAGGGTAAAGGTGATGGACTGGCCAAGCATGTCTCCAGACCTAAACCCTATTGAGCATCTGTGGGGCATTCCTCAAATGGAAGGCGCAGGAGCACAAGGTCTCTAACATCCACCAGCTCTGTATTGTTGTCATGGAGGAGTGGAAGAGGACTCCAGTGGCAACCTGTGAAGCTCTGGTGAACTCCATACCCAAGAGGGTTAAGGCAGTGCTGAAAAATAATGGTGGCCACACAAATTGACACTTTGGGCCCAATTTGGACATTTTCACTTGGGGTGTACTCACTTTTGTTGCCAGCGGTATAAACATTAATGGCTGTGTGTTGAGTTATTTTTAGGGGACAGAAATTTACACTGTTATACAGTCTGTACACTCACTACATTACATTGTAGCAAAGTGTCATTTCTTCAGTGTTGTCACATGAAAAGATATAATAAAATATTTACAAAAATGTGAGGGGTGTACTCACTTTTGTGAGATACTGTATATAGGAAAGAAAGCCTAAAAGAAGAAAACAAATACAGCCACCACAACTAGGGATTGGTAAACTACAGTATAACATTTTTGTTTTTATTACAGCTTTGTTTTTATGTTAACATATTTATTTGTCCTTTGCCTTATTAATTAATCCTCTAGTGTAAATAGCAGGTATTACTGGTGACTATCTGGAAGATACTTTGTCTGTACAATGGAATTATAAAATATAAAAAATTATGCATATATAACACTTTATAAAGTTGAAGCTATAATAGTACCATATAGGATACAAAAACATTTTTTGCATGTAAAATTAACTGAAACCAGCAATTCCACTTTTAAACAAACAGCCATGTAAATGTTTTTGGTTATCTGCGTATTTCTGGTACAAAACAACCATATTTCATATAATTTGCACGCTGCATAAAACAAGCAAATGGCTAAATGAGGCACTTGGAAGGCCAGGAAAGATTATTTTCCAAATAAACAGACAATGTAACTGAATCAGATGCTCAGTGTTCTGAATCCGATGAATCATGCAGAAACCCTAATAATGAATACTGCATTTCTAATTCTCTACAGACAATAAAAGTACTTGGAATTGGAAACAAACTTGTTTTCCTTTGGAAAGATGAAAACCATTCTGTATCTGATATGTCTTACCTCTGAACTCTGCAGCTTTCTATGCTCTGTCAGCTCAGTGAAAAACAATCCCAGAAATCAATAGTCTAACATGTTCCAGCTGCCAGGACTGCGCAGAGCTGTAAACCGTACCAAGGTGGTGTTCATTAGAGGCGAATCTTGAGTTTAAACCTCATACCCCTGCTTTGTAATAAAGAGCTGTGACTGTGAGTCATAATAGAAGGCTGAGATTCAGTGACCTAGGACTCTGGGAGGTGTAGTCTGGAGCCACACTTAGTAGAAGATCTATTATGGGAAGGAGGGGAGTAGAGCAAGTTACAAGAGTAGAAGACAAGCTGCAACTGACCTTTGCTGAAAAGACTAAAGACAATCTAACAGAGTGCAGTTTATGGTATTTCCACATATGTGCTTTATTAAAGGGGAACAAAATCCATAGATTTAACCTTTTCCCCAAGCAGTTACATTCAAAGAATGGCGTGAAAGATAAACATCACAATTGCTTGTAATTTCATCCAAACTGTCAAGCCATCAAATGGCTGTTGTCATAATTGACTATTTGTGCTGTACCAAGGCTATGATAGCAGCTTCCTTGGCTGCAAAAGATAGGGGGGGTTTAAAAGGGTTGTCACTCATTCTATGCATTAAGGTGAAAAACCTTCTGTGGTGCAGCAGCCCCCCTTTTACTTACCTGAACCCGATCGCTCCAGTGACGGGGACGAGCACAGCAGCTCCAGCCACTGTCTGGGGTCCTCATTGGATAGATTGATAGCAGCAGGAGCCATTGGCTTCCACTGCTGTCAATCAAAACCAGTAACACAGCCAGGGGGCGGGGCCGAGTCCTGCTGTCTGTGTCAATGAGCGCAGCAGCAGGACTCGAGAGCGTGCCTGCATGAGTGCCTCCATGGAAAGTGGCTTTTCGTGGGGGCAATCAAGAAGAGGAGGAGCCAGGAGCGCCACACAGGGACCCCAGAAGGGGAGGATCGGGGGCCGCTCTGTGCAAAACCCTTGCACAGAGAGGGTAAGTATGACATGTTTGTTATTTAAAAAAAAAAAAAAAAAAAAAACTAACCTTTATAACCCTTTTAATTTCGAGTAAGTAAGCAGAGCAGGGACAAAGTGTTGTATGCAGTACCCTGTAGTCACCAATCAGAATACACTATGCTGAAGCTGGACCACTGCACAATGAATTCTGATTGCCTTCCATGGGTAGTACTTTGCAGATAGCATTTTTCTTCTGGTATCTTTTTAACCCTATATTTCCATCTGCAGTGCAGAGGCTACCTTATATGTTTATAATCCAGTAGTTGACACATATCTAAGACGAAAAGGGCCTGGGTGCTCAGCAAAGCATGAAGTACAAATAATCCAAAAGATAAGGTGACACCAAGGGGCTTAAAAGGTCAACACTCAATGATAAGGTTTATTTCAATGTTTGGACCAGGCAGAAGCTTGTCTTCCTCAGGACCTCATGCCTTGTCAAAATATCCAAATAAACCTTATTGCTGAGTGTTTACATTACAGTGTGCTGGTAAATATATGCTGATAGTTAAAATATGTAAAAATATTTGTAGAACTACCCCACTAGAGAGTTGCTGGATTTTGGGCCCCTCTATTTCTGTACAGCCAGGCAACACGCATTTTCCAACTTGCATCTAGACACAGAAACCAGTCCTTGGGCTTGTTTTTATGTTTAGAAAATTAAATTAATGCACTATCCTTACGCAATAAATTCACAAAGGTCCATGTGTGAACTATTAAAGTGCAAACAGTGCAGTATTGACAATCACAAGGCAAACCATTGATAAAGCGCTTAAGAAGCATTCCAATAAAAAAGTGATATATTCATCTATAATACATAAGCATTATTTAGCGCTGGTACATAGAAATAGGAAGATCTAAAGTTAAAGAATAGTCCCAACAACCGAAACATTAAAGTACATAATTTAATGTACTGGTTGTTGGGACCATTTTCAATTATACTGACTGCTGCATGGAACTTTAGAACTTCCTATTTCTATTTACCAGCACTGAGTAATGCTTATGTAGTATAGTTGAATTTATCACTTTTTTATTGGAATGCTTCTTTTGCACTTTATCAAGGGTTTGCGCTGTGATTGTCAATACCGCACTGTTTGGACAAGGATCTTTATGGATTTACTGTGTATGGATAGCGCATCAATTTAATTTCCTATATATGTTATTGTTGTGTGCGATATTGAGACTGCAGTTATCCTTTTTGTAGTTCATGTTGATTTTTGGTTTACATTGAATTAGTGCTTTCACAATTATTTTTTCACAGAGAGCAGAATTTTTATTCCTTTATTACTGTTTTTATGTTTCATTGAGAGAATAAAACTGGTATAGATATGAGGTGTTATGGGATACCCAAACTGAGTTGAGCAACAACTTGGCGGACAACTTCTCTATGTACAAGTTGCAGCAAAATTGGATCCTAGACTGTTCTCGCTCCAGAATACTGTCAGTCCTTAATGGAGAAGTAGCAAATATCTTCTGGCAGGAGTTATACTATATTTCCCCTTAGTAGAAATAGCAAAGTTCCAAACCGTATGCAGGAGCACTGTGTCCCCTTAGTAGAAAATAGCAAAGTCTCAACTATATGTAGGAACACTATGTCCCCTTGGTGGAAAATAGCAACATCTCAACTGTATGTAGGAGCTCTGTGTCCCCTTAGTGAAAAATACCAGTCCACCTGGCTGTTTTGAGAAATGTCCCAGAGCAAGGGATTTAGGTTAGCTGTGACACTGTCCCATGAAAGCATGCTAAATATTGCATCTGGGAGCCTTCTACCTTATTGCGCTTGATCAAGTAGAGGTACTCACACTGTCCCTTGAATCCTGCTGCTTGCATAGACTGCTGTTCAGGCATCTTTGTTCGCTGGGCAGGGTGTCTCCTGTATGAAAGGTAGGTTAGTGGAGATTCCTCTTCCTCTCTCCTCTGCTCCAGTCTGGAGGCAGAGCCCCCCAGCCCCGGGGTCCCCTCACAGGCCTCACAACTCCAGCCTAAACACTCCATCTTCCACCCGATAACAACAACACTGCTGTCCTGCTGTCCAGACTCTTCCATATTTATGAGCCCATCCAACCACCTTGCCAGGCCTCCTGCCTGTGGATTGATCAGATTCTCCTAAATATGCAGATCACTGCTCCTTCACCTCCACCCACAGCTTCTAGAACCAGGGGGAGGTGCCAGAAGACTGATCTGTAGAGCCCTCCAGCCTGACCTACATCTGAACCCACAGACTCACTTAACGAGGAAGTAAACTTCCTCTGCAGACATTTACCTATAGATAAGCCTATAATAAGGCTTACCTATAGGTAGTGTAAATATCTCCTAAATGTGTGCCGTTTAGGAGATATTTGATTACATGCAGCCAGTGGTGCCATTCCTTCCGAGCCCTGTGCCGTAAACAACGTCTCCCGTGTGCATGCTCGGGAGTGACGTCATTTCGGCTCCAGCCACTCACAGCGCCGAAGCCCACGAACTGTGAAGAAACTCCTAGGAAAATGTCAGCTGTCTCAGAGGTGTGTGGGCACCGCTGGAAGGTTTTGCTGGCAGTATTTCATAATGAGCTAGTATGCAATGCTTACTAGCTCACTATGTCTTTGTCTTACAGTTATTTTTTTTTTCTTTTTTAGAGTTTACAACCTCTTTAAGCTACAGTGAGTAAGTTAAATCTTCCTATCAACTTTGTACACTAGAGAGTGCTACATATTTATATAATACTTTTATGTATATGCTGAGAGTTAAAGTAATTATAAACCTTGTTTTTTTTTTTTTTTTTTTTTAACCAAAATAACAAACATCTCATATTTACCTGCTCTGTGTAATGGTTTTGCACAGAGTAGCCCCGATCCTCTTTTTCTGGGGTCCCCCGCCGGTGCTCCAGGCCCCTCTTTCTTTGGTGAGTGCCCCCAGAGAAAGCCACTTTCCCTGGGGGCTCCCATGCGTGCTTGCACTCAAGCTGCCCAGTCTGCGTCTATTGACATAGACCAGACGACTCTGCCCCGCCCCCGATCCCCCATCATGGCATTTGATTGACAGCAGCGAATGACAGGAGCCAATGGCTGCTGCCGCTATCAATCTGCCCAATGAGGAGGGAGATAGTGGCAAGAGCCGCTGCTCTGGTGATCATCATTGGATCAGATTGGGTTCAGGTAGGAATAAGAGGGGGCTGGGGGGCTCCTGCAACAAAGAAGGTTTTTTACCTTAATGCATAGAATGCTTTAGCCTGGTTTCACATATGTACGGTGCGAATTGAAGCTCAGGTTTCACTGGGGAGATAAAAATCTCCTGTTCAAAGGATTCATTGCGTTTTTGCTCAGGATTAGAGAGCAGGGAGAATGGGGGGAAAGGGGGAGGTGTAGTGAGGAGAAAGAGAAAATCCTTGTTCAGAACGCAATGCATCTGCGAATCAGATGCGTTCCCATAGGAGATAATAGGCTTGTAGTTCGCACCGCAATGCCCAAAAAACGCACACGTTTTTTGTGCAATGCGCAGTGCGAATGCAACGCACATATGTGAACCAGATGCATTCATATGAATGTATTTTAAAATGTCCTGCGAATTAGATGCGGTGTAAGCCGCATCTAATTCGCATAGGTGTGAACCCGGGCTTAAGGTAAAAAACCTTGAGGCTTTAGAATCACTTTAAAATTGTGTTAAAAATGTAATCCAAGTAGTTCTGTAGTGCTTAGTGCTTATACTGTATACAGTATAAAAAAAAACACTGTAAAAAAAAAAAAAAAAGCAAAACCGCATGTTCAAAAACGCGGCAAGCACCGCAAAAAGCACTGCAGAAACGCTCAAAAGCAACATGCATAGATGCGAATCGAGCCTAAGTCAGTAACAGCCAGACAGATAGCATTTTCTGAATTGCATTAGCAATGACCTCTATATTTCTTTTACACATGGCTTATGCTAGTATATTGATAAAAGAGGGTTAATAAATATTGAAGTGGTTCTAAAGTTTGGACATTTTGTTTACCTTAATGCATTCCTTACATTAGGGTAAGAAATGTCCCTGTATAGAAATATGTCTTGACTGTGATGAAGTCCAAATTTCGGATGTTTTAAAAAAACCTTCTTAGCAAAACACGAAGAGGAGGTTTGGGGTCACTCTGTGCAATACCACTTAGAGCAGGTAAGCATAGCATGTTTATTATTTTAAGCTTTACAATCACTTTAATGTATGACATCTTTCACAGAAGCATGAATGCTCACAGTTATTATATGATGTATAAGGCTCTGAATCTAGGCCCAAAGCCTTTATCTAGAGAAGAACAATAAGTTATTACCCTAAAAAAATTGAATCTAGCTGGAGCCACCGAAACCCAGAAGGAAGAATGGCTAAAGATGGAAGTTCTGTCAATGGTGACAACGCCCTGCTGAAAGGATCTATTTCACAGGTAAGTCTTTCAAAATGTGTTAGTAAGCAGTGCATACTAGCACATTATGCAATTAACTTGCAGTGGAACTTTATTTTTAGGACTTTACTACCTCTTTAACCTGCTCCATGCATTCCAATCTCTAATCAATATTTATAATTTACTGCACAGGGTGTCCCTAGAGAACATAATCATAATGAATCTCTAACTGTACTTACTATTTTAGAAGCATCAGGAGACGTTTAGTTAACACTGCAAATCTGCCAGTGCCTGAGAGTTTCACCATGTGGTGTGGCTTAGAATGTTTTGCATTCTTTCCTAGCAGATTCTTTTATCTTACCTTAACTCTTAGTGAACTACTTACAATATATATTTATATATTCTCATATGTTCCATTAGCCACGGCACTTTTCACAGCTACACCTGATTCACATTTGTTTTCCCAAATTGAAAGGACATGTGAACTTTGGATCGTGAACATGTAACTACAATTCCATTCACTGTTTCTAGAGGTGCACCGAATGAAAATTTTGTTAATACTATTAGCAATGTGTTTTAGTTTTAAGAGATTGCAGACATGATACAAGAGATGGTCAAAGACTGCTAAATGCATTTTTCTGGAGCTTTTCTTGCACTAAAGGTGCCAATAATGGCCAACAATAAATTCATTTTAATTTAAATTGATGATATTAAATTTAAAAAGTTGAATATAATACAATTATATATAAAAATATAAATATTAAAATATTTGGTGCACTGCTAACTGTTTCTTAATAAAAATTACTATCATTTGTTTGAAATGTTTTTTTTTTTTAATTCACTATAGATCTGTAGCATTGAACTTTAAACAACTCTTGCACTGAAAACAAATTGGAAGTTGGATTTACTTTGTGGTTATGCTCAGGAAGTAGTCATTTTGTTGCCATGATCTATGTGACATCAAAGTAAGAGGAGACTCTAATTCACCTATTTAGAGCTTTAGTTAGCGCTCATTTACAAAAAAGATATTGATAACATAGAACAGGTCCAGAGGCAGGTAACAAAAATTATGCAATGTCTGAAGGATAAAGCATATCAGAAGAGACTGGAGAAACTTAATATGTACAATAAACCTCATAAATAATAAAATATGACACAAATTATTTTCGTTGGAATATTATGGCCCAGAGCATTCAGAAATTGACAACTCAATTCTGAATACCTTGTCACAACTGCGGGGCTTGCTTCAGGCCCCCCCCCCCAAAGCCCAAAATTTAAGACCTTGAGACCTACTTAATTTCAATTAACACCGTTATCAGGAAAATTGCCTGCAGTGATTTCCAGAAGATGGTAACAAACTGCAATACCACACATTAGACGAATATATTTTGATGTTGCTTTATTAATTTGGATTTGTGAGCAAAAAAAAACTCAATCAAAAACTGATTGCCATATGTCTGAAAATAGTTCCCACACAAGCAAAAAAAAACTTTAATATCTCCATTTAATTTGTGCATGGGAACAAATCCATCTTGATTTCCACTAGAGCTGCACGATTAATCATGGAGAATCGTTATCGCGATTCTCCACCCGCCACGATCGCATTCCCGGATTCTGACCATTAAACAAATTGTTGTCAGCTTAAAAACGTGCGCGCCGCAATTGATGGTGTCCCCGGGATGCTGGCATCACTATTGTGGCCGTGGCGTGAGGCTGCCTGTTCGGAGCGGAGGATAAGCGATTGGAGCCAGCGTGAAACGCAAATGGCGGAGATACTGGAACTGACGTCAGCAAAGAATGTGATTGGTCAGTAAGTATGTTTCTTCTTCCCAGAGGTCTCGGGACAGAGCACCACCATAAGCTTGACTGCAGCACTGAGTGGCACTGGCGAAATGTGAGCTGCTGCTATACTGCTTTTTTTTTTTTTTTTTTTTTTTTTTTAAGAATCAGCAAATGCTTTTTAATCTCTTGCTCTCCCAATCAATCTCTCTCTCTTTCAATCAATCTCTCAATCAATCAATCTCTCTCAATTCCTCTCAATCAATCACTCTCAATCAAATCACTTTCAATCAATCTCTCTCAATATCAATCGCTCTCAATCTCTCTCAATCAATCTCTCAATCAATCAATCTCTCTCAATCCATCTCGCTCAATCACTTTCAATCAATCAATCTCTATCAATCTCAATCAATTGCTCTCAATCAAATCAATATCTCTCAATCAATGTTATTACTATCTTGTTTGTTCAGAGGTTGTAAATCTTTAAAATAAAAAGTTTGAGAATTGTGAGAGAATCATGATCTTTATTCTCTAAGCAAAAAAAATCGTGATTCTCATTTTTTCCAGAATCGTGCAGCTCTAATTTCCACCTACATTTCAACCCCATATAATCACCAGCAGGGAAAATGTAGGCAACAGCCAATGCCACACCAAACGAGGGAACTCAAACCAATGTTCTTGACCTCCTCTCCTTGAAAGTCAAAAGTTCTTTGTAGCATTCAGGCATGCTCCTGCCCATCATTCCATTCAAAAAAATGTATTTTTTGTTATGAATGAAAAATTACATGAATACGTGTGTTCAAACTTCCACCAAATGAGGACACACATAAGACTGGAACCTGGTGGATTTTCACCACCAATTCTTCTGGCTGAGGTTCTCACAGCCCTGACCTGGCCGCTTCTGTACTCGCCTCAATTCAGAAAGAGTGAAAACCATAGTCTGCTATTGTACAGCCCATCTTCCCAAAGCATTGTTTAAACACTGCCACAAATTGGTAATGGGACAATGGTGACCCATCCCTTTGAAGTACCGTAATAAACACCCAAGCAATGCAGGATGATATTCTATAAAACAAGCATAATAATGTACTGGGCAGTTGACGAGTGACTGCACCCACTGCAATTGTATCTGAATACCCCTCCACGCTGATCAGTTTTAGAAGGTAATATAGGGTGCAATGTTCCTTTTACATTTTAGAGCAATAAGACTTAGTAATTAACTGATTCTAAAACCTTAATTAAAGGCCAGAGCAAAGGCCAATAGGAAAAGACATGTCGTATAGGCATCTTCATCTTGATAATCTCAACCTAGGGATAGACGTACAGAAACTGTTTGTCGTAGCATAGGGAGGTGTTGCCCCCATATGCCTGATATGCTTCAAATATTGAGTCTAAATAACAAAAAACGCCTGAGCATTGTTCTAATGACTTCTCACCAATAATGCTCCCCGGGATTGAAAAAGCCTAAAGCCAGTTATTAAATGCACAAAGTATTGGACGATATCTACATCTGTCCTAATCCACCTCCTTCCCTTGCTCTTTGCCCTTTTCCCATTTTTCAATTGAAAAGCCACCAGTGGCAAAAGCGGTAAAAATATCAATATATTCTCTGTTCCAGACTTTCTCCCTAAGCTCTCTTTCTTTACATTTGCCTCCAAAGGACCCTCAAAAACGCATACCTGCTACGCTTTGCGGCATCTGATATGGGCACAGGAATATCAACTTCTTAAACCTCACCCTTATCCTTCCCATGAGTGCTAGTAGAAATCACTGAGAAATCAGCACTGGCTAGTTTCTCTACAGTACCTGTGCTGCTAGCAGTAAGTCGCATCACACCCCTTCAGTTCATGTAGACCCAGGTGGCATCAGTATTTACTCCCATAGATTCCTTCCTCTGGGTATTAAAAACAGGATCCTGCATTGGTGAAGTAACCCAGACTGCCTCTGAATCACCCACACAAGAATCTTTCACAAGTCTGTGTAATATTATATGCAAGGTGGACAAAGGTGACCCAGTAGTAGGACTCTCGCCCTACGGCAGTCCTCCCTGATTAATCCATGAAAGGGTTAATGGACATGCTTCATTGGACCCCGCTGCCTGCTAACCGTTGCAGAATCCATGGGGGATTCCACCCTGCAACACAGGAGGTATAACATTTTGAGGCTCACCTGAACCTAATGGTACACCACAGGGGGCCAGCTGTGGTGCTGCTGTTCCCAGCTCCACTGATTATCCTGATGGCAAAACTTCTCTGGATGCCTCCTGAACAGCGCTGCCTGTGAATGAAAGGCACTTGACCTGATGGCCTGGATGCATCCAGCTGCAGCAGAGCTGATGAGGCAGTGCCAGAACCCCGGGACTGCCATTTTGCTCAGGGACGTCAATCTGTATTCTATAAAGGAAGCAAAAGAGAGGAGACGCTGTCGCCCCACCCCCCAGCCTGGGCAGACACAAACCTCAACACCTGGGGTCCAATGCAGAGCACTGCACAGCCCTGCACAATCCATTAAAACATCAGAAGAAATTTTTTGCGGAGGTTTTTGGCCACTAGCGGGGCGCTTTTAATCCCCGCTAGCGGCTGAAAAAGGGTTAAAACATCCATGATTGATCCATCCTGTGTAAATCTATCTAATCTATCTATCTAATCACTGGCTAAGTGTTTGTGGTCTTGTGACCATGCTCACTTCCTGTTGATATTTGCTGAACCATTTGAGAAGTGTTTTATTTGGCCACATGACCATGTTCACATGACTATTCATTTCAGGTATTTATATAGCGCCGTCAATTTACGCAGCGCTTTACATATACATTGTACATTCACATCAATCCCTACCCTCAAGGAGCTTACAATCTAAGGTCCCTAACTCACATTCATACATACTAGGGACAATTTAGACAGGATCCAATTAACCTACCAGCATGTCTTTGGAGTGTGGGAGGAAACCGGAGTACCCGGAGGAAACCCACGCAGGCACAGGGAGAACATGCAAACTCCAAGCAGGCAGTGTCATGGTTGGGATTCGAACCAGCAACCCTTCTTACTGCTAGGTGAAAGTGCTACCCACTACACCACTGTGCCACCCATCACACAGTTGATGGTATATGTCATGTGTTCCGATACTTCTTTATGGTCGCATGGCCCTGCTTACTTCCTGTTGATATCTGTTTAATCATTTAAAAAATGGGTTTGTGGTGACATGACTACACCAACATAACTACAAACACATGGCAATGTTATACGTCATGTGAAAGTAATGATATTGCACAAGATCGTGACCCGGATTTTTGCATGAAGAATGGTATCAGATTTCATTATCCACCATCAAAGACTTATAGTTGTCAATTCCCAGGAACCTGTATATTTGCAAAGGATGGGATCATTGGTAAGGAGATACCAGTGTTTCTTAAGTATTTCTCGTATACATGAGTGTTGGTGGGTATAGGTAAATATCATCATGGCGGTATCTTCCTCATTTTGTCAGGGTCTCTTACACAGAGCTTCCTGTCTGGTCTGCTTAGATCAGGGGTCTCAAACTCGCGGCCCTCCAGCTGTTGCAAAACTACAAGTCCTATGAGGCATTGCAAGGCTGACAGTTACAAGCATGACTCCCACAGGCAGAGGCATGATGGGACTTGTAGTTCTGCAACAGCTGGAGGGCCGCCAGTTCGAGACCCCTGGTTTAGATGTTCTTTTGTAAGCCTTTTTAAGCGTTGTCTTTGAGTATTACCTATCGCACAATCTCATTCGTAATTCATCTGCTTCTTGCTTGCATAGTATAACATTAGAGCAGATTCTACGTAACCTGAGATATTGTCTGTAAGGGATACTATTGATAAGAGGGGTCAGATGGAAACTGTTAGCGTGTTGATATCTGTTTAATCATTTGAAAGATGGGTCACATGACTACACCCACTTGACTACAATCACATGGCAATGTAATACGCCATGTGACCGGATATCCCTCTGCTTTCTTTATGCCCTATCAAAGATGGTGATGCAGTTGGTCACATGACTTTGAGCATGTGACTCATGATCATGTGGAGCTATTCTACATCACACTTGGCTTTTTTGGCGCAATTTCAGGCTGCCACACCCCTCTGCTTCCTCTCCCTTTATATAAGTTGGTATGCACATGGATCTGGGCCACACACAGCAAAGCCTTCCACAGGGGTGTAGCACCAAAATGTAAGCCGTATCTCTGCTCAACCATTCCAGCAACCACTGTGCGACTTTATGTCCTAAAGTGGATATTTATTCCATTCAATTGCTTCTATTACAGGGGCACACTTTTCCCCTATGTATGCAGCAATACCAACTTGAGCCCCAAAAAAAGGTCTCCCACTATGTGATAAGTTCCGTTTTTACACATTCAGGTGGGTCTGTGGGTTTTTTTTGTTTAATCTTTTGTTTTGTTTTTTAATATGACAATTGCTTAACAGTTTGCTATGCCCCCTCTTTTAGTTATTCCATGAGCCTCTATAATTAAGGAGACTGTATACTTATCCATTTAATAACTTGGTCCGGTATCCATGGGCCATCTCTTGGTACTATTGGTAAGTACCATTCGTATATACTCTCTGGATCTCTTCTTTTGTAATATTTCTTTATTATATATACCCTATCTAAAGGGTCAATATCTGATTATTGACTTGGTTTATTGTTAGATATTGTATTGAACACGCTTATAGTGGGAATTTGGGACCACTTACCGCTGTGTGTGATTTATACTCAAATACCTATACATGACTACTATATACCAGGTGAGAGCTAAGTCTAGTATAAATCGGTCTTTGAATTGGGGGACCTTTAGCACCTTAATCTATAATGCATATATTTTTTATTTAGTGGTATCTACTACAGACCACATGATATATGTGTATCCCATTACTTTAGACACACATATGCAATTTTGTTTTTTCGGCTATTTGTCAGTTTGGTCAAGTTCTCTCACACCTTGAGCCACAAGTTTACCAGGCAAGCATACACGTTGTTATGTTTATATGTAATTAGTCTCTGTATATGTACTTCTACTGGAGAAATGTTGTAACAATCATAATTCATACTTGTATAGATATAGACTACATTAAATACTTACACATGTACTTCCTTTTCTTTTTAATGTTTCTTTTACCTTGATACAGTATTAATCTTTGTACCATAGGTCCAGTCCTCTATAACTGCATTATTGGGTAACTGGTAACTGTGTCCATACAGGGTGTTGTTTGTATGTTAGTTAAAAAAACATATAAACATGTTGTAATAAAATGTATAATTTTTTATTGATTCTCTCTCATTATGTGCTCACAAAGTCTGCTAATTTTTTGACTTGGTCAGTCCTTGAATATATATTTTGAATGTTGGCATGGTGAGGATCTGCCCTACTTATCTTATAAATAACCTCTAAATTGGTGTGAATTGACGAAATATGTGTTTATTTCACCAAAAATGCAAGAAATCAATATAGGTTCATATAAATGTATATAATCCTATACCCAGTGATCATTAATGCATCCTTAGAAGTTATGAAATTATTATTACAACTGAGAATGTAAACTCCACCAAAAACTCCACTGCATACTAGCATATTATGACAGACTTACCTAAAAAAACAGACACACCGTTACTGCTGACAGGGACTCCATTGTCACGTCTTCTTTCTGGCTTCATGGGCTCAGGCCGTTTGAATTGAACAGGTGACACGGCCACGATGCAGCTCTCTCAATTGACAGCATGCCGGCCATTGTGGGTGCAGTGCGCATGAGCCAGTGACATCACCAGCTGCTACACATGTAAATATGCACAGTACACATTTAGAAAATATTTACTGTACAGGCTTACCTGTAGGTACAACATAAAAAGCGTTTTTTACTACCGCTTTAATAAAGGCAAAGCATCACAATACTGATCGGTTAGCTGGCATTTTTTAGAAATACAGGTCTGTAATGACAGCCTTCATATTTCTCTTATGACAGGTGCACTTGAATGCACATTCTGGCTATAAGCAATGTCCCACTTTGTTTTTTTTCCTATGAAAATATGCATTATATTTAAACTCTTAGTTTAGGGTTTAATTACTATAGCAGTTACAGTATGTCTATTTTTAGTTATAGTAATTACACTTTTAGTAATTATATTTTTTAAATTTTCTTTAGGACACAGCATACTAAAAGTTTTACTGCTGTAAGCAGGCTTCTATTAAGCTTGCATGTGGCTGATCAAAAACAATGCCAGTCATTTTAAGAGATGATCACTTTGTAAAGTTTTATGAAGCTTCAATCTCTGTTTCATATCAGTGTGGAAGTCAGAAAAGAAAGTTCAGATTCTGTCACATAGTGTGTTATCTTTTGCTGATCCTTTGGATTGCACAACAGTAGCAAAAATTCCAAATCTTTTGGCAGGTAAAACAGTTCACATACTGTATATGAATTTCAATTGTACAGCTTGTCTTGCGTTCTGTGAATAATTTCAGCAGCACTGATTTTAAAACAATATCCTGCACGACAGTTAGACTGAAGTTCTGAATTAACAACATATGCATTACAGTGTGGAGCTTCTGATAGTTTTGTATGGTTTGAAGGGAGCATGTTTCAAACAAAAATCTGCCTGACCCTGTCACTTTAAAAAAAACAGTTAGCAACTATATATGTGAAGACACTTGAATGCATCTGGCAATAGATAAAGCAGCTTTCATTAACCCCCGAATGTCCGAAACTTGTGGCATTTTGACCAAAGCTCTGGCACATTCTGGTAATGTGGGATAAATGCAGCGTACCTACTACCGTCTGCCTGCTACACATTTCTATCTGCCTGTAAGGTAGCATCCCAATAGGAAAAAAAATGGAGGTTTGGAAGAAGAGATCAAACTCCTATGCTACCCAGAATCATCACAGCTTTGCCAGTTCAGAACAGAAAGCAAGAGAAAATGTACTAGATTGCAAAGAACTATACATAGAGTGCCTTGAAATAGTATTCATACCACTTGGAATTTTCCACATTTTGTCATGTTACAACCAAATTCGTAAATATATTTTATTGGGATTTTATGTGATAGACCAACACAAAGTGGCACATAATTGTGAAGTGGAAGAAAAATTATAAAATGGTTTTCCAATTTTTTTACAAAAAAAATCTGCAAAATGTGGTGTGCATTTGTATTCAGCCCCCTTTACTTTGATACCCCTAACTTAAATCTCTTGGAATAAATTGCCTTCAGAAGTCACCTAATTAGTAAAAAGAGTGCACTTGTAATTTAGGCTCAGTATAAATACAGCTGTTCTGTGAAGCACTCAGAAGTTTGTTAGACAACCTTAGTGAACAAACAGCATCATGAAGGCCAAGGAAAACACCATATGGGTCAGGGATAGAGTTGTGGAGAAATTTAAAGCAGGGTTAAGTTATAAAAAAAAATAATCCCAAGCTTTAAATATCTTATGAAGCATTGTTCAATCCATCATCTGAAAATGGAAAGAGTATGGCACAACTGCTAACCTACCAAGGCATAGCCATCCACCTAAACTGACAGGCAGGGCAAGGAGAGCATTAATCGGTGAAGCAGTCCAGAGGCCCATGGTAACTCTGGAGGAGCTGCAGAGATCCACAGCTCAGGTGGGAGAATCTGTCCACAGGACAAATATTATTTGTGCACTCCACAAATCTGGCCTTTGTGGCAAGAAGAAAGATATCGTTGAAGAAGAAGTCCAATTTGCAGTTTGGCCATGTGGGGGAAACAGCAAACATGTGGAAAAAGGTGTTCTGGTCAGATGAGACCAAAATTGAACTTTTTGACCTAAACAAAAGGCTATGTGTGGTGGAAAACTAACACTGCACATCACCCTGAACACACCATCCCCACTGTGAAAACATGATGGTGGAGGCATTATGTTGTGGGGATGTTTTTTTTCAGCAGGGACAGGGAAGCTGGTCAGAGTTGATGGGAAGATCGATGGAACCAAATACAGGGCAATCTTAGAAGAAAACCTGTTAGAGTCTTCAAAAGGCTTGAGACTGGGGCGGAGGTTCACCTTCCAGCAGGACAACAGCCCTAAACATACATCCAACGCTACAATGGAATAGTTTGGATCAAAGCATATTAATGTGTTAGAATGGCCCAGTCAAAGTCCAGACCTAAATCCAATTGAGAATCTGTGGCAAGACTTGAAAATTGCTGTTCACAGATGCTCTCCATCCAATCTGACAGAATTTGAGCGGTTTTGCAAAGAAGAATGGGCAAAAATGTCACTCTTGATGTGCAAAGCTAGTAGAGACATAACTAAAAAGACCTGCAGCTGTAATTGCAGCTAAAGGTGGTTCTACAAAGTATTGACTCAGAGGGGCTGAATACAAATGCATGCCACACTTTTCAGATATTTATTTGAAAAATATTTTGAAAACCATTTATCATTTTCCTTCCACTTCACAATCATGTGCCACTTTGTGTTGGTCTATCACATAAAATCCCAATAAAATACATTTACGTTTTCGGTTGTAACATGACAAAATGTGGAAAATTTCAAGGGGTATGAATTCTTTTCAAGGCACTGTACCTATAATAAAGTTCTATATCTCATATTCCCCAACCATGATGAAGGGGCAAAGCCCTGAAATGTGTAAGTGGAGGCATCTTAGGTTGTTACCTGCCTGTCCTCTTTTTACATCGTTAATATTAGAGCAGTGCACATCCTCCAGCCCTAATGGTACCACAGAGGAGTTAAGATATTTTCCTTCAGCGCAGTTCAGTGCTTCCTCTATGGGATCCACAGCCTGTGATATGATACGTATGAGGCTTGGAATTTGAAAACATCATGGTGTGGGCTGTTTTTCAGCATGCAGTACTGGCAAACTTCATATCATTGAAGGAAGGATGAATGGAAAAGTGTAAATTTTGGATAAAAATCTGCTGCTATCTACCAGGATGATGAAGATGAAACGAGGGTGAACATTTCAGCAAGACAATGATCCCAAACACAAAGCCAAGGAAACTCTCAATTGGTTTCCAAGAAAGAAAAAAAGCTGCTAGAATGGCCCAGCCAAGCACTTGACTTGAATCCAATAGAAAATCTATGGAAAAACTAAAGATCAGAGTTTATAGAAGAGGCCCATGGAACCTACAAGATTTGAAGACTGTGTAGAAGAATGGGCCAAAATAACACCTGAGCAACGCATGCGACTAGTTTCTCCATACAGGAGGCGTCTTTAAGCTTTCTTTGTGCTTGTAGCTGGTGCCCCTGGGGAAGGAATGGTTACCCCTTCCCATTTCACGGATGTTTATGGTGCCCCCCCCCCTATCGGTGGCAGATAAATACAAGGGAAGAGCAGCTGAAAGGGGGCTGTCGCTTGATCAGTGTATGGGAACTAGAAAGGAGATTATGTCGCTATGGGATTGAACTTTGCCTTAACGCTCTTCCCTTGGCAAGAACACGGTCGGGGTTCCCAGTATATAAATATTATGGACTTTATAGACTTTCTACATGTTTGGGATATGAGCTACTATGGGCAAGGGATACCATGAGAAACCAGAGGTTAGGAAGGATTATTGAATGTGGAATGCTGTGAATAAGAACAAAAGTATGTGTGTAAGCACCTTTAGTAAAAGACAAGTTCTGTTTACAAGTTTTGACTGGTCTGAAGTTATTCAAGGGTATAAGTAAAGGGGTTAATGCATGACATATTTCATAACATTGGCACATCAGGGCAGTGATAGAGTATGGAGAAGATGCAGTAAGAAGTGGTCAAGTTAACCCTTTGAGGGTTGAGCTGTCGTCACCAATGAGCAGGGCTGGACTAGGACAAATATTTGGCCCCGGACTTCATCCAGACCAGCCCACTCTAATTTTGCAAACACGCACAAAAACAGTATTCTGTGCACTTGCACGAGAGTGACGTCATCAAGGCCCAGCTATCCACACAGCAGGAGCACGCAAACCCAGAAGGAAGACCGGGTGAAGGGGGAAGCTCTTGTCAGCAGTGACAGCACGCTGCTGGAGGGCTTTGCTTCAAAGGTAAGTTTGTCATGTGACAAAATCGTGCCCACACTGCAAGGGCTTGTTTAGGTCCAGGCAGCATGAAAAGGGAATATTTGCTTACTTGATCCTCCATCCTGCTAGACCGGTCCTCAGAGAGTCTTCTCCCCTATGCTCCAGTGGTCTAAGGTCTTCTGATGTCAGTAAGACTGATGTAAAAACCATAACCCCAATTCTTTTCATTGGGGCCCCCTTCATTCTATAGGGTCCTTATTCCAGGCCCCCTACATCCCATACAACCCCCTACATTCCATAGGGTCCTTCTTCCCATTGGGGGCCCCCTTCATTCCGGCCCCTGAACACAGTGCACCTAAGGACTTATTTTTTTTTTTTTTTTTGTGACTGCCTGGGGGGGGGGGGGGGGGGGGAGGCAGCGCCTGTGAGCCCACTATGGACGGGCCGCCACTGACCCCTTCCCTACCAGTGACATTTACACAGTAATCAGTGCATTTTTATAGCACTGATCGCTGTATAAATGTCAATGGTCCCAAAAACATGTCAAAAGTGTCTGATCTGTCTGCCGCAGTGTTGCAGTACCGATAAAAATCGCAGATCGCCGCCATTACTAGTAAAAAAAAAAAAAAATTATAAAAATGCCATAAATCTTTACCATAGTGCATAGTCCATACCATATGCAGACGCTATAACTTCACCGATGAAGAAAATTGTTTTTTAAAAACATTTTTGGGGATATTTATTATAGCAAAAAGTAAAAAATATTGTTTTTTTTTTCAAAACTGTTGGTCTTCTTTTGTTTATAGTGCAAAAAATAAAAACGGCAGAGGTGATCAAATACCACCAAAAGAAAGCTCTATTTGTGGGAAAAAAATGGCCGCAAATTTATTTTGGGTACAGCATTGCATGACCGCGCAATTGTCAGTTAAAGCGATGCAGTGCCAAATTGTAAAAAGTGCTCTGGTCAGGAAGGGGGTAAAGATAAGTGCAGCACTGCTAATCTCTCTCCTATATAAATCGGATGTACAAAATATTTAAATAATAATAAATGCAATATTCATTTAACCACTTACCCACTGGGCACTTAAACCCCCTTCCTAACCTGACCAATTTTCAGCTTTCAGTGCTCTCACACTTTAAATGACAATTACTCAGTCATGCAACACTGTACCCATATGAAATTTTCGTCTTTTTTTTTTACACAAATAGAGCTTTCTTTTGGTGGTATTTGATCACCTCTGGGTTTTTTATTTTCTGTGCTATAAATGATAAAACACCGAAAATTTTGTAAATAAGTAATTTTTCTTCATAAATTTGGGCCAAAACTTATACTGCTACATATCTTTGGTAAAAATAACCCAAATTAGTGGATATTATTTAGTCTGTGTGAAAGTTATAGAGTCTACAAGCTATGGTGCCAATCACTGAAAATTGATTACACCTGATGTACTAAGGCCTCTCTCAATTCTTGAGACCCTAACAAGCCAGGAAAGTACAAATACCCCCCAAATGACCCCTTTTTGGAAAGTAGACATTCCAATGTATTTAGTAAGAGGCATAGTTAGTTTTTTGAAGTTTTTTTATTTTTAGTTTTTTTCACACCAAGTTGTCATTATAACAGGTTATTTCTCTCACATGGCATGCACATTCCACAAATGACACCCTAAAATATATTCTGCTGCTGCTCCTGAGTATAGCGATACCACATGTGTGAGACTTTTACACAGCCTGGCCACATACAGAGGCCCAACATTGAAGTAGCACATTCAGGCGTTCTAGGAGCATAAATTACACATCTAATCTCTCATCCACCTATTACACTTTTGAAGGCCCTGGAGCACCAGGACAATGGAGACGCCCACAAAGTGAACCCATTTTGGAAAGCAAACACCCCAACGTTTCATTGGATGGTTCATTTTTTTCCAGAAGTTTTTGGAAAATGTGGGAAAAAAAATGAAAACGCATTTTATTTTTACACAAAGTTGTCCATTTCTAAAATATTTCCAACACGTAGCATGTACATAGCAAAAATGACACCCCAAAATATATTCTGCTACTCCTCCTATGGCAATACCACATGTGTGAGACTTTTACACAGCCTGGCCACATACAGAGGCCCAACATTGAAGTAGCACATTCACTAATTTCCTTACAATCTATCACATTTTTGAAGGCCCTTCACATTTCTAACACATAGCATGAACATACCAAGAATTACCTAAAATACATTCTGCTGAGCAAAGGGTAAACAAAAGATTACCTGTGGTTTTAGTAGTGCAGTTTTCCACAGGAGGAGAGCCCTGATCCAGGCAGCAGGCAGGGATGTGGTCAGCGACAGTGAATGGAATTGTCCATAGTCAGTACAGGCAGGGATACTGTCCATATACAGTCCAGGGTCAGTGCAAGTAGAGACATTGCCAGCAGTGCCAAAATATTGGTCCTGATAATAAGCAGGAACATGGTCCAAGTAGCAGGCCAGGAAAGAATGGGGACAGGGGTAGAGGCTTCTCCCACCCAAATCTCTTTGAAGCCTCTGAGTCTCCAGACCCTAATCTGGGAATGAGAAAACTAAAAAATTAGTTTTCTTCATCCAGAAAAATATTTCTGGAGCCCCTCACATATGCGAGACCCCTGTGTTCCCACTAGCATACCAGGGTAAATGATCAGTCCAAGAGGCAGGCAAAAAACGTGGTCAAACAGTCCAGGGTCAGTTCCAGAGCAGGCAGAGGTAGGTACAGTTTAGCGTTAGGAAGAAGCTTGGTCGTATAACAGGCCAGGGTCAGTTCCGGATAAGGCAGAGGTATGTTTATCGTTATGCAGAAGCTTGGTCGTATAACAGGCCAGGGTCAGTTCCAGAGAAGGCAGAGGTATGTACAGTTCAGTGCAGTGGCATAAGGGGTGTGGAGGAAAATTACAGGAAATGAGCATTACGTTTACCATACTTCTCTAATAATGTAGAGAAGTATGGTAATAGCGGAAACATTCACCTATACAGAGGCCTGGTTGAGAAGGACATTGGGGACAATAATACGTGGTGTCTCTGCTAACTCCTCCTCTGGAGCACAGCTGGCATTTCTTCTGATGTCTGTGGCCTGTTTCACAGGGGGGGATTTTCTCAGGAAAGTGGCGTTCGTGGAGTCTGCTCACGGAATCAGAGCGAATATTATCTGGTGGGCTTTCAGGGTACAAAAGGGTGGAGATTACTTGTTCCTGGTAGTGCAGATAGGATACGGGGGTCTCATTAGATTTTTGGTAAACAACATAAGTGTTATACATGGCCAAACTGAAAAAATAAATGGACACTTTTTTATACCAATGACGGGATTTTCTTGTGGGAAGGTAGGGTTCAATCGTCTGATCATTGAAGTCCACTCCCCCCTTAAACAAATTATAGTCATAGATACAAGCTGGTTTCTGGATTGTGCCATTTCTTCTGGAGACTTCCACGTAGGTGTCATTATGGATTGTCATGAGCATGTGGACGTTTTGTCTTTCCCTCCACTTGACAGCCAATAGCTCCTAGTTCCGCAAAGACACCGTCTCCCCTCATCGTAGCCTTTCATTGATGAGTTTTTGCGGGAAGCCCTTTCTATTGGCTCTTATGCCCTGTACACACGATCGGACATTCCGACAAAAAAATCATTTTTTTTCCAGACGGATGTTGGCTCAAACTTGTCTTGCATACACACGGTCACACAAATCTTGTCGGAAATTCCGAACGTCAAGAACGCGGTGACGTACAACACAGCAATAGCCTGTAGCCCGGCTCTTCTGCTTGCTTCCGAGCATGCGTAGAACTTTGTGCGTCGGAATTGTGTACACACGATCGGAATTTACAACAACGGATTTTGTTGTCGGAAAATTTGAGATCCAGATCTCAAATGTTGTGTGACGGAAATTCCGATGGAAAACGTCCGATGAAGCCTATACACGGTTGGAATTTCCGACAACAAGCTCCCATCGAACATTTTCCGTTGGAAAATCCGACCGTGTGTACGGGGCATTACTGTATCACATGCTGGGGTGTCTCTCCGGGTGTCTGTCCGGTGAAGATTGCGGAAGAGGGGCAAGCTTGTATAAAAACTATCCACATAAAGATGGTATCCCTTTCCAAGGAGTGGATTGACAAGCTCCCAGGCTCCAATATACTCTGGGCATTCAGGGGGATGCAGTTGGGAGTCCTTCCATTCGTAAACCCGGAAGGTGTAAATGTACCCGTGGCTCGGTTAGAAAGTCTGTACATTTTTACCCCATATTGGGCCCTTTTGCTGGGAATAAACTGTTTGATGCCCAGCCTGCCTGAGAATTTTACAAGGGACTCATCCACGGATATATTCTGTTCAGGGGTATATAACTGGGGGAATTTTTCAGAGAAATAATTTAGGAGTGACCGAATTTTAAATAATTTGTCAAAAGCTGGGTCATTTCGGGGAGGGCACTGGGTGTTGTCATTATAGTGGAGGAACAGCAAAATCATAAGGTATCTTGATCTTGGCATAAGCGATGAGAAGAGTGGCATGTGGTGGATGGGGTTGGTAGACCAATAGGAGTACAATTCGTTGTTTTTTTTGTGAGTCCCATAGTAAAAGCTAGGCCTAAGAAAATTTTGAATTCCTCTATGGTAAGTTCCCTCCACTCAAAGGGAAGGGCATAACTAGAGCCAGGGTTACTTACTATGTACTGCTGTGCATAGAGGTTGCACTGGGCCACAATGAATGATAGTAAGTCTTCGGTGAAAATCAAATGAAAAAAATCAAGCATGAAAAAATCATCGGTGTTCACCTGGACACCTGGCTGGGTGGTAAAAGGGGGGATATTTGCTGCTCCGGAATTAGGGGGAAGCCACAGGGGATTTTGAAGGGCATGGCCCCTATCCCTTTGGGGCTGAGATGACACCCTACTGGTGCCTGGCCTTTGTTGCAGTGGCACTGCGCTTAAGGTGGACGGCACTGCTCTTGAGGTGGACGGCACTGCTGTCGAGGTGGATGGCCCTGCGCTCAAGGTGCATGGCCCTGCGCTGCTGGTAGTAGGCTGCTTCTCCACGCCAGAATGCTTTCTTTTCACGGGCACACGTTCCTCTTCCGATTCTATATCAGACCCACTGCTTGTCACGGGTTCATAGACCGAATCCGAATCGGACTGAGACTCAGAGAGCTCCCCGCTGCTCTCATTGGTCATGCTTAGACGCTGGTAGGCCTCCTCGCTAGTAAAATATTTTTTTGCCATACTGGTGGCTGGTGAGGCTGCACTGCAGAGTACTGATGTGCACTATTGGGCACTGTATGGGCACTAATGAGTTGCACTGATGGCACGGTAGTGGCACAGATGGGCACTGATTGTACTGTAGTGGCACTGATTGTACTGTAATGATACTGATGGTACAGATGAACACTGTGGTGGCACTGGTGGATACAGGTGGCACTGGTGGGCACAGGTAGCACAGGTGGGCACAGGCAGCACTGGTGGGCACAGGTGGCACTGATGTGGCACTGCAGTGGTGCAGATGAGCACTGATGGGCACAGGTGGCACTGGTGCTCACTGTAGTGGCACTGGGGTGGCTCTGGTTGCACTGATGTGGCTCCAGTGGCACTGAGGTAGCACTGGTGGGCACAGGCGGCACCAATGTGGCACTGCAGTGGCACAGATGAGCACTGCTGGGCACAGGTGGCACTGATGAGCACAAGTGGCCATGGTGTGGCACTGGTGTTCACTGTAGTGGCACTGGTGTGGCTCTGGTTGCACTGATGTGGCTCCAGTGGCACAGAGGTGCCACTGGTGGGCACAGGCAGCACTGGTGGGCACATACGGCACTGATGTGGCACTGCAGTGGTGCAGATGAGCACTGATGGGCACAGGTGGCACTGATGGGCACAGGTGTGGCACTGGTGTTCACTGCCGTGGCTCTGGTGGCACAGAGGTGGCACAGGTGGCACTGTTGTGCACTGATATATATATAAAATAACTCACAGTTGGGCACACAATAGCTTTCCTCTCCTCTCACGCTGCATCGGTGTGAGGAGAGGAGAGCGATGAACTCCTGATGACCCTGTTTCCCTGCATTGTTTACATTTGTGATCGCTCTGTCATTGGACGGAGCGTTCACGTGGTAAAGGGCCGCTGTCATTGGCCCTTTACCGTGATCCGTGTTCTGCTGGGTCCCGTGAACCTGGCAAGCACGGATGTTCCCGTTTGCACGCCCAAGGGGGCACGTGGGATCGGTTTTCTGGGAGGACGTCGGTGTACGCCCTCCCAGAGTTATCAAACCGCCCTGTAGTCGTCATTCTGCTATGGGCCGGTCGGTAACTGGTTAATGTATCTCCTATTAAATATAGTTTATATATATAAGTGAAAATAAAATTCTATACATCCTTGATTGTTGTGAGTTCTAATTCTTGTGTAATCCACCACTGTGCTCCTCACGTTCTCTACAGATAATGCCCAGATGTGCACACCATCACCAGTCATTATACCTGCTCACCTCGGCAGTGAGTCAGACTCAAAAAAAATTTCTTTACTCCCGCTCTGGTCTCACTTTTCCCTCTTCTGACCTGTTGCTCTGTGTCCACTTTCAAATAAACAGCCTTCCCGGGAAAAACACATAGATTATGATAATGATCTCTCGGATGCAAATCCCCACTATTTTACTCCTTCCTCCACTCCAAAATTACTGCTCGATATTTCCTCTTAGGATATGGGTCTGCTGTGGCTGTGTGACAACACGGGCTCGGCTCCTCCCCTCTACACATGTATCGGCCTCTGATTGGCCTTTCTCTACTGGCCCATACTCATGTAGAGGGGAGGTGCCGAGCCTGTGACGTTACACAGCCACAGCGGAGCCATATCCTAAGAGGAAATATTGAGCAGTAATTTCGGAGTGGAGGAAGGAGTGAAGTAGCGGGGATTTGCATCTGAGAGAGGGTGTCCTTGCCCTAACCCTCTCTCCCACAGTTCTGTTAAGAGACAATAAATCTCTTGTTCGCATTCAAAAAGTGACTGGCGCCCTTCATTACTTCTACAAGGAAGGATGTCAGCTCTCCCTAACGCTTGAGGTCACCATTGGGCCTCTGGGGCTTCGGGACCCTGCTACATTAGGAAGTGGTATTTTAGCATGGTCTTACCACAACAGCTCCAGTAGCACAAGCGTCATTAAACCTGCATCAATAAAAACTATCAAAACTGCTGTATTACTGTAAAGGCTGTACATACTTACTCATGGAATTTGGTTACTGTATTCTGAAAAAAAAACCTGGTTGATCCTGCTATTTATCTACCATTTTAGTCCATGTCCAAACTACAGTTGGGGATTTTGCAGAGCAGTGTTGACAGCTCTGTACATGCTCAGTTTTCAGTGTATTTTCTAGCCAGAGCATTTCCTCCCTATCACATCTGAGCAGCCCATGATACTATAGAGTCACACATGTGGGTGTATACACAATGGTAAATGACAGCCCATTGCCTCCCTCCCCCCTTTCATGCCCACTAACCAACTAAACACAATTGGGACGGGATTTACATCTTGATTGATGGAGGCTTCACCTCCTTGTTATTCTAAGACACAGGCTGGAGGGGCGTAACACATCCCGTGACTGGCAGAAATCTTCCTACACCATGTTATTGGCAAAAAAAAAATAATAAAGATTTCATTTCAAATATATATTTGTTTGAAAATTTAAAACAGTCTGTTGATATTATTTATTTATTTATTTTTACACTTGATGTAATGCAGGTGTGCATTAAAAAATGTTAATTCTGTTTTAAATGCAGTTATTATAGAATCTGTCGTCATATCAATCACTTGTAATGACCTGTACAGTAGATTGGGAGTGCCAGTCAGGATCTGTAACATGCACATGTGCTGACAAAAGAACCTACTGGCAGAATGAGAGAGTAGAAAATGATGTAATGATTTTACTGCTGCTGCCTCTTAATCCAACCACAGGATGTGGGCAGGGAGGTGACCAAGCTGTACTGCCTAACTGCAGTGACTAAAAGCAAAGACACCAGTCTGGCTGTACTGTCTGTGTAAATCTCAAGAGTGGCTCAACATAGCTGAAGATTATCTGGTAGTCAACTTAGCTCCTATACAAAATGTGTATCTCAAGCATTTATTTAGCTGCTTACCTGGAGTTTAGCTTTAACACTTATCGAGTAGCAGCATTTAAATTCCATTGACTTTGACACTGTTTAGAATGTGTATAGCAAAGTCCTGGTTGATACAAACAACCGCAAATCCATGTATTACACATTTGTTGTGGTATTATCCAGAAAGGCAAAGAATCATTTAAAGGCTTTTTTTTTTTTTTTTTATGTTATAACAAACATGTCATACTTACTTCCACTGTGCAGTTCGTTTTGGACAGAGTGCACCTTAATGCATAGGATGCATTAAGGTGAAAAAACACGGGGGTTTACAATCCCTTTAAGTTGTGTTGTTCAAAATAAACAGCTTTAAAGATAACGAATTATGAAACAATTTATTACATCCTCCAAGACCTCCTGAGTGTTTATTTTGGAATACAGTTACATTTGGCCACGGCTGTTAGTCTTTCTGTCATCACTGTCTGATAGAAGTGGAACTAAGCAGCCGTTCTATTAAATGTTTTTTTGAATAAGAGCCCTTGTTTTTAATTGCTTTACTACATGGAATACAATTCCTGGTAAAGGAGGAGTTCAATTGCAACAGAACAGCCAAGAACTTAAAAGATTGTTCCCAACATCTCCATAGCTTTTTCTTCTAAAAGAGGCATATCATGCTCAAGTCTATAGACCTGCCACAAAGCCAGTTGCGCTTTCATCAATAATTTAAAAGCTTTTTATTAGACATGTAGCATGCTAGGTAAATTAAATTTTTGGCTTCTTCTGCAATCAAGGGAGCAATTATTGTTTGGCCTGGTCTGTTCAGGGTTTCACAGGTTGGGAGTTTAATTGCTTTCCTTTGTTTCTTGAAGAAGCTTAGGGTGGGAGATTAAAAATAACCAGCCTGAATATTTATCAGGTTCCAGCCAATCTCTGGAGAGGCATGTCCAGGGGGGCTGGAATGGTGTTAAATAGTCTGAAGCACAGGATAGCTGTCTCTCCCCAGGAGGCCCCCAGAGCCTGAGGGGCTACTGCCCTCATGCAGCCAATGGACTGTGAAGCTGTTCTAGAGGCATCAGTGGTGTCAGAGTTGAGGGCCTAGATGAATCTGCTTAGAAGCTGATTGCAGGACACTACCCCAAGGGATCTGGTCCAGAGAAGGACTGTGTCACTCACTGGTCTGTCTGGAGGAAGCTGAAAGGTGCCAGCAGTCTAGGGGACTTGTAAGCATAGACCCTAATTGATCCCTGTGACCATGCAGTGTTCTGTAAATCGCATTGGCTAATAGTAGTTGTTCATAGGTATCTAGATGACAAAAAAAAAAACAGGCCTTATGGTCTTCAGCTGTGGTGCCTTAGCCTGTTCCGAAATTTACCTTATGGTCTACAGTTGTTGGGGGTTAGACTGTCTAACATTCATGTTTACTCAAGGAGTAGATTGTTCTCTAATTGCTAAGTGCTAATCACTTTGGAGTATCCCATGCCCTAACCCTTCTCCTGTTAGGCCCCTTTCACACTGGGGCAGTTTGCAGGCGCTATTGCGCTAAAAATAGCCCGAGGGCTTTCACACTGAAGCGGTGCGCTGGCAGGAGGGAAAAAAATTGCAAACAGCATCTTTGGAGAGGTGATGGAGTGGTTTATACACTGCTCCTAAACCGCTCCTGCCCATTGAAATCAATGGAGCAGCGCGGCTATACCGCCGGCATAGCTTTGCGGGCGGTTTTAACCCTTTGTCGGCCGCTAGCAGGGGTTAAAACCGCCCCGTTAATAGGCGAATACCACTGGTAAAACGACGATAAAGCGCCACTAAAAATAGCGTCGTTTTACCGCCAACATCCCCACCACCCCAGTGTGAAAGGGGCATTAAAGTTGATTTAAGCAATAAATCTTAAAAAGGCATCCCCTAGACTGTTATTGGAGCCTGTGTGAATGGACTGGTGCTTGCAGTGGTAAGCAGCTTCTGTACTGTTAGGGAAGAACCTACAGCCATATCACAGTTATTATAATTCAAAGTAGTAAATAGCTTAAAGTAATCTCTGCAGTTTGAACCTTCCTTTTCACTGACAGAATCATGGTGGAATAAAAAATTTATGATAGCTTAGGAAGTTCCACGACAGTTTAATCTACTAAAGCTGCCCAGAAACTTCTTCTATGCCAACTTCAGTTCCCCTCTTCTTAAGACAGGCTGCTTTAGTATGACTCTGTCCACCTGCCACCATCATACAGTCTCTGGTGCTGCTCTAGCTTCTCCCTGTCTGCCGCCGAACACTAATGCCCCGTACACACGATTGGACATTGATTGGACATTCCGACAACAAAATCCATGGATTTTTTCTGACGGATGTTGGCTCAAACTTGTTTTGCGTACACATGGTCGCACAAAGTTGTCGGAATTTCCGATCGCCAAGAATGCGGTGACGTACACCACGTATGACGAGACTGGAAAAGGCCAGTTCAGAACCAAGCGCAGCACCCTTTGGGCTCCTTTTGCTAATCTCGTTTTAGTAAAAGTTTGGTGAGAGACGAGTCGCGCTTTTTCAGACTCGTGGTTTTCTGATCGTTTTCTGCTGTTCAGTTTGTGCTTGTGGGTTTGTATCTGCTCTTCAGTGCGTGCAGCAAGTTACGCGTGACTCTTGTCATTGTGTTCTTGTTCGTTCGTTACTGTTTTTCAGGTCACTCTTCACAGGCCTTGCTGTTTTTCAGTGCGTTCTGTTACTCCGTTCTGAGCAGCCGACCGTTTTCTAGCCATGTTGCGTATACATACTCCTCATAGAGTTTGTGCTGTGCGGGGGCTTGGTGTTGGGGTCCTGACCTTGACACAAGTCCAGTCCATGAACAGGGTGGGGAGGAGTTCATGAATTGGTTGCTTCAGCGTGACCAGTTCTGTCATATGCCTTTGCTCCGTGAGATCCGTGAGAATAATCCTGATGATTTCAGGAACTTTCTCCGGATGACGGACCCCGTATTTCACTGTTTGTTGGCTTTGCTGACCCCCTATATCAGCAGGTAGGATACCTGCATGAGGCAAGCCATCACTCTGGAGCAGAGGCTCGTCGCCACCCTGCGGTACTTGGCGACGTGGAGAAGCCTGCAGGACTTGAAGTTCTCAACAGGCATCTCCCCCCAGGCTCTGGGGATCATTATCCCAGAGACCTGTTCTGCCATCATTCAGGTCCTGACCAGAGAGTGATGACCCTGGGTTCAACCTGGTCTGGCAAAATATGCAGGCTCTTGTAGTACCACAGCCTGGGGACACAGATGTCATCTGCTGCGACTGCACTTCCTTAGATAAGGACTCCTCAGGCCAACAATTTTTCTGGAAAATAATTAAAGTCTGCCCTGGGGGGTCAAAGGCTTCGCCAATTCATGTTGTTTATCCAGCGTTGACTCCCTCTTTGTTTGGTTCTGAGCCCTTAATAAAGGAATTTTTGGTTCAATTATACTCGCCTATGTGTGTTTTCCTTGAAAAAGGACAGTTTGCTTGTGAGGAGTCAGGTACATTTCAAAAATACAATGTGAAATTAACAAGGGACACCAACACCAAGCAATCTCCTTGAGATTAAATAATACAAGATACCAATGGTGTTGTGGTAACTTGACACACAAAACACACACAAAAATATTATGGAGTCAAACCAATAAAAAATAAAAAAAAAATCAGCCTTGAAACAAATACAAACCCAAAAAAAACAAAAACAAAACAGCCTTGAAAAAAATACAAAACAAAAATAAAACAACAAAAAACAAATTTGGTCAGATGTGACAAATCAAAATATATTGAGGGAATCACGATAAATAATAAAGAAAGAAGTTTGTGAGAAGTCTGTGTGAATATGAGCAGCAAAACTACTTCATTCTTCTCACATTATAAAGAAGAAGAGAGTGCGCTGTATTAAACAATTTTAAACATTGCAGCATGACGAAGGTGCTCTATCCATTCCGAATGCTAATTTTACCAGACCGAGCTGTTCCATCTCGGAATTTCTTCTGAGCATGTGTGGCACTTTGTGCATCAGAATTGTCCACACACGGTCGGAATTGATGCGATCGGATTTTGTTGTCAGAAAATTTTATAGCCTGCTCTCAAACTTTGTGTGTCAGAAAATTCGATGGAAAAAGTCCGATGGAGCCCACACACGGTCGGAATTTCCGACAACACGCTCCGATCGCACATTTTCCGTCGGAAAATCCGACCGTGTGTACGGGGCATAAGGATAAGCTCAAGGTTCGGTTCAAAAATCACAAAGCCAAGCTTTTTGTTCCTTTAGCTGGAAAGGAACATCATATACATTTGAAGTATTTCAACTCCTACTATACGGTATATGACAGATTCCTTCCTGTCAATAGTTGCTAAGGAAGTAGTGGGTGCAGACACCTGCTGCGTTCTTAGTAACCAGAAACATCACCCAGTCTCATTACATAGTTACATGGTGTACAGCTAATAACCTGATCCTAAACACAGGGAAAACAAAGGAACTGATTGTAGATTTCAGAAGGAATAGGCCTGAACCAGTTTAGTTTTTTGTTTTTATATGAGGGCACTTTTTATACCTTTTATAATATGGGGACAATTTTATATATTTATATATATTATACACTTTTTGGTATAATTAAATCCTATGTGGTAAATGCATGGCTGAAAATTGTGATGTATGAATAATGTGTTGAGTAGAAATGTAATTTCATTGTGATTTGTTTTGCAATGACAATAAATCTTATCTTATCTTAGTAGGCGAGGTTGAAAAAAGACACAAGTCCAACCTATGAAATATAATTTAATTAGTGGGAATTCCTGGCCTTAAAAATAAAGGGGGAGGCATAGGGTGACATCTCTGACCAAATATGGCCATATATCTTTTAGAAAATGATTTTGACCAAATATGGCAATGCCCATGTCACTCGGAAAACTCTGCCCCCTTGTTTACTTTTAGTGGCAGCCCCCCCCCCCCCCCCCACCATTTTCGGGTCTCTTTTATAATAGATGTATCAAAAACCTGTGTAAGTGTCTTTAGTTACTCTTTACTTTTTTTTGCAAATGAGTAGGGGTATACCCCTTATTCATTCACATGGGGTTGGAGACAGTTTCTGCGAACTCCTGTGTTGCTATGGCTATGTTGGTGATTTTTTTTTTTATAGCTTAGATATGTGAATTGTTACATTTTAAGACCAATGTGCTTTTAGAAGCTAGGCCTCTCCTATCAATATGCTAATTAATCTGTTGAACTGCTTTGTACAGGAAATTGTAATGTAGGCAGGAAGTAGGGGGAGGGGAAGAGATTTGAACAAGCTATGTGGTGAGAGACAAAGAGATAGATGTTGGCAGAACTTCAGAGAAGACACAGTTTGGCAGATCCTGGGGAAGAATCCATCACAAGGAAGAACCAAGTTAAGTAGATGTTTGGTATATTAATTGCATACATTGTACATGTTTATTTGTTAGGAAGGATAGAAAGTAGGGATGAGATTCGTGTTCGAGTCGAACGTAAGTTCGACTCAAACATCGGGTGTTCGCCGAACAGCGAATTTTATGGGGCAATCGCAGCAAATTTGAGCACCCCATAATTCGCTGCAAGATCGCAGTGCATTGCTGTATGATGATTGGCCAAAGCATACACCTGACCTGCATGCTTTGGCCAATCACAGCTCTCTCCTCAGCGAGAGCCATAATTGGCCAAAGGCAGGGTGCGCTAGATTAGGCAGGTTAGTGGCGTGGCGTCTCTCTCTCTCTCCTGAGAGAGAGGAGAGAGAGAGAGAGAGAGAGAGCGCTCAACTGGACCAGAACTGGACCACAACATCCGGACCGGAACCAAGACTGCCACATAGGCTGGAAAAACCTGGGCCGGATTCCGGTTCAGTCTCTTACAATAGAACGTATGTGAGGTGAAATATACCAATTATCCATTACCTCACCTGGCATACCGTCACATATCCTCCCCCTCTGCTCAAGCCCCTGTGGCTGAGCAATTGTCCCAAGCATACAGTGCATGCGAGAGAGGGCATCCGCATTGTTTTGGAACTTGCCCGGCTTATGCTCTACTGTAAATTAAAGGGCTGTAAAGCCAGGAACCATCTTGTCATGAGGCCATTTTTCTCCCTGTTGTCACACATCCACTTAAGGGGAGCATGGTCAGTGACCAGCTTAAATGACCTTCCCAACAAGTAATACTTCAGGGAGTCTAAGGCCCATTTAATGGTGAGACACTCCTTTTCAACAATGGCATCGTTTTTTTCATGCTTGTTCAGTTTCCGGCTCAGGTATACAACCATCTCTGTTCTGGGATAGTACAGCCCCATGGCTCACCTCAGAGGTATCTGTCTGTATCACAAACCCCTTTGTGAAGTCCAGGGTCACTAGCACCGGTAGCACACAAAGGGCCTGTTGGTATCCTGAAGCCAAGGAGGTGTTTCAGAAATTAAATTTGACCATGACCGACCCTCTACCCATCAGGTCGGTCAAAGGGGCGGCAATGGTGGTAAAGTTGGGTATAAACCATCTGTAATACCCAGGAAGGCCCAAAGTTGTTTTTTATTTACCGGTTGGGACCATTTTTGAATTTCCTCAATCTTATTGGCTTGACCAGTCCCCGGCCAATAACATACCCAAGGTATTTGGCCTCCTCCAGGCCTATGGCACACTTTTTTGGGTTGGCCGTGAGACCTGCTTCCCTAAGGGAATCTACCACTGCTTGTACTCGGGGCAGGTGCGATTTCCAATCTGGGCTGTGAATGACCACATCGTCCAAATAAGCGGCAGCATATGGGTAATGTGGTCTCAAAGTTTTGTCCATTATTCGCTGGAACGATACAGGGGCCCCATGCAGACCATAAGGCATCTGCTTGTACCAAAACGAGCCCTCGGGAGTGGAAAAGGCAGTCTTCTCCTTGGCTGATTCAGTTAGCGGTATTTGCCAATAGCCTTTTGTCTAGGGTTGTCATGTAGCGGGCCTATCCTAACCTGTCCATGAGTTGGTATCGGCTATGCATTGAACTTGATCACGCTGTTGAGTTTCCTCGTTTCCTAATAGTGCCATCGGTTTTGGGACCAGCACTATGGGGCTCAACCAATCACTGTGGAACTCTATCACGTCCAACTCTAACATATTTTTGATTTCCTTCACAACTGCCTCTCGCCTGGCCGCTGGGATTTTATATGGCTTTACATTTACGTGAACCCCAGGTTCTGTCACTATATCATGCTGGATCACTCTGGTCAGTCCGGGTAAAGGAGAGAAAACGTCTCTATTTTTGTACACAAACTCCCTAACGTCACTTTGTTGTGCGACGGACAGGGAATCCGTTATGGGGACATCAGGTGTCACTGGTACCTGGTCTGTTGGAGGCAGTGATGCGGCCAGTAAAGTCTCTCTGTCCTTCCAGGACTTTAAGAGCTTCACCTGATAAATTTGTTGTGGTTTCCTTTTCCCTGGCTGGTAGACTTTGTAGTTTACCTCCCCTACCCTTTAGACAACCTCAAAGGGACCATGCCACTTGGCTAGGAACTTGCTTTCCACTGTGGGAACCAGTACCAACACTCTGTCCCCGGGGCTGAAAGTACAGACCTTGGCATCCCGATCATAGACCCTCCTCTGGGCCTCCTGGACTTGCTCCATATGTTCTCGTACCAGGGGCAGGACAGCTGCGATTTGATTCTGCATCAAGAGCTCAAAGGGGGAATAGCCTGTGGATGCCTGCGGAACCTCTCAAATGGCAAACATGAGATATGGTAGCAAAAAAATCCCAATTTCTCCCATGTTTGTCGACCACCTTTTTCAGCATACTTTTCAAAGTTTTAATAAATCTTTCCACAAGACCATCCATTTGGGGGTGGTAGACAGAGGTACGGAGATGGGAGATTTTGTATAACCTACACAGTTCCTTGGTAACCCTGCACATAAATGGGGTGCCCTGATCGGTTAAGAACCCTTTTGGGATCCCCACTCGATTAAACACTTGGACTAACTCCTTGGCGATAGCCTTATCGGAGGTGTTACACAAGGGTATGGCCTCAGGATAGTGCATCGCATAGTCCAGGATTACCAAAATATGCTGGTGACCCTGGGCAGACTTCACTACCAGCCCCACCAGGTCCATGCCAATCCTCTCAAAAGGGACCACGATTATTGGTAGAGGGACTACGAAAATGGGGCGAGGGTGCCGCCATTTGGCACTCGGGGCACGATTCACAGTATACTCCCTGACATCTGCACATAACCCAGGCCAGAAAAATCTCTGGGTGATTCTCTCCCTGGTCTTTAATACAGAGATATCCCCCCATTACATAACCATGGGCCAGGTCTAGCACCACCCTATGGAAGGATTTGGGAACCAGTAGCTGTTCCACCTCGTCCTCTCCGCGTTTTACCACCTGATACAGTAAATTGTTTTTAAGGGCCATGTAGGGGAAAGACACCCCCCAGTTAGGATCCACTGGTTCCCCTTCTACCATCTTAATGTTTTCTTTGGCTCTCATGAGGGTGACATCTCACAGTTGCTCGGTACAGGAATTCTCTCTCTTGACCTCTAAGTCGGGCACCACATTCTGGCTACTCTCATTGTCAGGGTCAGAGATGTACCCCTTGTTCATTACCTTGGGCTGGGAGCTAGCTTCCAGGTCCTCCAGCTCCCCAGCCATGACAGGGAAAGGAAGAGGATCTCCAGCTTCCTCAATCCCCCACCCCAACAGCATTCCCTTCCCTTCGGCAAAAAAGGGTCTGGTGAGAGTTCTCATGCTACCCCAGCAGGGGGAGCTCTATCTACCAGTCTCCCTTTGCTCTTCCATAAACTCCAAAAATGGGGAAAATCTCTCCCCACTAAAGCTTCATGAAGCAGTGAAGGTACCACCCCAAAATGTGAATGTGTTACACTGCCCCACAGGGTATCAACCTCAACCACCGCTGTCTGGTAGTCCCCATGGATGCAAATGACCCCGATAGTACTGGGGTATAGTTTTGGGGGGGGGTTCACAAAATCATTTCTGACTAGGGTCACCACACTACCAGAATCTAGCAAGGCTGGGAGTGGCTTCCCATCCACTGAAATAACACACATTTGTTTTTCAATGTGACTCTGACAAGATGCAGTACATGCGACCTGTGCAAAGAGATGCGTCTTTTCATATAAGCATAATCGCATTGCATAGGTTCATCATTTATAGGACAGTTTGCAACAATATGCCCTAATGCATGGCAGTGAAAACACTGTATGCTCTACCCCCAGTCCCCTTAACGGTCCCAAAGACCTTCCTGGTTTCTTTGGCCAGTCTCCAGGTCTAGGACCCACAGTCTCATTAGCTGTAACAATCTTATCTATCTTATCTTCCCCATGCTCTTGAACCCCGGAACAGTCTTACCAGAACTGCTGGGCGATCTTAGTCCTCAGTAGCAATGTACCTCTCCACGAGGTCCACCAATTGGGTTGCAGTTTTGGGCTCCCCCTGTCCGACCCACTTCGTCAGAGCAGCAGGGGGCGCACGCAGGTAACGCTCCATTACCACGCGCTCCATGACCTGAGGGCCTGTTAAGGTCTCTGACTTCAACCACTTCCTGGTGAGGTGGACCAGGTCAAACATTTGAGAATGGGGTGGCTTGTTGCTGGAGTAGGTCCACTGATGCATGCGCTGGGACTGGCCTGCCATGGTGACACCCAAGCATGACACCCAAGCATGTGAGTATGTCTGTCTTCAGAGTCTGAGTCTTTTGGTTCCACTGGCACAGGAGGTGCGAACCCCTTTTTCAGTTCCACCAGAGCCTCTGCATTCATCTCCTGCTGGGCCACCTGTTGTGCACCAGCGGTTCCCTGTTGTGCTGCAGCGGCCTTTAACATATCCTCCATCTTTATAAATAGCCTGCTGAGTCCACCACATGTGGGAGATTAGCTTGTGGGGATCACCTTTTCTGGAAATTAAGGGCAGCGTACAGGCAGTTTCTATGAAATCTGGTGGGTTGCCGGCTTTATTTAGAAGAGGTTTCCAAAGTCATGAAAACAAACAAAAAACAGTAAAGTAAATCCTTGCCGTCCAGTGCTAAACTAAACGGTAGACTCTTCTCTATACGGTGTGGGGCTGGTCCCCATCACTCACAAAACATGTGGTAATGCAAACCTGCTTTTTAAATCCAAACAGAGCTCCTCTCTCTCAGATTCCCTTCTGAGTCTCAGGCCAGGGCTCAGCTGTGCTCTCTTCCTGCTCATTTAAAGTTCACCTGAGCATGGACTCAAGTGAACCACAACGTCCGGACTGGAACTAAGCCTGCCACAGAGGCTGGAAAAACCCGGGCTGGATTCCGGTTCAATCTTTTACAAAGGAACTTATGCGAGGTGAAATATACCGATTATCCATTACCTCACCTCACATACCGTCAATAATATTTAACAGCAGGGACCATTCCTGCACCCAACAAGAGTAACTTTGAGGAGTTACAGTGTTCTGCCACCACCAACACCTAAGGCCCAATTTTTCAGCAGAGAATATAGTGCAGTCCATATAGTATATATACTGCAGTTCAGAGTAATTAGTGCACTCAGTGTAGTATATATAATACAGTGCACAGTCTATAGTGCAGTGTACAATATATAATATAGTGTATTGAAGTGGTTAAGGGGAGCCCTATGACAGAATTAAGAAAAAAACAGCATGGGTTCCCCCCATCGGCCTGGTATGGATTTTGGAAGGGACACCCACACCATTTAAAAAAAAAAAAACTGGCCATGTTGTTTTTTTTTTTTTTTGTGCCACATCAGTCAACTTTATCCAGAGACTACTTACAGATTAGTACTCATATACGTCTCTAATCTAGTCACATCATTGTGGCGTTCCATAGTTATTTTTTTATTTTTTTTTTTTTTAAATAACGTATTACAATTTGCTTTACAATATGTAGGTGATAACAGTAGTCCCATACTACGGGACCCGTATCATGCAACTTATACCTCTGGGCCTGTTGGCCGCATTTCCTAACATTACCGTTATACATATTTATATATTTTATTTTATTTTCTCTTGATTGAACCTTCCCCCCACCCCCCTGTGACCCTCCCTTATTAACCCCCCATAGTACCCAGGCGCACCTGATGGGCAACGACAAATCTGTGCATTGTTCTCTCTTATCTCTAAGTTGCACCTAGTATGGCTATGCCCCATTACTAAAGACTTAAACACTCTCAGCGTACAAGTAGCACTGCTTGCGGACACGGCATTGCTTGGACCCACGGATTCCACAACCTCACAAACTTGTTATAATTGCCAGCCCTAGTATAGAACGTCCTTTCACTCCACACTGTGGAGTTGACTATTCTAATCCAATCTTCCGAGGTCGGGGGAGTTCTTGATTGCCAAAGCTGCAATATTAATTTCCTAGCTTGGAACAGACATCTGGCTACCGCCACCGCTGTGCTCCTGTCTCTCAACCCATTGTCGACATGACCGAGCACACAAGTCCTAGAATCAAGCGCTAAGTTAGTTTTGAACGTTATATTTATTTTCTTTAAGATCTCGGACCAGTACCTGACTAGTTTTGGGCACCGCCATATCATGTGGATTAAATCGCCTGATCTTCTACATCTAGGGCACTCATCATTAATTCTGCGGCCAAACATAAAAAGCTTTTTTGGAGTATAATAAGACCTGTGTAGCAGCATCAGATGGGAGGCCATTTGTGAAGGCGAGACCGACACCTCTGTTCCAAATTCCAGAATCCTTTTCCACTCAGCGTCCGTTATCTCCCCCACATCGGCTGCCCATCTGGCCCTGCCCCCAGGGAGGCCTACCTGCGTATTTGTTCGCTTTATTAATTGGGTGTATATCTCTGAAATTAGCCCCTTGGAGGTCTCTGATTTAATTATTGTGTGTAGCAGCGGAATCCTACACCATATGGGGGGTTGCCTATCAAACTGCTTGCTCAAGGCATGTCTAATCTGTAAGTAAGTATAGAATGCACGATTTGGCATCCCATACTCGTACTTCAATTCCTCGAAAGATTTCAAGATATCCCCCTCATATAACTGTGTCAGCCGGCTTATCCCGCACCTTTCCCACAGCCTGTTGCTATCAACAGATAGTAATTCCTGCAAGTTCTTGTTGTTCCAGATTGGTGAATATTCTGAAGTTCCTTTATATCCCATTATTCGCTTGGTTGTCTGCCAAACCCTAGTGATCATTTTAAAAGTCGGGATCTCTCGTTGTAATGACTCTGCCTCCAGTGCTTCCACCAGTGAGCTATGTGGGCAACCCTGCAAAATGGTTTGGGCACTCCTGCTTCCCCCTCCATCAATGGCGCATCCGCCCAGTTGTTGTAGCTGGGCTGCCAGAAAGTAGGTAAAAGGGTGGGGAACCCCCAGTCCCCCCTCCGTGGTAGGACACTGCAGTTTTTGTAGGCCTATCCTGGCCTGCCCTTTTTTCCATATTAGTTTCCCAAAAAGAGATTGAATTTTTTGGAACCACTTCTCTCCAATCCAAACTGGGGAGTTATGGAGCAAGTATAGCAGCGGTAACCAAACCATTTTAATCAAATTGGCCCGACCCGCCACAGACAGGGGGAGTCTGCTCCAAATATCACATTTCTTTTTAAATTTTAACAGGAGGGGGGCCAGGTTGTCCTCAATGAACGTGCTGGGGTCCCTGGATAGCACAACGCCGAGATACTTCATTTTCTCCGTGACTTTCAGTTGGGGCAAGCTAGTCGGGATCGGGTTGGCCAATGGATCGACCGGCAGGAGCTACGATTTCTCCCAGTTAATGGTTAACCCTGAGAACTTTCCAAAGTCCTCCACTAGGTACACGACCTTCTCCAATGAGGAAGTCGTGTCCCCAAGGAAAAATAGGACGTTGTCCGCAAAAAGCGCTATTCGCTCCTCCTCCCCTTTTCTAAGGAATCCCTGCAGTTCAGGTGATAATCTCACCGCTCCCGCCAGTGGCTCCATGGCCAAAACATACAACAAGGGAGACAAGGGGCACCCCTGTCTCGTCCCTCTTTCGAGGGAAAAACTTTCCGAGTAATCATTGTTTAACTTAAGTCTTGCCCTGGGATTTCTGTAGAGGATCTTTAACCAGCCAATAAATACAGGGCCAAATCCAAACCTCTCAAGTACCCACCAGAGGTATTCCCACTCTAGGCTATCAAAAGCCTTGGCGGTGTCCAAGGACAGTATGGCTCTAGACCCTGCATTCTCGGTCGGCACCTGGAGGTTCAGGTAGGCCCTTCTGATATTAGTACTAGTGGACCGACCAGGGATAAACCCTGATTGATCTGGGTGTACCAGGTTTGCGATGCATTTGTTCAATCTGGATGCGAGCACCCTTGCGACAATTTTGGCATCTGAGCACAGCAATGATATCGGTCTATATGAGGTGACTTCCAGTTGATCTTTCCCCTCTTTTGGAATCATTATTATATCAGCCTCTGACATTGATAAAGGCAGCCGCCCATCTTTGAACGACTGCTCCAGTACCCTTAAGAGCTCCGGGAGCAGCACTTCCCCATACTTTCTGTAAATCTCCAATGGCAAACCGTCTGGGCCGGGAGATTTCTGGACTGACATCTCCATGACAGCCCCTTGCAGCTCCTCCAAGGTCAGGGGGGACTCCATCGCACTCCTATCCCCTTCCGATAAAACGGGCAGATCCACCCCCTCTATAAACCTGTCCATACTACACCGGTCCGACCCACGGCGTGACCTATACAGATCTCTATAGAACGCAGAGAAAGTCTCTAGGACCGCGGCGGGATCGGAAGTGATCTCTCCAGCCAGTGTCCTAATCGAGAAAATGGCCGATGGGGATAGATTGGACTTCGTTATAAGTGCAAGCGTCCGGCCTACTTTCTCCCCTTCACCGAAATAATTTTGTTTCTGGAAAAGTCTTTTATTCTCTGCTCTTCTATTAATTACCTCTCTATACTCTTGTTGTCGATTGAGCCAAATCGCCTGCCTTACAGGAGTTGGATCCGCCACATATTGCGCCTCTGATTCCATAGCTTCCCTGCTAGCCCTCGCCTCCCATTCCCTTGACTTTTTCTTTATTTTGGCGACCTGTTGGTGTAGTAATCCCCTAAGGAACGCTTTTAGGGCATCCCACACTACACCCGCAGGTGCTGTACCTGAGTTAAATGTTACGAATTCTTTTAATTTGGAGGTTACTTCTTCTGGGCAACTTATCAGGTCCAACCAGAGCGGTTTTATTGTCCACCTTTTCCGGCCAATTATAGTGTTTAGATTCAAGGTCAAAGTCAAGGGAGAGTGATCTGAAATTCCCCTTGGCTTATACTCTATGTTCCCTACTAATTGCAGGGCCTCGCAGTTATCTAATGCCATGTCTAAGCGCGAGAGAGTGGAGTGTGTCCCTGAGTAACAGGAATACTGCCGGGTATTTGGGTTGTGAGATCTCCATAGGTCGCACCACCCAACCTCTCTCAAGAGTTGACCTAAACGTCCCTCTGATAATTTTCTCTGCGCGATTCAGTGGTGGAAATCGGTCCATTTTGTTATCCAAAACAGTATTGAAGTCCCCCACCAAAATTATAGGTACATCAGCCTTGTTATCCACGAACTCCAACAGATCCAATATGGTCTCTGTTTTAAACGGAGGAGGAACATAGATATTTGCTAGCACTAGTGGTCTATTTTCCACAACGCAACTCAGGAATACGTGGCGACCCAGCGCGTCTATCTTGGCTTCCCTGCAGGAAAATGAAATACCCCTACCCACCAATATGCTCACCCCTCTTGAGTATGAGGTGTGGACAGAATGATACTGTTCTTGAAATTTATAATTCCGAGCGTATAATTTGGTGTCGTTGGTGAGGTGAGTTTCCTGCAGACAAGCCAGTTCGACGCCATAAGCCTCCATCGCCAAGAACACCGCTGCCCTTTTGGCCGGGTCGCTCATACCCCTAATATTCCAGGAACCTATTTTTAACGTTTTTAAAGACATCTAGCTAAGATAAAGAAAAAAATACCAAAGTAAAAAAAAAAAAAGAGAACCAATGCCTTTGTGGATTCGTGAGTACAAAACTTGCCAACTCTGTGATTGTGCTAACCAAGAAGAAAGAAAAAAAAAAGGAGAGTGGGGAGGGACATAGAACCCCCGTATCCAGGGATCTCTCCATCCCCCCTCTGCATCCCTTAATTGCAAATTCAAAAACACGTGTACCAATATGCATTGCCTTTATAGGCCCCCCCTCCTAACTATGTGTGGTTTACAGGTGCCCCTTCCATCTATCACACCCCCCCTCCCCCCCCCCCCGTGTCGTCTACTGTTTGCTCTAAGAAAAAACGAGAACTTAACAAGAGAAAAAGAAAGGGAGAAAAAAAAAAAATACATTTTCCTCCCTTCCTTTCCTGGTTTAACTAGCCTTTTTTCGACCCCTAACTCAGCAGGTCCTTTTTATTATCTTCCAGCCATTTTGTTGCCCCTGTTGTTGTGTCAAAGTAATGGGTAGTCCCTAGGGCAATGATACGCAGTCGAGCAGGATACAGCAGGGCATACTCCAATTTATAATTCCGCAGGTTACGCTTAATGTCCCTGAATTCAGCCCTTCGTTTTTGGAGGTCTGGGGAATAGTCGGGAAAAAATAAGATCTTAGTTCCGTTATACAGAATATCTCCCAGTTCTCTGGCCCTGCGCATCAGGGTTACCTTATCCCTGTAGTTGATAAGCTTCATAATTATTGGTCTGGGGTATCCCCCTGTTGGTGGGGCCCTAGTTGGCACTCTATGAGCTCTTTCAATGGCAAAAAGATGGGAGAAAGTTTCCGCCCCGAATATTCCCCTGAGCCAATTCTCAATAAACTCCTCGGGGTGGGGGCCCTCACACCGCTCCGGTAGTCCTACCACCCTTACGTTGTTTCTGCGGGACCTATTTTCCATTTCCTCGATTTTAGCGTTGTGTAGACCCATCTGCGTTTTTAATGCCTTAAGCTCTCGTTTTAATGGGTTTAGATCGTCCTCGGCCTGGCTTACTCTCTCCTCCAGTGTTGTTGTTCTAGCGATAGTCCTTTGCAGTTCTTGGCTTACTATAATTAACTCTTCCTTTAACCCAGTTACCTGGGTGCACAGATCGCTTAGGGAGGCCTTACAGGAGTTAACAGCGCATAAAACGTCTTTCAATGTGGGTTCCTCTTCTACTGGTGCGTTATGCACAGTAGCATTGTTATTCACAGCCGCTGCTGCCTGGTTTCCCTTCTCTTTTGAAGTGCGGGTCATTTGGGAGCCAGAGTTCTCCTGTGGCTGCAGCTCTTCTCCCTTTTTCCTAGTCATAGCTGGTTATATTAGTCCGAGGGATATATTAGAAGATTTAACCGTGCGTAAAGTTTGTACTATGCAGCTTTTTCTCTCTCTTCTTTTCTTTTCTTTCTTCTCTCCCCCTCTCCTCTCCCCTTTACCCTTTCTTCCCGCACTCTCCCTTCCTCCTCTGCTTTCCCCCCCCTCTCCTCCCCACCTCCCACCTCCTCACACCTCCCTCAGCAACGTCACAGACCCAGCAGTATCCTCCAGGCAGGCACTAAGATAGCCAACCAACCAAAAATCGTCCGATACCGCTGCGCTGTCAGTACTCCAAGCTACAACCCCCTCCCCCAACACAACCCTCCACCAGCTAACAAGAGGTATATTATCACCAGATAGAATAGAAAGACGCTAGATGTCCGTGTAATGAGCTGCATATGTCTTCACCCCCCCACTGTCCGCGGTGGTAACCCGCCCCTCGGAAAGTAGGGGGAGATGATCCACTTTTTAATAAGCACAATAGTTAGTGGTAGCAGTAGTAGTAGCAGTAGTTAGCAGTCAGTACCTTGGTGCTACTCACACATTGACACTCCTGGCGGTGGCTATGACTCCTCTTATCCTGTACACGCGCTGCCTCAGCCGCCTCCTCCCGCTGGCGACGGGATCGTTGCCCGGGCGACCGCTCGAGCAGAGAGCCCGACCCCCTTCTCCCCGCCCCGAGGGCTCGGGTCGCGTCCTATCCCGGGCGGCCGTACCACAGTCCCGGCGTCTCACTCCGACTCAGACAGGCAGGCGGGAAAGCCAAGCAGCCAGTCAGGCACACCGCAAGGGGAGAGAGCTCACTCAGGCAGGCTCCGGGCGTCAGGCACAGCAGACAGACACGGAGGCATCGGGCTGGGGGAAGCTCACGCTCGACTCCACTCACTCCAGCATCCGGTCACGCATCCGGTCACGCCCCCTACTGGCTGCATTTCGGCCATGTTGTTTTTTTAAATGATTTTTCATGTATATTGCCGGGATCTGGCAATAAATTACAGCCATGAGCAATTTTAAATTATATTTTTCACTTAGAAATGTCATTTTGCTGTGGTACTTTTCTAAACATGGGAAAAATGTGCTACTTTACAGGCGCAGACTAAGGGGACCTCCCCAGGCACGATATTTAAAGGCATATTTCATTTTTATTGTTTCACTTTAAGCATTCTTAAAATCACTGCTCCTGAAAAAACTTTTTTTGCATTGATACATGTCCCCTGGGTCCCCAAATGCTTTATGGCAATAACTTGCATATAAGCCTTTAAAATTCGCACTTTTGATTTTTCACGTTCGTGTCCCATAGATTTTAATGGTGTTCGCATGTTTGAAATTTCTGGGGCAAACCGGGGGTGTTCAGCTCATCCCTAATAGAAAGTAGACATGTGCTATTTGTTTCGGCCCAAACAAATTTTAATTTAAACAAAGGTTATTTGGAGATTCTAATGTATCCGAATCTCTGAATGAAATAGTAAGGAAATACTTCTTGTTTATTCATTTTCTTTTTCTTGTCAAAAGAAGTTTATTGAGTATACAATGTTATAAAGATACATAAATATACATAAAGTAAGTTTACAAGGATCTATAAAGTAAGCTCATTGTTTTACAGTAGGGTTTATATAGGTAAATATCATGTAATTTCAAATATTAAACATTGGGTTCACGTAAACCTAAATTAAAGATATATATCATTTCCTTAGTTACTTTTGTAGGTATTTAAATGATTTATACCTACTATACATATTGTTTACAAGTAGAGTGTATATAGGTCAAATAAGTTCTGATAATGAGCTTTAATCGTAAGGTGGAGAAAAGGAAAGAGAAAGAAGAAAAAGGGTTGAAAGGTAGAGGTATGGTCCACAAGGTTGTCCCGCTCGTCAGTTTATTATTCTTTTTAGTTCTCTTTGAAGCCTTAGAATGGGTGTCTCTGTAAGTCATTTAATCTGTTACCATGGCAACAGGACAGAGTCATTGAAATTTGACAGGAACTGTTGTTTTATCCAAGGATGCCAAAGTTTTTCAAATTTTGGAATTTGATATTGATCGATGGCTACCATCTTAGCATGGGACATTGTATTATTCATTCTGTGAATTGTTTCTGCTAGTACCAATGTAGGAGATTTCCATGCCTTGGCCACTGTTTGTTTTGCAGCCGTTATTAGTTGGATCATAAGTTTGAATTGAGAGAGTGTTAACCATTCCGGTTTTAGATTAAGTAAAGTTAAATATGGATCTGGTTGTATTATTTTTTTAAATATTTTAGATGCAATCACGAAGACTTCCTTCCAGAAGGTTTGGATTACTGGGCACGTCCACCATATGTGTAAATATGTGCCTATTTCTGGGCATCCTCGAAAACAAAGAGTTGAGGTATTAGGTGAATATTTTGCCACTCTAGCGGGTACAAGGTACCAGCGAGTTAGGACTTTATAATTTGTCTCTAGTGCCAAGATGTTGGGTGAAGATGACTTAGATGTGAGCCATATATTAGACCAGTCCGTGTCTTCTAAAGTTCGTCCCAGGTCCTCCTCCCACCTCTGAACGTAAGAGGGTCTATTAAGATTTGCTACTCCATATAATTGATTATAAAGTGATGAAATTGTACCTTTAGCAAATGGATCTTTTGTACAGATTGATTCAAAAATGGATAATTGGGATAATGGTGTATCCCCCTTTAGGAATGGTGTATAGAAATTTTTGATTTGGAGATATCTAAATATCTCAGAGTTTGGTAGATCATATTTTTCTCTAAGCGATGGGAATGAAAGGAATGATTTAGATGCTATAAAGTCATTTAGTGTCTGAATGCCTGATGTTGTCCAAGCTTTAAAAGAATTTGGGTAGATCCATGCCGGATAAAAGGCCGGATTTCTGATAAAAGAAAGGAGAGGATTGTGTGGAGATTGTAACTGATATTTGGTTTTTAGTTTATCCCAGAGAGATAAGAAGTGTTTAGTTATGGGATTATGAATTTTAAAGCGGTCTTTAGGATCAAGCCATAATAAATTTGATATTAATAGAGGGTCATTTTCTGAAGCCTCTATAAATACCCATAATGGGATTTCCTGTTTTGCATGGTATTTGGACAGACTGGCCAAATGTGCTGCTCTGTAGTAGTTAGTAAAATTAGGGTATCCCAGGCCTCCTTTATTTTTGGGAAGATGTAGTGTGTGTATAGGTATACGTGGTTTAGAAGAGCCCCATATAAACGAAGTTGCTCTTTTTTGTACTATTCTCAAAAAATAGGAAGGAATTGGAATAGGGAGGACTCTGAATAGATAAAGCAATTTGGGTAGAATAGTCATTTTGATTGCATTAATCTTCCCTATCCAGGATAAAGGAAGTTGCGACCATTGTTTTATTAGATTTGTGATCTGTCTTAATACAGGAGGATAATTGGTTGAGAATAAGTCAGAATGAGATGCTGTTAAATGAATTCCAAGATATGGGATTGATTTTTCTGCCCATGTGAATGGGAGTGCAGTCCTAGCCGGGATCAATTCCATGTTTGTGAGTTAAATATTAAGCACTAGGCATTTCTTAGGATTAATCATAAGGCCGGATAGGGCTGCAAATCCATCAAGAGCTGGTATTAAGTTAGGACCAGAGACCTGTGGTGATGATAGAAAAAGTAATATATCGTCTGCAAATATACATAATTTGTGTGTAATACCTCCTACTTCAATGCCAGTTATAGTTTGGTTTGTTCTGATGTATTGGGCCATGGGTTCGAGTATAAGGGCAAATAATAAGGGAGATAATGGGCAACCCTGTCGGGTACCTCTTTCGATATTAAAGGCTTCAGATTTGTATCCAGCATATTTTATATAGGCTTTGGGTTTATTATATAATGCTTTGATCCATGTTAAAAAGTGGGGTCCAAAACCCCATTTTTGTAATGAATATTGCATATATTGCCAGGATACTGTGTCAAATGCCCTCTTAATATCGAGAGATAGAAAACATAAAGGGATTTTCCGTTTTTTAGCAATATGTGCCAATAACACTGCCCTGCGTATATTATCGCCTGCCTGTCTATTTGGCATGAAGCCTACTTGATCTCTATGTATTAATTTTCCTATAATGCTATTGAGGCGTTTTGCTATTATTTTTGCTAATAATTTAATATCGAGGTTTAACAGAGAGATAGGCCGATAATTCACACAGGAAGTATCATCAGAAAGGGGTTTTGGGATCATACAAACAATTGCCATTAGTGTTTCTTGCCGAAAAGAATGTCCATCTAGAAGTTTGTTAAAAGTTTCAGTGAGAATGGGAGAGAGTATTTCTGAGAATGTTTTATAGTATAAAGCCGAGTAGCCGTCTGGGCCTGGTCTTTTGTTAAGTTTTAGGTCTTTTATGGCGTTAGCAACTTCATCTATAGTTATAGGCTCATCCAAACTGCTTTTTTGATTCTGAGATAACTCAGGTAAGGTTATTTTTGAGAAGAAGGATTCAGCTTCTGTAGGATTAAATTCATTGTTTTTCTTGTATAAAGTTGCGAGATGTGAGTGAAATTTATGGACTATTTTAACTGGATTACAAGTGTAAACATTTTTTGATAATTTCAAACGTATTGGTTTGAAAGATTTGTTAGTTGAATTTAATGCCCGAGCCAAATATGTACCTGGTTTGTTTGTATTCATGTAGAAATTGTGTTTGGAGCGTTTGAGGGATTTATCAACTGACTCAGTGAGAAATAGATCGTATTCCAATCTAGATTTTTCCAGATGAGATTTTGTACTCTGAGATGGATTATCTTGAAATGATATGTAGGCTGCATTAAAATTGAGTTCTAGTTTTTTTGCTAGATTTTTGCATTCCCGTTTAAATAGTGCCATTTGTCTTTGTATTGTACCACGCAAGACAGGCTTATGAGCTTCCCACAGTGTTATTGGGGAGATGTCTGTTGTATTATTAATTGATATGTATTCCTTTAAAGCTTGTTCAATGGCCATCTGATGTAGTGGGTGTTTGAGCATTATGTCCGGTAAGTACCACGTTGGGTCATGCGCTTTTGGTATGGCTGAGGCTATAGTAGTGTATACTGCATTATGGTCAGACCACGGAATCGGAATTATATCTGATGCAATAATTTCTGGTATCATTCCTATTGTTAGAAAAATATGATCTATTCTGGTGAAGGTTTGATGAGGGTGCGAGAAATAAGTGAATTTCTTTTTCATTGGGTTACTTTCTCTCCATGAATCTACTAGATTGTATTTGGAAAGAAGTTGAGAAAAAGGTAATCTAGAGGTTATTTTGGATGGTGTAAAAGGTGATTTATCTAGAAATGGGAGGAGGACCTGGTTCGAATCCCCACACATTATCACTGTTCCTATTTTGTGTATATTAATCACTTGTAATATATGTGAGAGGAATGGTGTAGGTTGTTTGTTAGGAGCGTAGTAGGAAATCACAGTGATTGCTGTATCCATTATATAACCCATGAGTATCAGGTATCTACCTTCTGGGTCTTTAATTTCTGATGATAAGGTGAATGGTGTGGATCGGTGAAATGCAATTAGAGTTCCCCTTTGCTTGGTACAGGCAGAAGCCATGTAAATTTGTTGATAAAAAGGAGAAATATATTTTGGAGTAGAATCTTTGGTGAAGTGTGTTTCTTGGAGGCATACTATGTGAGCCTTCTTGTTATGGAAAGTACGGAAGGCTTTGGTCCTTTTTTGAGGGACATTTATTCCCTGAACATTCAGGGAAAGTATATTCAGTGGTGCCATGGCAATAGATCAAATAGTTTTGACTTACTTTTTGTTATGCAGAGCTGACTGCGCAGATCAACCTGTGTGGACTGAAGAGATGAATAGATAGAAAAGAAACCAGTGAATTCTGGAGTAAAGAGTAAACAAAAAACATATGAGATTAGATGATACATTGTATAAATAATTTTTTGCAAGTAATCACAATTTACCCGTGAAAGAGAATAAATATCTCTCTCAGGGGAATAAGTGCCTTCGTCACACTCCCACATAATATGGTTGGGAGAATGAGGAGGGCTAATGGGGGTACACGGATCTTCCGCTTACAGGAGAGAAGTGCTATGTCAAAAGACATCAAAATGATGTTTCATTAATTGGAGTGCAGAATATAGTTTTTGTTGAAATTATTTATTCCAGGGTGGTTGTATATGGTTAGTCTTGCCCTAGGCTAAATAATTCAGTAAGAAAGGTACTGTTAATAACTTTGGTATTGATGAAGATAGTTTGAATTATTTTGGGATTTTAACCCTTTTAGAGTAAACAATTACATATTTTATTCATATGTAACTGTTTAGATATGTTAACTCATAAAATTGAGGTTGTATTGCTTCAGATTAGAATAAACAAAAACATAATTCTAGGAACTAGTTAGGTAATAATATATTTGTTTTAAGAAAAGAAAGAAAAAGCTTCCATTACTTCTGGATTATTGAACATATTTGTCCTAAAAAGTAATAAATCTATTGTTATTACCTGATAATATATAACTGAACAAGAATTTCCTTATTTCACTTATATATTCTAAGGCTATATGAATCAGAAGTAATAAGAAATATAACTGGAATGTAACATGATCCCATACAGTGTGTGACTATCAGAATGCAGTTACATTCAGTTATAAATATAGGTTTTTTATAGAGAACCATCTCTTAGTATAATAAATGAAGAGATATCAGGAATTAGGATGTCAGTCCATTGAATCTTCTTGGTCCATGGATGATGTGGCATAACGGCCTCTTTTGTGAGAATGATGATTCCCATTTTGTTCTGAAATTTTCTGGGTGCTGCCTGAAGGTGAAGATGACGCCATTCTTCTGCATGTGGGAGTGTTGCTGCTTGTGGGTTTTGTCAGATTTAATTTTAAAAGGGTTTGTTGTAGTTCATCTGCTGATCTGCTTCTGTAAATTGTACCTTGGTAGTTAAATCTGACTGAAAAGGAGAAGCCCCATTGATACATAATGTTGTGGCGTTGCAGTTCCATTAGTTGGGGTTTCATGGATCGTCTTTTAGTAATAGTAAGTTGGGATAGGTCAGCAAAAATTTGATAATTGTGTCCTTGAAAATTAAGTTCTTTTTTTTCTCTTGCAGCAATTAGTATTTGTTCTTTCGTTCTGTAATAATGAAATTTTGTGATTATATCACGTGGGGGTCCATCTTTCTTTTTGGCTGTGAGGGCTCTGTGTACTCTGTCCAGTTCTAAACGTTCAATAGGGATATCTGGCTTTAGTTCTTGTAATAGAGCAGTAATAGTAGATTGCAGGTCTGTCACAGTTTCAGGTATTCCCCTTATGCGCAAGTTTGAACGTCTGGCTCTATTTTCATAATCTTCGAGCTTAGTTTGAAGTATTAAATTCTCTTTTTTTAATTGTTCCAATTCTGTTATATTTTCTTGGGTTGTAATTTCAATTTCATCCATTTTTATTTCTAAGGCTGCGGTGCGGTTTCCCAGCTGTCTTATTTCTTTGGTTAGGCTTTTTGTTATTTGGTCTGAGGTTTGTTTTAAAGCCTTATGAAGCATCTTTTCAAATTGTAATAATATTACTGGGGATACTGAGGAGGCTTGTGGAGAAGTTTGTGAGAGGATTTGTTCTGTATCTGACTCAAATGGAGAGTCTTGCTGTGACATTTTCTGTTTGTGAGAGCGCCCTGATGCTGTATCTTGTGAGGTGACTGGAGCTGCTTCAGCTGCAGTGAGTGCCTGTGAGCTCTTTGTGAGGTGATTTTTATTTCTGCCACGGTTTCCTCTCAGTACCATATTTCCTGCCCAAACTTTCACAGTTTGTTCCCTGGGGCAAAAATGTTCAAATGGATACCTTTTGAGCCTGCAGGCTCCGCTTTGTTCTTCTCTTCTCTCCTCAGCGGTGTGGAGCTCTAACAATGCATGTCTGCTCTGCTAGGCTCCGCCTCCTGCCCCTCGTTTATTCATTTTCTAACGAATTCCAAATTTTCAGAATGATTAGAATTCGGGTCTGTCGAAAAATGATCAACCGATTAAAATTCTGTGTGAAGAATAGCTGGTTGTTAAGCAGTGGTCCGGGAAGCCGGCAGCCTCCTCCTTAACAATCGATGACTCATCAGCTGTCAGCGGGCTTCCACACTGACAGTTGAAATGTAAACAAAACAATGGCAGCAATAGAAAATTCTGAAAAAAAAAAACAGCGTGGGGACCCCCCAATCCATACCAGAGCCCCCCCGACCCAAAGCACCCCCCATGTTGAAGGCATGTGGCCTGGTATAGCTCGGGGGGGGGGGGGCGCTCGCTCATCCCCCCCTTTCCTGCCTGCATGCTCGGATAAGGTTCTGGTATGGATTTTGGGGGGACCACATGCCATTTTTTAGAAAAAATTTGGCATGGAGTTCCCCTTAGAATCAATACCAGGCCCTAAGGGCCTGGTACGGATGGGTGGGGGACCCCATCCTTTTTTTTCCCCAGAATTTTCTATTGCCGGCATCATTTTGTTTACATTTCAGCTGTCAGTGGGGAAGCTAGCTGACAGCTGATAAGTCATCGGTGGTTAAGGACGAGGCCACCGGCTTCCCAACCCACTGCTGAACAACCAGCTATTCTTCACACAGAATTCAAATTGATCGATCATTTTTTGACCAATCCAAATTCTAATCGTTCTGAGAATTTGGAATTTGTTAGAAAATTAAAAAATGAAACAAAATTTAACAAAAACAAAACAAAAATAAACAAAATTCTGAATTGACACTAAACAAATTCTGAAACTAAAATTAGTAACATAATGAATATATCCAAAATGAAACACATTTTTCCATTATGCACATGTCTAATAGAAGGCTTGTTTGTGGTAGGAATATTTTGTAATATCTGTCAGTCTTGTATTGTATTTCTCAAATCATAATAGTTTATGTGTAGCATTTTTGTTTAGTAAAAGCATGTTAATACACTACAGAGGTCTAAGCTTCCTTGGATTTACTGAAAGAACCTTAATAGAGGCAAAGCAAAACAACTCCCTTTTTGTTAAAGTGGGCTTCCAGATTCCGATAAGCCCCCTGCCCACAGACCCGGAAAACCACTGGGCCAGCATTATGGCAAAGAGGCCCTTGTCCTCATCAACATAAGGACAAGGTGTTTTGCTAGGTCGTACTTCCTGGCCAGGTACCCCCTCCTTGTTGAGGTATGTGGCCCAGTATCATTTAGGGGTTAAAGGCGCACACTCATTCCCTCCCTTTCCTGGCCTGCCAGGCTGCTTGCTTGGATAAGGGTCTGGTATGCCGACACTGTTTTCCTAAATAACTATTTTGACAAATAATAAAGTTGTTTCCTAAAGTTTGTTTCATAATATACAGTATCCCACAAAAGTGAGTACACCCCTCATATTTTTGTAAATATTTTATTCTATATTTTCATGTGACAACACTGAAGAAATGACACTTTGCTACAATGTAGAGTAGCGATCGTACAGCTTGTATAACAGTGTAAATTTGCTGTCCCCTCAAAATAACTCAACACACAGCCATTAATGTCTAAACCGCTGGCAACAAAAGTGAGTACACCCCTAAGTGAAAATGTCCAAATTGGGCCCAATTAGCCATTTTTCCTCCCCGGTGTCATGTGGCTTGTTAGTGTTATAAGGTCTCAGGTGTGAATGGGGAGCAGGTGTGTTAAATTTGGTGTGATGGCTCTCACTCTCTCAAACTGGTCACTGGAGGTTCAACATGGCATCTCATGGCAAAGAACTCTCTGGGGATCTGAAAAAAAAGAATTGTTGCTCTACATAAAGATGGCCTAGGTGTTAAGAAGATTGCCAAGACCCTACAACTGAGCACGGTGGCAAAGACCATACTGCGGTTTAACAGAACAGGTTCCACTCAGAACAGACCTCACCATGGTCAACCAAAGAAATTGAGTGCATGTGCTCAGCGTCATATCCAGAGTTTGTCTTTGGGAAATAGATGTATGAGTGCTGCCACCTGCCAGCATTGCTGCAGAGGTTGATGGGGTAGGGGGTTAGCCTGTCAGTGCTCAGACCATATGCCACACACTGCATCAAATAGCTGTCATCCCAGAAGGAAGCCTCTTCTAAAGATGATGCACAAGAAAGCTTGCAAACAGTTTGCTGAAGACAAGCAGACTAAGGACATGGGTTACTGGAACTATGTCCCGTAGTCTGATGAGACCAAGATAAACTTATTTGGTTCAGATGGAGTCAATCGTGTGTGGCGGCAACCAGGTAAGGAGTACACAAGTGTGTCTTGCCTACAGTCAAGCATGGTGATGGGAGTGTCATGGTCTGGGTCTGCATGAGTGCTGCTGACACTGGGGAGCTACAGTTCATTGAGGGAATAATGAATGCCAACATGTACTGTTACATACTGAAGCAGTGCATGATCTCCACCCTTCAGAGACTGGGTCCGCAGGGCAGTATTCCAACATAACTGTGATGGATCCCGGATACCTCCTCCAGAACTGTGTCTCCTACCCTCCAAATGCATCCTCAGTCGGAAGACTCACCAAAACCAGCCCTTATCCTCCCAATCACGAGGCAAACCACAATGATGTTGAGGGTTAAACATGCAGAGCATAAACTGTTTGTTAAGTACAAAACATACACTTTTAAACACAGTTAGGGACACTCCCCTTAGCCTTGTCATAAAGGGGGTAGGGGACAAGGAAGATTCAATGGGAACTTGACACGTGTGCATTCAAACAGAAACTACAGTTGAAACACAGAGGGATTATGACATGCTGGCATGACATGCTGGCAGCCCCTCTTTACACATCCCCCACTGGTATGTGTCTCCACACCTTTTGTCTACGTGCCATGACATAGCATAATTACACACAATAACAAGAGGGGGGATGGAAAGGAGGGATGCAACTTATATAGGGACATAATTACATTATCCCAATGCCATTTTGTCCCCAAGTCTCTCGTTCTCTGCTGGGCCATAGTCTGTGGGTAGGAGGCCAGCCCAGCCCCTTCCAAAACACACAGTGACAGTGGGTTCTGTCACAATAATGACGCCAAACACACCTCCAAGATGACCACTGCCTTGCTAAAGAAGCTGAGGATAAAGATGATGGACTGGCCAAGCATGTCTCCAGACTAAACCCTATTGACCATCTCTGGTGCATCCTCATATGGAAGGTGGAGGAGCGTAAGGTCTCTAACATCCACCAGCTCTGTGATGTCGGAGGAGTAGAAGAGGACTCCAGTGGCAACCTGTGAAGCTCTGGTAAATTTCATGCCCAAGAGGGTTAAGGCAGTGCTGGAAAATAATGTTGGCCACACAACATATTGACACTTTGGGCCCAATTTAGATATTTTCACTTAGGGGTGTACTCACTCCTGTTGCCAGCAGTTTAGACATTAATGGCTGTGTGTTGAGTTATTTTGAGGGGGCAGCACATTTACACTGTTATAAAAGCAGTACACTCACCACTTTACATTGTAGCAAAGTATTTCTTCAGTGTTGTCATGTGAAAAGATACAATAAAATATTTACAAAAATGTGAGGGGTATGCTCAATTTTGTGAGATGCTGTATATAATTCAAGTGACATCCTTTTCAGCATATGCTAACTTAGTGTGACACATATGAACCTTGCACTTGTGTGCTGATGTTGTTGAATATAACACGATCATAGGTATGGATATACTGTAAGTGCTGTCACACCATTTTCAATGTTCCTTTTCATACTGTACAACACAACACCAATACATTGATGAGCAAACCATACACCTAGTTAAAAGACATAGTTCACATAAAGTTCATATGGAAATTATGAAGACACAAGGTCAAACAGCAGAAAACAAATGTTGACTTTTTCGGTCTGTGTGTTAAAGGTACACTCCAGTCAGCCATGACAATTTTGTATTTAAAGCGGCGTTCCAGTGATTTTTGTGTTTATTAAAAGTCAGCAGCTACAAAAAGCGTAGGTGCTGACTTTTATTAAACACACTCACCTGTCCCATGATGCTGCCACGCAAACCCTCGGTTCTCTCCCTCGCCTCCCCCCGGCATTGGCATTACAAGTGTGGGCACCCGGCTGTGACAGCTTGTGGCTTCACAGCTGGGTGCGCGCTGCGCATGCTCGAGACGTGCATTGCCTCCTTAGTGGCCGGGCAATCTTCTGGGAGCTGTGGCGTGTCCCATAAGATTGCAGGGAGGGAGGGGGAGAGGCGAACTTCTGCTCAAGTTTCCTAGGCAGCCCGAGCAGAAATGGGAGCAGGTACCTGTCAAAACTAGGTACCTGCTCCACCCAAAAAAAAATGACATGAGAAATGTGGCATAGAAGGGGTTAAGGAGTGTTTAAAGTGGAACTTCCACTTTTGGTTGGAACTCCGCTTTAAACTGTCTCAGAGAACACAACTATCTTCTGCTTTGCCCTTTACTGTACAGTGTAACGATGTCCCATTTATAATGAAGGCCATCAAAATTCACATATAATAAGTATGCTGCTGTGTGCTGCATGCATTTTAGTCACAACGCACAGGTGTTAATAGTCTTAGAGAGCTGCACCAGTTCTCTAAAGGTAGGAAGATATTTTGGCAACAGATCATTCTGTACCCTATCGATGTCCCATTTATAATGAAGGCCATCAAAATTCACATATAATACGTATGCTGCTGTGTGCTGCATGCATTTTAGTCACAACGCACAGGTGTTAATAGTCTTAGAGAGCTGCACCAGTTCTCTAAAGGTAGGAAGATATTTTGGCAACAGATCATTCTGTACCCTATAACCCTGGTTGTGTCAGTGAACCTGCTGTGTTCCAGCCAAGGAGGCCTATAGTTTGACTCTTGTCCTAGGTCCCAGTCTATCTAAAACCTGCCTTGATTAGAGGGTGACTTTGACAGTCTGTCAGTGTTTTCCCATAAGTTATTCGGTTGTCACCCTGTTAGATCAGCTTCTAATTGAAATTACAAGTGCTCTTTCCAGCATAAATTATGCTGTCATGTAGACAGGAAGTTGAGATGCAACAAAGGTTTTAAAAAAGGTGGAGTTAAGTTTTGGAAAAAAAACTGTTACTATTTATGATGTGTAGCGGGTGCCCTGGATATCTGGCTGCCTGATGAAGCTGGCCAAGATTCTTCTGTGAGGGAGAAAGTGCCTGTCAGTTTCTGAGGGGGATATTTCCCCACTCCTTTTTTTCTCCTCACACAGACACACAGGACTGCTCACTCTGCATCCTCCCCTGTGTCCTTATGGCAGGAGGAGGAGAGCCAATGACAGGAGCAATTACAGGAGCAAGTCAGAAAGACTTTAACAAGCAGCAGCTGCAAAGGATTATGGGATATATAGTCCCCGTCTAAAATGGCTTTCTTTGGAGACAGAGCTACAATAGTCAGCCTGCTCTGGGGGAAAAGAAACTACAGACTCCATATTGCTCATCTGAGGAGATTGCTCAGACTCCATGAGGCAGAGGAAGAGACCTAGGGGAGAGGTGCTGCCTCCCAGGTCAGTCCACCGCGTGATTTCAGGCATCCACAGACAGTGGGGACATCCTGCCAGAGAGAGGGGGATTCCAGGTGCATATCCAGATGCACCTGCACCGACGATGTGAAGCGTTCCAGTGTGAGGCGACCAGTCGGATCCCTAGAAGAGCCTGCCTTTTCCAGGAAGTTCATTTGGGCCAGTGTGAGGTGACCAGTTGGGTCCCTAGAAGAGCCTGCCTTTTCCAGGAAGTTCATTTGGGCCTTGGCCGTAGAATTGGGTGAGAGGGCTTTCGCCCATTTGCAGGAAACAAGTACACTGCACACAGACAGAGTTAAATGGACACTGTATACAGACATCATTGCTGTTAGTCATCTTGCTGACACCTGTAGTGCCACAGGGCTAAAGGATAAGGCTATCCATTCACAGAGACACTGTATACAGACACCATTGTTCTTTCACCTTGCTGAGGAAGATCCTGCATTCTTTACTTGATAATCCGGACCAGTTGTGTTGTTTGACCCTGATTTTCAGGAGTTTAAGTGCACCAACGAGAGTGGCTAGCTGAAGATACAAAGCCTCATCTTTCTTCAAAAGGACTGAAGCTACTAGTGCCATATGGGCCCAGACAGTTTATGTGGGAAGTTAAGCCATTAAATAGTGATTTGAATAAAGTGTTTGAAGTTGAGCCTGTGGTGTCAGGGGACAGAAGAGAGAGGCCTGACATAAAGGGTAATTCCTCTCCTCCTGCCTGGACTCATATAGCCGACCTGAGTAAAGGTAACCAATCTGGTACAGATTGCCATATTGTGATTTATTTTGTTATTAAAGTGTTTGCCTCTGCTCTTGAGGTTATTCTCAGGTTTTGAATCCCCTAAAAGCAGACTGAATATAGTATTGAGCTATATTGCTCTTAATCTCAGTTTTTGCTTTCCAATTGCATTATTTGAATATACAGTATCTCACAAAAGTGAGTACACCCCTCACATTGTTGTAAATATTTTATTATATCTTTTCATGTGACAACACTGAAGAAATTCCACTTTGCTGCAATGTTAAGTAGTGAGTGTACAGCTTGTATAATAGTGTAAATTTGCCCTCAAAATAACTCAACACACAGCCATTAATGTCTAAACCACTGGTAACAAAAGTGAGTACACCCCTAAGTGAAAATGTCCAAATTGGGCCCAAAATGTCAATATTGTGTGTGGCCAAAATTATTTTCCAGCAATGCCTTAACCCTCTTGGGCATGGAGTTCACCAGAGCTTCACAGGTCCTCTTCCACTCCTCCATGACGACATTACGGAGCTGGTGGATGTTATAGACCTTGCGCTCCTCCACCTTCCGTTTGAGGATGCCCCACAGATGCTCAATTGCGTTTACGTCTGGAGACATGCTTGGCCAGTCCATTACCTTTACCCTCAGCTTCTTTAGCAAGGCAGTGGTCATCTTGGAGGTGTGTTTGGGGTCATTAGTGTTGGAATTTTGCCAGTTTCTGAGGGGAGGGGATCATGCTCTGCTTCAGTTTGTCACAGTACATGTTGGCATTCATGGTTCTCTCAATGAACTGTAGCTTGCCAGTGCCGACAGCACTCATGCAGCCCCAGACCATGACAATCCCACCACCATGCTTGACTGTAGGCAAGACACACTTGTCTTTGTACACCTTGCCTTGTTTCCGCCACACACGCTTGACACTGACAGGCTGACCCCCCACCCCTTCAACCTCTGCAGCAATGCTGGCAGCACTCATATGTCTATTTCCCAAAGTCAACCTCTGGATATGACACTGAGCTCGTGCACTCAACGTCTTTGGTCGACCATGGCGATACCTGTTCTGAGTGGAACCTGTCCTGTTAAACCGCTGTATGGTATTGGCCACCGTGCTGCAACTCAGTTTCAGGGTTTTGGCACTCTTCTTATATCCTAGGCCATCTTTATGTAGAGCAACAATTATTTTTTTCAGATCCTCAGAGAGTAGTTTGCCATGAGATGCCATGTTGAACTTCCAGTGACCAGTATGAAAGAGTGAGAGCGATAACACCAAATTTAACACACCTGCTCCCCATTCACACCTGAGACCTTGTAACACTAATGAGTCACATGACACCGGAGAGGGAAAATAGCTAATTTGGCCCAATTTGGGCAATTTAACTTGGGGGGGTTCTGTTGAAACCAAACCACGGTCAGGTAGACCAACTAAAATTTCAGCCACAACTGCCAGGAAAATTGTTCGGGATGCAAAGAAAAAAAAACATAAATAACTTCAGGTGAAATAGAGGACTCTGAAAACATGTGGTGTGGCTGTTTCAATATGCACAATAAGGAGACACTTGAAGAAAGATGGGCTGCATGGTCGAGTCGCCAGAAGAAAGCCCTTACTACGCAAATGCCACAAAGTATCCCGCTTACAATACGCCAAACAGCACAGAGACAAGCCTCAAACCTTCTGTCTCAAAGTCATTTAGAGTGATGAGACCAAAATTGAGCTTTTTGGCCACAACCATAAACGCTTCATTCGCAAAGGAGTCAACAAGACCTATGATGAAAGGTACACTATTTCTACTGCAAAACACGGAGGTGGATCACTGATGTTTTGGGGATCTGTGAGCTACAATGGCACTGGAAATTTGGTCACAATTAATGCAATATGTTATCAAAAAACACTGGAGGAACATTTGCATTCATCAGCCAGGAAGCAGAGCATGGGACGTACTTGAACATTCCAACATGACAATGATCCAAAACACAAGACCAAGTCGACCTGTCATTGGCTACAGCAGAATAAAGTGAGGGTTGTGGAGTGGCCATCTCAGTCTCCTGACCTCAACATCATTGAGCCATTCTGGGGAGATCTCAAACGTGTATTTCATGCAAGACATCCCAAGAATTTACAGGAACTGGAGGCTTTTTGCCAAGAGGTATGGGCCGCTTTACCATTTGAGAAGATGAAGAGCCTCATCCACAAATACCACAAAAGACTTCAAGCTGTTATTGATGTTAAAGGGGACAATACACAATATTAAGAACTTTTGATCAAGGTCATTTGGGTAATTTCTGTTGTGATTATGATTTAAAAAGAGTAAACACAGTTGATTGATAATAAATGGCTTCAGCCAAACACTAACTATGAGTGAAAGAAAAGTTTTTGTGTTATCATTTATACTCTCTACTCGTTACATGATAACAAAGAAGCTGGGGGTAAAGGTGATGGACTGGCCAAGCATGTCTTCAGACGTAAACCCTACTGAGCATCTCTGGGGGATCCTCAAACAGAAGGAGGAGGAGCGCAAGGTCTTGACTCTTATGGGGACACCTGTTGTAAAGGGGGGTGCTGATGGGGACACCTGATGTAATGGGGGACCCTGATTGGGACATTTGATGTAAAGAGGGATAGTGATGGTGACATCTAATGTAAAGAGGGATGCTGATAGGCTCACCTGATGTAAAGGGGGACACTGATGGGGACACCTGATGTAAAGGGGTACTCTGATGAGGACACCTGATGTAAAGGGGGACTCTGATGGGGACACCTGATGTAAAGGGGGACTCTGGGGACACCTGATGTAAAGGGGGACTCTGATGGGGAAACCTGATGTAAAGAGGGGCGCTGATGGGGACACCTGATGTAAAGGGGGATGCTGATGGGAACACCTGATGTAAAGGGGGACCCTGATTGGGACACCTGATGTAAAGGGGGATTGTGATAAGGACACCTTATGTTAAGTGGTTTTATTTTATTTTACTTGAAATTTGGATGCTATTGACCTACTTTAAAGGGGTTGTAAAGGTATTTTTTTTATTTTTTAAAAATAACAAACATGTTATACTTACCTTCACTGTGCAGCTCGTTCTGCACAGAGTGGCCCCGAACCTGCTCTTCTGGGGTCCCTCGGCGGCTGTCTCAGCTCCTCCCCGCAATAATTAACTACCTTAATGCGAGCTCCCTCGCATGGTGGTTAGTTATTGCGGGCGCGCTCCCGTGATACAGCCGGCGGCTATAGCAGCTCGCTGTATCACTCGGCCCCGCCCCCCAGCGCGCCGCGTCATTGGATGTGATTGACAGCAGCGCGAGCCAATGGCTGCGCTGCTTCCAATCCATCCACTGTAGCCAATCAGCGGCCAGGCTGAGCAGCGGAATCGAGGACATGAACGAGCAGCCGAATTTCGAGGGGTCAGGTAAGTAAAACGGGGGGGGCTGGGGACGGCAGTATTGTTAGTAGTTTTTTCACCTTAATGCATAGAATGCATTAAGGTGAAAAAATGTTTACCTTTACAACCCCTTTAATGTTTTATTGGAGAGAGATTTGGAACTTTTAGCAACCGACCCACTTTTAATATGAATTTGAATTCATTCGCTTTTCCCTAGGTAGACATTTTTGCATTGCAGGAATGTGTGCAAACTTACTGCAATACACAAATGCACACAGCTCTTTTACAGGTGTGCATGGCAATGTTAATTATTATTATTATTATACAGAATTTTTATAGTGCCGACAGTTTGCGCAGTGCTTTACAACATTAGGGCAGACAATAAAATTCAATACAGGAGGAATCAGAGGGCCTTACTCATTAGAGCTTGCAATCTAGGAGGGAGGGTCAAGTGATACAAAAGGGTAATAGCTGTGGGGGATGAGCTGATGAAGAAAATAGAAGTGCAGTTGTTAGGTGGGGGGAGGATAGTCTTCCCTGAAGAGAAAAGTTTTCAAGGATCGCCTAAAAGTGGATAGATTTGAAGACAGTCTGACAGATTGGGGTAGGGAACTCCAGAGTATTGGAGAGCCTTGGGAGAAGTCCTGAAGGCGAATATGGGAGGAGGTGATGAGGGAGCTAGAGAGCAGGAGGTTTTGGGAGGAACGAAGAGAATGATTAGGTTGGTATTTTGAAACTAGGCTAGTGATGTGGCTGGGGCAGAGTTGTGGATGGCTTTGTAACTTATTGTTAGTATTTTGAATTGAATTTGTTGGGTGAGAGACAGCCAATGGAGGGATTGCCAGAGAAGGGTAGCAGACACTGAGCGGGTTGTAAGGTGGATGAGTCTTGCAGCAGCATTCATGATGGACTGATGGGGGATAGTCTATTTAAAGGTAAGCCAACGAGGAGGGAGTTGCCGTAGTCGAGGCGAGAGATAATCAGGGAGTGAATCAGGAGCTTTGTGGTTTCATTGGTTAGAAAGGGACATAGTTTAGAGACGATGCAGAGGTTGAGGCGGCAAGCTTTGGCGAGTGATTGGATGTGGGGCCAAAAGGAGAGTTTAGAGTCAAGGATAACACCCAGCACCCTGACATGAGGGGATGGGTGGATGGTTGTGCCATTACTCTTGACAGAGAAGTCAGGGGAAGAGGCACGTGGGGGAGGAAATATTATGAGCTCGGTTTTGGACAAGTTGAGTTTGAGGAAGTGGTGTGACATCCAGACAGATATGTCTGTTAGTAAGTTAGTGATGAGTGAGGAGACTGATGGAGTGAGTTGAGGGCTGGAGAGATAGATTTGGGTGTCGTCAGCGTAGAAATTATATTAAAAGCCGTGGGAGGCAATTAACTGACCCAGGGAAGAGGTGTAGATTGAATATAGAAGAGGTCCAAGAACAGAACCTTGGGGGACAGAGAAGGGAAGAGGCGAGGAGGAAGTAGAATTGTAAATGACACTGAAAGTGCATTGGGATAGGTAGGATGAGAGCCACTGAAGAGCACAGTTACGGAGACCAAGGGAGTAAAGTTTTTTTATTTTTTTTTGAGGAGGAGGGGGTAGTCAACTTTATCAAAGGCAGCTGAAAGATCCAGAAGTACGAGTACAGATTAGTGTCCATTGGTTTTTGCGGTCAGCAGGTCATTTGTGAGTTTTAAAAGAGCAATTTCTGTGGAGGGTTGAGGGCGAAATCCAGATTGAAGGGGATTAAGAAGGTTATTCTTAGTGAGGTGGTCACTCGGTTGTAAACCAGGCATTCAAGGAGTTAAGAGGAAAATAGGAGCAGGGCGTAGATCGTTAAGATTGGTAGCGTCCAAGGATGGCTTATTTAAGTATGGGGGTGACCAATGCGTGTTTTAGAGCATTGGGGAAGTTGCCAGAAGAGAGGGAGAGATTGAAGATGTGGGTTAGAGAGTGTAGGATAGAGTCAGAGAGTGACCGTAGTATTTGAAAAAGAATAGGGTCCAGGGGACAGGTGGTTAGGTGGGCGTTAGAAAGGAGTTTAGTAGCAGGTTTGAATAAGGGGAGTGTCAATTGTATCTGTTGACATGGGGTCTTAACTGGGAAAGATGCCTGTGGAGTGAAGATTTCATCACAAATTGTATAAATCTTGTTTTTGAAGTGATTAGCAATCTCCAGTAAGTGAGTCAGTGGGTGAAGGCGGTGCAGGACAAAGTAGAGAGATGAAGGTAGAGAAGAGTTGATGGGGACTGGATGAAAAGGTGTTAATAGGAGTGTTAAAAATAGGTCTGCTTGCCAGTGTGGAGGAAAGAATAGTATTTTTGGAGAGCAGATTTGTATGGTTGAAGTCTTTGATAGACAGAGGAGTTGATTTACTAAAGGCAAATCCACTGTGCACTACAAGTGCACTGCAAGTGCACTTGGAAGTACAGTTGCTGTAAATCTGAGGGGAAGATCTGAAATGAGGGGAAGCTCTGCTGATTTTATCATCCAATCATGTACAAGCAAAAATGCTGTTTTTATATTTTCCTTGTATGTCACCTTCGGATCTATAGCGACTGCACTTCCAAGTGCACTTGCAGTGCACTTGTAGTGCAAAGTGGATTTGCCTTTAGTAAAAAAGACAAAAACCTTAGTTTTGTGCCACAGACACTCAAGAGCATGACTACATTTTTTGAGAATTCTGGTGTCATCTGTTTTCCTTTTCCGGGGTTGTAGGGGGTCGAGGCCTCATTCTGAGTGTAGTGAGGGGAGCGAGCTTGTCCAGGGTGGAGGACAGGGATGTATTGTAGATGGAAGTGGCTTGGTTGGGGCAGGACAGGGGTGAAATTTTGTTATAGAGGTGGTCAGTAGCAGAATAGAGAGATGGGTTGAAGCGGCAAAGGTTTCAACGTGTGATGGTTAGGTGATTGGACGGAAGGGTGGTGGAAGACAGGGAGAGAAACTAATAAGGTGGGGGTCAGAGAGAGGAAAAGGATTGTTGGAGAAGTTGCATGGAGTGCATTGGTAGGAGAATACAAGGTCAAGGTTTTGGTGACAGCAAGTAGATTAAAGAAATTAGTGACAAAGAGGTCATGAACAGCAGTGAGTTTGTTGCAGACAGAGTGGACGTTCCAGAGGGCACAGGAGAAGGGGAGGCTGGTTTTGGCAAGAGGAATGGAGACTAAATTGCCCCACCCCCTTCACCTGAGGGGGCGCAGTTTGACATCTTCGCCCTGGGCACTGGATGACCTTGTCCCAGCACTGAATCAGGTAACCTGAGAAATGAAGCATCCTTAACAGTGGAAGTTAGGGATAGATAGCTTACAACAATGTTTCTCAACTCCAGTCCTCAAGTACTCCCAACAGGTCATATTTTAAGGATTTCCTTCAGATGATACGGCTCTGGTAATTACTAAGGCAGTGAAACTGATCAAAACACCTGGGCAAAATAATGGAAAGCCTGAAAACATGACCTGTTGGGGGTACTTGAGGACTGGAGTTTGGAAACATTGTCTTACAATACACCTATAGCGTTCATGCTTTTTTATCTCTGGGGGCCACTGTATGTACATATAGCACTATCCCCATAGGAGCCACTGGAAGATGCTTGCCCTCTGGTGCTGCCTTGGCCCTGTAAACCACTCAACCCTTCTGACACTCTAGGTTCAAACATATTCTGCACCAGCAGCAGAACTCTTATAGCTAAGTAGAAAAATATCACCCAGATCCAGCACAGCAAATAATGTATTGATAGAAAGTGAGTAAATTATTTAGAATAGCAGTTAAACAATTCACAGCTCATCTTCAGGGAATATGACACCAACAGTTATATAACATTAGCAATGTGCTTATGAGGATGCATATCTGGATATGTAGTTAGTGATAGAGATACAGGACAATGATGGTATAAAATAACAAAACGCACCTAAAGAGTACGGTCAAGTGCAACACTGATTCAAGGGGAAGAGACTTTGACGCAAGTCAACTCCCTCTGGACCACTGAAACACTGAGCAAATCTTCTGCTATACCACCAGTGAAAAAATGAAGTTCCCCCTTAAGATATTCACATGCCATCAATAATAATATAAAGACAGTTAAGATTTAGATGCAAGGTGGTATCTTCGCTAGCACGTAGGTGCCCATGAACAAGATGTAAATCTTTAAGGATCCGTAGTGCCAGGAAAGGGTGTGACTGAAGCAATGGGACAGTGGTTCCTTTAAAGCGTCCTGATTATGGTGTCTGCATGCAGTGTCACTAAACAAGATAATGACAGGATGAAGAGTTGTGGGCATTCGCCTGCTCACCAATCCTGACTTGAAGACAACCTCTGTGGGAACAGGACAAGTGGTACAGACTCCACAATGCAAGTGATGTTCAGTTGACTGGCTGGGTAGTGATGCGGGCCAAGAGAGCGAGCCCGCCAGTGGAAGTTTAATATATAGCCTCTCCCACAGTCCTTTTCAGTGGCATTTTTTTTGGAATGTGTAGTCTAGAAGGGATTCAGAAGTACAGGGATAGTTGACTGCAGCACTACAGGTCCCAAGGTCCTCTGCTCTGGTCCCAGAAGAGGAACTCCCCTGCTAGATAGTTAGGAAGTGAGGTAAGTCTGATTGCAAGCACTAAAGGGGAACTAGCTGGTCCGTGATAACAAGGATTATGTTTTCTGTATTCAGCTTGCAGTGGCTGGCACCTGGATACATACATTTCATAGCCAGGCATTCTAAATTATTCATTTTACCAAGTGTAAGTACAGACAAGGACAATGTTGTTTTTGAGCTAAGTTTGGGCTGTGTAGTACTTCCATGATTTCTAGAATCCAGGAGTATTGGCCAAGTATGGTATATGTATGAAAATATCAAACATTCTTACTGGAAAAGCATGCCTCCGAGCTAGAGAAAAAGTTTACTACCATAGAACAAGAAATCCTGTAATCTCTTGTTACAACTTCATATCCTGCCCAGCATTTCTTGCCCTCCTTGGAGAAATGTAAGTGCCTAAATTAATCCTGGGGGATTGAAAGGACTCACAATGAGTATAAAATGTAAACGTAGATGGGTTAGACAGCCTAAACAGTTATTCAAGACAGAGTACAGGTGCAAAAGGTACATTTATTGTGCTGGCATGCTGAGTAGAAAGCTTTGCATTGATTTTTTTTATAAACCTTCTTTGAACTTTTTTAAACAGGCAAAAGTTATTTTATTGAGTTTTTACAAATAGCACAACAACAAAAATAGCAGCATATAGTCTCATAAGACAAAGAATGAGAATTCAGAGGATAGCACAGTATCCAATAGTACATCATAAAGGTATGATACACATGCAATATAGTGTGTACCCCCCTTAATACAGGTTTAGCAGACTTGATTATTAAATAGAACCTGTAGGATCTTCCATCCAGCAAGGAGGGAAAAAGGAGAAGGGGGGGGGGGGGGGCAGGGAATGGAAATGAAGAATTATTGATCAAAGTCCAGACAAATTAAGCAGTGATCTAGGGAAAGGGATGAGAGGAAGGAGTAGAGAGGGTTGAAGAGGAGAGCAAGGTCCCAGTGTCCTACCTGAGACCCAGAAAAAAAAACATAAAGAAAGGACCATGGGTCAATAGTTTAATATACCAAACTAGACCATATTACAACGTCAGCTCACCAGCCTCCAGACAGATTTTTGTGATTTTTTGGGGAAAAATGCAGACTGGTCAGAAAGCTTCCACTTAGGTAAGAATAGTCTTTCGAGCATAGTATGCAGTATAAAAAATAAACACATTTGTATTGTAAGTAGTATCAACCATGTCACACACCCCTAATAACAGTATTAGCGGATTCATGGAGATCACCACCTCACTCACTGCATGCATATCTACCACCACCTTCTGCTAAAAGGACATGACTGCACCACATGGATAAATGTACCAGGTTCAGTATAACATTATTATAAATTGTGGCGAGAAGCTGTGGTAAGCAGAAATTCTAGATGCACCCAACTGTCTCTTGACGATATCATAAGAAACACAAATTGGACCTATGCTTCTATAAGCTGTAAGTATCTGAAGTACATCCAACTGGGTAGGTGGTGTAAGGATCGCAGCCTATCAAATGGTTAACAGATGTCTTTGAGACATAACATTCTAAAGCTTTTAAATACCATATTTGGCGCAGATAGACAGATCTGTCATGGAATAGAAGTGTGTAAGCTTCCAGTGGGATGTATGGGTACCTAATTCAATGCTGACCTGTCTGTCAGGAACCATGAATCAGACTGAGATAGAAATGCAGTAAAAATTGGCACCTTTAAATATGTAGCTTGGACCCCCGAAGGAGCTGCTGATTTATTTGGGCCTGTACTCTGCTTTGTTTCCCCTTTGAATATCTCAGTCCCCTTGACACAGCTGTGGTGTGATAGTGTGCAGTCAAAACAAAATCATAAAGGCGAGTTCACAGTACTCAATATAATATACCTGTCTGTAGTTACCTTACCCTCCTCTTGGCTGGTGATGAAGAGGAAAACAACACTCACACAGTTATACTTAAATAATAACCTTATTTACTGTAATTGTTTTAAAAGGTTTAAACTACAATGGTTGTACTGTCAGACCAACATAGTCTGACAGTCAACTGAACTTTATATTACAAAGATACAATACAGGTATAAAATGTCTGAAATAATATATGAGTAGTGTAGCAAAGTAAATAGAATAACTGTCAGAGTGAATTTATCTCACTATGAGCACTATCCTATTTCCTGCACGCTTTATTACTATATTAAATCAAAGATTAGCTTGATAAAGTGTAATACAACATTTCGAGAGCTCCCTTATTTAATATCACACTACCCCAATATAGTAAAGGGACACAAGGCCTTGTGTTTTGCTAAACAGTCCTTCTTTTCTTCTTCTCTTCTGCTAGCAAAAACAAAGTAGATTTGTAATCCAAAGGGTTAATGACTCCTGATCAAAGTAGACTGAAAATGTGAAAGTAAAGTTCTGGTGCAGCAGCACTATAACCAACTTTGATGTCAGGGACTCAGTACTAAATCCTCTTGACTTTACTTGTGGGACTATGGGCCCCAGCAACTCTGTCTTGTGTAGACGGATGTATGAAAGTGCATCAAGAAACTTTTGGGCAACAGCTCTCTCACCCAACCAGGACAGTGTTGTCAGAAGACTCCGTTCTGATGTACAGGGTTCTGTCTCCGGCCCACTGCTGCGCCGCTCCACAGTTCAAGATGCTCCGGAACTCCCAGATGACTCCGACAGGCTCCTCTGGCTCCTTCCCAGTCTTGCCCCGCTGTCAGTCCAGCTCTCTGGTGTGTTACAATACTGCTGCTCGGATCGCTGTTCCGTGGAGGTAGGCCGCGCTGTGGTGGAGACCTCACACAGATCCTCCCAGGCTGGCCATGCGTGTCTAAGAGACCTAAGATGGCCGCTCCCAGGCTTTTTATAATCTTCCCACAATGCAGTTCTGTTCTCCTTAGATTCATGGGAGTTAATGAGCATTGTGGGTAGGTCAAGTTAATGTTCCAAAGTAAGCAAACAAAACACTTCCATGTCAACTTGATAAATAAAAGAAATAAAGATGCAGTCCTTTTATATTTTGGCAGCTAGATGGTGCCAGATGCTAAGATATAACATATATTACATTACATACCAAATATATGACCGCTACACATATAATGGTAAAAATGGTACAGATCAGTAAACGTGGTCAAAACATACGCCAGGGATCAGTAACCAAATCGGGGTAGTCAAATCGGGGAGATCAGCGTAGTCGGAGGTAGAAGAACAGGATCAGGAACCAAAAGGGATGTCAGCCGGGCAAAGTCTTTTTACACAGGAACATAGCAGAGATTGTCTAGATATGCTCTGATGAAATACGAGTTACGGATGAAACGCGTCAGCATGACGCCATCACGCTATCCATAGCGTTCTTGCAGACCAACAGACCCACCTACCAGCCCTGATATCACTGGCCTGCAATCACCGCGGCCGCTTGAATTTACCCGCGAAAACGGAACGAGGGGAGGACCCAGGGTATCAGGAAATCTGGCTTCACCCGCTGCACTCTCCCGGGCTTACCCCCTCCTGCCTTCACTCTCTTGAAACCATCGATGGATGTGTACCGCGGATGACCCTTTGGAGGATGTTACACTATGCAACCATGCAATTTACTAGCTGGAGACGGTGAGAGCTTCAACCTCTTCCCCTGACGTGGACTGCAGTCAACACTGGGTGAGATTATACCTGTTTGCATCCCTAGTGTGGGACAGCTATTCTTATTAACACCCAGTATCCATTACATGGTACCTGGTCCACAAATTCAGCTACATAGCTCAGCCCGGATCTACCAGCTTTAGTTTCTGTATCCTCCATTTCCATACCTCAACATCTTGGTCTTTAGTGCTGTGAGCCACCACTGGTCCAAAGAGACTTTTAATACATAGGTCTGCATTTATCAATGCCCTAAAGCTGCTGTTGAGTCAGTCCCTGATCCCTCCGTCCCTGGCTTCTCCTTCACTGCCCCCCCCCCCCCTCTCCGGTCCTTCTGTTCCCAGATTACCTTCTAGTGCTAATCAGGACTGTTATCACATCATCCACCACCCAATTAGCTTTCATCTGTCATCACTTTCTGCCTTCCCTTGACGCTAAAAGGACTTCCAGCAATTCAGCGTATTCAGTTTACTTTGAAATCATTCATGTACAATCATCCTGTATGAATTCACATGCCTGGTGTGAGTGGTTGGATGTGATAGGTGGCCATCTGCGTCTGTTCATGACAATGTTGTCCTTTTTAACTGGTGATGGTACCTGTTTTTACAGTATATGTTTGGATTGGTGTTTATAGTGAGTTTTTTCAATAAATAGCATTTATACATATTATTTGACCATTGCATGTCCCTCATTGATGAATTCACTTTCCCTCTCGTTTTTTTGCCATATGTCGTATGAATTCAGGGGAACACACCCAAAAAATGGTTGGTGTTAGCAATTGTCTCCAAATCCATACAGACGCGGTCATTTTTTGCCTATAGTCTGTTTCAATCATATTTGACTGCAGAGTGCACTGGTTCTTTTATCACCTGTTTTTTTCATTGTCTGGATATGTTGACCAAGGCAAAGGCAGGGAATGAACAAGGCAGTTTAAAAAGCCTGAAGACGGGACTGACGAGCAGATGATGATGACCAGGTGAGCCACTGAGGGATCAATGATTGCTGGCAATTATCCGGCAGCTGAGCAGCTTGAGCACAGAGAAGGAAGCTGCTAAGAGCCCAGCCCTGACACTGTCTCAAAACATGGAGAGCAGTCTTCATAGAAACAGTGATTTAGGGCTTAGAACGGGGGCCCCAAAATTACTGAATTTGGATCAGGAGACTAGTAAAGCAGCCTCTAAGGTAGCCACCAGCTTGTTATCCACCTGAGAAAACCTCCAATGAATGAGCACAGGTGCTGCAGCCCCAAAGTATTTCTGTAAACATGGGAAAGCCAAGACACCAAGGGTAAACAGAAGGTGAAGGGTAGTCTTATCAATCCTAGGTGTACAACCTGCCCATTTAAAGGAGACAACAATCTGATTCAGTTTATTAAAAATGTTTTAGGATTTGAGACAGGAGTATGTCAGAACATACTGTATATACATAAACTTAGGGAGAAAGGCAATTATATTAAGGTTAGCTCTCCCAGCTGGGATTAAAGGTAGAGATTTCCACACAGTGCATCTTTAAGTCAAGTGCAGAAGTATAGGATGTCAATTAAAGTGGTTGTAAATTCAGAAGGTTTTTTATCCTAATGCATTCTATGCATTAAGATAAAAAACTTTCTGTGTGCAGCAGCCGCCCCAGCACCCCCTAATACTTACCTGAGCCCCATCTCTCTCCAATGATGTCCACGAGTGTCTCAGCCGTCTGGGACTCTCCTCCTGATTGGCTGAGACACAGCAGCGGTGCCTGTGGCTCCCACTGCTGTCAATCAAAGTCAGTCAGCCAATCAGGAGAGAGAGGGGGCAGGGCCAAACCAGGGCTTTGTGTCTAAATGGACACAGGGAGCTGTGACTTGGCTTGGGTGCCCTCATACCAAGCTGCTTGCTGTAGGGACAATTGACAGGAGGGAGGGGCCAGGAGCAGTGAAGAGGGACCAGAGAAGAGGAGGATCTGGGCTGCCTTGTGCAAAACCACACAGGGCAGGTAATTATAACATGTTTGTTAATTTTAGAGAAAAAAAAAAAGAGACTTTACAATCACTTTAAGAGACAGATAGGATGATAGGTCTCTTTGATATTTAAAGTGAGAAACCCATTTAAGAGGGGCACTAAGAGCCAGTTAAGAGGTCGTAGGATTTAAAGGAAATAACACCAATTTGAGTTCAGTTGATCCTAAAACCTGAAAACCAGCCAAACATATCAATCATTTCTAGAGCCGCGGACAGCCAGGAAGGGGCATTTCCTAAAAATAGCAAGGTATTATCTGCATTCTTCATTCTAGAGGACCTAGTAATTCCGCAAACTCTATCAGAGGATCTAAGTAGGATAGCTAATGGTTCTATGGAAAGGGCAAAAAAGCTCTATGAAAGAGGGTAGCCCTGTTTGTCTCCCATTGCAGACTGAAGGTGGGAGAAAGCACATTTTCAGTTGGACCCTGGTAGTGAGAGAGTGTATCCAGGAGATAAAATGAGGGCTGAATTCAAGCATCTGGAGGACCATACACAAGTCCACTCAACAGAATCAAAAACCTTTTCTGTGTCCAAAGAAGCTATGACACCAGTTGTTTGTGAGGTTGCAGAGACAATATTAACCTCCAGAGTTTCAGATCTGTACCCTTGGGAGGCAGGAGGCCAGACTGAATGCCATGAATTAGAGTGAGAATGACAATATTAGGATGAGTAGCTAGTATCTTTGTGAAAATTTTGGCATCTACATTTGAGAGAGATGCCAAAGAGGAGCACAGCTCCTGATTCCTACCCGGTATGGACACCACAGTGATAATTGATTGTTACATGGTAGCTGGAAGGTAACCATCATCAAGGCAGCAAGCAGCATCTTAGGGGAAACTGCAGAGCATTCATCATGGCTGGCACCAGTATGTAGAAAATACTCTGATCCTGATCACCTCTTTGACTTTCTGAATGCACTTATTAGCATTCTAATCACTTTGCATGCATTCCTATAAAAGAAAGGAAATAATCACGCTCAGTTTATTGCTAATCATTTAAGGTATGATTAATTAATGCAATATTTAATTTTAGGTTAAGATCAGGCATTGGATTATTTGTAAGCAGCATTTGTATCCCTACTTTATGTTCATTTAAAATCCTATTTTTTAAAAAAAATGTTTAATTAAATAAATATGAAAAGTGTGCTTATTTACTGACGAAGGACACAGAAACAAGAGAAAACACACTTAATGAAAAATCACACTTTATTTTTATAAATGAAGCATACAGTATTGTATAAGTAGAAAAAAATACTGCCCTGTGAAACTGCAACCTAGCAGCCAGCACAGCTGCAGACAAAAAGCATAAATGTGAATAAATTAATAAGTGCAGCGCTAATGTTGCAAAAACCAATGCGAATAAAATTATGATATTAAACCTAGATGCATCGAAGTGATAGGAACACAAACATAATGACATGTGAATCCAACAAGGAAAAGTGAAACTTCTATTGACGCATTGTACTGGTTGGATATCATATCCGTCTATTGTTGTACAAACTGTTAGTTAGAGTTTTTTTAATTCTTGGACCAGGTTCATTATTATGTCTATTTTAGGTATTGTAACCTAATAAGACTGTCAGTGTTGACCCCACCTTATGCTGGAGCCGCAATTAGGTATATCTATATTTAATAGAATATTAAATAGAATAATTGCAAGCAACTCAGAATCAAGCTGCTTGCCTGGTCTCCGGATGCGCCAGAACAGACCACATCTGTCCCGTGCTGGAAAAACTGCACTGGCTTCCTATTGCTAAGTGAGTACTATTCAGGGCAATGTGCTATATGTATAGGGCACACCGGAAACTGGGCCCAATTTATCTGTCTGAATGGGCCTCTGACCATGTACCGTCAAGACCACTCCGGTCGGCCAACTTACTTCTCACAGAACAGATAATAAGCAGTTTAAAATTTACTGGTAACAGATGCCTGGTTACAAAGGGCAATGAGCTGTGAAACTCCCTTCCAGTGTCTCTAAGTTCTTTACCCTCCCTCCTGAGTTTCAGGAAGGGTTTAAAAACCTTCCTCTTTATCCAGGCCTACGGATAATCTTATGGAGAATAGGAATTGTGCAAAAAACATGGATTATGTATGCTCTTTTTCCTTCCCCATCTGGAGGGTTACCCCCTCCCTGGTTTTCACTGTTTTTCTCTGTTTTACTTTACCACTTTCATATTGGGCACCCTAGGCTCCTTTCTTAATGTTCTATTGGAAATCTCAATTTGAGTTTAGGGTCTCTGTGCACCTAGACGCGCTCCTAATGGAGCACATTCGGCGCAGTACAAATCCCATAACAAATCAGATCAAATCAATATACCGCCCCCGCAGTTTGTTTTTTTACATCACTAAATGTTTTTGACGCTGCCATTTGTCTGCCCTTTACAGGGCGAGCTGGCTGTCAATGGTAGAGCCACATACTCTGATTGGTTTAAGGGCGGTGCGTGATCAGCTCTTTCACCTTCATAGTGAGGCTTGGTTGCTATGCCTTCTGTATAGAACTATTCGGAGATTACGACACCAGGCCTCATTTTCATAAGGAGGCTTGGTTGTCTCGTGAAGCGGATGTTACAAGATCAGGCCTCGTTTTCATAATTAGGCTTGACTATTTCACAAAACAGCGCTATGAGACCGGTCCTCGTTCTCATAGCGAGGCTTGGTCGTCGGATTAGGAATTGCACCGCCTACTGCCATGTAAGTCTTATGCCTTATCGCTACTGTTACGATATACATACTTAATATTCTCATTTAATGTTTTTCAACAAATTACAAGTTGAATTTACCCATTTGCACTATCTGTCTATTCCCTTCCGGGATTTAGACATTGAGACAGGAAGTGATGTCATGTGAAGCGATTTCCGCCATCATGCATACTCTGGGGTCACCATTTCTATTTAAGCGGTGTTGCTGTGGGGGGTCCACACCCCAGATGATGACTGTTTAGTCAAAACGCGTTGGGTGGACCTTCCTGCATACATCGCTCTGTGTATTTGTATATGCCTTACTATGTTCTTCCAAATGTGAGTGTTTAATCTCTTTTTTTATATTGAATATCACTTTTTAAACGGTATCACGCTATGCCAGCTTTCTTTATTGCATTAAATAATCCATATGGTACCAAGCTTCTACCCTCCTTATGATGTTTTGGAGCTCATAAGCTACAACCCATTGATGGCCTAATGTTGATCCACTGACGCGGACCCAGGACCTGCTGTCCCCATTAGGTTTATTCAACCTAACAAGCTTTACAGACTTGGGTGGTATAAGCCTCACCAAGTCACTATGATCTGGTAAGCCTCCTCCTATTTATGGTGGTGGTGTTTCTGACGATTTTCCCACTCCAAGGTTCTCACCGGTGATTGGAATTCCTTATATGTTTATTGGATCGCACATTTATTTGGACTTTATTTGCAATTTTTTGCTTTGGACTCTGTTTTCTGTGTAGTCACCACACTAGCACACTGTTATTATTATTTTTCACGTTTCCTTGTTGGATTCACATGTAATTATGTCTGTGTTCCTATCACTTTGATGCGTTTATGTTTAATACCATAATTTTATTTGCATTGGTTTTTGCAACATTAGCGCTGCACTTATTTATTTATAAGCATACAGTATTGACTATTTTTTTTGTAGACAAAAATTGTATACGTTTTTATGCAAATGTGTTTCTGTGTTGCTGAACAGTATTAGCACAATTCCAAAATGTTGTATGTAATATCAGCTTTATCCAGTAGATGGCAGCATTAGGCAGTTACTTATCCATAGAGAGTAAATAGCCATAAAATTGTATCATGTGCTACTGAAAAGAGCAGTGATGTGCATTAGCCAGTGGGGCTGATTTACTTAACCACCTAAGCCCCGGAAGGATTTACCCACTTCCTGACCAGGCCATTTTTTGCAATACGGCACTGCGTTACTTTGACTGACAATTGCGTGGTCGTTCGCCGCTGTACCCAAACAAAATTGATGTCCTTATTTTTCCCACATATAGAGTTTTAGCAGTCCCACTATTGTTATTCGATTTTATTAGTGGGAATGCTTTTAGCAGTCCCACTATTGTTATTCGATTTTATTTATTTTTATTTAATTTTATTCCGTACGTTTTTTGGCTCTGCGTAACTTCTGCATACTTTTAGCTATTAAAACCATTCAACTATTAAAATGTTCGTCTCTTTCAGCTGATGATGGGACTTTTTCAACTTTTTTTCTACTATTTATACTTTTTAAAATATTAAGCTTTTTAACACTTTTTTTTAACATTGAAGTCAATGGGAGCAGGCTTCAGATCCTTAAAATCTTCTTCCGCTCTCAAAAGTTTCCTTCATACTTTCACCTACAGACGCCAAACTTTAAAATGTTCACAAAATATTCAGCTATCTGGCTATATCTTTTCAGTTTGATATCTTTTACAGTTTTTGTGAAAAAGCTGTTTGTTTAGAGGTCATCTCAGGAAATTGTAGCCATTAAACAGAGTGTACTGTGTTGCTTTTGCTGCCATGGTTACCAAAGCCAGGGGGGAGGTGGCTGGAGCATCTCAGCTCTGATTACAGAGCCCGGGGGAGGGGACAGACACACTATGTACTGATTTATAATAGAGGAATATGATGGGGCAATTCTGATGGAGCAGTTTTGATGGTGGCAATATGATGGGGCAGTTTTGATAGGGCAATTCTGGGGCAGTTTTGATGGGGGCAATATGATGGGATAGTTTTGATGGGGACAATTTTGATGGGGCAGTTTTGATGGCACTATGATGGGGGCAGTTTTGATGGTGGCAATATGATGGGGCAGTTTTGATGGTGGCAATATGATGGGGCTGTTTTGATGGGGCAATTCTGATGGGGCAGTTTTGATGGTGGCAATATGATGGGGCAGTTTTGATGGGGCAATTCCGATTGTGGCAATATGATGGGGACAATTTTGATGGAGCAATTCTGATGGGGCAGTTTTGATGGCAGTATGATGGGGGCAGTTTTGATGGGGGCCGTTTTAGTAATTCAGCTATTCAGCATTCCCACGCATTTCCCCCAGGAAATGCAATTTCTAGTTAGTGGGAATGCTTTAGCAGTCCCACTATTGTTATTTGTTTTTTTATTTATTTTTAATTTTACTATTTAAGTTTATTCCGTACGTTTTTTGGCTCTGCGTAACTTCTGCATACTTTTAGCTATTAAAACCATTCAACTATTAAAATGTCCGTCTCTTTCAGCTGATGATGGGACTTTTTCAACTTTTTTTCTACCATTTTTATACTTTTTAAAATATTAAGCTTTTTATAACTTTTTTTTAACACTGAAGTCAATGGGAGCATGCTTCAGATCCTTAAAATCTTCTTCCGCTCCCAAAAGTTTCAGCTCCTTCATACTTTCACCTACAGACGCCAAACAAACTTTAAAATGTTCACAAAATATTCAGCTATCTGGCTTTTTCAGTTTAATATCTTTTACAGTTTTTGTGAAAAAGCTTTTTGTTTAGAGGTCATTTCAGGAAATTTTAGCCATTAATCAGAGTGTACTGTGTTGCTTTAGTTGCCATGGTTACCAAAGCTTTTGTTATACACAGGGGGGAGGTGGCTGGAGCATCTCAGCTCTGATTACAGAGCCTGGGGGAGGGGACAGACACACCATGTACTGATTTATAATAGAGGAATATGATGGGGCAGTTTTGATGGGGCAGTTTTGATTGGGGCAATTCTGATGGGGCAGTTTTGATGGGGGCAGTTTAGATGGTGGCAATATGATGGGGCAGTTTTGATGGGGCAATTCTGATGGGGCAGTTTTGATGGTGGCAATATGATGGGGCAGTTTTAATGGAGCAGTTTTAAAGGTGGCAATATGATGGGGCAGTTTTGATGGGGGCAATATGATGGGGCAATTCTGATGGGGCAGTTTTGATGGTGGCAATATGATGTGGCAGTTTTGATGGGGACAATTTTTATGGGGCAATTCTGATGGGGCAGTTTTGATGGCAATATGATGGGGGCAGTTTTGCTGGGGGCCGTTTTAGCAATTCAGCTATTCAGCATTCCCACGCATTTTCCCCAGGAAATGCATTTACTAGTTTATTTTTAATTTTATTCCGTACGTTTTTTGGCTCTGCGTAACTTCTGCATACTTTCAGCTATTAAAACCATTCAACTATTAAAATGTTCATCTCTTTCAGCTGATGATGGAACTTTTTCAACTTTTTTTCTACTATTTATACTTTTTAAAATATTAAGCTTTTTAACACTTTTTTTAACATTGAAGTCAATGGGAGCATGCTTGAAATCCTGAAAATCTTCTTAGGCTCCCAAAAGTTTCAGCTCCTTCATACTTTCACCTACAGACACCAAACAAACTTTAAAATGTTCACAAAATATTCAGCTATCTGGCTATATCTTTTCAGTTTGATATCTTTTACAGTTTTTGTGAAAAAGCTTTTTGTTTAGTGGTCATTTCAGGAAATTTTAGCTATTAAACACAGTGTACTGTGTTGATTTTGTTGCCATGGTTACTAAAGCTTCTGTTATACACAGGGGGGGAGGTGGCTGGAGCATCTCAGCTCTGATTACAGAGCCCGGGGGAGGGGACAGACACACCATGTACTGATTTATAATAGAGGAATATGATGGGGCAGTTTTGATGGTGGCAATATGATGGGGCAGTTTTGATGGGGACAATTTTGATGGAGCAGTTTTGATGGGGACAATTCTGATGGAGCAGTTTTAATGGTGGCAATATGATGGGGCAGTTTTGATGGGGCAATTCTGATGGGGCAGTTTTGATGGGGGCAGTTTTGATGGTGGCAATATGATGGGGCAGTTTTAATGGGGCAATTCTGATGGGGCAGTTTTGATGGTGGCACTATGATGGGGCAGTTTTGTTGGGGCAGTTTTGATGGTGGCAATATGATGGGGCAGTTTTGATGGGGACAAGTTTGATGGGGCAGTTTTGATGGCGGCAATATGATGGGGCAGTTTTGATGGGGCAATTCTGATGGGGCAGTTTTGATTGTGGCAATATGATAGGGCAGTTTTGATGGGGCAATTCTGATGGGGCAGTTTTGATGGTGGCAATATGATGGGGCAGTTTTGATGGGGCAATTCTGATGGGGCAGTTTTGATGATGGCAATATGATGGGGCAGTTTTGATGGGGACACTTTTGATAGGACAATTCTCATGGCGCAGTTTTGATGGCAGTATGATGGGTGCAGTTTTGATGGGGGCCGTTTTAGCAATTCAGCATTCCCACGCATTTTCCCCAGGAAATGCATTTTCTAGTTTCTGGCTCTGGCGTCACTCCGTGGGCACGCGCCCCCCCTATAGCTTCTTAAAAAGCACAGCCGTGTCAACCTGCTGCAGTACAACTGCAGCGGCTGGTCGCCAAGTAGTTAAGACAGAACTTTATCCAAAAGGGGGGAAGCTTAGGCCAGTGGAAGTGGGAGGTACCTATAAAACTAGGTACTTGCCCCCCCTTTAACATTTAGGCACTTTTTTATATGTACCTGCTTCCACTTTCTCTCGGATCACCTAAGCTCCCCCCCACCTTGTGTGCAGCCTTCTGGGACACATAGGACCCAGAAAGCTTTTGGACCACTTACAAAGCACATTGAGGTTCACACATGTGCAGTGGGAAGCCGCCAGTGAAGCCGCAAGGAGTCACAGCCGGAATTCCCACACTAGACATTGCGGCAAAGGGGACCCGAAGACTGGTTAAGAACTGGCCTGGGTGAGGACAGCTCTGGATCCATGGTCAGGTAAGTGTTATTTCATTAAAAGTCAGTAGCTACAGTTTCTGTGTGGAATTGCGACTAGGTGACAAAGTTACATCCAGCACCTCACCCCTGCTAGTCACAAGACTATTAGAGACAAAATCATATATACAAACAAATATATAAATGCATTGGTATACATAATAGCTAGTTATTGACTCAAATCAAGCTTACCCAATGAGCCCAAAATAAAAAAGCCACTAGGACCGTCTGCACCAAAGTGAGAGGAGGACACCGTGCGGCCACAGGGGACATAAAGAGACCAGGCTAATAATAGAAAATAATCAATACACAAAGAATCAGGACAAACTAACTTGTATGTCCAATCAGGGGCCAAGATAGCCTCCTGTTTTATTTACTTGATGTGTAATATATGAAAAGAATAAGGTGAGGGTGCCTATTTTAGATGCAACAACGACCAGCAATTCAATTGGAAGGTCAGTATATTTATACATTCACTAAGATCAAGGTAAGTAAGGATCCAAAGATTACATATATGTCATAGCAATGCAGTCAAATAGCGTATAAAAGTGGATGTCTATGACTCCTACCTCAAATGCAAACAAAGCAGTCACAGGTTGCCCTCAAGCTTCCTCTACAGTATTTGTAGCTGATGTTTTAATTTTTTTGGGGAGAGTTGAAGATCCTCATTAACACACCTGTTCTCTTCTAAATCATTAATTAATGATCTAGCATGTGTATTACTTTCATAGCAATATCAGAGAGGTGCCTGAGCTGTGTATGCTTTTATTGCTGTGGAGAAAATCGTTATGAAGCTAGACTACGCTGGGCCCCTGTGTCTTTTTTTTTACCCCAGCTGGGGGCTTAACTGTTGAAATTTATTTTAAGGGTTAAAGCTTATATAAATAGAGAAGGAGGTTTTGTGCCTTTAAGACCTAAATGCATGCCCCCGTAGCTCCTATTTAAACATTCCAGGCTGTCCAAGTCACATGATTTGATAAAGGGCCACACCCGAAATGCGTTGTCATGACTAAAGCTTGCTTACAGCTTTCCACCTGCTCAACTATCGCATCTGCATTCCATCCCAAGCCTCTCTATGGTCGGTTGGTCTGACATCGCTCTGTGTTGGTGACATCACATGTGGCAAGCCGCCCGACTACACCAGCTGTACCATCCAGTGGTTTGGAATCCTCTGCACGATCCATTGGGGGCCTCTCTACATCACTGACCCTTACGGGCTCAACCAGTGGTCTGTCATGCCTTCCACTGTGTGGATGCCCATGCCACATCAGGCGCCTACACCTACACCTTTTGGCCCGCCCCCAGCACCAGCCCTGACATGCCTGAGTCAGCCTGCTGCAGTTTGGGTGAGATAGAGGTTCATAATCAAGTATGATTGTCAGGGAAGACAGGTTCTCCATGAAAAAGCGCCCGGCGCGCGCTAGCGCATTAGCGCATCGGCGCACATGCATGCATACTAGCGCTTCTGCTGTTTGGTCTGCAGCTTCTGTGTTGTTTCCTGTTTCCTGTGTGACCTCTGATCCTGATCCAGCTTGTAAATACCTGTGATTATCTGCTACCTGTCTTGATTCTGTCTTCTGATCTCCTAGTACTACTTCGTTTGTGACCTGACCTTCCTTCTGCCTACCATCTATGCTTGATCTGCCCGATTGTTACCGACCTGGCCTGTCTGACCCTGCATCTTGCTCATCCAGCCTGCTACAGCTACCAGCCTGCAAGCCTGCATCTGGTACTGCTCCGTGTTGTTCATCCCAAGCCCGCCACCAGTCAAGCATCGTGTAAACTCATCTACTACCTGCCAGCGGTTCATGAGCTGGAGTTGTATGAGAGGCCTTTCTCTGCATGTCAGACTCACGTCCCAGGTACGTAACAGTACCAAACAGCCATGTCTGAGCATGAAAGAGGACCCTCTCCAATGAATGAAATATGTAGGCACCTTGCTGCTCTTACACAAGCATTTAAGCTGCTGCAGGAAGGATACGTGCGTCTGGAAGAGCGGGTACAGTCCCTGTCATCAGCAGCCACAGCTCCTGCATTTGATCCTGCTTCCACCACCCAAACCGGAGCTTCAGCCAGCCATACAGGAATATTGTTACCCCTTGAACCCCTGAGTACCTACTCCCGAGAGGTTTATCCGGTGATCAGAGTAAATTTAGAGCCTTCCGCAATGCCTGTCAGCTTTATATGGCTCTCTCCAGCCATGGACTTTTTCCCTGGAAACCACCAAGGTGGGATTCATTATTTCCCTCCTCCAAGGGAAACCACAGTCTTGGGCCCACTGGTTGTTATAAGGAAACAACACACAACTAAACACCATGCAAATGTTCTTTGAGGCCATTGCACTGATTTATGATGACCCACAACCTACCCCCAGTGCTGAAGCAGCTCTACATGCACTCCAGCAAGGCCACAGTGCAGCCGAGGACTATGTCACTGACTTTAGGCACTGGAGTGCAGACACCAGATGGAATGACGCAGCCCTGCGTCATCAATTTCGTTTGGGTCTCTCGGAAAGCCTGAAAGATGAGCTTGCTCGGGTTGGGGTGCCAAGCTCTCTGAAAGCCCTTATCCATTCAGATTGACCGCTGCCTACGCCCACGGCAGTTCCGTCCAACCTGGATGTTACCTAAGATCCCTGCTCCTCCTAACCCGGCTTCTGGAAGCTGCGCTTTTCCCACTCCAGAGGTGCCTGAACCCATGCAATTGGGCCTGATTTGTCCTTCATTGACTCCAGAAGAACGCCAACGGCAACAAGTAAATAATCTCTGCCTGTACTGTGAAGAAGCCGGTCACTTTGAATGTACCTGTCCTGCCAAGCAGCGCAAGTGTCTTTACCTTTCTTCACTCAACCAGTCACCCCTACCTGCCTTGTCTGCCAGCTCAGCTCATATCGTTCTGCCTGTTTCCTTCCAGCTGCCGGGAAGAACCGTATCAGTGACCGCTATTATTGATTTTGGAGCGGTTTCATCAACCAGTCTTTCGCAGCTCAGGAACACATTCCTTTACAAACCAGAGAACAGGGACTCACTGTATTCCTGACTGATGGGTCTCACATTAAATCTGGACTGGTAACCAAGGAGACCCGCAAATAAAGTCCCAAATTAATGTGACAGTGAATAAGGGATATCCATACAGATGTAAAAACACATAATAGACATGATGCCGTGAAGAAAAAAAGAGGATGAGGGCCCTTCCTCCAGACAGGCTAGACACCCAGGGTGAGTATGTAGTCTCCTTACCCGCAGGGATGACCGCAATGGCGGTCTCACCAAGCTCAGGGAATTCGGTCTCCCAAAAACCTATATGGATGTCCCGGTCTTCTGGATCCTTAACACTCAAAAACATAGTGCAGTATGTATAAATGATTTATTAAAATCAAAAAAAGATTGCACTTACAAGATGAAGCTGATATTAGCGCGTTAGTATATACAAAAAGTAGCGGCGTCTCCTCAGGCTTCCTCCGCCTGTTGTTCGCTGTCCCATCAATACAAAATCTTCCGAAGAGACAAAACGTGATGACGTCAGGATCACAGGCCCACCCTACGCGTCTCATCACGATAGGACATCGTCGGGGGATTGGCTGCTGTGAATGTGTCATCATGCACATTGTTTATATAATAGCGTGGCGCCATCTTAAGTGAGGGCCACTATAATGGTAATAATGGAACGGTGAAGCCAGTGCCATTTTGATTAGTGGCAAACTGGCTAGAAATAGGAAGCAGAAGTAGTAAACACCACCGCCATCTAGTGGCGGAACTAAATGTGGCAAGATAATTAAAAAATGTTTAATAAACTATGGGTCACAGCAAGGAACAGGGATTGGAAGCCGAAGTGAACAATAAATGTGTATAAGTTAATACAACCCGCTAGAAATATATATATTAAAAATCATAAAAATCTTATAAATTATGAACAACCTATACATTCTGGATGTCCACTGATTAAAAAATATACATTTATAAAAATATAAAAATAAAGTGTAAAAAAAAGAGAAAAGTACTAGCCAAAAATGATGCATTATTAATGAAACTATTTATATCCCAGTCGACGTTTAGGCCAAAGGGCACGTAAGATTTCATGTCAAAGATCCATTTTGTTTCAAGCCTGGAAATTGATCTGATCTTATTAACCCCCTTCCAATCTGGTTTAATCTTGTCGATGGGTAAAAAAAAGGGTACCTTTAAGCTTTTTATCATGATATTTGGCATAACGTCTAGAAAAGTTATGTTTGGTGAAACCTCGCTTGATATTACCTACATGTTTGTCGAGACGCACATGCAAGGCTCTTTTCGTACGTCCAATGTATTGTTTAGAACAAGGACATTGGATAAGGTATACCACACATTCTGTAGAGCATGTGATAAAGGACTCGATATTATAGGATCTATTGGTCTGAGTAGATTGAAAATTCTCACATTTACGTCCTCTAAACGAATTAATTTGACAGATGTTACATTTCCTACAAGGAAAAAAGCCTGTCATGGTCTGAAAAAATGACAATGTTTTAGGGGGATCTATAACATTGGGGGAAATCCTATGACGCAAAGAGGGGGCACCCCTAAAGATGACCACTGGGAATAACAGGGCCTAGGATTTTATCATTTTGCAAGATGCTCCAATGTTTGTTAAAATTTTTTTTAACTGAAAAATGCTGGTTGGAGTACCTGGTAATCATAAAAAAAATTAATTTATTGTCAGGCATTAAATTAGCTCTACCAAGACCATTCAACATAAGATCCCTATCCATATCACCAATATTTTTGATCGTTTTGTCGATATCTGACTCCTTATAACCTTTGTCCAAAAATCTAGACTTTAAGATCCGAGCTTGCTGGTGGTAATCTAAAATAGAAGTGCAATTTCGCCTAATCCTTTGAAATTGTCCTTTTGGGACTGCATTGAGCCATGTTGAATGATGGCAACTGGTCAAAGGTATAAAGGAATTGCGGTCAGTCTCTTTAAAGTGGGTAGTGGTGATCATCCGCCCCTCCTTTACCATAATGTTAAGATCAAGAAAGTGAATGTGTGACTCACTCATCTTGTATTGTAAAGAGATTCCTCTATCATTGGTATTAAGTCTGGCGAAAAAGGCCTCAAGCGAGGGTTGATCGCCTTCCCAAAGAAGAAGTACATCATCGATGTACCTCTTCCAAAGGCATAGCTCACTTGGGGGGTCCGCATCAATGACTTCCCTTTCCCAGAAAACCATGAATAAATTCGCCAAACTCGAAGCGAACTTTGCGCCCATGGCTACGCCGCAAGTCTGCAGGAAAAAGTTTCCCCCCAAACCAAAAATAATTGTGGCTTGTGGCAAATATCAGAAGATTAATAATAAAATCTTTCTGTATAATGGTTAAGGTATGATCCTGATCCAAATAAAATTTCACAGCTTGCAGGCCATGCTGATATGATATGACAGTGTATAAAGAAGCAACATCAGCAGTTGCCAAGATGCATCCATCTCTCCATTCACAAACAGCTAGTAGTTTAATGACTTGAGTAGTGTCCTTTAAGTACGATGGATTTGTTACTACGAGGGGTTGAAGGAATTCATCTACGTGTTTTCCTATTTTAGCTGTCCCAGAATCTATGCCGCTGATGATAGGGCGGCCAGGTGGGTTAGATAGATTCTTGTGAATTTTGGGCAAGTAATACAGTAACTGGTACCCTTGGAGCAGAGGGCACCAGATATGCTTTTTCTTTTTTATTAACAATGCCCAGCTAAAAACCATCATCAACTATGGACAAAAGCTCCTTCTTAAACTTAGCAGTGGGATTTGAGGCCAACTGCATATATGTTGTGTTGTCTGATAAGAGTCTAGCCATCTCCTCTTGGTAATCAGTCTTATTTAAAATAACACCACCACCTTTATCTGCAGGGCGGATGACGTTATCATTACGTGCACAGATTTGTTTCATACTAGATTGGAAATAATTGTTACCTCTCAGTTTAGATGTTTTAAGAGCCACCACATCCTTAACTACCATCTCTTTAAAAATTTGTACGGATGGGGCAACAAAACCAGGAGGGTTAAATAGCAAAGCATTCGACAGCTTTGTATGTCAAATGCGAGGCAAAAGAATCTCACCAACATGAGAAGGAACATCGACCTCAGAAACATTACTCTGAGGATTAGCAGTAGGCACTACGTTGTCAGCCTGAGGGGCACTATTAGGAAACAAATTACTCCGATTCCCTATGGAGTCAAGTAAATCAATAAATGTCTAAAAATAAATAAATTGAGCCCAGGGGGTGGGGCAAATTTCAGTCCATGGCCTAAAACTCTTTGTTCGCCTTCTGAAAGTTGAACAGAGCTTAAATTGAAAACACCACTGATGTTTATTTTTTCTTTTCTTTGCCACCTCTGAATCCTCTCTTTCTTCGTACCCCTTTTTGATCTGTTGTCCCTCATGGGAAAAAAATGAGAAGGTTCCATTCTTCCAAAATCCACAATATATATATTTTTAATATATATATTTCTAGCGGGTTGTATCAACTTATACACATTTATTGTTCACGTCTGCTTCGGGTTCCAATCCCTGTTCCTTGCTGTGACCCATAGTTTATTAAACATTTTTTAATTATCTTGCCACATTTAGTTCCGCCACTAGATGGCGGTGGTGTTTACTGCTTCCTCTTCCTATTTCTAGCCAGTTTGCCACTAATCAAAATGGCACTGGCTTCAGCGTTCCATTATTACCATTATAGTGGCCCTCACTTAAGATGGCGCCGTGCTATTATATAAACAATGTGCGTGATGACACATTTACAGCAGCCAATCCCCCCAACGACGTCCTATCGTGACGAAACGCATAGGGTGGGCCTGTGATCCTGACATCATGACGTTTTGTCTCTTTGGAGATTTTGAATTGATGGGACAGCGAACAACAGGCGGAGGAAGCCCGAGGAGACGCCACTACTTTTTGTATCTACAAACGCGCTACTATCAGCTTCATCTTGTAAGTTCAATCTTTTTTTGATTTTAACCACTTCAATACAGGGCTTTTATACACCCTTCCTTCCCAGACCAATTTTTAGCTTTCAGTGCTCTCACAATTTGAATGACAATTACTCAGTCATGCTACACTGTACCCAAACCAAATTTTTATCATTTTTTTTCTCACAAACATAGCTTTCTTTTGGTGGTATTTAATCGCTGCTGTTTTTTTTATTTTTTGCAATATAAGCGAAAAAACAGAGAAATTTTTGAAAAAAAACACTTTTTTTTAGTTTCTATTGTAAAATTTTGCAAATAAGTAATATTTCTTCAAAATGTATACTGCTACATATCTTTAGTAAAAATAATCCAAATTAGTGTATATTATTTGGTCTCTGTGAAAGTTATAGAGTCTACAAGCTATGGTGCAAATCATTGAAAAATGATCACATCTGATCACACCTGATGTACTGAAGGCCTATCTCATTTCTTGAGGCCCTAACAAGCCAGGAAAGTACAACTACCCCCCAAATTACCCCTTTTTGGAAAGCAAACATTCCAGGGTCTTTAGTAAGAGGCATGGTGAGTTTTTTGAAGTTGTAATTTTTTCCCACAATTCTTGGAAATTTTTTTTTTTGTACAAAATTGTCATAATAACAAGTTATTTCTCTCACACAGCACATGCATACTTGCAATGACACCCCAAAATACATTCTGCTACTCCTCCTGAGTATAGTGATACCACATGTGTGAGACTTTTACACAGCCTGGCCACATACAGAGGTCTAACATCCAACTAGCACTATCAGGCTTTTTACGAGCATAAATTGCACATCTCATTTGATGACAACCTATCACAATTTTGAAGGCCCTGGAACACCAGGTCAATGGAAACGCCCATAAAATGACCCCATTTTGGAAAGCTAACACCCCAACGTACAATCTATGAGGCATATTGAGTCTTTTGAACGGTTAATTTTTTTCCAGTAGTTTTTGCAATATGTGGGAAAAAAATGAAAACGCATTTTTTTATTACAAAGTTGTCCATTTATAAGATATTTCCAACACATAGCATGTACATAGCATAACTGACACCCCAAAATACATTCTGCTTCTCCTCCCGAGTATGGCGATACCACATGTGTGAGACTTTTACACAGCCTGGCCATATACAGAGGCCCAACATTGAAATAGCAGCTTCAGGCATTCTAGGAGCATAAATTACACATCTCATTTCTCAACCACCTATTACAATTTTGAAGGCCCTGGAGCACCAGGACAATGGAAACGCCCACAAAATGACCCCATTTTGGAAAGCTAACACCCCAATGTATAATCTATGAGGTATAAGTAGTCTTTTGAATGGTTCATTTTTTTCCCGAAGTTTTTGGAATATGTGGAAAAAAAATGAAAACGCATTTTTTTTATACAAAGTTGTCCATTTATAAGATATGTCCAACACACAGCATGTACATAGCAAAAAGGATACCCCAAAATACATTCTGCTACTCCTCCTGAGTATGGCGATACCACATGTGTGAGACTTTTACATAGTCTGGCCACATACAGAGGCCCAACATCCAAGTAGCACTGTCAGTTGTTCTAGGAGCATACATTACACACAAATTCCTGCCAACCTATCACATTGTTGAAGGCCCTTCATATTTCTAACACATAGCATGTACTGTACATACCAATTACAAACCAAAATACATTCTGCTGAGTAAAGGGTAAAGAAAAGATTACCTGAGGTTTTAGTAGTGCAGTGGTCCACAGAGAAGAGCATCGGTCCAGGCAGCAGGCAGGAACGTGGACAGCGACAGCAAAACAGGCAGCAGGCAGGAATAGTCAGTACAGGTAGAGATGTCAGCACAGCCAAAGCATTAGTCCAGATAGCAGGCAGGGATGTGGTCAGCAGCAGCAAAAGGATCAAAGGATCGTCCATGCAGCAGGCAGGAATACTGTCCATAGTTAGTACATGCAGCAGGCAGAGGTATGGTCAGCACAGCCAGAGTATTTGTCCAGGGAGCAGGCAGTACCATCAAGCTTAGGGCATCAGTCAGGAAAGAATGGGGACAGGGGTAGAGGCTTCTCCCACCCAAATCGCTTTGAAGCCTCCGTGCAACCAGACCCTGTTATGGGAACACAGAAAACCAAAAACTGTTTTTCTGAACTCCGAACACTATTCTGGTGCCCCTCACATATGTGAGACCCCTGTGTAGCAGGGTGAAAGATCAATCCAAGGGGCAGGCAAAAACATGGTCAACAGGCCGAGGTCAGTGCAGGTAAAAGGCAGAAATAGACGGTAGGCAGAGGCATAGTCGATACAGTCCAGGGTCAGTTCACGTGAAAGGCAAAAACATGGCGGAAAAACAATGCAGACGGTAGGCAGAGGCATAGTCGAGAAACAGGCCATGGTCAGTTCACATGGAAGGCAATGATATGGTTGGTTGAGGAAGGGAAATATTCAGGACAGAAATTAAAAATGGGGAAATGGCAGTATTAGAAATATGGACTAATAATTTTCCAGACTGCGATATCGCCTGAAGCATTCTCCGATGCAAAGGCCAGGTTGGGAGGGACAGTCGGTACAATGGAAGCTGGTATCTTTCCTAATTCCTTTTTTGGTGCACACCCGACATTTTTTTTTGGCGTCGTCTTCCGGATCCTGTTGGTGGAATATGGTCCGGGAAATGGCGCTCATGTAGTCTGCTGACAGAATCGGAGCGAATGCTTTCTGGGGGGGATACTTGCTGATAAATCAGGGCAGTGACAATGTCTTCAATAAACTTTATGAAGGTGGTGGGTGTTTCTGTTGATTTTTGGTAGATTATGAAAGAATTTAAAAGGGCCAAATGAAAAAAGTAAATTGCAACTTTTTTGTACCAGAATAGGGATTTTCTTGTTGAAAGATAGGGCTGCAACAACTGATCGTTTAAATCCACCCCCCCATGTATTTATTGTACTCAGTGATACAGGTAGGCTTGCGAACGGTACCGCGTCTTCTGTGAAGTTCCACCGAGGTGTCATCGTGGATGGTGGACATGATGTACACATCTTTTCTATCCCTCCACTTCACAGCCAACATTGCTTTGTTCCTCAAGCTTGTCGATTCCCCCCTTTGAATGTTTGTGGTGACAAGACGCTGTGGGAAGCCCTTTCCTTTTTTTCTTGTTGTACCACAGGCCAAAGTTTGTTTGAGATATAGGTGGCGGAGAAGGGGAAAACTAGTGTAATAGTTGTCCATGTAAATATGGTACCCCTTTTGGAGGAGTGGGAATGCCAACTCCCAAACAATTTTCCCACTTATTCCCATGTACGGGGGACACTCAGGGGGCTGGAGCTGGGAATCTTTGCCTTCGTACACGCAGAATGAGTGCACATAACCAATGGCGCTTTCACAAAGCTTGTTAAGCTTCAAGCCGTACCTCGCCCTCTTACTGGGGATATATTGCTCGATTCCCAGCTGGCCTGTGAAATGCACCAGGGATTCGTCCACAGATACATTTTTGTTAGGGACATAAACTTCGGCAAACTTCTGGGAAAAAAAAATTAATTAGGGGGTGAACTTTATATAGTTTGTCAAAGTTTGGGTGATTTCGGAGGGGGGCACTGTGAGTTGTCACTGAAATGCAAGAAGCGCATTATGATTTCATATCGGGACCTGGACATGGCTGATGAAACAACTGGCATATGGTGGATGGGTTTGGTCGACCAATACTTATGAATTTCATTTTTTTTGTAAGCCCCATGTTGAGGGTTAGGCCTAAAAACAATTTTAGCTCCACTACTGTTAGGGGTCTCCATTCAAAAGGGCGGGCATAGCTGGAGCTGGGGTTGGTTGCAATGAATTGTTGGGCAAAGAGATTAGTTTGGTCCATGATTCCTTGAATGAATTTGTCAGGGAAAAATAAATTTAAAAAATCCATTTGTGAAAAACCTGTAATGTTGACCTGCACACCTGGCTGTGCTGTAAAAGGGGGGATCGTGGCTGTGGTAGAAGGCAGCCACAATGGGTTTGCCAAGGAATCTGGAAGATGGGTTTGGGCCCTACTTCTTTGGCGTGCCCTTGTGCTGGGCCTTTCCTCCTGGGGTCTAGCAGCGCTTGTACTGGGCCCCTCCTCCTGGGGTCTACCGCCGCTGGCACTGCTGGTAGCTGCCTGGTGTTCAGAACGTCGTCTTTTTGGACGGACTGCTTCCTCCTCTGATTCCGATCCTGATGTGCTGCCTTCGGGGGGCTCATATTCCAAACCAGAACCAGAACCTGAACTGAGCGGTGAGAGCTCCCCGTTGCTCTCATCGGTCAGACTCAGTATTTGGTATACCTCTTCTGGAGTTTACACCTTTCTGGACATAGTGGCTGACTGGCTGTATGTACTCTGGTGGCAGGTACTCTGGTGGCAGGTGGTGAGGTGACGGGTACTCTGGTGGCAGGTGGTGAGGTGGCGGGTACTCTGGTGAGGTGGCAGTTACTCTGGTGGCAGGTGGTGAGGTGGCAGGTACTCTAGTGGCAGGTACTCTGGTGGCCAGTGGTGAGGTGGCAGGTACTATGGTGGCAGGTACTCTGGTGGTGAGGTGGCAGGTACTCTGGTGGCAAGTACTCTGGTGGCAGGTACTCTGGTGGCGGGTACTCTGGTGGCAGGTGATGAGGTGGCGGGTACTCTGGTGGCAGGTGATGAGGTGGCGGGTACTCTGGTGGCAGGTGGTGAGGTGGCGGGTACTCCTGATGGACAGGTACTCCTGATGGACAGGTACTCTAGATGACTGGTACTCTAGATGACTGGTACTCTAGATGACTGGTACTCCTGATGACAGGTACTCTTTATTTAGGGGGGGGCAATCTGGGCACAGTAGTACATATGTAATAGGTAACTCACTGTTAGCTGATCTCTTCTCCTCACACTGTATCGGTGTGTGAGGAGAAGAGCCCAGCAACAGCAGTTACTCACAGTGTTTGTGTTTACATTAGTGACCGGCTGTGATTGGACACAGCCGGTCATGTGGTGAAGAGCCATGTCATTGGCTACAGTGATCGGGGCTGAGCTGTATCCAGCGGAAAAGCCTCAGCCCCGATCACCGCTCTGCGCGCCACCGGAGGAATTAGGAGAGACGATACACGCCGCTTCCCAATGCCGCTCTGCATTGACAGATCCACCACTCCTGAAGCTCCGCCGCCCTCCTCCACCGCTTCAATACCCCCATCGGGGAACAACTGTTTCCCGAGGGACACAACGGTACCCCGATCGCCTGTAGTGGCAGAAAGCCGAGGCCGTCATATGACGTCCACCCAGGATGGGAGATCCCATCTGTGGACGTCATTTGACTATGGCCGGGTATTGAAGTGGTTAATAAATCATTTATACATACTGCACTATGAGCGCAATTCTTTGCTTATGTTTTTGAGTGTTAAGGATCCAGTAGACCGGGACATCCATATAGGTTTTTGGGAGACCGAATTCCCTGAGCTTGGTGAGACCGCCATTGCGGTCATACCTGCAGGTAAGGAGACTACATACTCACCCTGGGTGTCTAGCCTGTCTGGAGGAAGGGCCCTCATCTTCTTTTTTTCTTCAGGGCATCATGTCTATTATGTGTTTTTACACCTGTATGAATATCCCTTATTCATTGTCACATTAATTTGGGACTTTATTTGTGGATTTTTTCCTTTGCTCTGAGATTTTCATGTTTTCATTATTGCATTTCTCATATGAGTGATATTCTGTTTAACTTTTTGTGATCACTTTTTTTTGGTGTTTAATCATTTTAAAGTGTGCGACATCATATTTTTTACATTTGTGGTTTATATGATTAATTTTTGTCATATTTTTCTACATGATTTCATTCACTGGTTTGCTTTTGTCAGTTTCCCTGGTTTGAGTTATAGGGACTCTGCCTTAGTTTTCCACTTATATAATTTTTCACCACTACTGAATATTTTGAAATAATACTTGATTCATTATTATTCATTAATATTTAATTCATTATTGCTATACTTTTCCACATGATTTGATTCATTAGACCGCTTTTGTTAGTTTCCCTGTTTTGAGTTATAGGGATTCTGCCTTAGTTTTTCGATTTACATAATTTCTCACCATTACTGAATATTTTGAAATAATATTTGATTCAGTTTTTTTCATTTATATATTTAGCGCTGCACCCACCCCACGTTCTTCACTGATTTGAGTTTAGTATTTTAGACTTTTGGTGCTGGCAGCTTTTTTTTTTTTTTATTCATTTTGCATTTTATATATATATTATTTTTAAGCGCAGCGTTACACCATTCGGTTTTCTTACCAACCAAGGAGACCCCACCGATGCTGACCATCTCTTTCACCAACCATCGAGAGCTGCTGTGTTTGGACGCAATCTCTTCGCCCTTATTTCCCATCATCCTGGGCCTACCCAGGCCCACAACCCACAGATAGACTGAGAATCCAGACGTGTCAAGTTCCTGTCACCATATTGCCAGAAACACTGTTTGGAAACTTCGCCACCAACACCTGCTACCTTGCTGTGTATGGACACAGACCCCGAGTTATGTCAAGTAGTTCTAGATTCTTACCACGAATACCTGGATGTTTTCAGCAAACGAGGAGCAGACAACCTTCCTCCACACAAATCTTATGACTGCCCCATCAAGCTCCTTCCCGGGGCCAAGATTCCCTTTGGGCGCATCTTTCCTTTATATGAATGGGAATTGGGGGTTTTGAAGGACTATATTGATAAAAACCTGCAGAAAGGATTCATCCGTCCCTCTACCTCACCGGCCAGTGCTGGTATATTTTTCGTAGAAAAAAAAGATAATTTCCTGAGACCATGTGTGGACTATCATGACCTACATAAAGTAACAGTGAAGAATCTCTATCCCCTTCCTCTCGTCCCTGAACTGTTCCAAAGACTCAAATTAGCAAGCATCTTCACAAAGCTGGATTTAAGAGGGGCCTATAACTTGGTTCATATAAGAGAAGGAGATGAATAAAAAACTGCCTTCTGTACTCGATTTGGGCACTTCAGGTATCTAGTCATGTCCTTTGGCCTTTGTAATGCCCCAGCCACCTTCCAGTATTTCATTAATGACATTTTCAAAGACTTTCTGGATATTTTCGCGGTTGTCTACCTTGACAACATCTTGATATTCTTCGTGTCACTGGAGGTGCACCTAGGGCATGTTAAAAGCATATTGTGCCGGCTCCGCAAACATGGACTGTATGCCAAAGCCGACTTTGAGCAACGGAGCATCCAGTTCTTAGGGCATATCATTTCGACCGAAGGGATCAAGGTGGAACCACAGAAAGTCTCAGCAATACTAGATTGGCCAGCCCACACAGACAAGAAGGGAATACAACGCTTCGTGGGCTTTGACAACTTTTTTCCCAAATTTATCAAGGCTATTATTCACCCCATTACATAGCTGACTAAGCAAGGTATCCGCTTCTGTTGGACTTCTGAGGCACAAGCCTCTTTTAGACTATTTACTATTGCTCCTGTCTTAAGTCACTCAGACTCTACCTTGCTCTATATTGTAGAGGTGGCTGCTTCAGAAAGAGCATGTGGGGCCGTTCTATCACAACGTCAAGGCCTCAAAGAAGTGACTCATCCTGTGACATTCTTTTCACGAAAACTCACGTCAGCTGAAAGAAACTATGATGTAGGGGATGGGGAACTTTTGGCGTTCAAAGCCGCGTTGGAGGAATGGAGGTACTTCCTGGAGGGAACGGCCCATTGAAATGCAGGGCTCGGTACGGAAAATATGGAAGTGATCAAATATCAGATTTCCAGCTGAAGGAACGACATATAAAACTACTGTGGAAAGGTCTGTCCTTTTCTCCAACCAGAGAGATGGATCAGTTTGAGGTCTTTAAGTACCTCAACCTGCTTCTTAGGAAATTAATGCTTAGATTTCTGCTTTCTAAATATGATCAGATAACCCCCCCCCCCCAAATGGAGACCTGCCTTTATGATAACCTGCCTTAGAGGTTAATTTATTAAAACTGGAGAGTGCACAATCTGGTGCAGCTCTGCATAGAAACCAATGAGTTTCCATTTTTTTTTTTTTTGTCAAAGCCTAGTTGAACAAGCTGAAGTTAGAAGCTTATTGGCTACCATGCACAGCTGTACCAGATTTAGCATTCTCCAGTTTTAGTAATTCAACCCCATAGTCTACATTCTTGATGAAAATTAAGGGAATTCCCTTGGTAATGAAAATCTATGAGGAAATTGGAAGAGGAGTGCCAATTTATTAATTAGATCTAAGAAAATGCTGCCACTAAATAAAAACAAGTGGATTGGCTTATTATATGTAAAAAGCCTTGCATGCTACCTTGTGTGTTCACTGTGCCTTATTATAATGTTCAAATAAATTGAAGATTAATTAAATACAGCTGCTGACACTGTTAACATTCCCATATACATGTGTCAAATCATATTCAAAATAATATATAATACTACGTTATCCCTATATCCAAGTGTTGTTCTAAATAATATATTCGCTTAATACTTTATATTGAATAATAATCGTGATAAACAGAAAAAAATATAAATATAATGTGAAAAAGATATTAAAAAAAATGCAAAATGAATGTTCTTCTGTATACTGCTTTTATATCTTAAAAACACAAGTTTATCAATGTAAATCCTTTATAAATTTCTTAGTGTCATCCGTTTGAAAGTGCTCCACATATAATCAAAGTGTCTCAAATCGTGTGCTCCCCCCCCCATGGTAATATTCTCAGCTCCAGGATATGTGACCTCACTCTTACGTTTGGTATATCAGCGCTGATGAGCCACCCCTGGGATCAATTAACAAGAAATCTCCAGGCTCCTGTGTCTATCCTTGGATCAATCTCCTCCGTGACATGTGGATGGAAGCAAGCTACATAGTGCTTATATCTTTTAGAACCACATCATTTTATTAAAACTCAATAGAGGTATTCACAAGCTTAAGGTGCTTTCAGTGCACCAATCTTTAACAACCAATCTGTTAAAACATCAGATGAAACCGCACAGTCGTTTGTCTGCCAGCAACTTCTCGCTCCTCATGATCAATAATGAATTTGATTGCAATGAGCAGATGTAAACAGTTTCAGGTGCACAGTTTTGTCATACACTGACCTTTTATTAATTCTGAGATCATTATACCTATCTGGGGAAGGTGCACAGTATAGCTAATAAGTCATTTTTAAAAAATTTAAAAATACTAAGACCAAATGCCTATCGCGATGTATACCTAATGGAGATGTAGGTCTACACTACAACAAAATGGCGCTAGCCTCATCTACAAGAAAATGGCTGCCGCCATACTCTATATAAAATTTCGGAGTCTCCCATCCAATAGCAATCGCCCTGAGGAGGATACGTGATCCCTGTGTCGGCATGGGGAGGGGAGAGGACGTGTAGGCAGCAACAGCCTCACGAGGAGCAAGGAGTTGCTGACAGACAAACGGCTGTGCGGTTTCATCCGGTGTTTTAACAGATTGTTTGTTAAAGATTGGTGCGCTGAAAGCACCTTAAGCTTGTGAGTACCTCTACTGAGTTTTAATAAAATTACGTGGTTTTAAAAGATATAAGCACTATGTAGCTTGTTTCCATCCACATGTCAGGGAAAGAGGCTACTGACATAGTATTGTCCTTGTACTCTACATTTTGGACAATTTTGGTACGTAATAAATGATATAAGTTAAATTGCTTGGCCGGACTTTTTTGTGACTTCTCTTAGCCAATATATATTTGACTTAAAGTTTTTTTAATAACGAACATATTATACTTACCTACTTTGTGCAATGGTTTTGCACAGAGCAGCCCCTGATCCACCTCTTCTGGTGCCCCCCACCAACGCTTCTGGCTTATCCTGCCTTCCAATACCCTCAAAGCAGGCAGCTAGCTGGGGAGTACTCATGCAGGCTCGCTCCCAAGCCTCACTGTGTACGTCTATAGATATACACAGTGTAGCTCGGCCCTGCCCCCCGCTCCCTCATCACTGAATTTGATTGACAGCAGTGGGAGCCAATGGCCAATCTTTCCATCTGCCCTTTCTACCACTTTAAATCATATCTAAACCTAAGAAAAAATGATTGATCTCAATTTACTAGTCCTTAGATAAAATTAAAAAAACATTTTACCTGTCAATCCAGCCGACAAAATATTTCCTGTCCTAGGATTACAATGCTTATTCACTATACTGTATCTACAGTAACAGTGTTGTCACCCTATGACAGGAAGTGTTTAAGGATCACAGAGCTTCTCTATTATTGCCTTCTCTCCAAAACATTGGGGAGAGGTGTTCTGTAGTCCACAGAGAGATCTGAAAACAATGCAACTGAGCACAACCCAATACTGTAGAAAACTACCAGCGACTTTAGTGAATAAATCACTACTGAATTGTTATTCACTGGCATTAGTGTTTTGTAGCAGTGACAAATTTCTGCATAAAAATTACTCATGTTTCATTATCCATAGAGTGATTGACATTGAGACCAGATTGTTAATAGGTTATATTTAGTGGACCAGGACAGCTCAGTGATTAAAAAGAATGTACCGTATCTTATTATTAGTTTAGACTGGGGGTTTGTCTTTAAGTAATTTCTATGTACCAAAATTAGTACTAAGCGACCCCGTTCTAAAAATGCTCATTTTTTGGCTGTAAGAATAATATACTGCTTTTAATACTTTCTAAATAACCTGACTCATCTTTTTTTCATGCAGAGCCATTGATTGGGTGATTAGACAGAGTCATCTAATTACATCTATGATGAGACCTCAGCTGCTGCATCGCTGATCAAAGGAAAATTTTCAACAAGGCAGTTCGAGAAAATTTGATCATCAGGATTGACTTCTCTGAAACAGCAATGGACATAGATGAAGAGAAATTTAGCTGATCCCTGCTGAACCTGCTGAATTTGGATCAATCAGTGGATACCTGAGTAGAATAATAACCAATTTAGTTACACCATTTGTGACTGGAGAGTGAAGGATGGTGAAAAAAAACAGACTTGTTCTAGGGCTTTAGGCCAGCTTTAAATGAAGGCTTGAATCACATATACTGCTATAGTTTAACAGTTGTAATAGATAGATAGATGTGATAGATAACAGTTTTTGTTCATTCAGTTTTCATTCATGTGTGAAATCTGTTGTTCAGTGCGTTGTTCTGTCACAGGATCATCAAACGGTACAATTCTAAGAATTCCATCCTGCTAAGGCAAGCCATACATTATGCAATTTTCTTTCTTTCAACCACGGGTTGAAGATAAGAAAATTGCTCAATTCTCCCCTCCAAACAGTCAGAGTTGATAGGGGAATCCCTCTGGCTGCGCTGTTGTATTCTGACAGCGGGAAGTTTCCCAGTCACAAGAATACAATGATCAAATGAAAAAAACCTAACAGGTTGGCTGTACTGAAGTCAATTGATAGATCTAATTCAGTACAACCATTGTGCCTAAAAATGGATCAAAATTCGATCAGTTTCATTTTGATCAGTCTATGGCAGGCTTAAGATGATTCTCTTCAACACATGATGAGATTGCATGGAAGGAAATGCAGAAAATGATCTCACAGGAATTCAAGCAGCAAGACTGCCAGAGATCAGACAACGCACTGAAAACAATGTTAGCTGAGATAAACGTTTCATTGATTCTTGCCAGTTCATTCTGGCAATGCTGCAAAAGCACAGCCGATCGACAATTACATCTGAATTTGCAGTTGGTAACATAGAAAATAAATACTCCTCAATTTTCGGGACTTTTTATTTGAACATCCACATAACTTGTACTGCATCCATTAATAGAAAATAAGATTACCGGTCCTAAGGTTGTTTTTGTGACTATGTTTTAGGCCCCTTTCAGACTTGCACATTTTGGTAACAAACAGCAAGGTGGATGTTTTACCAAAACATACAGTATTGCACTATCCACAATCTACTGTGTTGCATTGCCATTCATTTTGAATAATACACTTCTCCAATGAACCTCAACGCACATGTTTTTCAGTATGCCACCATGCATACATGTAAACCATCTTTGCGTTTTGATGCAGTTTGTTAAAAAAAACAAAAAGATGTTGATGCACAACAATGATTTGCACTAAGGCGCAAGTGCTAATGTAGCTTGTAGTGATATTGCTGCTTCCCTTAACGTGGAACTAAAGTTGGAAAAATTGCAAACAGGCCTTTTATTGCAGAAGAGACACACAATGTTTCTTCTGCAATAAAATACACTTACCTGCTTGTTCACAGCTGTAGAATGTAGATTGAGTTGTACAGGTGCAGCTCAGTTTACATTTTGGCACACTGCCTGTGTGCCAGCATGGCTGTACTTTTGTGCATGCAAGAGAGTGACGTCATCCCTCGCTGGCCCATCGAGATGGCAGAAGACTGGCTTTATAGCAATAAACAATGGCGTTTTTTAAGGATAAGACACTATGTTTGGTGTTTTTTTATATTTATATGGCTGAGTGGAGAGGCTAGCAAAGAGGGGGGAAGAAGCTGCTGTGCTTATGTTTCCTTGGATGGATTAGTCTAGGCCCCTAAGGGAGGGACACACCCAGTGAAGGATTAAACACAGCGGGAAGCATGATTTTGCACTGAGGAGTGGAGTAAAATAGGAAGATCACAAGGCAACTTATTTCACAGTGGACTGTTAATTTTTGGTCACTGTGGTTAGTGATAATAAGGACATTACTTCACACATTGTGTGTGTATAGTCACACGAAGGATCACAGTTTATTTTAAGATTCGCTTGTATATTTGCATGCACACGAATCATACTGCATATTTTATATATATATATATTTCTGTATACGCATATATTGATTTTATCATATGTGATTATATAATAGTAGATATTCAATATTGTGGAGCGTGGCACCTATTATTTTATAAAGTCTTTTGTAGACTTAGCTTTATCAAGTTTCTAATGGCATAAAGAAATTGAACCAGTGGTCTGGCTTTTTAAACAATTTTACCCTCCTGAACCTTAATAACACCCTTACACACTAGGTTCACGCCTATGTGTTTTCACGCGCCACGTTTGCGTGGACATGACAGCCCATTTAAATGAATGGGCTTCCGTACCTGCGTTTTCACAAAAAAAAGCTGCATGCACCTTTTCAAAAACATGGCCGCAGGGAAACCGCATTTTTTTTGACCATGCGATTTCCCTGCAGTTCCTGCAGCTTGCACACGCACTGTGATTTTACATGCGTGGGGGTGCAGAATGAATGGCAGCCCCGCACGTTTCCACAGAGCAGTGCGTTTTCACTGCGTGTGTGGGAATCGCAGTTCCCGCACCCACAGCCTCACGCAGAAGTGTAAACCTAGTTTTAATGTTTTTTTTTAATTCAGTTGTTGTAGTATTGACTTACCCTTTCCTGAGACCTCTTGCCTGTCCTGAATATAGCAGAGACAATTGCTTCAGACAATCTTCATCAGATAGCTATACTCACCAAATACATGGCATCCACAAATATTTTTATTGCATGGAGGAGGTTGAGGCAAACGATAAGGCTGGGTTCACATATGAGCATGCAGCGGCTCACAGCAGGTGTCCAGTGTGTCCTTGGTCACTGTTTCATGTCTGATTTCAGCCCAAATTTTTGGCTAAATTCAGACCTGAAACGGACCAAAAGACGCACAGGACTTCTGTACAAATCGCACCGGAGCCGCTGCTGAGATATGTGAACCGGCTCCATAGAAATGTTCATATAGAAGTGTTTAAAGCAGTCAAAATAAATAATTTCTTTCCTAGCCTCAGTTTACTGTATATCTTGTAGGTACAATACACAAACCTACAAATGAGAAAAGAGGAAAATACATCCTACAAAAGGGGGAGGAATTAACCACTTGCCGACCAGCCGCCGTCATCATACGGTGGCAGGTCGGCACGATCCCGTGAACTGTCGTAGCTATATGTCGGTCCCTTTAAGCGGGATAGCAGGTGCGCACCCGCTACATAGCGGGGGTGCCGATGCTCCTGACTGGCGGTCACGATGACTGCTGGGCACGATCAATTGCGGACACGAGAGGAAGAACAGGGACGTGTATGTGTGTAAACATACAAATCCCTGTTCTGTAAGGAGAGGAGAGAGAGATCGTGAATTCCTACAAGCTGGGAACCAGCTCTCTCATCTCCTATAGTTAGTCCCATCCCCCACAGTTAGAACACACACAGTTAACTTGATCGCCCCCTAGTGTTAACCCCTTCCCTGCCAGTGACATTTATACAGTAGTCAGTGCAATTTTTAGAACACTGATCGCAATCCCAAGAAATTCTTTAAGTATGTAAGCAGTAAAAAAGGGGGACAGACCATATTGGCCCCATAAAGAATGAGGAAGGACATCTGGTTACAAAGGATGGGGAGATGGCGAAGGTATTGAATTTATTCTTCTCCTCAGTCTTCACGAGTGAATCAGGGGGCTTCAGTAACCAAAACTGCAGTGTTTATCCTCATGACACAACACAGGAAGCACCTCCATGGTTAACAGAGGACAGAATTAAAATGAGACTTGAGAAACTTAACATTAATAAATCACCGGGACCAGATGGCTTGCATCTGAGGGTACTTAGGGAACTCAGTCAAGTGATTGCCAGACCGTTGTTCCTAATTTTTTTCAGACAGTCTACTGACTGGAATGGTACCAGCTGATTGGAAAAAAGCCAATGTAGCACCAATATTTAAAAAGGGCCCAAAATACATCCCTGGGAATTACAGACCAGTTAGCCTAACATCAATAGTATGTAAACTCTTGGAGGGGATGATAAGGGACTATATACAAGATTTTAGTAATGAATGCAATCTATACACTGGGCGGAGAACCTCTGGGGGAACCTAGGATGGAAAAGGACCTGGGGGTCCTAGTAGATGATAGGCTCAGCAATGGCATGCAATGCCAAGCTGCTGCTAACAAAGCAAACAGAATATTGGCATGCATTAAAAAGGGTATCAACTCCAGAGATAAAACGATATTTCTCCCACTCTACAAGACTCTGGTCCGGCCACACCTAGAGTATGCTGTCCAGTTCTGGGCACCAGTCCTCAGGAAGGATGTACTGGAAATGGAGCGAGTACAAAGAAGGGCAACAAAGTTAATAAAGGGTCTGGAGGATCTTAGTTATGAGGAAAGGTTGCGAGCACTGAACTTATTCTCTCTGGAGAAGAGACACTTGAGAGGGGATATGATTTCAATATACAAATACCGTACTGGTGACCCTACAATAGAAATAAAACTGTCATGGTTATGCAATAGAGTTTTCTGTCAACTTACCTGTCTCCATGTGTTCATCTCTAAAGACCAGTTGCCTCTCACCGGACTGGTTTTATAACCTCTCCTCTAAGCATGGCCCCACCCCAGGCCCTATTAGGAAACCTTATATTAACCTGTGCACTGCAAGCCAGCAGTGCTGATCAACCATTGTGTGTTAGCTTTCGTGTGTACTTGCTGTGTTTCCTACGTCTGATTCCAGCTACTGACTTTGGCCTGTTCTTAACTATTCCTGTCTGCTCGTGACCCTGACCTTTGGCATGTCCCCGACCATCCCTGTTTGCCTGAACCTTGGCGTGAACTCTGTTGTCCTTGTCTGCTTGTGGCCCCGACCTTGGCTTGTCCCTTACTTTCCTTGTTCCGGCCTGCTGCCTCCTTCCTCTTCTCCTGTAGTCTACCTTGAGCGTGAGCTGTGAGACCCTGGGGGCCGCGACCTGGAGCCAGACTGCAGCGCAGTCCATCCTCACCACTGGAGGCTCTGGTGAACACCTGCTGGGTCTTAGACTCCGCGCCCTGGGGAATCTATGCTCTAGCTCCCAGTGAGATCTGTGTCAGTGATCCAGTAGACCTGCTTCCTGAACCTCCCAGGGTTCAATCCGCAGCAGTCAGTCCTAGGGTCCACTACCTAGCGGTGCACTTCTGACTCCTACAGAGTGCATCTGTCACCTAGCCTCAAGGTGACCTGACAAAAACTTTTTTGCAGAAGAGAATTTAACAACACTCATGGCCACGCATTAAAATTAGAAGAAAAGAGGTTTAACCTTAAACTACGTAGAGGGTTCTTTACTGAAAGAGTGGCAAGGATGTGGAATTCCCTTTCACAGGCGGTGGTCTCAGCGGGGAGTATCAATAGCTTCAAGAAACTATTAGATAAGCACCTGAATGACCGCAACATACAAGGATATACAATGTAATACTGACACATATGGATATGTGAAATACTGCACCAACCTATAAAAATGTGAGCAGCCAACACAACAATAAGACTAATTGTGGTGCAAATGGGAATATAAAGTGTAACGCTAAGAAAAAACAAAGCTAAAGTATGTGTGAGGAAAAGGGTTAAGAGTGTAAAAAACTACACTGGTATCTCCATAGGAGAAACTATGGGCAAAAACGTATTGAACGTTCGAAGGGTGGAGGAGATTAGTAGAATGGAGGATCTGGTTCTAACGGCGAGACACCAGCAGGAAAAATATACAAAGACATGGGCAATATGGCAACAATTTATCTTATCCTCAGAGGGCACCACCCTTAGAACCGCCTAATAAGCTCACTTTTTCAGATAATGCTAAATCTGAAGCTGTCCTGAATCAGCCAGAGCCCCCCCCCCACCCCCCCACCCCATCCCTCCCACCCCCTGCAGACTCCCCCCCCTTTTTTTTTTTTTCCGCCTCTTATCCCTTCCTTTATTTACCCTTTTATTTTTCCCGATGAATGTCTGTGATGTCCTCGGCTGCCCTTCCCCTCTTGGGTACTGAGATTCTGCCCAGGTGGGATAGGAGGCGAAGGGAAACCAATAGAGAGAAATGCTAATTGTGAATTTTATCTGCTGACCTTCTACTGTAGGAAATATTCTAATATATAAGATTATCCAGGAAGGTAAACGAATATTCCTCTCTTTATTTTCAATGTATGTATGCATCGTACTGTATTGTAATGTCTCAGCCCATGTTGGGCATGTAAAAAAATAAATAAAATCTATATTTGAAAAAAAAAAAAAAAAAACGTATTGAACATATATAAAGCATATATAAAGCAACAAAAATTGTTAATAAACAAGAAAAAATATTCTAGCTGTTTGTATCATGCGACTGAAAGACGCATCCAAAGGGACATGTGATAACACAGGTATTAATATAAATGTAAATCAATGTGCGTACAAGGAGCTGTCAAGGTAAACACAATATATCAACTGTTATTTAAACATATAAAAGAATGACCCTGAGGTCGATCTTAAACTAATATAATAATGACTCAAGGGTCAGACAGCAAAATATAAGTCCCAGAAGCAAAGTTAATATGAACGGTGTATCTGAGCAGGGTGATTTCAGCAAAAATTCAAAACAGTCTCTGGGATGGGAGTTTACGATGGTGGACGAACACCCGGGAGTGCCTTCACCTTCAGACAGGGGAGAAGTAAAGGAAGAGGTACCTTTACCAGAAAAGATGGACCCAACTCACCGTACGGTTGTGGGTCATTAAGGCATGTAAATGGAGACCTGGAGCCAAACTTCGGAGAAGGGGTCCATGGTGATGACTCTGGTGAGTAGGTGAGCATCAAGGGCGTCAATCCCGGAAACGAGTGGGAGTCCGCAACGCCAATCCCAAACTAACAAACCGACAACTTCTCCTTCAACTCGGATATGTGGTTTAAAAACATATGAGGGAAAGGAAGAATCATCACATGGTGTAAATCCGTATGGTAGGTAGGTTATTGGCAATACAAATAAAAACGGATATCCAAAAGAAATATAAAAACAATAAATAAATAAAAGAAGAGCGCAGAGAATGGTGGCCAGAGCCGGCCTATTTAACCTACGCGTTTCGTCTTAAGAGACTTCAACTGGGGTATGGGGGATAATCACACATAGGTTGGACTTGATGGACTTGCGTCTTTTTTCAACCTCACCTACTATGTAACTATGTAATTAAGTAAATTTTGCTAATTTAAACAATCCTGGTGTTTTTTCTTCTACTTACTATTATTTGAAGGGAAAGGGGAAAAAATATATGAACCCAGGATGTCAGAGGTGACAGAGGACTCACAGGGCCAGGGCAACCAAGGAGGTATTGATTTATCTTGCGACCCTCAAGAGGGCAGCGCTACACCAACGAACTACATTTGTTGTGCAATAAGGCCTATTTGGATGGATTGATTAATAAAAATACCTTAGAGTATTTAATTACCATGATCTTTCTAATTCTCTTGGAGACCCATTATCTCTGGTAATGAATCACTTACTGAATGGGCAAGCAGGTATGTGGATTCTTACCTTATGCCCCATGTGGTAGGTCTCCCCTCTTACATTCGTGACACTTCTGACCTTTTGAGACATATAGAGGAGACCCATGTTCCCCCTTGATGCCCTGCTCATGGCTGTGGACATAGAGGCACTTTACTCTAGCATCGCACATGAGCGGGGCATCCGGGTGATTGAGTCCTTTCTTATGGAGCAGGACCAAACCACTTAGCACCTTAATCGGTTTATTTTGGATCTTTTGAAGGTTATTCTGACAAAGACTAATTTTATTTTTATGGACCAAATATACAATATACAGCAGGAAGAGCCTCTCCTGCTGTGGGGATTCTAGCCATGGCTCTTTTTTGTTGGTGACTGTGGTTGTGGCAACCCCCTCCTTCCCCATGCATGTCTGTGTACATTGACTGAGTGATGTCCTGATGTTATTGGAAGCCTGAACACAAGGTCCTGTATAACACCTGGTTTGCCTGTCATCTGCCACGTCAACAGAGGGAGGTTCCAACACCTGCCGGTTATCTGGCCCTTGGTCTATATACGAGCTTATTGAGCTTACTATCTGGTAAGCATGCATTCTTAAAGGTGGAGGATCACTGCAAGGGGTGTCGTTTTCATTTTCCACTTTTAGATACTGATCCCTATGAAGAGCTAATTGGGGACTCTTCCCATCCTTTAGAAGATTTCCTCTTTTGGTTCTGGGACTTTTTTATTTATGGTTCACTATCTTGTGTTTTTGACACTTTTGTGATTTTTATTTCATGATATTGACTATTCACTATTGATTTGTGTGCTATTCAATTTAATTTTCGAGGATTCACATACACTTCCATAATCAATTGGGCGTCTTTTCATATATGCCCTAACATATGTTATGAGGGTTTAGCGCAGTTTTTTTCTTTGTTTTTGTCCCATTATTGTCTATTGCACATTTGAACTGCAGCTCTTGTTAGCTTTATTTTAGCACAGTGTTTTTTGTTTCACTTCTTGTGATAGAACCATCTCAAGAGGATCTAATTGAAATGAGGACCTAGAGGGGAATTGAGCCCTGGCAGCATGATGGAGCTGGAGATATCTGAAGAACATCCATCCCGGCAGGGAAAAAGTCTGGTGTATGTCAACAGCGTTCCGTTCGGCATTATATCACGTAGTGTTTTTATACCAAACCTGGCCCAAATTTGAGGGTCCGGAACCAATTTAAAGTGAGCCAGATTCAGGTTTCCCCAAAGAGGCTGTACCGGGGACCACCTATTCTCCTGATGATTCCTAGCTGTCACCCAGACCCGGACCGTCAATGTATAAACTGCTGCACCCCTGTAGGCTAAGTTGCGCAGGTCCATCAGTGAGCCTAGGAAGGCTGCCTCAACGCAGACCACTGCGTTGGTGCGAGCTCCCACAAACCACCAGTACATTGAAGCCAAAACAGCCACCCAATAATATATTTGAAGGTCTGGCAGCACAAGTCCCCCAAGTTGTGTAAGCAACTGGAGAGTGGACTTAGCCAACCTCGGTATGGCCCCATTCCAGATAAATGTACAAAGGCACCTATCCACCTCCTTGAAGACGGAAACTGGGACCTATACCGGGCAGTTTCGAAACAGATAATTGAACTTCGGGAGCAGAACCATTTTGAAGATATTAATGCGACCAAGGAAATTCAGAGGGGGTCCCGACCACGCCAAGCACTTTTCCTTAAGAAGGGTTAGTAGTGGGAGGATATTGCGGGTAAAGAAATGTATTATATCCCTAGTCACCACCACCCCCAGATATTTAAACTCCGATACCCAGCGTAATGGGGATGGCCTTGCCAGAGCAGAAGCCTGATCGTCCAAGGGAAAAATGACGGATTTGGACCAATTGATTTTAACTCCCGAAAATCTGCCAAAGGACTCAAATGTATCAAGGGCAGCCAGAAGCGAGGGTCCCGCATCGTTCAAATATAATAGGGCATCATCGGCTTATAGGGATTGTAACGAGCCCCTTGCTCGCTCGGTTCCACTCTCCCGACACTCCTGTGCAGCTATTGAATCAGATTGTGACTCAGACATGACTTTTAGGCCAGACTGGCCGTCTTGTAGTTCAGAAAATCCAATCAACATTATCACAATCAACATAGACTCTTCTTCACACAATAGCAGAGTTAATTAACACAAACAACAATGGGGATCTAATGACTCTTAGATCCCATACTATAGACTTATTTACAATACACATTTTAGCAGACAACAGACAGACAGGTGCTGGAATTTACATCAGCATCTCCTAACAGTATCTGTCCCTGCATTATGAATCAGCCACTATTCCAATATGGCAAATCCAGTGTCCCCAGAGTCTGTGTGTACTGGGGGACCAGGACCCGAATCCACAGTAGTACCACCTCAAGGGTCCCCAGGCATACAGCTCACAAAGAGCACCGTTCCCCCAAATGCAAGGGCCCCCGATCGATCGGCAAGAGGCTAGCATACAGTCCCCTCCAAAAGTCTCTCTCCCGGCTAGGTCTGTCACATTTCTCCCCTTTTGGCAGGAGACTAACACAGGAGGAGACCCCAGACGAGTTGACTCAGAAGTTAGTCAGTAGTTCCAGTCCTCTAATGCCTGTACCCACACAGTACCCCAAACAAATTGTTCCAAAGTATTACTCACCCAGCCAACCTCTGCCTCTCTCCGAGAACATATCTGCTGCTGGGGAGAGGCCTGGACTGGCCCTTCTCCCTGGAGTCCTTTCTGCCGCTGGAGAGAAGACAGGGTGTCTGGGCTCACTCCGTCATGCTGTTGGGGATCTGGGCCGACTTCCCAGCATCCCTGGGGTATACAGGTGGAGACTGAAGTCCCATCCACCTTCACAGGACATCCATTCTCTGTTAGTTGAGGGCAGAGTCCAGCAATACTCGGCCCTGTTGCCAGCCCTTCTGCTGGAAACCCCACACCATCTGCTCCGGCTAACTGTTGGGGAGGGACGAAGAACACCTCCTCTCCCTTCTCCCCCTGTAACATGATCTGCTGCTAGGAAGTGACCACCTCCTTCTCACCCTGAGCCTCCGGAACCGCCGCAGGTGTAGGGCAGAGATCTTGGACCCTCTGTCCGGTTGCCAGCGCTTCAGCTGGGGAAGTTCCTTGTAACTTCACAGATACTTCTGTTGGTGCTGGGCAGAGCATAGTGAAGTTTGGCCCTAATAACAGCTCCTCTTCTGCTGGAGGCTCACCAGGTTGTTCTTCCTCAGCAGAAAAGTCTATCAAATCCCCTGTCTCTGCAACTGGTGTCTGGGGATAAAGGTTCACCATCTCCTCTGCATGGAACCCAGAAGATGCTATCAGTGCTGGGCAGAGGTTAGCAGAGCTCTGCCCTGTTGTCAGCACTTCAGGTTTGGGAACGGCAATCTTCAGATTTTCCACTGCTGATTCTCTGGCATTCTGCTGGACAGGCACATTCCTCCATCCAAGATCATCCAATGCGGAAACAGGTTCATCAAGGTCAGTCAGCACTTGCTGCATCCGCCATAAGACCTCCCCCTCCATAGCTGCGGGTGCAGGTTGGCAAAGCACACCGTTACTCTGCCACATTGTCAACTCTTCAGCCAGGATTTCAGAGTTGTCAACTGGTATTTCATGATAGTCCCAGGCAAAGGGAGCACAACCCTGCTGCTGAGCAGAGTCTAACAGATGTTTGTAGGCGATCTCCAACTCCCATTCCTGAACGGCCAGAAACTCCAAATCTTCCAGTGCCCAGTGCACTTCTGAGACATTCAGTCTCCGCTCTCTGTGCTCCATTATTTCCTCCAAACGCCACTCCCGATCACTTCCAAAGTCAGGATCCCTGGACAGCCTCCAGTATAACAATCCCAGGCCATCGTAGTCAAAGCCTTCCGTGGGGCTGTCATCCGCTGTCCATGGGCACACTTAGGTTACATACCACTGGAGGGCTCTGTAGCTCTCGTCCAACCGCATTTCTGCCCGGATCAGCCTGCTTAACTCGGCTGTCCACTCCTGGTTCAGCTGTTCCTCCAAAAACAGCATTCGCACGTCATACTGCGACCAGTACCTCACATGGATGGAGGGGAGAACGTTTCCCTGGTGTCGCTGCTCATGGGCTAGCGCTTCCTTCCAGAGTTCACAGTGGATAGAATCAAACCATCCTAGCAGGACCTGCTCTGATACTGGTCCTCTGTGCTGTATCTCCTTCTCTAGCAACCTCCTTCTGAATTCCTCATCCATGGTGGCTGGTATTTCTCCTCTCCTGCTATCCTGCTACCTTGGATTCAGGTGATGGTTTGGATGTGTTCACGGCAAGGAAGCACGATCCCACCATTCCCTCCACGGCTCTCAAGTAAGTCTTTCAGCGTGGCTCTCCTGCAGGCTGGTTTGGAGTGTCCCAGTAACTGGAGAGCAAATCCCACCGCTGCCACCAATGTAACAAGCCCCTTGCTCGCTCGGTTCCACTCTCCCGACACTCCTCTGCAGCTATTGAATCAGATTGCAACGTCTGATGGTTCGGTCATCCAATGTTCCGGGATTAGAACTACAGCTATGTGCCGTACTAACACAGTTGTGATAGCTCAGAACAAACACCAGGCAGGCTGTATGTAAGTTCAAACAGGAAACCCACTTTATTGCAAAATACAGGCTTTTATACACTAAAAGTGGAGGTGCAGACCTCCTGCTCATATTACTCTAACAATACAGCTGTAACCTAATTAACCTAATTAACATGAGCTAATTAACTAATCCCTTTAGACAGCCTAGATGACTCAGACATGACGTTTAGGCCAGATTGGCCGTCTTGTAGTTCAGAAAATCCAATCAACATTATCACAATCAACATAGACTCTTCTTCACACAATAGCAGAGTTAATTAACACAAACAACAATAGGGATCTAATGACTCTTAGATCCCATACTATAGACTTATTTACAATACACATTTTAGCAGACAACAGACAGACAGGTGCTGGAATTTACATCAGCATCTCCTAACAGTATCTGTCCCAACATTATGAATCAGCCACTATTCCAATATGGCAAATCCAGTGTCCCCAGAGTCTGTGTGTCCTGGGGGACCAGGACCCAAATCCACAGTAATACCACCTCAAGGGTCCCCAGGCATACAGCTCACAAAGAGCACCGTTCCCCCAAATGCAAGGGCCCCCAATCGATCGGCAAGAGGCTAGCATACAGTCCCCTCCAAAAGTCTCTCTCCCGGCTAGGTCTGTCACAGGGATATTCTTTCCTCCAGCCTCCCCAGCACCAGCCCACGGATCGCCTGAGACTCCCTGACTGTAATCACCAGGGGCTCCAGTGACAGAGCAAAGAGACCGGGGGAAAGTGGGACCCCTGCCGCATGCCCCTGAACAGCGGAAAAGGATTGGATACCCAGCCATTGGTACGGACCCTCGCTCCAGGCCTCCCATACAACATCCGAATCCAATATATAAATTTAGGACCAAATCCAAATCTATGTAGGACCTCTCACAGATATTCCCATTCAACAGAATCAAATGCCTTTTTGGCATCTAAGGAGGCCACTACTCGAGATCCAGTCTGGTCATGGGTCAAGGACAGATTTAAAAATAACCGTCTAATAATAATGTCGGTGCCCTTGCCCGGCATAAATCCGGTCTGGTCCTCATGAACTATGTCCGAGATTACTCCAGCCAAATGCACAGAAAGAACTTTGGCTAGGACCTTAGCGTCCACATTTAATAATGAAATAGGCCTATATGAGGCATACTCTAGAGGATCCTTGCCCGGCTTAGGCACCAACACAATAATAACTTCTGCCATAGAGTCGGGGAGGGCCCCCTGCCTAGTAAAGTCAGTCAGTAGAGACGTAAGTCTAGGGGCTAGTAATTCAGTGTGCTGGGAATAAAATTCCATAGGAAGACCATCCAATCCTGGGGTCTTACCCCCTTGCAGCCCTGCAATAGCGGCCTGGACCTCCTCCAGAGAGATATCTTTCTCTAAATTGTTCCTAGAGTCCTCCTCTAGAGTAGGGAAGGTGATGCCCTCCAGATACTTCTGGAGTTCAGAGGAAGAGTATTGCGCCCTTGAGGAGTACACCCCTTGATAAAATTGGGAGAATTTAGTATTAATACCCCCTGGGGGTGTTATCATGTGACCCCTTTCGTCACGAACTCCAGCAATGTGTGTAGAAGACGTTTGCCCCTTGGCTAACTGCGCCAGCAGCCGGCCATTCTTATCGCCGTGTTCAAACACTCTCTGGGCTGAGTGCAGCATTGATTTCTTAGTCTGCTCAACACGACACAGAGAGAGATCTCTAAGGACCTGTTGCCAGGCATAGTAATTAACTTCATTGGGGGAACCCACATACTCCCTTTCACGCTTCTCTGCCTCCGCCTCCAGGTCCCCCAAGGCCTTTGCCTCCTCCCTCCGTAGTGATGCGAAGCGGGAGATGTATTCACCCTGCACCCAGGCCTTGAATGCATCCCATTGTGCACCAGAGCTGAGTGAATTAATATTAAGGGTCCAGTAGTTACAAATAGCCTCTGTCAAATTCTCCTGGATCCTAGAGTCTAAAGCCCAAAACCTGGAGAGACGCCACAGCCGCAAGCCCAATGATTCAGTTAGGGATATTGTTAGACAGACGGATGATCAGAAATTCCTCTAGCCAGATGGCAAACCTCCCGAACCCAGTTGAGGGCTGCTGCAGAGGCAAAAACTAGGTCAATTCTGGAAAGGGTTTTATAAGTAGTGGAATGGCAGGTGTATTCCTGGGTGTGTGGGTGAAAGTGCCTCCATACATCCGTCAAGAGGTATGTCTCCGCCCATCGGGAAGATCTGGTGGTGGCCGAGTTGTGGGGTGGAGTCTATCCAGGTCACCGGAGTAAACCATATTAAAATCACCAAAGATATAAAACTCAGGAGTGTCATAGGCTAGAATGATACCCATTAGATCAATTAGTATTTGTATCTGAGCCGGGGGGGAAGATACACACCGACCAGTACCAGGCGTTTATCATAAATACTAGCGTGCAGGATTACATATCTACCCCCTGGATCTGTACATACATCCAAAATCTGAAATGGAAGTGACTTCCTAACCAAAACACTGACACCCCAGGAGTAGCAGGAATACGTAGGGTGGTAAGTGGCCCCCACCCAAGCTCTCCTCAAGGCTAGAACCCTAGATCCCGTCAAGTGTGTCTCCAGCAGGATACAGATATGTGGAGCAGCTCCCTGTAAATACCTGAATACCAGGGATCTCTTGACAGCGGAGTTGAGGCCCCAGACATTCCAGGAGACTATTTTAGGCTGGGCCATACATACCTATCAAGAGATAAATGGATATGATAATGCTGAGAGACAAGAAATATTCAGATCCAGGGGATAAAAAGACCTCCCACCCGACCCCAAACATGAAATAAAGTAAAGTAATGCATGTCATGTCACCATAGTGTATAACGAGGGGAACTGGCTCCCCACAGGGACAAGCCCTAACAATAAACAGAACATTTCCCCAAGAATACTGCAACTGCAGTAATAATCACCCCCCACCCTGCATTCCCCACAAGTGTAAGTAATGCTTGCGTTCCCAAAACCTTGCCATAACTATAGGCAACAACGGTCAACCAGTGAGAGCGTGTTTCTCAATGGGCCGAGAAACGGTAGTTGAGGAGCATAGCACTTCTCTGTGGAGATACTGGCAAAGGAAATACAACAGAACTCACTCTCCTGGAAAATCCAGGGGCACACACTTGAAATAATACTCGAGCAGGATAGGGCAGTCCACATGACCCATATAGTCTAGTAAGTGCCAGTAAGTCAAATAGCAAGGATCCAGTTAGTCAAAAGTAACAGCAGCTAGTCTCAGGAACATTTAGAGCACATCAGCCAGAGCCTTTAGTGGGTGGTTACAGCAGAATAAAGTCAACTCTGAGCATGTGTTGAAAGTCATCAGTGGCAGTTGTCAGAGCATATAAGACAAATCAGAGCACCCGCCGAGGAGCTCTCGGATCATCCCCGTAGCGGAACAGTTTCCAGTCACGCCACGTCCTCTCTGGGTGAAGTGAAAAAGCGTATGGACTCACCATCCTGCACCCGGAGACGTGCGGGAAACAGCACACTGTAGCGTATAGCCCGAGCTCTGAGCGCAGCCTTCACCTGGTCAAAGGAGCAGCGGAGCTTTTGTGTCTCCATGGAGTAATCGGGGAAGAACATTAATTTAGTGTTCTGGTACTTCAGCTCACCGATGCCTCTAGCCACCCGCAACACCTCATCTCTATCTCGAAAATTGAGTAGCCTGAAGATAAGGGTGCCAGGAGGGGAGCCCACGGGGTTAGGAGCAGGTGGAATCCTGTGAGCCCTCTCCACAGCATAGTGCGGGGACAACTGTGCAGCCGGGAGAAGGGAACGAAGGTCCTCCACGAAGGCAGTAGGGATTTTCCCCTCCACCCCTTCAGGCAATCCCAACACCTGCAAGTTATTCCTGCAATTTCTGTTTTCCGCATCGTCCATCTTATATTCAAGTGCCCGTGCCTTAGATTGCAGTGTCTGTAAAAAGGCTGTATGTTCCGCCACGGTGTCTTCCGTATGACCGACCTGCTGCTCCACCTCAGTCACTCGGGTACGGATCTTTTCCAGATCCTGTCTGATGAGCCCTACATCTAGCTGCACCTCCTCAATCTTCCCCGTTAGTGTAGCCTGACATGAGGCGATAGCAGCCATCATCTCCTGAAAACCAAGCTGTGATGAGGTGGCCAGCTCCTCCATCTCCGTCTAAGAACGCAGGGGATCTGCCACGTGGGGCCTCAGGACCGGGGAAACCTCCTCAGATATTGGAGGAAAACAGAGTTTTTTCCCCCTGTAGTGCGATCTGGTAGAACCTTGGGTCATGTAGAGCCGATCTGGATAGCAGGGTAACCGAACAAGGTGCTCCAGTCAGCCGATAATAGACCACAGGCCAGCAGAGCTCCAGTCAGTGAGACCTCTCACCGCGCCATCTTGGCCATGCCCCCATCAAATATATATTTGAGTATACTTTGCTATCTAGGCCCTCCTTTTACCATTTATATCCGAATGCCTGTAGGTTCATGTGAATGAATCAGCTTTCTATGAGGTTTCTCCTGTCTATTCCACCGCCTATGTGCCATCATTTCCAGTTTGCGAAGTTAATCTCAGGAGTGTATGGCTCTATATAATGCTACTGTATATATTTTAAGGGGATTATGCTTTATGCACCTCTTTTGTTATAGACTTCCAGTGAGTCTTAGTCTTTCCTTAGGAGTATTTATCCATACACACCTCCACTTGATTACCATACTCGCTCAGGAGATTGCCATTTTTGGCTTCGCGATGCCCTGGGTTATCATTGTGGGTCCTCTGGTAAGTACGGCTTTACCTTGCCCCTTTTGGCATCTTGGCATATGGTGGGGATTTGTCATGCTCTATATATTTCTTTTGCCTTTTGGTGGTTTACATAAATGTGCACTTGCATTATGGTGCACCTACATGTCTTTATATTGTCTCAAATATGTTTTGTTTTCCCATATACTATTGCCTTTCTGTATTTGTTTCATAGATCAAATATTCCTCTTGAATCAAACTCCTGAAGAAGCGGGCATCTGGCAAAACATGTAGAGTGTGAGATTGGAATTATGTGAATTGAGGTTCCTATGACTGGGCTGATACCCAGCCAATTTCCAATCCATGTCAGAAGAATTTACATTTTATTAGAACTGTCTGTTTGTCCCGAATTGTACATACAGTATGTACCCCTTCCTTTCCCTTCCCCCCCCCCTATATGGATGAACTTTTTACAAATATAGTTCATACCATACCTGAAAGTCCTCATTGCCTCCATTCAATTCTCTATGTTAGATTTGAATTTATATGACATACAGTATCTCACAAAAGTGAGTACACCCCTCACAGTTTTGTAAATATTTTATTATATCTTTTTACGTGACAACACTGAAGAAATTACACTTTGCTACAATGTAAAGTAGTGAGTGTACAGCTTGTATAACAGTGTAAATTTGCTGTCCCCTCAAAATAACTCAGCACACAGCCATTAATGTCTAAACCACTGGCAACAAAAGTGAGTACACCCCTAAGTGAAAATGTCCAAATTGGGACCAATTAGCCATTTTCCCTCCCCGGTGTCATGTGACTCGTTAGTGTAACAATGTCTCAGGTGTGAATGGGGAGAAGGTGTGTAAAAGTTGGTGTTATTGCTCTCACTCTCTCATACTGGTCACTGGAAGTTCAACATGGCACCTCATGGCAAAGAACTCTCTGAAGATCTGAAAAAAATTATTTTTTTTCTCTACATAAAGATGGCTTAGGCCAGTGATGGTGAACCTTGGCACCCCAGATGTTTTAAAACTACATTTCCCATGAGGCTCATGCACTCTGCAGTGTACTTGAGCATCATGGGAAATGTAGTCCCAAAACATCTGGGGTGCCAAGGTTCGCCATCACTGGCCTAGGCTATAAGAAGATTGGAAAGACCCTGAAATTGAGCTGCAGCATGGTGGCCAAGACCATACAGCAGTTTAACAAAATAGGTTCCACTCAGAACAGGCCTCATCATGGTCGACCAAAGAAGTTGTGAGCATGTGCTCAGCATCATATTCAGAGGTTGTCTTTGGGAAATAGACGTATGAGTGCTGCCAGCATTGCTACAGAGGTTGAAGGGTAGGGGGTCAGCCTCTCGGTGCTCAGACCATACACCACACACTGCATCATATTGGTCTGCATGGCTGTCGTCCCAGAAGGAAGTCTCCTCTAAAGATGTTGCACAAGAAAGCCCACAAACAGTTTGCTGAAGACAAGCAGACTAAGGACATGAATTACTGGAACAATGCTCTTTGTTCTGATGAGACCAAGATAAACTTATTTGGTTCAGATGGTGTCAGGCGTGCGTGGCGGCAACCAGGTGAGGAGTACAAAGACAAGTGTGTTTTGTCTACAGTCAAGCATGGTGGTGGGAGTGTCATGGTCTGGGGCTGCATGAGTGCTACCAGCACTGGGGAGCTGCGATTCATTGAGGGAACCATGAATGCCAACATGTATTGTGACATACTGAAGCAGAGCATGATCCCCTCCCTTCGGAGACTGGGCCACAGGGCAGTATTCCAGCGCGATAACGACCCCAAACACATCTCCAAGACAACCACTGCCTTGATAAAGAAGCTGAGGGTAAAGGTGATGGACTGGCCAAGCATTTTTCCAGACCTAAACCCTATTGAGCATCTGTGGGGCATCCTCAAATGGAAGGTGGAGGAGCGCAAGGTCTCTAACATCCACCAGCTCCGTGATGTCATCAAGGAGGAGTGGAAGAGGACTCCAGTGGTAACCCGTGAAGCTCTGGTGAATTCCATGCCCAAGGGGGTTAAGGGAGTGCTTGAAAATAATGGTGGCCATACAAAATATTGACACTTTGGGCCCAATTTGGATAAAATATTTACAAAAATGTGAGGGGTGTACTCACTTTTGTGAGATACTGTATCTGGTCTCGCATAGTACACAGAACATGGGAACGCAACTATTTTAGTAAGTATAAACAGCTAAATACCTTTTCTCATCAGTAGTATATAACAGTCTTATGACTTCTATCAGTCTCTGGTTAAAGTTTGTAGGAGGAATTTTCACTCTACTCTATCTGTCCCATGATGCCACGTACACACAATTGGAAATTCCGCCAGCAAAACTCCGATGAGAGCTTTTTGTCGGTAAATGCGACCTTGTATATGCTCCATCGGTCTTTTGCTGGCGGAATTCCAGCCAGCAAAAGATTGAAAGCATGTTCTCTATTTTTCGGTCGGGAAAAGTTCCTATCCGAAAATGCTATCGTCTGTACAAATTCCGACGCGCAAAATTCCAACGCATGCTCGGAAACAATTCGATGCATGCTCGGAAGCATTGAACTTAATTTTCTTGGGTCATCATAGTGTTGTACTTCACCGCGTTCTTGATGGTCGAAAGTTCAGAGAACTTTTGTGTGACCATGTGTATGCAAGGCAAGCTTGAGCGGAATTCCGTCGGAAAAACTATCCAAGTTTTTTCCGACGGAAAATCCGCTCGTGTGTACGGGGCATAAGGCAGCAGGACCCCTGAACCTATCTGGATAGTGCTGATTGGCCTTGGGAAGATCACATGCACCCACTTGCCCAACGAAAAAAAAAAAACTCTCTAGCAATACTGAACATGTGTGGAGTGACTCCAAAGGCTCTGTCTTACCAGGAGATGGATTGGGGACAGTGGAAGAAGGGGAGGATCAAAGAAGACAAAATCAAACAGCCTTTTTACACATTCTCGGGAATTAATCCCTTAGGTTCCATATTGTGTATAACAGGCATGCTTTACTGCATATACAGACTGATTTTACTGTTGTGGGTTTATTGACACTTTAATTTACTGAGCTATAGCAAGTGTTATTCCCCATTACAACTGAACTGATATTTTCATAAACAAGAACCAATGGGAGCTAAAAACCACCATCATATGGCTTAAAATAATTATTTTTTATGGTAAATAGCATGTGGTATGTGTTAGTGTATTGAGTCTTGTGTGTGAAAAACACCAAACAAAACATATGAAACTGGATTGCAAATGTGCATGTCTAGTCTAACATATTAATCAACATGCTCTGCTTTCTTCACCAACAAAATTATCATTGACATCTTCAAGAAGTAACCTAGTTTGTTTTAAATAGCCTTGCATTTGTTGCGGAACATTTGTGAATCACTGAACAGCTGTAGTAACATATTTATATCACTTTCTTCCAGCAACTGTCTGTCTGCAGAGTTCCTATCATAATGTAAGTGTTTGGCATATGGGAAAGGAGTTTCATGAATATTTACTAGGACACTTGGCCTCTGGGTCACCTAAAATGATGCTATGAATCCTGAAATCCCCAATTGACTTGAAAGCTTGAAATGTTTGTAATTTTGATGTGGCTTACATGCCATTCCTAGACAGATTCTAAAAAAAAAAAAATCCTTAGGAAATGTAAAGAGGCTTTCTTTATACTACTACACTACCCTGATCAATGGTCATTTATACATGTTAATTTCTGAAAAGGCAATTCATGGTGGCATTTAGACAACACAAAGGCTCTGGAAGCTGGATCATGGTCACAGTTATGAATGTTTTTACTTTGTTAAGTATGTTTGTAATGGTTTCTAGGGGCCAAGCACACATTTTTCCTTGCCTTTCAAATTTACAAATCAAGTTGTCTACTGAATTAAGGGAATATATAGTAGTTTTGTACATACATACTTTCTTTGTCATAATAGCAAGGAGCTTAAAATACAATAAATTGCATTTTGCAGAATGATATTTAGCAATTTTGTCAATCAGCAAGGGGAGCTCTTGGTTACTGTTCATATATTTACAGGTACTCTCTATCCCCTTAATCTCTGTTCAGAGAGTTTAATAGCTCAAATGTATACACACACACACACACACACACACTCCTTTCTTATCTGGATAGTTAGAGATTCTATTTGAGCATCCAAGGAGGCAGCTTTTGTAGTGGTATTGGGAACTTTCTGATTACATACTTCTGGTACAAAATAAATGCTGGTTGATTCTGGTGGAACCAAAAGATAAAATAGTGCTAATTAACTTGCATTGCCTAATGCAACAGAACATAAAACAAGAAACATCTTAAAGCAAATTTTATTTATTTTTTTGTAAATGAGTTTACACACATATTCAAAATTTACATGGCAATGAGAAAAAAAGGCTCATATAAAAAAAAAAAAAACTATAAAAGGAGAACATTTTCTGCTGAATAGTGTTATATAATATGAAACGTTCCATTAGGTAGCAGTGAGGGCAGAAACATTACAAAGGTGCATAGGTTAGGGTCTGAAAATTGTTATGTCTAAGAAATCCATACAAAGATTTATTAGTACAGAGGTGAAATTTGGTTTTATTTTAACAAGATTAGTATGTAAAACAGTACACATTGTTATTTTTTTTTAATAAAAACACCACTTTTGCCAAATACAAAAGGATATTCAATAACATGTTAATAAATAGATACGTTACATCCTGCAGCAACTAAGTTTAAATTATTGGGCTTTATGTAAAAAAAATTTCTGCAGGAAAAATAGTTCCTGTTGTCCCTACAACCAATTATATTCTTTTATGCTTCCAATGCAGTATAGGAATAGATGTCTGCTATTTGCAAAAAAAAAATACCAGTCTACCCCTAGATATTTTTAAGCATGAAGCCCTTTGTGCTTTGTAGGATAAAAACAGTAATATATGGCTTGTTGCTGCAAGATAAAAGAAATCCTGTGCAGTCCTCAAACATTTTTATCTAAATATTCAATACCTATTTAATCAACGGATTTGGTTCTTATGTCCAAACAACACCCACAGGGGCGTGGCTAGGTGTACAAAAGATCTGGGGCTAGAGCCCATAGCAGTGTAGTAAAGAAAGTCTTACGCTTGGGTGGGCATACACATGTATATATAGTAATATACGTGTGTGTGTGTGTGTGTGTGTGTGTGTATATATATGCCCAGAGAGCCCCCCTACATCAGAGTCCCCAGAGAGCCTCCCCCTTGCATCAGGATCCCCAGAGAGCCCCCCACTTACATCAAGGTTCCCAGAGAGCCCCCCTTACATTAGGGTCCCCAGAGAGCCTCTCCCTTAAATCAGGGTCCTCAGAGAGCCTCCCCCTTCAAATCAGGGTCAACAGAGAGCCTCCCACTTAAAATCAGGGTCCCCAGAGAGCCTCCCCTTGCATCAGGGTCCCTTTAGAGAGCCCCCCACTTACATCAGGGTCCCCAGAGAGCCTTCCCTCCCCTTGGGGACCCCTGCAGAGACTCGGGGCTGTGGGCCCCAGATTCGGGGCTATAGACCCAAAAGCCACCCCCTAGCGACGCCACTGAACACCCATATATGCTGATGTCATGCTCATTTGAGAAGCTAAAATCTGCTTCTGTTGGCAGTGTTAAGAGATGCCACATGCCCTTGACAAATGTCTATGTCATCTAAAATCTGTGCATTTCAAAACTACAGTTAAAGTGGTTCTAAAGGCTGAAAGTTTTTTATTACCTTGATGCATTATCTGCAGTAAGGTGCAGCTCCCCCCCATCCCCCCTTTATATATACCTGAGCCCAATCTCGATCTAGTGATATGTACAAGAGCAGTTGCTCTCTCCCTCCTTATGGGCTCAGAGACTCAGAGACAGCAGAGGGAGCATTGGCATCTATCTCTGTCAATCTCAGCCAGTGAGAAGGGAACAGAGGGTGGGGCCAAGCTGCACTTTGTTTGACTATGGACCCGCAAAGCCAGCTCTGGGGGGGGGCTTCACATGGGACCCCATAGTAAGTGGCTTGCTATAGTGGGCACTCAGCAGGGGGAAGGAGCCAGGATTTTGTGTGAGAGACCCGGGAAGAAGAAGATATGTGCTGCTCTGTGCAAAATCATTACACAGAGTAGGTAAGTAAAGCATGCTTGTTATTATAAAAAATAAGGGTTTACAATCACTTTAAATTCACTTTGTTGGTTGCTGGCAAGCAATAAACCTTAAGAGCGAAAAAAAGAAAAAAAACAAGCAAAGTGTCATTACCCATTGTAGTTCATTAAAATCCTTCTAGCACTGTTATACCTTTATTTTTTGCTGGTTGCCATGGGTCACTGTAATGCACATCATTGTTTCACTTTGCAGTGTCTTCTTAAATAAGTCTAGGCCTTTGTTAGGTGCTAGACCAACTGAAGCAGCACATTTCCTTGACATCCCAGTGTGTTTGTGCACCTTTATTTTGGTTTGAACTCTGTGTCTGTCACTAGCTTGGGGCCTTGTTTGGAGTGGTAAATCCCTAAGATGCATACAGAAGCACATATGGGTAAAAGAGCCATTGTATTACCGTAGACTTGCAATGTTATTGTGAATATACGCAGTGCTGGGTTTCCCACTATTTGGCAGTGACCCTGGTTTATAGGTACTAATAACATCTAAATCCACTGAACACAACAGCCTTAAGGTGTACACCCAATGGGCCTCAGCCCCACATTCAATTTTGGGGGTTTACACATTATTTTAAGTTATAATAATAAATGGAGGACCACATATTCTCATGTTTGGAGTGATGAATTGATAAAAATGTCACTCCTGGTATTTCAACATACAAATAGTTGAGCACACCTGCATCAGACAATATGATGCCACCTGCATGCACCATAGATAAAATATTAACTGTTAAAAATGTCACTGTTCTATATTTATAATATAAATACATGCACCTCTGTCTGTAACTTTGTTAGATAATAAGAGGGACAGTTTATTTCAAATTAAATCAAATTGCTTTAATGTGTTACATTTAGTCAAATCATAATAAGCACATCACTGTGTTGACAGCTGTAAGAAAATAATATTTCTACAACTCATATTCTGAATAATTTTTGGAATACAGAGTTCATGTTCACTAAACAGATCAGCCCTTGCACCAAATAAAGATTTCATTAGTGTAATGGTCTCCCTCAAACAACGAAATGATCTTTAGATTAAATTTCCCTTATTTAATGAATCTGTATTTTCTTGTATATGTCATTGGATCATGAAATAAGTTTTGTAAGTAAGATTGGATAAATGTTTTTTCAAGCCTCAGACAGCTGTATTTAAGAGTATATACACACACATATCTTTGTCTGTAGTACTTATTCTATGAACTTTCATTTACAGAGTTTAATTAAGCTGTAAAATATACCTAGTAAGTCTCATGATAATGCTCAATGCCAGGCTGTAGGTCATGTTCCTTCTAGTAGGTATTCTCATGTCTAATGCTGATTCTTGCTACATAGCGCTTAGAGGAACTTAATTTACACTTTCAGTTGAAATCCATTTAACAGGCAGTGAATGAATATATCCTAAATATTCAAAGAGCACATCTGTACATACCCTAACTTGAGGCTGTGGCTTGGTACAAACTTTATACTTCAACAAACGATTCTTGTCTTACAATCAGAAAAATCTTTTTTTTCTTTTTACATTCACATTATCCATTATCGTAATATCCACCATAACCCAAGTATCTGTCCCAAGAATAAAATCCTAGAATAAAAACCAACTGTCTATTCCAACTGGCTAAGACTACATACAGTACCAAGCAATGCTTTTATAATAATCCAACTCATCTGAAAGACAATCATGAAATAGTCAAGTGAGAAAACCCTATTTGTTACCAGTAGTATGAAGAAATGCACTGCACATTTTCATGCATGCACCCCATAAGTCTTGTTAAAGAATACGCTACACTTCTATAAAGTTACACCCACTAATCGACTAAGTACTTGAATCCTAACTACAGCTATTCCTAATTTCTTTCTTTTTAAACATCGATAAAAAGCTTTGCTGTACAGTTTAGATGGCAAACAAATGTTATTTTAACCCCCTGCTTCCATATGGAGCCCAAGGTCATTGCTCTGCAGTGTGTATGGGATTCCATCTAGCAGCATAAGGGGCAAAAACCGCCAAAAAATAACTAGAAAAATAAAAACGCACCAGGACTGAGACGTAATTATCAAATACCATGCATGTGCTGTATACATTTAGCAAGAAATCATTGGCTTCAAGCTGCGCTATATTACATCATGATACATTGAGAACAGTTTGGCTCAACCCCTCATCTGAAATTCACCAGCTCTTTTCATATTTGAATCAGTGCCCACTACATATGAAATACCTAAACATTTAAGAAATACTACAGTAGGTTTTAGGATTCAAATATAGTTTCAGTGTCCAGATTGGTAATATTAATCTGTGACCATTAGTATGGGAAATTCAAAATAAAATGTTCTCAAACATCCAGAACTCTTAATTCAGGATTGGGGTTCACATACAAAATATGGCACAATTATTTATGCATAAAATGTTAATGGACTTCAAAATGGCTTTATTTTATTCTTGAATGTTTGGTAGCAATATCATTTTTGCAGAATCTGAAGACTCAAGAACAATATAATTCCTCACTGGCTTACTAAAATGCTACATTTCTAACTAGTTTTGTATTCTTTTTAAGAATAATTTACTTTAGTGTAAAAAGGGAATGCATAATTGTCCCAAGTAGAAAAACTACACAGTAAGGGTATTACAGAGTAAGTAATTCTATTTTTTGTTAGCTGTAAGATTGCACAATTTAAAAGAATGCTGGTGGGATAGACTCTGCTCTGTGCTGCTGCACAGAATGCTACAGTCCATTATTATTAAAAAAAGCGGAATTTCTTTTTAAGCACTGAAACAACTGTTTAGTGAACAGTTTGCAAAACAGAATTAAGTTTGGGGGATTTATATTTGGTGGAAAGCAAACATGCTAAAAAATTGTACATGACATCCTATGTTTTTTCATAGGAGGCATATCTATAAAGAAGTGAATCTAACATTTACCAAACAATCACTGCAGGTGTGTTAAAGAACTGTGATTAATTTACCAGCAATGAATGTTTGATAAAAGACACATTCACTACCTCATAAATACGCAGCTTAAATATTCCCAAAGTCCTAGTATCACACTAACTACCCCCCCCCCCCCCAGCCCCTTCTCTTTTATTTATCCTTATTTATCCCTGCAAACACACAAACAAAAACTGCCCTGAAAAAAGAGTCAGATTCAGCTGAACATTACATTATCAAACGTAAATATTAAAACTGCAGTATAAAAATGTTTCTTCTAAAAACAGTCTTTATACATAAGTTAAAAAAAAATAAGAAAAGTCCTACTTCCAAACCCAAGAATAATGGCAGTACTCGGTGATGTAAATATAAAAGCTGCCTTCAGCACAGAACCATTTTGTAATATCTTTGCATATTACCATAGTTACCTCAATACATCTCATATGAAAAAGATTGTTCTGCATATATGCAGATTATTAATATTAAAGAAGGAATGGCATATGGATTAACACTTGGGCAAATTATTTCTCCCAAAGTTGGGTGCCCTCAAGGCTATAAAATCAATCACCTCAAATTCTCAGATGGCTGACATATGTCCTCATCACTCTCTAGGGCAGTAGTTCCCAACCACTTGCTTGGGAGCTCTATAATTTTCAGCTATGTTTGTTGACGTTCGCAGCAAGCTTTCAGCAAACAGGTAGAAACTGTCTAATTTCTAGAATATCATCAAATGTTTGCCATATAATTAAAAAAAACCCTGATATATCTTTTTTACAAAAATTAACTCTGCGTCTTTCATTGTATTTGACTGTTGTGAAGATTTACTAAGGGTTGAAGACAATGTTTTTAAAGCTTTGGGAAGCCCCACCCTTCTGAACATACATGATGGGAGTTCTTAGTCTGCTTTAATACATCAAATATCACCTGCTCCCAAGTGGCAGGTTTTCTAGTGCTTACATTCAACTTTTTGTGTCACCATATTAGTGACATACTTTAAGATAGTTAACAGTGCAACGTATCCCCGTAACATTCTGGTAGAAAACACAGGACATGGTAATTTTGACACAATGCAAACCTGTAAAGGTGATTTCTTAGAAATAAGACAATTCTTGAAAATCAAAATGGCCAAAAAATGAATTCTGACATCACAATTGCTGGTGCTTTATCATTAAACACACATTTTTCCTTAGCAACTACACTTCCTGTCAAAGTTATCTGGGACATTCGCTGCATCAATGTAATAAATGTTACAACAATAATCTAATCTAAAACACACGGGATATTAGCAGCACCTATGACATGACTGCAAATGCCTCACTACAGACACAAATCATGTAACTATCACAACACACTCTTCAGAAGAGTCTACTTTAAAGTGGTTATGTGCTTCTCAAAAAGACAACCCCGTATGTGGGATTTAATTACTAGATATATCAGGCTGTAATACACTTAGGATTTGAAGCAAATACAAAAAACTTGGGGCAGTAGGGATACTAGAAGTTCAAAATTTAGCTTGATATAATGTTAGTATTTTCAGGAACAACTAAAGTGACATGCAAAGGTTTCATCTGTCGCATGGCAGATGCTTGCTTTCATTCTGTAGCCTGCACTACATAAAAATATGCTGACTAATTGTTATGGGGAACATTTGCACTTGTCCATTGTTTTTTTTTTTTAAATAAAATATTCCTCTTGGAGTTTTCTATGGAGCTATGAAGCATAAAAACATCAAATTACATTGTATTAGTTCAGTCCAAAGCCTCTCCCTTTCGGTTTCATAAATAAAAAAATAAGAAAAAGTATTTGATTGCCATGGAGCTGATGGTGGTGGTGTTGGGGGTTAGTAAGATGAGATGCTACATATAGTAATAGATGAGTAAGAATCTAATTTCAAAGAGAGTTATATGCTTATATACAAGCTCAGGCATATTAAATGTGAAAAAGAAAAAGGTAAATACATGTACAAATTGGCCTACAGCCACATCACCCTGAACACGCCCAATCTCATCTGACCTTGGAGGCTAAGCAGGGCTGGGCCTGGTGAGTACCTGGATGGGGGACCACCTAGGAATATCAGGTGCTGTAGGCTAAAAAAAATACATGTACAAAAAAATACATCTACCCATAACAGATCTATAACTGGTTTGATGACTGTCAGCACTGAAGATAGTGGTCTTAGCCATTCCTTAAATAATTAGATAAGTACATTAGACTTTCATTTGTGCACCAATCAATCAGCTAACAGAAACCAGCTTCCTGATTGTTGTGTAACCTACTTGATGGTGGGGAAAACAAACATAATAGTAAATGATATATTGTTTTTGAAAGAGGACAGTGGTAAGCAGCAGTTACATCTTTAGAAAACATAACCTAATACAATTATGGTCAGCTACTTTTATTACACAGTGTAATCATAATGGCACAGGAAGTTCAAAAGGGCCCTAATTTAGTGTATTTTTTAAGCATCGTTTGATAGCCAATCCTTGTTATATTTTGCCATATTTAAATCACAGATACAGAAGTCTGGACTCTTTCTATTTGGTACTGCAGATATTAGGATAGTACAGACAGTAATAGAAGCCACCATATAATTGCATATGTGGACACATACAGTCACTGAAAGACAATCTCTACCATCCTAAATGTTGACTATCCAGGTTAGGATGACTAAATAATAATTATCAAAAACGATTTCTGCCTTGCACAAGGGAACATTATGAACAAATAAGGTCTCATTCAACCTGTCTATGATGATGTTCCTGTGAGCACCATAGGTCTAGGAAAGCTAGGATGAGGATCTCTAAAAATCTGGGTTTCTTCTTAATATACAGTTTTTAAGTAGTTCTATGACAAAGGTGTAAAACCAATATGGACAATAAAAAAGTGTACAACTCAAGAATCCATGCTTATTGTTTGGTATGGACATGTACATTGTATTCCTTGCCACCATCCAAATTATGTACTGCAGCAAGTTGGAATGCTTTGGCCAGACTATAATTAGTTCATGGTGTGGGCTCGCACATGGAGCATTATTATAGTAATACAATGGATGGTAGGAATGTGTTCACTACTGTTTCAACAGCAAATAAGCTCTTACATTTAACAATGAAGTCATGTCAAAATGTGCTTTACAAAACAGCAATCTGTTGGCCTGGTTTATACTTTAGGAGGATGACTGGATAGTTCAGTTGTAAGGTCAACAACTATTTTTAATAAAACATGAATATTAACGCTTTGGAGCTGTTGTATAATATGAATGCATGATCGGGTTTATGCTATTATATGAATGCATGCTCAATAGCACTCCATTTTTTCACTGACCCTATATACACAGGTTAAAGTAAAAAATATCTGAGTTGGATAAGCTTACACGAAATACATCTGTAAATCCTAAAGTTTTGAAGAGCAACCAGCTTCTGGGGATAAGCCAGAGGGACAATAATGTTAAACCTGATCGTGAAGAGAAAAGAAAAATAAACATTGGGTTTAGTAACTAAAACTGGAGAGTGCAAAATCTGGTGCAGCTGTGCAAGGTAGCCAATCAGCTTCTAACTTCAGCTGGTTTAGTTAAGCTTTGACCAAAGAAATATCTGGAAGCTGATTGGTTTCTATGCAGAGCTGCATCAGATTTTGCACTCTCCAGTTTTAGAAAAGCAGCCTCACTGTGTACAAAATGTACATTTGCTTTATCTCTGCAGAGACACAAAATTACATACTGCATGCTGTTGAGTTATTAGTCTCTAAACTTAGCATCTAAGAACAAAATTCTTCTAGCTCTTCTAATTTTATAAGAGAAAGTCTGGTTTATAAGGATGGAGTGTTGCTCAAAGCAGCCAATAAGATGCTTTTCCTTTCTAAACTGCATTAGAAAACAACATTGTATCCCTTCCAACTAAAACACTGCTAGCAAATCTTGTGGTTTACTTTTCCCCAAACATGGGATGTCAGATTCATTGGTTTACATAAATTACTCCTCAAAGGTAATTTTATTGATCATTATTGGCAAGACCCCAAGCTATTTTGTAATTGTTCAATATATTTGTTTTTATTTCCTGCTGGTTTACTAAATTAGTTTTATTCTGAAAATGTATTTTTAACACACTGCAGCTTCAGTAGATAATGAATTGCATGGACTTCTTACATTTGCCTTTGTGGCAAAGGCTCCCATACCTTTTTAACCATGTATTGTGCTAGCAGATATTGGTGGTTACTATGAGAATATGTACTTATATATCATTTTTAGGCCTCATACACAATGGATGTTTTTAACGCTGCTCCTAGGGGCGACTAGTGTTTTGTTTTCTGCCTCTAAAGACCCCTGCATGTTAGTCTATCTGTCCCTGCACACTTAGGTCTTTAGAGGAATTTAGAGGCAGAAAATACCAACTGCCAGAATGCCCAGGAACAGTGGTGTTTTGGCAGAGAAAAACACTTGATACATGTAAATGTGTGTCAATGATAGGAATCTCTCAATCTCTCAAGTGCTAAATGAGCCTATCATGGCCAAAATAAATTATTAATCCTGCCAATGAAATTAATTGATGTCCAAACACCTGACACTCCAAAAAGTGCCTAAATGTATTACATGCAATTACAAGCATCAAGTGTTTTTTCTGCCAAAATGCCACTGCCAGGAGGAAAGGTGTCTAGGAGAGCTGGACAAACGCCCTGTGTGAATAATACCTAACTGTACAGACATAAAAATCAACTGACCAAACCAGTTCTCCTGGTGGATCCAACCAATCATATATTACATTTTGTTGAAACAGTACACTGTCGTTTATTATGGTCAGTGGACTGATTTGATATGTATACAATAATTTGATAAATCTCACATTATAGTCTACTTAGCACTTTTTTTAGTAAGCATCACGTCATTGTATTATTATATATTGTTGTTACAACAAACCAGACAGAAAATAGTACCTAAATGACAATAGAAAAGTTCAGTAATAAAATGAATCTCTGTAATCTACATTGATACAGCAAAATTGTTCTTGTGCTGAGAACAGAATCTTTGTTTTTACAAAAAGTATAAAAACACTTAAAAATAATTCCTTTCAAATGGTAAATAGGGACCTGAATGATCTTTTCAAATACATTTGAGAAAATGCATGATTCCAGAGAAGTGTTGAATTAACTGAAATGGAGTGGTTTATAAAAAGTAGATAAAGGACAGTAAAAACAAAAGATTACAAAAATGCATCCTGGTTTACAGGTAAAATCCTGTTTGATAGCTGAAAACAAAGAATCTGTGTTTTCAGAACTGATTATAATGCTGGCCATATACGTACTGATCACGCAAACAGCCATACGATCTGGTCGTATCAAAGTTGTTCAATATGAGAAATGATTGATGCAGCACAAACTAAACATTTTCTTACATCAATCACTATCAATGTAAATAGTTTATTTAGTAAAGCAAGTCATTGTTTCAGAATTGATTGAATGCTCTATACACCCCATGATCAACTTATAAATCATTTAAATGTTCGACCCATACAGTCTCTTTTTAGTTCTTTGACAGTTAATGAAATGGCAGTGAAGAGCAATAATCAATAAACAAAATTCAACAATTGCTAGAACCGATCAAATTATTAATAGTTCTATTATAGTTCCATTGAATAACCTGATCAATGCATGCATGGCCAGCATTACAAAGCTGGTAGCATTTTATAGAGGCAGATATATTGTATGTTCAGTGAAATGTATGGTTTATGTGTGCAACTTTTCCCATACCTGATAGAGTATAGAGTTATTTAGGGACATTTATTAAGAAAGCACCGGTTAGCAGGCCTGTTCATTTTGCATTGACTCTTGTTTTTGTGTTTATGTAACAGGTTTATGTATACAATTTAGCTTGGGGCTTGAAGGGATTGTTTGCCAACAGTGGAATGGTAATCAGTTGTATGTCTAACCAGTAAGCTACAATCATTGGAAAGGTAGATGTCAGAGATGTTTAATATATTTGAGCACCCATAAATAACTTTGTAAAATTTTGAACGAAATATCAGTATTTTTGGTTTTAAGGGGAAGCTGTTAAAAGGGATTAGTTTGGTAAATTCAAAAGAAGTTCTTATAAGAGAAATACATTTTCAGATGCATTTTTCCCAGAGTAGCGCAAGAGTATCTGGTTAATGAATGACATATGCGAAGAAGAGGAGCCAAGGTGCCAATCTAGGAGATGGTAAGCTGACGGCAACACTGTTTTTAGCACCAAGGGGTCTTAAGTTGGGTCCACTGTCCCTTTAGACATGATTACTGTTGTGAATGCAGTAAACATAATTTCTTTACTGGTCATGTGTTAAGTAGTCCTTTGTGTTTTCTGCAAACACTTTTTTGTTCAAATATGAAATTACTCTACCAATTTTGAGGATTTCAGTTAGTACTCTGAATGACCGTATTCCCAAAAATACAGAATGCACTAGCACAAATCTCTATAAGTTTTTGCTACCATTTCCATGTATTTATGCCTAAAGTATTTGAAATTCCTTTTTAAATGTAATATTTATTTTTTATCTTTTTTTGAAATACTCACTTGTGGTCTCCTGCATGTACCCTGCTTGAAGATGATTATTATAGCAATAAGGCACTTGCATAAACATCCAATCATCACTGATATAGAGCTTAGCACATGTCATCACTAACCAATGGCAGGTTTTCTTGAGAGTCACCAGATGTGCCACACAAATGTATTTAGCTTCTATTATGTGAATAATTAAGAATTTTAAAGCCAATGTATTTATATAAAATTAATGAATGCAGCTGATCAATAAAGTTATCAAATTAAAATTATCAACAAAGAGTTAAGGGAATCAGAATCTAGCATTAAATGTTCATTGTTTAGTTTTTCCTTATACAATGGCAACATTTTATATGTATTTAATTATCTAAATTATCAGAATAATCAGGCATAATTAAAGTCATTGATCTCCATGGAAGAGTTTGCGTATTAATCTCTTGGCTAGTCTCTCCCTTGACAACTGCCTATGGTATGCAGTATTTTGATATCAACCATTTTCAAATATTTTGTTTGTCTGTCAAAGATGAGTGCCAAGCAAACCGCCTATCTATAGGGCAATAAAGTAGCTGATGCAACTGACAACTGTGGCATATCAGTGAAAAATATAGCTTGAATTAGGGAATTCTGTAGACCAGTTGAAGTGAGGATGTTGTACATGTTGGATATTGGATTGTCATTATCGCTGTAACCATGTATTCTAGGCCTGACACAAGGAAACACAATAATGATGATGCTTTAAAATTAATATATTGTTCTTCAATTTTACATGGACGTGTCCACTACATTTTTGGAAACTGCTTCTTGAAAAATGAATGTATACATTGAGAAAAAAATGTTGGATTGCATGAAAATGCTTTAAGGGAAGTAGAAAATGGCATTGTTTCTGCACATTCATAACCGCATAGTTATTGCTCATGATTGCTGTGTTTTCTAGTGTTTTACCCATGCCTTTGCATTTACAGTTTCACCAAGATTCAGATAAACTTTGCATAGACAACATGATGACCCTATAACAAGCAGATCTGAATACAGAGCATAAACTGTAAATCTAGAGTGTAGTTTTAATGTTATTTCTTTAGTGTTTGGGCATAATTGTGTTTTGGCTGATCAGTAGTGTGTTCCTGTATTCCTCGCAGTATCAGTAATTTCAGATGAAATGGAAAGGTATATGAATCACTGAAACAGTTTTCTCTATTTAACAAATGATTTTTAACGCTCAGGTTTTCTTCCCATTTTGCTAGTATTCCAACCATCTGGTGCTAAACTGGGAGAAACCTTTCTTTCTTGAATTTTTTTTATAATAACTTGTGATGGTGGTATAGGCATAAAAAAGGAATGAGACTGGGATGGTGATAAGGAAATAAGAAAGCCACCTGGAATCTCAATTATCAAAGAGCATTTGACCTCTCCCTCAATTGCATTGATAAGTCTCTCCATTATTTAGTGTGACTTATCAAATGGGTCAATATGGTAAAGAATAATAACTAATGATCAAAGTTGTGTAAAACAGGTGAGTGCTACTATAACTTATCCTTTCTATACAATAAAAAAAAAAAAGACAAAAAAATAAATAAATATCAATAGTTATCCATGGCAACAAAAGGGGTTCAAGTCTTATATAAATAGACAAGTGTTATAATCACTACACACTAAATTACTACTCTGTGCAATAAAGGATTTAACTGTCAAGCTAAAGATTTTTTTTGCTTCCATCTGGAAACAGATGCAGTTTGTCCTATACCAACCATTTTTATAGTGCAACTAACGGGACCTCTCCTTGTTGTTTTATGATTGATTGTCTCAAACTGAAAATTAACAGAGACAGCAACCAATCAATAAGTGGTGAGATAAAGAGCAGTTTCCATTGTGTGCTCCCACAATCCTATTGTAAAGAATCAACTTGCATCAGCTTCAAAAGACAATTTAGTTGAAAGCAATAGTAGTAGAGGTTTAAACTGAGAAAACCTTAAATGAGGATTTGAGAAACTTTATAAGTGTGTCTGACCCTAAATTTTGACGGTGATACTGAAGAAACAAAGTTGAATAATGTCAGGTATCATCATCATTTCCAAATAGAATAGTTTTGGATAGCAATATAAATCAGACAAAACATTATCAGCAATATACACTAGACATTACTTATTTCCCCAACATGTGTCATGATTCTTACCACCCTTGATAACAAGGCAACACCCAATGACTGTTGATAGGGTCAGTTTTCTGACAACATCTACAGCTCATAGAAACATGTTTGGTTCTAAGTACAACTCCTAAATGGCATACAGTATACAATTATGAAGCCTGCTTCATCACTATAACAGTTGCTTATCCCCATCAGCCTGGGTCACATAAAATTTATGACACAAACTATTAATCACAGGAAAAAGAAAAATGAAAGCTGTAATTGGATTCTTTAAAAAGCACCAGTGTGTCGGTCTGCTTTTCTTTTCTGCTGTGTGATTCTACACATTGCGGACACAATTCACTGTTATTCTTTACATGGAGTCTCCAAGGGAGTCAGAGTCATCCAAAGACAGGGGTAGGTACAGATCCTGTTAAAAGTAACAAATAGAAAATGTGTTAACTAAAAGTACAGGTTTGTTTCTGTTTTAATAACTATACATTTTATTTTATACATTAAAGTATATGTAATCCCTAACAATAAACTTCCCTTATATGCTCCTCTTTGGTCCGTTAAATATTCTATGAAAAGTGTTTTGTTATATCTCTATATTCTGGCCTGTACAATCTCTAGTTTTACCTCAAACATTGCTATCAGTGTGACCCTGGACTGCTTTGTGTGCCGCTCAAGCTTACTGGAATGGGGTATGTATCTCAAGCATCCGCCACTAGAAGTGCTGACACGGGAGGGAGCTCGCCCCAGCTCCTACAATCACTGCTGGGTATTTGAATGGCAATCTCAGCCTGGACTCTGACCAGGCCACGTGCCCAATGCATTTCACTTCACCCCTAGGAGCTTAGTCATGGGGATGAAGATCCCAGGCATGTGGGGGAGTATTTATGCATCATTGGCCGTCATTCAAATGTGCAAAGAATTAGCAGGTGTGTATGGTGAAAGAGTATATAAAAATTACTGAAAAAAATGTTAGATTGTAATTTAAAGATGTGGGATGATTTAACCTTCTGAGGCTGTGAATTTCAAAGAATGAAAATGCAAGAAATTATAATGATAAAGTAAAAAATACTGATCCTGAGCTGGAATTAAAACAAAATTGAATGATCAAGATGCAAAAAAACTAGTTCACCCTCCCTGAATTCAATAAAAATGTATACTTTATTATTTTATCATATGTTTTAATATGATAAAAAATAATAAAGTATACATTTTTATTGGGTTCAGGGAGGGAGAACTAGGGAAGAAAAAATTTAAAAACATTAATTATCATTCCAATAATGAAAATTATGTGGAATCTCCAAAGAGGAATGAAACACTCAAAGATGGAATAGAATGATTGCGAGTAGAGCAGGTCTAAATATATCTAATGAGAGTCTATGTAGAAATGAAGACAATGATAAGTATTAATTATTCATAGTAATGAGTAATATCTCACTCATGGTTTAGGTTTTTGGGGATACGAGTATCCAGTCTAAAGATCCAATAGACCTCCCTTCTGCATAGAAGGGAGAAGCGGTCATCACCATGAGCCAGGCTATCAGCCATTCCAACTATGTGAACTTTAAAGGATTGTAAATTCTGATTGTAAAATCGGTCGGAGTCCAGGTTGAGGTTGCCATTCATACAGCCAGCATAGCGACAACACAGATGTGCGACTTCAGGGAGTCCTTTCTTTACTGTCATTGCTATCAGTGTGTTAGAACTACAACCTCCAACTGTGATGGAGACAAGAAGAGAAGGAGGTGTTTTGTAGTACTGACATACTTCCTGTACTACGGTGACAATACTGCTTCTCCATAGATACAGTACAGAGAGAGTTGACCCCTTACGACAGGAACTCTATCCAAAACTAAGAAAAAAAAAAGGTTTGCCTTTAGTTATACTTTAACATGAATATATTGACATACTTGAAAAAATGACAGGTTTGGTACTGTATACTGTACAGACCCTAAGGAGCATATATGCGTCTTTAGCATGCTATTATGCCACCCAGATCTGCTGACAGGCCTCACAGGATTCTTCAGTAAGTTTTGACTTGATGGGCAAAGAATATTGTATGTTGTCCAATCGCTTGTGTGGTTCGTATACCTTATACACCTTGTCCTGGCAGCATGGCCAGGAAGATGTTTCCCCATTCTCTGATAGAGTTAAGAAAAGTAGTGGGATACCTTCTTGTTCACCACCTGCTGATTAGACAGTTATGGAAAACCTACACACTGATAAGTCCTCATAATTTCTGCTTCCCCTGTACATGTCAGTTCAAAAACATGCAGCAGGGCTGGATTAGCTACCAATGTTTTCCCTCCCTCTCCCAAAGTGCTGCTGTTGAAAGTTTCTTTTGCTTCTAAAGCAGCCAGTTTGATCTGGCGAAACCAGTCAGAAGTATGCAATATACAGTTTGAAATTTACTTTGAGCTCATCGATATATTATGAAGAACAATGGGTGGTCTATCCGGTCTTGTCAGTTTGGAATTTTGAACTTTAGATTCTGAGGTTCCTTAACCTGTTAGCTCCATAGGTTCCATATGCCCATTGGGTGGCCTTCATTGCGTGCAAAAGGAGGTACCAGGAGCACTCTACTTGTTAAATATTTCTCAAAGCAAAATTATAGGTTACTACTATTGAGAAAAGTGCTATTCGTGTATATTATAATCTCCTCTGGACCATTGTGCCCTATATAATTCTACTAGGCACCACCAGTGTTTTGTTTGGAGCTTTTATATCTGAAACTAAAATCCTGTGGAACTTTCTACATTTTCTGGAGTCCTGTTGCTCATGGATATACATGTACCTATAAGTGTGTTCTGCTGCATAAAGGCTACTTTCCAGTATGTCAATTGAAGAACCAAACACTTAATTGGCTGTCTGATTTATGGGGTTCACCTTATTGTTGAAATTTACAAATACAAATTTACAATACAATAATATTATTGAGGTATATTTGGATCTATAGGGAAAGAGAGGAGGGCATTTATGTACTATTGTACTAAAGTGATTATGGTTTTAGTATAGTGTTCTTGTATGTTATGTGTAGTTGTTTGGGTTTTTGTATTAATGTTAAAGTTAAAAGTTTTTTCACAGCCTAGTGATATATTTGATTGATAAATAAGTTTACATGTCAATGGAGGTTGAGTCTAAACCGAGGTGTTCATTGGAATAGTGTTCAAGGGTTTTATACAGATGACTTCCTCCTTTATTTTATTTTTTAAGATTTACAAACAGATATTAATTAGTAATAAATGTGGTTTATCTTTTGGGGCTTTAACATTGAGGGTCAACATAGATAATTGTGCTGTGAAGGGGATAACATAGTGCTGATATAAAGACAGATATTTGTACTTATGTTAGTTGTATAGAAAAATGTATTTAATTACTGTATTTTCAAATAAATACACAACCACATGAAACTGTATTTTTCTTTCTGGCCATAGTTGTGTAAATATCTATAGGGATATACTTAGTTACATTAGCTACATGTACCTGATACCTTTGCAGCCATCACAGGGGTTTTGTTTCATTATATTTTTCATAAATGATACATTTACAGAAACTACAGTAAGAGAGTTAAGACTACATTAGATTCAGACTTTGCATATCTTGTGAGTAAACCTGAACTCCAGTCACACAGCTAAATACAAATGAAATACATATAAAGTAGAATTCAAGGATAAACTCCTGTGTAAGAAAGATATATATACTTACCTATTTTCAGCCTGTTCTGGCCCTGTGTTAGTCAGTGGCGGCTGCAGGAGAGAGGAGGTAGAGCCAACAGCTGATGGGCCATAGGTTCCTATGGGTGATGTCACCACTGTAGGCTTTACCAGCCATTGTCGAGCGCTCCTCTCCTCTGCAGCCTGCATAGGTGTTAGGATAGGGGAGGGAGCATTTTTTAAACTAGATTTAGCCTTAAATCCTACTTTAAGGGAGTTGTTTTGCCTGAGAAACAATTTCTATTTTTGACAAATCAGTTTTGAAACGACACAGTTCTGCCACATGGCCCTGTCTGGCAGGGCAGAAGAACTTACTTTTCTGTGCTGTAGTTAAATAAAACTTACAAGTCTTGTTCCTCCCCATCCTTTCAGCATGTTTCTTAGCACATAAGTACTGTGCGACTGACTATGTGCTGCTTCTGCTCTCCCAGTATGAGAGATGCATTATTTTTTGTCTTCTACATCTGTCTTGAGGCTTTAATACCTAAAGATTCACTAACTGTCACAATTGTTACCAGGTCATTTTTTTGTGACCACATAAATCCAGATGGATAAAGCCAAGTATATATTATATGTCACAATGCACAGAGACATTATTTGTGTTTATGGACTGATTTGTAAATTATGTAAATAAAGCTGTATTTTCATCTGCCTGTTGACCTTTATTTTACATAGATCTTTTGTATTTAATGTACCAAGAATACCACTGGTAGAGATGTTGTCCTCCTACTCAAACAAAAATCACATTTGTTGGGTAGAGATTATCATGGTATTAACTACTAAAATGCTAAAAATAATTATTAGAGGTAGGAGAAGAAACATAATACCTTGTGCTTACGGAGGCTTCCAGGACTGGTTGGGGTGGAGATAGGAGATTGCTTAGATTTAGGGGTAGACAGTTGACTGCTTGATGTTCCATTTGCTGCCAAAGAATAGAAAAATATACAATTTTAGGTACTCTAAAGAATAAATAGCATTATCGCACAAATCAAATGTGCATATACAATTACATTTCAGTGTTTATGCAACAAGCCAATAAACTGTCCAGTTTGAAAATGATTTGTAATCAGGAGCGCAGAGTCTGTTGAAGATGTTTATGTGTTTAAGAATATACAATATACATCAAACCATAAATGCTGCAATGAGTTCATACTATGTTAGCCCTTAATGTGTAATGCACAACCTAGGTCTGCTACCTGCCTATGTGCCAATTGGCCTTTACTGATGGGTCGTTTTTGTCTTAAAACATTAGTAAATGTAGAGTTTCTGCCCATAGTGACCACCTAGGTGCCCAAAATGCATTCTTAACCTCCAGAGCTGGAAGCTGATTGGCCTATGACCAATGCAGACACTTTCTGTAGCTCCAGTTTCTAGTCCCTCTAGATCAGGGGTCTCCAAACTTTCTTAACCAAGGGCCAGTTTATTGTCCTTCAGACTTTAGGGGAGCCAAACTGTGGGCAGTGGGAGTAGAAAATGTCCTGGGGTCACTGGGAATAAAGAGTGCCCCGTCTTTGGTATTAGGAGGAGGATTAGTGGCCATCATTGGTGTCAGTAGGGGAAATAGTGCCCTTTAGTTGTTGTCAGTGGAAAGAATAATTCCTCATGGCCGGATAAAGACAAGTAAAGGGCCGCATCCGGCCCCAGGGCCACAGTTTGGAGACCACTGCTCTAGATCACAGAAAATATTTTATTTCATATCTTGAGAACCTATTCAGAGAACCTTTCCACAGCAAATATTTTAGATGTAGACGTTCTGTTTGTGTGTATATATATATATATGTATTCAGAAATATTTTGTCCTTTACAGTATGCCATGCTTAAAAACAACATCTTTGGTATTTACAGTCTGAACTATTCATGCTCAGGTCTGCTGGAGGCCAGACTTTAGCAATGCAATTGTGTTCTTGACATGTAGTGAATAAGACAAGAAGAAAGATATAGAGGACAGAGGGAATATGCTATTTCTACCTTTCTGCTAAACTCACAATGCCTCCAGAATTGTGTGGACAGCTGCTGACATTTAAGAAAAAGCAAAAGATCACAGTGCGAAACTTGGACTGAAATAAAACTAAAACATATGCCATAAGTTATAAGAAGCATAATGAGACAGTAAAAATATCTTAACTAAAAGTACCCAAACACAGCAAATGATCACTGACTGGTTTGTTTAAAATCAGACAACTATGGATATGAATAATTGGTGGTCACCTTTTGCAATTATTACCTAAAGAGTCTGAAGGTGCCTGAAAGAACTGCCTTTACTGCATATGGCAAAGCAACCACGAATGGCTTTCTTTTTTTCAAAGAAAATAAAATCAGACAGGGAGTATGAATGATTGCCATTAGGGGACACGGACAGTTTAAATCATAGTAGAAAAATTCTTTGCCTCCCTATAGAATAAAGGATTAATATCCTACAAAAATGCAAATTCCAAAAACATTTACACTGCTGACAGTTGCAAAAATGACTTGGTTCATGGTGAATGGTGTTTGATAGGTAAGTGGGGAAAAAAAACAATGAAATTAAAGAGAAAGGTTAAGAACAATTATGATGTGCACAAGATTCCTAGAATGTAAAACCTGGATTTCAGGAACTATCAATTTTAGGAACATCTATAAAAGGGGTTTTACTCTTTAAAAGGGCAGGTTTGTGAACAGTATTTCCAATAAAAAGCAGGTCTTCTTACAGTTCTTAGTGCAGAGGAGAGACAGGCAAATGTTGCTTTAGTGGTGGGATATGAAGTATCCTTTGTACCCTTGTTCAGGTTTACAAGTTAATAAGGAGCCAGTGAAATAAAATTTTAGTTTGTAATGGACTAAATGAGTTGTGAGATCCAGCTTCACTGCTTAGGTGCATAAGAACGGTAAGGAGTCCGCCAGTCAAAATTTGCTCCAAAATTCATTCAGTAAATTAGACCTGTAATTTACTTCAAAAGATTTCAAGTCTGCTAGCAGTTCTAGGTGTTGTCTGACCTGGAGGCTAATTTATGAACAATGGAGCAGACATGACTCTAAAATGTCGCCCACGGCTACCAGTCAGACTTTATTTGCCAAATTAAGTAAATTCTCTAAAGTATAGAAGGATCTTGCGAGCCACAGATGGATAAATGCCTCTAGAGTGAATTCCTATTGAAGGCAAGCTGCAAAAACTAATCACGTTTCATACCCGTGTGCATAACAAATTTCATAAATAATTGCGTCTGCGCTAAAGAATTTGATAGTAATAAAACAAAGAAACAAAAAATCAATAATAAAAAATGTAAATATCATGAACTATAACTTAACAAAAAATAATAAGTGCTATCAATCTGTGATAAATAAATATCCAAAGTGCAACATGCATAAAGTATATAAAATCCAAGTGCTGATTCAGATATCACAAGAGTATTCACTCCTTCAATAAAGTGATATGTAGAGTTCATAAAGTCCATGAATAACAAATGTAAAGTGCAAAAATACAGTGTCAATTATCAGTGGTGTCCATCATGCTCATCCAAAACAGCGTGCAAAAAAAAAAAATATATATAGCATGCCCCAGTGCTCTCCAGTGACCCCCAACAGCATATGCGCTCACCTCTGAGCGTGTGACACAGTACCTAAACTATGTCAAATCAGGCTTGGGAGCCACTCCTGGGCTCTTAAAAGGTATGCAGATGTTGACCTCCAACTTGCTCAAATAGCATCACGACTCATAAATAGGAAAGAAAAAATTCCATAGTGTAATATAGCCAAAAATTTATTTTAAAATAAACTCTCCCCTACGCGTAGGGGAGGGGCCAGCACTGTGAATTTTGGTGGATGTGAAAACATCTCAGCAGATGCATGGGGGTGTAATTAACAATTAATGGCACTGCTGTGTCTCTGCTAAAGAGGAGCACATTTCTGTGGTGTCAGGAAAGCGATTTTGCATGCGTTTCCGACACACAAAAATGTGAACGCAGGCTAAATGTCTCGGTTACATTGGTGGTCAGTGTAAATCTTCTCATTACATAGAGCAGGGGTCCTCAAACTTTTTAGACAGGGGGCCAGTTCACGGTCCCTCAGACTGTTGGGGGGCCGCACTATAGTTTAAAAAAATATGAACTAATTCCTATGCACACATCTTATTTGTAGTGCAAAAAAAAAACAGGAAAAAAACAGTACAATATTTAAAATAAAGAACAATTGTAATCAATATGAACTTATCAGTATTTCACAGACTCCCCTCATTACAGAACCAATCCCAATCACAGACCCCCCCTCCCCATCACAGACTCACCCCATAACAAAGCCCTCCCATGACAGATCCCCCCATCACAAAGCCCCCCAACACAAACTCCTCTCCATTACAAAGCCCCACATAACAGATTTCCCCCATAACAGACTCCCCCATATCACATACTTCCCCCATCACAGATACCCCCATAACAGACGCCCCATCACAGACTTTCCCCATAACAGACTTCGCCATCACAGATCCCCCCATATCACAGTCCCTCCATATCACAGATCCCCCCCCATAACAGACTCCCCCATCACAGATCCCCCCATATCAGTCCCCCCCATAGCACAGACCCCCCTATAACAGACTCCCCCATCACAGATCCCCCCATAACAGACTCCGCCATCACAGATCCCCCCATATCACAGATCCCCCCATAACAGACTCTGCCATCACAGATCCCCCCATAACAGACTCCCCCATCACAGATCCCCCCATATCACAGATCCCCCATAACAGACTCCGCCATCACAGATCCCCCCATAACAGACTCCCCATCACAGATCCCCCCATATCACAGATCTCCCTATCACAGATCCCCCCCATCACAGACTCCCCCATATCACAGATCCCCATATCACAGATCCCTCATATCACAGATCCCCCATATCACAGACTCCCCCCATATCACAGACTCCCCCCATATCACAGACTCCCCCATCACAGATCCCCCCCATATCACAGATCCCCCCATATCACAGACTCCCCCCATATCACAGACTCCCCCCATATCACAGACTCCCCCATATCACAGAGCCCCCATCACAGATCCCCCCATATCACAGATCCCCCCATATCACAGACTCCCCCATATCACAGATCCCCCCATATCACAGACTCCCCCCATATCACAGATCCCCCATCACAGATCCCCCATATCACAGATCCCCCATATCACAGACTCCCCCCCCATATCACAGACTCCCCTCATCGATATTACACTGCCGCCCCTTGTATAATAACACAGCACTCCCACTCCCCTCTGTTACCTGTATCACACAAGACACGAAGCATGGTAGGTCCGGACAAAGGGCGGGACTTTGCAAGTGAAAGGCAGGTGATTGATTCCTGGGACCGCCCCGATGCCTAGTAACCAATCACCTGCTTCTTAACACAAAAGGTCCTTTGTCCAGACCTGTCATGTTTCCCGTCCTGTGTGATAAAAGTAGCAGAGGGCAGGGGGAGTGCTGCGATGTTAAAGGGGCAGTCCGCGGGCCGGATGAAAAACGCTGGAGGGCCGGATTCGGCCCGCGGGCCGTAGTTTGAGGACCCCTGACATAGAGGCTTGGTGTACAATCCTTTCATTCACACTAATGACCAGTGTGAATGTTCCCCTTACATTGGTGGTCAGTATAAATCCCTCCTTACATTGGTGGTCAGTGTAAATCCTCCTATTATATTAGTGGTCAGTGTAAATCCCCATTACATTTGTGGCCTGTGTAGAAATTCCTTTTTATATTAGTAAACAGTAAAAAAATCCAAACTTACATTGGTGGTTCATGTAGAAGCCCCCTTTAAATTGGTGGTGAGTGTAAATCCCCCCTTAAATTGGTGGCCAGTGTAGAAATCCCCCTTTATTGGTGGTTGATGTAAAATCCCCCATTACATTGGTTGTCAGTGTATGAGCAGGTGGAGAGTGAAATTTCATGGAGGGGGGGGGGGGCAAGAAAATGTTTGCCCAGGGTCCAGTCAATATTAAAGACAGCCTTGTATATCTGTACTGTATTCTAGCATGAAGCAACTCTTGGACTTTGCCTCTATACAGGAGATACCTGTAATTAAAACTAGTCACTGCTGCTCCTTCTCCTTGTGCAGGGTGACTGGTCACGTGTTTGCCTCCTTGTAGTTTCTGCAGGCACCCGTAGACAGCTCTGCTCCCTGCACAGGCTATGTACAGCACAACAATGATGCCACTACTATTTTTAAAAGGTAATATCTGGGTTTACAAAGGCATTTGATGCATACAAAGTGGATTAATACCCTTTGAGAAATATAGGCTCATAAAGGAACAGATTTCAGTGAAAATTCAGCTTTAACCACTTGACGACCACCGCACGACGATATACATCGGCAGAGCGGCACGGGCAGGCAAAAGAACATACATATACGTCCTTGCCTTCCCGTGGGTGGGGGGTCCGATCGGTGCCCGGTGCCAGCGGCGGTCGCCTTTGGTCTGGCAGCGATCAGAGATGAGGGGGAGGCCATCCGATCGTGGCCCCCCCTCGCGATCGCTCCCAGCCAATTGGAATCATCCCCTGCCTCTGTGTAGTACACAGAGGCAGAGGATGTGATGTCATCTCTCCTCGGCTCGGCAGTTTCCGTTCCAGCGCCGAGGAGAGAAGACTTCAATGTGAGTGCACCAAACACACACACACACACAGTAGAACATGCCAGGCACACATTACACCCCCCTTTACCCCCCGATCACCCCTCCCCCCCCCTGTCACATTGACACCAAGCAGTTTTTCTTTTTTTTTCCTGATTACTGCATGGTGTCAGTTTGTGACAGTTACTGTGTTAGGGCAGTTAGGGTTAGCCCCCTGTAGGTCTAGGGTACCCCCTAATAAAGTTTTAACCCCTTGATCACCTCCTGTCGCCAGTGTCACTAAGCAATCATTTTTCTGATCGCTGTATTAGTGTCGCTGGTGACGCTAGTTAGGGACGTAAATATTTAGGTTCGCCGTCAGCATTTTATAGCGACAGGGACCCCCATATACTATCTAAAAAATGTTTTAACCCCTTGATTGCCCCCTAGTTAACCCTTTCACCACTGATCACCGTATAACTGTTACGGGTGACGCTGGTTAGTTCGTTTATTTTTTATAGTGTCGTGTGTACCCGTCGTTTATTACTGAATAAAGATTTAGCCCCCTGATCGCCCGGCGGTGATATGCGTCGCCCCAGGCAGCGTCAGGTTAGCGCCAGTACAGCTAACACCCACGCACACACCGTACACCTCCTTTAGTGGTATAGTATTTGATCGGATCAATATCTGATCCGATCAGATCTATACTAGCGTCCCCAGCAGTTTAGGGTTCCCAAAAACGCAGTGTTAGCGGGATCAGCCCAGATACCTGCTAGCACCTGCGTTTTGCCCCTCTGCCCGGCCCAGCCCAGCCCACCCAAGTGCAGTATCGATCGATCACTGTCTCTTACAAAACACTAAACTCATAACTGCAGCGTTCGCAGAGTCAGGCCTGATCCCTGCGATCGCTAACAGTTTTTTTGGTAGCGTTTTGGTGAACTGGCAAGCACCAGCCCCAGGCAGCGTCAGGTTAGCGCCAGTACCGCTAACACCCACGCATGCAGCATACGCCTCCCTTAGTGGTATAGTATCTGAACGGATCAATATCTGATCCGATCAGATCTATACTAGCGTCCCCAGCAGTTTAGGGTTCCCAAAAACGCAGTGTTAGCGGGATCAGCCCAGATACCTGCTAGCACCTGCATTTTGCCGATCCGCCAGGCCCATCCCAGCCCACCCAAGTGCAGTATCGATCGATCACTGTCACTTACAAAACACTAAACGCATAACTGCAGCGTTCGCAGAGTCAGGCCTGATCCCTGCGATCGCTAACAGTTTTTTTGTAGCGTTTTGGTGAACTGGCAAGCAACAGCGGCCTAGTACACCCCGGTTGTAGTCAAACCAGCACTGCAGTAACACTTGGTGACGTGGCGAGTCCCATAAGTGCAGTTCAAGCTGGTGAGGTGGCAAGCACAAGTAGTGTCCCGCTGCCACCAAGAAGAAGACAAACAGGCCTGTCGTGCCCATAGTGTCCTTCCTGCTGCATTCGCCAATCCTAATTGGGAACCCACCGCTTCTGCAGCACCCGTACTTCCCCCATTCACATCCCCAACCAAATGCAGTCGGCTGCATAAGAGGCATTTTTATGTCCTCCCGAGTACCCCTACCCAGCGAACCCCCCCAAAAAAGATGTTGTGTCTGCAGCAAGCGTGGATATAGGCGTGACACCCGCTATTATTGTCCCTCCTGTCCTGACAATCCTGGTCTTTGCATTGGTGAATGTTTTGAACGCTACCATACACTAGTTGAGTATTAGCGTAGAGTACAGCATTGCACAGACTAGGCACACTTTCACAGGGTCTCCCAAGATGTCATCGCATTTTGAAAGACCCGAACCTGGAACCGGTTACAGTTATAAAAGTTAGTTACAAAAAAAAAGTGTAAAAAAAAAAAAAAAATATATATATATATATATATATATATATATATATATATATATATATATATATATATATATATATATAAAATAAAAAAAAATAGTTGTCGTTTTATTGTTCTCTCTCTCTATTCTCTCTCTATTGTTCTGCTCTTTTTTACTGTACTCTATTCTGCAATGTTTTATTGTTATTATGTTTTATCATGCTTGCTTTTCAGGTATGCAATTTTTTATACTTTACCGTTTACTGTGTTTTATTGTTAACCATTTTTTTGTCTTCAGGTACGCCATTCATGACTTTGAGTGGTTATACCAGAATGATGCCTGCAGGTTTAGGTATCATCTTGGTATCATTCTTTTCAGCCAGCGGTCGGCTTTCATGTAAAAGCAATCCTAGTGGCTAATTAGCCTCTATACTGCTTTTACAAGCAGTGGGAGGGAATGCCCCCCCCCCACCGTCTTCCGTGTTTTTCTCTGGCTCTCCTGTCTCAACAGGGAACCTGAGAATACAGCCGGTTATTCAGCCAGCTGACCATAGAGCTGATCAGAGACCAGAGTTGCTCCAAACTTCTCTATGGCCTAAGAAACCGGAAGCTACAAGCATTTCATGACTTAGATTTTGCCGGATGTAAACAGCGCCATTGGGAAATTGGGAAAGCATTTTATCACACCGATCTTGGTGTGGTCAGATGCTTTGAGGGCAGAGGAGAGATCTAGGGTCTAATAGACCCCAATTTTTTCAAAAAAGAGTACCTGTCACTACCTATTGCTATCATAGGGGATATTTACATTCCCTGAGATAACAATGAAAATGATTAAAAAAAAATGAAAGGAACAGTTTAAAAATAAGATAAAAAAGCATAAAGCAAATAAAAAGCAATAATAAAGAAAAAAAAAAAAAAGCACCCCTGTCCCCCCCTGCTCTCGCACAAAGGCGAACACAAGCGTCGGTCTGGCGTCAAATGTAAACAGCAATCGCACCATGCATGTGAGGTGTCACCGCGAACGTCAGATCGAGGGCAGTAATTTTAGCAGTAGACCTCCTCTGTAAATCTAAAGTGGTAACCTGTAAAGGCTTTTAAAGGCTTTTAAAAATGTATTTAGTTTGTCGCCACTGCACGTTTGTGCGCAATTTTAAAGCATGTCATGTTTGGTATCCATGCACTCGGCCTAAGATCATCTTTTTTATTTCAAACATTTGGGCAATATAGTGTGTTTTAGTGCATTAAAATTTGAAAAAGTGTGTTTTTTCCCCAAAAAATGTGTTTGAAAAATCGCTGCGCAAATACTGTGTGAAAAAAAAAAATGAAACACCCACCATTTTAATCTGTAGGGCATTTGCTTTAAAAAAATATATAATGTTTGGGGGTTCAAAGTAATTTTCTTGCAAAAAAAAAAAATGTTTTCATGTAAACAAAAAGTGTCAGAAAGGGCTTTGTCTTTAAGTGGTTAGAAGAGTGGGTGATGTGTGACATAAGCTTCTAAATGTTGTGCATAAAATACCAGGACAGTTCAAAATCCCCCCAAATGACCCCATTTTGGAAAGTAGACACCCCAAGCTATTTGCTGAGAGGCATGTCGAGTCCATTGAATACTTTATATTGTGACACAAGTTGCGGGAAAGAGACACATTTTTTTTTTTTGCACAAAGTTGTCACTAAATGATATATTGCTCAAACATGCCATGGGAATATGTGAAATTACACCCCAAAATACATTCTGTTGCTTCTCCTGAGTACGGGGATACCACGTGTGAGACTTTTTGGGAGCCTAGCCGCGTACGGGACCCCGAAAACCAAGCACTGCCCTCAGGCTTTCTAAGGGCGTAAATTTTTAATTTCACTCTTCACTGACTATCACAGTTTCGGAGGCCATGGAATGCCCAGGTGGCACAAACCCCCCCCCCCGAAATGACCCCATTTTGGAAAGTAGACACCCCAAGCTATTTGCTGAGAGGTATAGTGAGTATTTTGCAGACCTCACTTTTTGTCACAAAGTTTTGAAAATTGAAAAAAGAAAAAAAATAGTTTTTTCTTGTCTTTCTTCATTTTCAAAAACAAATGAGAGCTGCAAAATACTCACCATGCCTCTCAGCAAATAGCTTGGGGTGTCTACTTTCCAAAATGGGGTCATTTGGGGGGGGGTTGTGCCACCTGGGCATTCCATGGCCTTCGAAACTGTGATAGGCAGTGAAGAGTGAAATCAAAAATGTACACCCTTAGAAATCCTGAAGGCGGTGATTGGTTTTCGGGGCCCCGTACGCAGCTAGGCTCCCAAAAAGTCCCACACATGTGGTATCCCCATACTCAGGAGAAGCAGCTAAATGTATTTTGGGGTGCAATTCCACATATGCCCATGGCCTGTGCGAGCAATATATCATTTAGTGACAACTTTGTGCAAAAAAAAAAAATTTGTCACTTTCCCGCAACTTGTGTCAAAATATAAAATATTCCATGGACTCAACATGCCTCTCAGCAAATAGCTTGGGGTGTCTACTTTCCAAAATGGGGTCATTTGGGGGGGTTTTGTGCCATCTGGGCATTTTATGGCCTTCAAAACTGTGATAGGTAGTGAGGAGTGAAATCAAAAATTTACGCCCTTAGAAATCCTGAAGGCGGTGATTGGTTTTCGGGGCCCCGTACGCTGCTAGGCTCCCAAAAAGCCCCACACATGTGGTATCCCCATACTCAGGAGAAGCAGCTGAATGTATTTTGGGGTGCAATTCCACATATGCCCATGGCCTGTGTGAGCAATATATCATTTAGTGACAACTTTTTGTAAATTTTTTTTTTTTGTCATTATTCAATCACTTGGGACAAAAAAAATAAATATTCAATTGGCTCAACATGCCTCTCAGCAATTTCCTTGGGGTGTCTACTTTCCAAAATGGGGTCATTTGGGGGGGTTTTGTACTGCCCTGCCATTTTAGCACCTCAAGAAATGACATAGGCAGTCATAAACTAAAAGCTGTGTTAATTCCAGAAAATGTACCCTAGTTTGCAGACGCTATAACTTTTGCGCAAACCAATAAATATACGCTTATTGACATTTTTTTTACCAAAGACATGTGGCCGAATACATTTTGGCCTAAATGTATGACTAAAATTGAGTTTATTGGATTTTTTTTATAACAAAAAGTAGAAAATATCTTTTTTTTCCAAATTTTCGGTCTTTTTCCGTTTATAGTGCAAAAAATAAAAACGGCAGAGGTGATCAAATACCATCAAAAGAAAGCTCTATTTGTGGGAAGAAAAGGACGCAAATTTCGTTTGGGTACAGCATTGCATGACCGCGCAATTAGCAGTTAAAGCGACGCAGTGCCAAATTGGAAAAAGTCCTCTGGTCCTTATGCAGCATAATGGTCCGGGGCTAAAGTGGTTAAATCAGCACAATTTAGTATGTCTGGCTCACAGCTTTTATTTCCTAAGGCTTTAATCAGAGTATTTCCCAGGTTCCATTATTTGTTCCTCTTTTTTCTCAACAGCATCCTGAGTATCAGTTTCCTTTAAAGCGGTTGTAAAGCCTGCTTTATAATTTTTACCTACAGGTAAACCCATAAGAAGGCTTACCTGTAGGTAAAATGAATATCTCCTAAATGTTTAGGAGACATTCACCCTGCATACAGCCACTGACGTCACCGGTGCATGCATTCTGAAGATCTGGCATACCGTGATGGACCTTCAGAGCTTCTTGCCGGAACCAAGGGCTCCCGCGTGCATGTGCGGGAGTGACATCTTCGAGGCTCCGACTACTCACAGCGCTGGAGCCCTCGAACCAGGAAGAAAGGTTGTGGGAAGATGTCAGCCCTCTCAGCAGTGACCGGGTGCCGCTGGACGGGCTTCGTTCTAAGGTAAGTATTTCATAATGTGCTAGTATGTGATACATACTAGCACATTATGCCACTGGCTTACAGTTTTTTTTTTTTAAATTCTGCAGCAATTTACTGCTGTTTTAAAAGAAATGTATAGTGTGTATGTATAATATTTTCTTCATTTAGAAATAAAAATTTAAAATATTGTTTTATTCTGTTTTAACTAGCTAAACATGAAAAATTGCATACATGTATTTCATATCTAATATTTCCAGACAACCATAACCTGAGCCATACATGGATCTCGTTCCTGCTCAACTTGCCGAATTTTCATCCATGTATGGCCGTTTCCGTTTACGGGAAGTTGATCTATCGATCGACTTCTCATGAATGGTCCTGCCAGAGAATTTTCACAAGATCGGTGCATAGAGCCAATGCACTGCATGCTGATCAGTGTATTCTGATGGCGGAGTAGTCTCCTTGTCAGAATACATTGACACACCTACAAATGAAAGAAAATCTGAAAAAGGAAAGAAGGTGTAATGAGCCAACACAGGAGGAAATTGCAGTGTAGTATTTTCCATATTATGTTAGACTAGTGGATAAATCATAAAGTGACTAGTCACTTAAAATGGTTGTAAACCTTACATATACCCAGTGAAGTGACTGGCCTCAGGTGATACACAGAGATGAAACAAATCCTTCTACATATTGTACATGTTTATCTGCAGTCTGCTTTTCTCTACATCCATTCAAAGTCCAGAATGTATAAAGCTTGTCTGAACTGTCAGAAAAAGGGGTCTGAGAGCTAAAGTTACTCTCTGTAGAGCTCAATCAGAAGAGCTCTGAGACCTGATTGGAGGTAAGGGACACACCTTCCTTCACACAAAACACAGGAACAGAACTGAGGATGTTAATCAGCTGGAGCTCCCTCCTCTATCATTTTTTTTGTCTTGGTGTCAGGAAAACTTGTCAGAAGTGATTCATGCTGTTATCAGAGGAATGAGGCAGCAGACAGAAATGATACTTGGTGCTTTTAATTGAGACAAGTACACACTATAGAGGGATATGTTTTGTTCATAGTTCATGTCTGAGGTTTACAACCATTTTAAAGCTCAACTCCAGAAATGAAGTAACCCCCCTCCCCACCCATTCCTCCTACCTTCCTGACTGCTGGAGTAAAAAAAAAATATATATATCAAAATGCCCATTTTAGTTAAGTAACGGTCACATGACAATCCTTGTCGTTTCTTCTTTTTACTTCCTGGGCTTTTCTTCAGGTATCCACATCACTGCCTGCATTATGTGGACATCTACTATTGGTGGAGGCAACACTTGCAGCTGCCAGGTCCTTACTCAGAGGCTCCTGAGGCAGGAGAACTCACGGGGGCGGTGGGGGGGGGACCAGTGTCCAAGAAGATAATGAGCAGGGAAAATGCCTGTTCCCCAGGGCAGGAAATTATCTTCCTCATAGAGGAAACTGTAACTGTCATCCATTAAACTGCAGGATGGCTTAGTCTTCTAAATCAAGACTGAGGAATAAGGCAATTGATGCACAATGTACTATATAAATTCCATTTTTTCCTGGAATTGGGCTTTAATAATTACCAGCACCAGAAAGGTGGGTAACCGAACGTCTGATCTTGTGAAATTACGGTATTAATGTTTATACAAAATTTCTCTTTATTTCATGGAGATTCTATTACTTACTTAATTTTCAAATGTTTTGTTATTCTGGTAAGAATGTTCTTATGAGCAGGACCCTCTTAACCCTTTTGTATTTTAATGTATTGTAACTGTACTGTTTTCCTTTAGATTGTAAAGTGCTGCGCAAGCTGTTGGTACAATATAAATCCTGTATAATAATCATACAAACTATAAATATGTGTAGATTAACCACTAGAATAATAAACTCAGTTTATACTTTAGCCTTATTTCTCCTTTCCCCCCAAGACATCAGCCACAGAGAGAATGCACAGTATACAATGAGCCCCTGAATCATAGGTTTGCATTGTGAGTAGTAGTACTAAAAGAGCAATCTGTGTAGCAAGAAGCAGAGCCTAAGTATGTATTGAACACATATTAGTCATAATAAGGTGAGCATAGATAACGACACATACAAACAAGGTTTCTTGTTTGAAAATACTGTACAGTATCTTTAAATGTGTATGGTTCCTGCTTACCTAATCAAAGGGATAGCATAAATATGGTTAACATAAATAACAAGCATCATTTCTGGAACCTCATTATTTCAAAATACCCTTTCCCTTTACACAAATATATATACACACACAGTGTATGTATGTGTATATATATATATATATATATATATATATATATATATATATATATATATATATATATATATATACACACACATACACACATACATACATACAATATATATTTATTTAATTAACTCATTAGTATCTTGGCGATATAATTCTTAGGTTTGGGACTGTATACCTCTCCAGCCCCTGCAGAATAACATGTGCCCTCCCTAGGACAGCCATCTTTAAAGTCTACTGGGATGTAGATGCAAATTTGGACCTGATTGGCATGGTGTATCTCTGCTGGATAATTGCTTCCAGACTCATGGAAATGCTTTTATCTCCTTGCTCCAACCCCTCCATTAAGCAAGCATGAAATTAAAGCCCGGAAAACATGCCTTGCTGATTAGATTGTCTTGTTTCTGAGATTAATTTGTAACTATTACAAAACCATCACCCTGCATTGCTACTAGAGACAATATGAAGTCCTTATGTGGTTGTGTTCTCTGAGAATGTCACTTGAATGAACAAAGTTGCATCTTTGTGAAATTAGTTTATACAAGTACTGTATATTGTGGTAGAGAAAGAGACAGAATAAAATATATAAATACACAAAGTAGTTATGACGACATGTACAGTTTTACTAACACTTGTCAAAATTGCAAAATTGTGCTTAGGTATTTAGATTTGTTTTATTCTTAGGTGTGAAGGGTTTAAAGGCCAACTTCATTCAAAACATTTTCTTCCATTTTGTACAGGGAGGGGAAGGGTTAGAGCCTCTGTGTTTTTTCATTGTTGACTGTGTCTCTAAATTGAATATTTCCCCTCCCGTCCTGTCAGAACGGAATGTCATAGGAAAAATGTCTCCAATGGGGAACACAATTAAAACATAAGACAGGGATAGCTTGAAACCTCTGACAATGTTTTTATTGCTGCCCATGCCTTCCTGTCTTGGGGACAATTGTCACTCCCACTCTTGTCATGGGGTCACTGATCTCCCCAATGGGGTCATAGAAAAAAAAACAAACAGGAATTTTAACTCCTACCCACTCTATACACACAAGTTTGACTTTAAATATTTGGTTTGTGATTATCATTAAACTGGACCTTGCCTTTAGAGATTCTGCATTCTCCTGCTCCTTTAGTCTTCCAAGTTTTAGCTTGTACAAACAGCAACAGAACCAAGTTTGGCAAGTGTCATTTTTGGAGCTGACACTTTTAAGTCTATTTTACTTATTTACAGTAATCTGTAGTTCCGAAAACCTGATTACTGCCACTGAGGTAGACATACATTGGTATTTCAAAGCACATACATTGGAAAGTAGCAGCTGTACCAGTAATCTTATGCTTGTCTTCTGATAAATGCCACAGAGTAATAAAGTAAAAACTCAGTCATGCAAATAAAATATGTAGTCAGCCTTCAGTAAAATATTTAATATTTCCATTTGACATGATATGATATAATAATAAGATATAAAGATATGATCGTCAAAGGATTGCCTAACGTCTTAAAAATGCATTATATTCCTATGCTTGAATACAGGTTTAATATATGTTTGTTTCACTAATTCTCTGCAATATCTAATTTTCCAAAATCAGTCAGCATAGCCTGTTTTTTTACCACATTTAATACAAACATTGGCAACGTACACTTTATTCAGATTTTTGCACTGATATGTATATATGTTGTGATCGTTAGCACAGTGGTAAAATAATTTTTTTAAGTGAGACCATGCCCATCCAAACTTGCCAGCCTGCTTTTATTTGAACAAAAACTAAAAGTTGCACATAAAGGGGTTTCAGTTTCACACAGTAAAACAGGGTATGAAAAATACCAAGCCACCTGGCTCTCCCTTCAGCAGCACCGCTGCTCTTGTCACTGGCCCCTCAGACCATCTCATCCAGCTTCTTCTGGCTCTCTGGACTTTCCTGGCTCACCCAGCCTGTAGTCACAGCTCCTTACTGAACAGGCCCATTCCTGGCATTTCATTAGAGGCTCTCTTGACACTCAGGGCTCTCACTCCCCTGAAATTTACAGAATTTCCAGGATTTGCCTAGTTGTCCCAGCTTTCTTGGTCTCCCAAACTCGCGTAGCCACCTCAACTCTCTCAAACATGGAGCACTGAGGTTGATTTACTAGAATTGGATAGTGCTTAAAAGTGGTTGTAAACCTTGGCTGGTTTCAAAAAAACAAAAAAAACAGCTATGCATCGCATACTAGCACATTATGAAATACTTACCTTACAATGAAGCACTCCAGTGCCACCATCTTTCCCCAATCTTTCTTCCAGGCTTGCACGCTCCTGCTGTGTGGTTGGACAGAGCTGCGACAACATCACTCCTCAGGCACGAAGCTCTAAAGTTTCTGGCAAGGTATGCCGGACCTTCAGAACGCATGTGCTGGTGATGTCACTGGCTGCACCCAGGGTGAATATCTCCTAAACGGTGCTCGTTTAGGAGATATTCATTTTACCTACAGGTAAGCCTTATTATAGGCTTACCTGTAGGTAAAAATCACAAAGCGGGCTTTACTACTGCTGTAATTGAACAAGCTAAATTTTACACTCTTTAGTTTTAGTAAATCAGCCGCACAGTCTCTTGAGTAGACTACCTCTGTCTCCTAACACAGTGGTGATCAACCCTGTCCTCAGGGCCCACTAACAGGCCAGGTTTCAAGTATTACCTTGGGGAGATGCAGACTAGAATACTGCAATCACTGAGCAGCAAATGATATGACCTGTGATGTATTTCAGTTATCTTGCCTCAGGGCCTGTTAGTGGGCCCTGAGGACAGGGTTGATGACCACTGGTCTAACAGGGTCACACACCTGTCTTCAAACAGGAGCACACCTCCCTCCTGGCTGACGCATTGAGCTATGGCCATGCCTCGCTTATAACGAGTGTGCACACCTGTACCCTCACACAGCCTGCAGGTCTCTAATAAGACCTGGACACAGGATTGAAGGCTTCATCCCACCCAAGACACTTTCAAAGATTCAAGCTCCAGGCCTCTATCTGGGATTACAAAACCTGAGAAAACTGACTACCCAATGATTCCGCTCAGAAACATTACTCTGGAGCCCCACATGCTGCATTAGTGTGAACCCTGTGTTGCTTCTCCCTATACTTACAGTGGCAGAGCCTAGTACTGTGACAATAGATAAACAATATGCATAATATATATATATATATATATATATTTTTTTTTTACAACTTAGCATTAGCATTACCATTGGACAAGAAATACTGCAAATAAAAGCATAAGATTTTCAACTGTAAGAACCCTTTCACACTGAGGTGGTTTTCAGGCGCTTTTGCGCTTAAAATAGCACCTGAAAACTGCCTCCCATTCATTTCAATACATGCTTTGATACTAGAGCGGTGCGCATGCAGGGTGGTGAAAAAAGTCCTGCAAGCAGCATCTTTGGACCAACTTTGGTGCGCTTTAAAAAAGCGCCTCAAAAACGCTCCTGCCCATTCAAATGAACAGGCAGCGCTTCAAAAGTGCCACAAAATGGCTTTTTTCGTTTTTTTTTTTTAAGGTCACATTGTCACATGACCTTAAAAAAGAGTACCGCTAGCGCCTCAAAAGCCCCGCAAAAACGATACACATTTTATCGCCAGTTTTTGCAGTGCTTCAGTGTGAAAGGGGTCTAATTGGTGATTGGTTAGACAGCTGGTTATAAGTACAAATCTTATGATTTTTATTGCTGTATTTCTTGTCCAGTTTTATCTCCTATTATTGCTGGCACTTTTTGAGCCCAGATGAAGGGGGAATTTTGAGCCACCCACGCACGATGACCATTTCTTCATGTACAACAAAAATGTACAGGACTTTAACTAGTACTATAGCCCTGTCATCATTTCTACATTTACCCTAAGAACACCCCAGGTGAGCTAGCTGTTGATTTAGAATTGCATCCGCCACCTCTTCCCACCCAAGGATCCTATAAAGTGATCTTCTAACAGTCTTTGTTAAACTAGCATTACCATAGCAGTTTTTGACTTTGTGTGCCCCCCTCCCCCAGTAACAGTGCACACACCTGTTATGTTTCCACTTTCTTTAACAGGGTGACTACGATGTTAGACCTGCAGTGAAATTACACAGCAAAGTTGTCACCCTGTGGACATGTTGTTTTCAATGAATCTAAAATAGGCAACAATTAAATTAAAGGAAAGCTCCAGCTAAACTTTTTTAAGCAGTTACAACAACATGATTTGTATCTTTTGGATAAAAAGGTTTAAACCATATGATTTTACTTTTGCTGGGCACACTGGTCTGCGTGTAAAAGTAGAAAGGCATATAGAATAAATAAAAAATTATTAGAAAAATAAAAAGGATTTTATGCTGAAGGAGGGCATAAAATGATGACTGGGACACTCAGGTGTAAAAAGAATTTCTGTCGACGTAAAATAGAGATTCATATACTGGTTCAGGTATTATGGGTATTAGCCATATACTGTTACCAAAATACAATATTACTCCCTATATTGGTCTTTTTAGTGCCAACCCTGAAAGTGAACATCTCCATTCTCAAACCCAAACCATGGCAGGAATTGAAATGCCTTTTCTGAGGGGAACAAGTCTTTAGTCCTACAAGTTTATTTCTTTAGTACACATTAAACCTATGTTCTCCCCATTTTTTCATTTAAGAATGACATAGATGGGTCAAAGAAAGGAAGGGAATGGTAAGCTCTAAGCTGTAAGACATATGGACTTCTTATAAATAATTAAGAAACACCATGCATAATTAATATTCATTATGAATCTCACAAGTAAAATGTGGAAGTATAATCTTTATGTGGTTCTGTAAAATAGCACTTTTCTAACCACAAGCAGAAGGATATCATTCAGAGTGACATTTTATTGGTCTACTCTAGACTGAGCGTAATGTCACACAAAAATATGTCTCAGTATCCGAACACAATCATTTCAGCTATAAAGAAAATGAGTGCTTCATCACATAATTCATATGACACAGTAAAACATAATTGTTCAGTCACATAATGCAATATTTACTGCTGTCAGAATGTCAGTTCACATATAGTGAAGTACTAACTATAGAGCCCTGCAGAAAATCCCTCCAAGTGACAGTGGAAAGTCTATGAACAAATCCAAATCACAGCAAAAAGTATGCGACTTAATGAGCTAATAAAAAAATATAGGCCCTTATAAACCGAGTCCCCATACAAATTGTATAACTGACTACATGACCTTAGCCAAGTTACTGTGGGGTTGATTTACTAAAACTGGAGATCAAAATCAGGTGCAGCTCTGCATGGTAGCCAATCAGCATGTAACCTCAGCTTGTTCAATTAAGCTTTGACCAAAAAAACCCTGGAAGCTGATTGATTTCTATGAACAGCTGTACCAGATATACAATCTCCAGTCTTATGCCCCGTACACACGGTCGGACATTGATCAGACATTCCGACAACAAAATCCTAGGATTTTTTCCGACGGATGTTGGCTCAAACTTGTCTTGCATACACACGGTCACACAAAGTTGTCGGAAAATCCGATCATTCTAAACGCAGTGATGTAAAACACGTACGTCGGGACTATAAACGGGGCAGTAGCCAATAGCTTTCGTCTCTTAATTTATTCTGAGCATGCGTGGCACTTTGTGCGTCGGATTTGTGTACACACGATCGGAATTTCCGACAACGGATTTTGTTGTCGGAAAATTTTATAGCAAGCTCTCAAACTTTGTGTGTCGGAAATTCCGATGGAAAATGTGTGATGGAGCCTACAGACAGTCGGAATTTCCGACAACAAGGTCCTATCACACATTTTCCATCAGAAAATCCTATCGTGTGTACAGGGCATTAGTGAGTCAACCCCTGTGTGCATGATGCATGTTTAAGTACTGACCAGGCAGGATTGTGATTGATTTGGCCAATCTGATCACACTTAGCCTCGGTTCACACCAGAGGCGGCACGACTTGCAGGTCGCCTCACCGAGGCGACCTGCACACGACTGCCCGGGCGACTTGCAAAACGACTTCTGTACAGAAGTCTATGCAAGTCGCCCCAAGTCACCCCCAAAGTCGTACAGGAACCTTTTTCTAAGTCGGAGCGACTTGCGTCGCTCCCCTTAGAACGGTTCCATTGTACAGAACGGGAGGCGACTTGTCAGGCGACTACGTCGCCTGACAAGTCGTCCCTGTGTGAACCGAGCCTTAAAGTGCACCTGTGCCTAGATTACAGACATTAAACCATTAACATATTTTTACTAAACAGTGAAAGAGTTTTAAAGTGGTTGTAAACCTCAGAATTGAAATCTGAAGAAAGCACACATTTCTATAGTGTTTACTTGCCTCTTTCTAAAGCACTAAGTGGTTGATTTACTAAAGGCAAATAGACTGTGCACTTTGTGGGTGTAGTTGCCCTCATTTTCCCCAGAACTTAATGAATGTGGTGAACCTTCACTTTGTAAAGAAGAATTCCCAATTAGGTGCAAGGAAAACAAAAAAACAACATTTTTGCTTGCCTGTGTGATTCCGGTGTGAACCCCTGATCTCTCTAGCTGCTTTAAAAGCAAAGTCATTAAAGTAGCATTCAGTTCTCAGTGTTTTTTTAGCTTAAAGTGATATTAAAGGTTACTTTTTTTATTTTCTAAAAAAAAACACTTGACTTCCGGTAGATTTACCCCTCTTCATGACCAGGCCATTTTTTGCGATGCGGCACTGCGTTACTTTAACTGACAATTCGCGGTCGTGCGATGCTATACCCAAATATAATTGATGCCCTTTTTTTTCACAAATAGAGCTTTCTTTTGGTGGTATTTGATCACCTCTGTGGTTTTTATTGTTTGCGCTATAAACAAAACAGGACCAGCAATAAAAAAAAAATGTTTTACTTTCTGCTATAAAACACATCCAATAAAAAAAAATGAAGAAATCAAATTTCTTCATTAATTTAGGCCAATATGTATTCTGCTACATATTTTTGATTTGCGTTATAGTGTCTACAAACTATGGGATTTTTTTTATTTTTTACTAGTAATGGCAGTGATCAGTGACTTATAGCAGGACTGTGACATCATCTTTCACATTATGCAAAAAATTGGGCTAACTTTATTGTTTTTTTTTTTTAATTCATGAAAATGTTTTTTATTTCCAAACAAATTTCGTTTGAGAAACTGCTGCGCAAATACCGTGTGACATAAAAAATTGCAACACCCATCATTTTATTCCATAGGGTCTTTGCTAAGGAAAAAATATATAATGTTTGGGGGTTCTACATAATTTTCTAGCAAAAAAAAAAGTAGATTTTTACATGTAGGCATGAAGTGACAGAAATGGCCCAGATGGCAAGTGGTTAATGCAGAGAATGCATTAAGGTTAACAAAAAAAACCTTTAGCCTTTAGAATCACTTTAACTTATGAAGCACAATAAAATAAACATTCACCAGTAAACTATTTCTTAAAATTCTTACCCCAGCACATGCAGTTTATAATTGCTGGCTCCTGCTCCCCCAGTGCTGCTTCCCTAAACCTCTAGTCTTTACAGCAAAGAATTAGCAGTGGACAGTCCAGTCTCCAGCCAGTCTGTTAGCTTAGAGAGTGAAGGGTGGAGGAGAAGGCGGAGTACTTCCCAAAAATGTACAGCTTCAAAACACCTGCTGTAAAATTACATTGGAGGGCTACCAGCCTACCAGGATCTGCTTTACATAAAAAAAAATTTAAAAAAAACAACCATTGTGTTGTGAAATTAATTTGAATTCTCCACAATACTTACAGGCACATAGATGAATGGAGGCTTTTTTTAAGTGCTTTACTACTGCTTGTTCAGATTACATAAACACTTTAGTGTATATGATCTAGGCCCAAGTTTACTTTCAGGGGGTTCATAGATATTTTCATTATCAGCCTGTCTGGACAAAATTAGCTGGATTTAGTAGGCAACCTTAGACCCCTGTCACACCGAGGGCACTATAGCGTTAAAAATAGCGCCTGCAATCAGCCCTCAAACAGCTGCTCCATTGTCTTCATTGTGAAAGCCCGAGGGCTTTCACAATGGAGCGGTGTGCTGGCAGGACATCAGGAAAAGTCCTGCCAGCAACCTTCTTTGGAGCGGTGTGTTTACTGAAATCAATGGGGCTGCGCTGCGATACCGCCGGCAAAACGCCGCTATTGCGGTTTTAACCCTTTTTCGGTTGCTAACCGGGGGTAAAAGCGCCCCTCTAGCAGCTGAAATGCGCCGCAAATCCGATGGTAAAGCGCCACTAAAAATAGCAGCGTTTTACCGCCAACGCTATGGGCAACTTGGTGTGAAAGCCGTCTTAGTGCTTGTAAAAAAAAAAAAAAAATGGGCCAGTAGAGGATCTATGATCCAGTATTCCTACTGTTACTAAAATGTTTATAACCCAGTCATTCCAGAAGTATCTGAAAAAGCAAAAGCCAGCAATCACATTGTCATTATGACCACATTAGGTTTACAACTTTGCGTCCACGTTTTCCTACAATTTTTAGCAAGTTTTTTTTTTTATGTGCACTTTAGTGCATTTCCATCCATTCTGGTTTTATTTTTTTTCCATTTTCATTAGGCCAATGAAAGTCAAAATGTAGAGGTTGCTAGGAGGTAGGGACTTGTGGCATGCACTAGAATGCTTAAAAATGTTTTTTGTATGCAGCCTATGTCTATGGGGCCAAAAAATGTGATGATGCACAAAAAACCCCCCAAAAAACAAACACTTGTACTATTTTTCCATGTACTATGGAAAATCCTCTTGTTGCAAATCTTTGTCCGTGTGAACGGGACTTAATATAAGGGAAAAGCACCTGACCCAGTAATTCAGCTGTGGTAGAAAACTTCTGCCCCTACCATCTCAACTGATGGGTTGCAGTAATGCCCATTAATGCACATTTTAACACACAGCACTTATGTTAAGGCTTTGGTATATGTTGTTTGTGTTGCTGTTTATGTGTATGGCACTTAAACTCACATATACAATAAAGAAAAAAGGATCTGTGGTATAAAACATAGTACAACACACAAATGATAATACAGATTTGTTAAGAAAAATAGTGCAGGTAAAATGTTTGCATTGAATTTAAAAATGAATGGCCTAATTGCAACAGGTTTCATTATGCTTCTTCATTATGCATCTGAAACTTTGTCTGTAGCTTCAAAGCTAGACATGATGCAAATTAAAAAATGTAATGCAAATAAACAGAATTGTTTATTGTAGAAACACAAGTCACGTTGGACTGAAATGAAATATAGCACAAAGGACAGCAAATCCAGACCTAATCCACTTCTGTTATTTATTACGGTTTCCTATTCTATTTTCAGCAATACCCTGGCGTTATTCAAATTATCTGATAATACAAACAAATGTCTCATGTTAGAGCACTAAATATAGCACTGCAGATGGGGCAGCAAGCAAGATTATGACTGAAGCCTCGTACACACGATCGGACTGTTGGCCAACAAAACCATGGACATTTGTCCGAAGGGCGTTGGCCCAAACTTGTCTTGCATACACACGGCACACAATTATTGGCTAACAATCATGAACAGTGACGTACTACGTGGTTTTTCAGCTCTTTTACGCCACCCTTTGGGCTCCTTCTGCTAATTTCGTGTTAGTAAAAGTTTGGTGAGTGTTGATACGCGCTTTTCATTTCATGCTTTTCAGTTCGTTTCCGAACGACCGTTCGTCAATCAGACATGTTGCGGAATTGGAGGAGACAATCTGTTTTTTATTATTGGCCTTGGAGTTATTGCTTTGACATTATTTTTTTGGTTGAATAATGATTTGATTTGGTATATTTTCTATATTTTTGGATGCATAGAATGCACTTTTTGGTTAAGTTCTATTGGCAGATAGCATGTCTAATTTTATTTGTTTTCTTTTTTTAATGCACAATAAAAAAATAGTGTAGAATAATACTTGGCTATGTGTGGAGTAGGCAGTTACATTTAAAAAAATACAATGTAAAATTGACAAAGGACACCAACATAGTTGTATCTTTGAACTTAAAAACTACGGGATAATGGTGTTGTGGTAACTTGCCCCAAAAAAAATATTATTCTTGATATCACTAGAAAAAAAAAAGCAACAACTCCATCAGTATCACCAGCTTCATTATTATCCCATTAAAGAAGAAGAAAATGTGCACTGCATTTCGAGATTTCATAATTTGCCACGTCACGAATGTTAATTCTCCATCTAGTTTACAAGACCGACCGCTTCCAGCTCGTCCTTGCTTCCGAGCATGCATGTTTGTACTTTGGACTCTGGTCCGACGGACTTGTGTACACACGCTCAAAAAATCAGACAACAGACAATTGTCCGCGGAAAATTTTAAAACCTGCTATCCAACATTTGTCCGCGAAAAATCTGACAATTGTCCGATGGAGCGTACAAACGGTCAGATTTTCCGCCAACAGCCTGTCATCACACATTTCCCTTCGGAAAAGCCAATAGTGTGTATGAAGCTTTAGGCTTGCTTCAAGATGTGGCATTCAACACTTTTTTTTAAAGCTCTCTGAATGCCAAGCAAAACACTTTTTACTAAATGAAATGGTTACCTTACAGTCCTGTACACACTGACTAGGAAAACTTGTTTACCATAGTGGGGGAAGAGGGGCAGAAATGTACTACTGGACAATGAGCTCAGGAGGTGGTAATGTATTACTGGGGGGGGGGGGGGGGCTAATAAGCAAAGATTGGAGGGATATTGTGCCATTGAGCTGAGGGGAGGGGGGAATGTACTACCGAGCAGGGGGAAGGGGGTTACTACTGAACTGGAAAAATGCTGAGCAGGGGATTTATTAAGGAAACTGCAGAGCTGAAGATCTGCTGAGCAGGGGTACTAATAAGCCAAGAAACTTATGAGCGGGGGTACTACTGAGCCACCAAACCAAAAACACCCAGATACCACACCAACATCAGATCTAGCAACTTCCTCATCATCACTTTCCATTTGACACCACTGTCCCTTTAAAATAAATAGAAAACAAGCACACAGAAGGCATTTGTCAAGCTTACTTAAAAGAGAAGTATGGGATTTACAATAAAAACCTTAAGGTGGATGCAATATCAGTCCGATGTTACATCTGTCCCATGGCGCCTCTGCACTGAGAGCTGAGTGATCAAAGACTGCTATTTGCTCAGTTCTACCTTCCGCTCTGAACAAAGACCTGTGATTGGCAGTCACCGACTCTCTGCTCTGTCCTTCCATCGCTCACTGGAGCACTAGGCTGGGGATGGGAGGAAATGGCTGGATCAGTCTCCCAGTGGCACAGCTGAGAGGCTAAGCCAGCTGCCGGCTGAGTAATGGGTCAGCATGAACTGCACTCCTGTGATCCATAGAAGATGTAAAGCCATAAAAGCGTTGGCCATACTTTTTTCTCTAAAGCCTCAAAAAAGCATCACAAAAGCATCACGCATAAACAATGCAGAATAAATTGGTAGGCACTTTAATGTGTGTGTACACAAGGCCTAAGAAAAATCATGACATACGGAGGATCAGGACCGTAAAGAGAGATATCTTTGTGAAACTTCAACTGGGCTTTAGGCCTCATGAACACTAGATGTTTTTACAGCTGCTCCTAGGGGCGCCTGGCATTTTTTTTTTACTGCCCATAAACTCCCCTGCATGTTAGCCTATGTGTCCATGCACACATAGGCTTTTTAGCAGCATTTAGTGAGAGGGGCTTTTAGAGGCAGGAGCAGCAGAGTTTTGGCAGAAAAAAACGCTTGACACTACTAAAAGCTGCTAAACACATCTAAAAGCTAGGCGCATTTAGCGCTTGAGCATTAATTAATTTCAATGGCCCAAATAAATTATATAGTCTGACTAATTAAATGAATTAATTTCTAAGAGTTTGATACTTTTAAAAGCTTGTAAAAGCTCTAGCCCTCTTTCACACTGAATGCGGACAGTTTTAAAGCGGCATTACAGTGCAACTTGGAAGACATCTGTGCGGCTTCATGCACAGATGTCTAGGCAAGTCGCACCCAAAATCACCAAAAGTAATACAGAAACTACTTTTTCAAATCAATGCGGCACTGTAAAGCTGTTGTTGCATCAATTTGAACAGTGCTATTGCTGATAATAGGGTGTGAATTGTCATGCCTGTCAAATCGCATGACAAATCGCTCCAATGTGAACGAGGGCTTAAACACTTTTACAAGTGTCAGGCATTTTTTTCTGCAAAAACGTTGCTGGCTTCTAGGAGAGTTAAATAAACGTCCTGTTTGCATGAGAGCTTAAAGGAGTTGTAAACCCTAATGATTTATCACCTTAGTGCATTCTATGCATTAAGGTGAAAAACCTTTTGTGCTGAAGCAGCCCCCCAGACCCCCCCTTTTTCTTACCTGAGCCAGATTGTTCCAGTGACGGGGATGAGCACAGCAGCTCCAGCTGATGTCTCGGGTCCTCATTGGATAGATTGATAGCAGCAGGAGCCATTGGCTACCGCTGCTGTCAATTAAATCCAGTGACACAGGAGCTGGGGGCGGGGCAGAGTTGCTGTTTGTGTCAATGGATGCAGCAGCAGGACTCAGGAGCGCGCCCGCAGGAGTGCCCCCATGGAAAGCGGTTCTCTGTGGGGGCACTCGAGAAGAGGAGGAGCCAGGAGCACCATGGGGGAACCCCAGAAAAGGAGGATCAGGGCTACTGTGTACAAAAGCCTTGCACAGAGGAGGGAACTATAACATATTTGTTATTTTTTTAAAAACAAAGCTTTACAATCACTTTAAGGTATGTATTTAGAAATTATTCCTTTGAAGAAAATTGAACTAAAGGCTAGGTTCAGTAAGAGCCATGATGATGTGCAAACCTCAGTAACCTACAGCAACTACATGACAAATAAGAGCTGATTCCTCGTTATGGATTATGTTGTACATTGCTCTTTGCCTTATATGAAATAATATTGAGGGCACATTCACACTTTGATATTGTTATGTATTACATTAACACACGCATGCTAATTTGCATTAAGGCTGTCTTTTTGTTTTGAAAGGGCTGCCAACACATTAGTATGGACAAAACACATACATGTAGCATTTTTCTTGATGCAGTGCACCACAATACATGATAATGCATTACTGTGTATTGTTTTGCCCCGCAGGGCATATGCATCAGAGCTGTGTTGCCTTAGTACATCAAGGTGGCATATAAAATGAAGGGCACTGCAACACACTAAAGCACGTAATGTGCAGTAATGTCTGTGATGTCAGTAATGCATGCATTAATGTGCATTACCACAAAGCACTGCACCGGAGAGGTGTACATGGGCCCTGAAGTGTGCTACAAAGGCCTAAAAAGTACTCAATAACTCGCTGCTCATGCAAAATCAGAGTTGACTTTTCACTGATCCTATTAAAGTAACCTGAAATTTGATTGATCCTTAGAGATTACCACATAGTATACCATATATAGCAAATGGAGCATATTAGTGTATAGGTGTGTATATGCAAAAATGTATAGATAATATGTGCCTATGCATTTCCAGTCTGTCTTCAGTCTTCACATACAGTATATTTGAGTGAGAGTGTGTGGGGTTGATTTACTAAAACTGGAGAGTGCAAAATGTAGTACAGCTGTGCATTGAAACCAATCAGCTTTCAGTTTTTTTTTTTTTTTTTTTGTTAAAGCTTAAAGAGGTTGTAAACCTCCATTTTCAAGTTGTACCTATAGGTAAGCCTATAATAAGGCTTACCTATAGCTACTGTAAATATCTTCTAAACGTGCGCCATTAAGGAGATATTTACTTTGTACTGCGCCGATGATGTTATGGGCACATGCACTGTGAAGAAACGGCCCTCCTCAACATCTAGGAGGGAGGGGCCTGATGGGGGAGCTGATTGGACGCAGCTGCTAACCCGGCGCAGCCCGCAAACCCTCTCTGACATGAGCTTGTGAGGGAATGGATTCTTTCCTTGCTTCACACCCCCCCCCCAGTATCACCTGCCTAGTCAGGAGCTCCGGAGAAACTTTAGAGGAAGCAGCTACTAAAATGTGCAGAGGCTCTGAAGGCTGGCACGCGGACAGACTGCACCCCCAGGGGCTTACCTGGTGACCGGAGTGCGGCGGTAACGGTCGAGCTGAGAAGTGGGTGGCACACAAGCAGAGACACTGGAGTCTGGTGGAGGAGACATCTCCGGCAACCAGCACACACTTGGCTAGTGTAAAGCAGAAAGGAGGAGAGCGTAAATATATATCAAGTGTTGACTGCGCTACCTCAAGTGATACACCACTTTATCTAGACCAATCAGATAGGTAAAATAATTAACATATACTCCAAAAATATTTACTAATAATTAGTGACACCACTTATGTATCTTCCAGTGATTATATAGACACATTAATAAATAAATAATAGTCCAATGGTATTCGTGTACTGATAAACATTAATGAATAAACCAATTCAAAATCCAATAATGCTCGTGCGTGAATCCCTGGGTGGGCTATCTACTATAATTGTGCTGTTTCTGTGCTCTTAGTTCCTCAATCGTGATTCATGTGACTGAATTCCAGTGACAACACCACCACCGCATGAATTGGCCACTCACCAGATATTAATATGAATAAGCCTTTGGTTCATTATGGGATAACCATTCCACTTTGCTGTATGTCTCAAGCTGGCCCCAATGCATTAAAGCAAATAAAACCGTCCTCATGGAAAAGAACAATCAAACAGCAATCATAGCGCAATAAGCTTGTTACTGTTTATTAAACCATGTAAAAAATAGACTATAAAACTCACATGTTTCTGGTGCCCATGGGCCGGCACCAAACTTTTCCAGCAGTTAGATATGGATAGGGAAGGTATCGCTGTCTGATTCCTCCGCCAGCGTGCGGTGCAAGCCTCATTCTCGTTGGGCTTGCAGCTTGTGATTCAAGCCTCGCTTTCGTCCGACGGGAAATGACGTAGTGAAGTCGTGTGAAAATTCCCAGCAGCCTGTACGCGTTTTGCAATGAAAATTGCGTCATCAGGAAGCTGCTTGGTGATTGGGTATCGCTATATTTATACCCTGGGCCCAATTTGTGCAGACCAATCTTGTGTTTCCCTATACCGGAATTTAATCACTGCCATTTTAACTTTTCCAGTATGCCCACACCCGGATCCGTTACAGCCCCGATGGGGTTGAATGTGGAACTGGATGTGAACTGTTTTATAGAGGATTATTAATATATATATATATATATATATATATATATATATATATATATATATATATATATATATATATATATATTTTTTTTTTTTACATAGGTATGTACAGTAAGGAGTAGGGTCGAATTAGAAAAATTACACCTATGGCTTAAAGTTTAGAAAGCAGTTACAAAAAGTGGGGGATAATAAGTAGTTAAAAGCACATAAACTGTAACGGATCCGGGTGTGGGCATACTGGAATAGTTAAAATTGCAGCGATTAAATTCCGGTATAGGGAAACACAAGATTGGTCCACACAAATTGGGCCCAGGGTATAAATATAGCGATACCCAATCACCAAGAAGCTTCCTGACGACGCAATTTTCATTGTGAAACGCGTAGAGGCTGCTGGGAATTTTCACGCGACGTCACTAGTCATTTCCCGTCGGACGAAAGCGAGGCTTGAATCGCAAGCTGCAAGCTAAACGGGAACGAGACTTGCACCGCACGCTGGCGGAGAAATCAGACGGCGATACCTTCCCTATCACTTTCTAACTGCTGGAAAAGCTTGGTGCCGGCCCATGGGCACCAGAAACGTGAGTTTTATAGTCTATTTTTTACATAGGTTTAATAAACAGTAACAAGCTTATTGCGCTATGATTGTTGTTTGTTTGTTCTTTTCCATGAGGACGGTTTTATTTGCTTTAATGCATTGGGGCCAGCTTGAGACATACAGCAAAGTGGAATGGTTATCCCATAATGAACCAAAGGCTTATTCATATTAATATCTGGTGAGTGGCCAATTCATGCGGTGGTGGTGTTGTCATTGGAATTCAGTCACATGAATCACGAATGAGGAACTAAGAGCACAGAAACAGCACAATTATAGTGGGTAGCCCACCCAGGGATTCACGCATGAGCACTATTGGATTTTGAATTGGTTTATTCATTAATGTTTATCAGTACAGAAATACCACTGGACTATAATTTATTTATTAATGTGTCTATATAATCACTAGAAGATACATAAGTGGTGTCACTAATTATTAGTAAATATTTTTGGAGTATATGTTAATTATTTTACCTATCTGATTGGTCTAGATAAAGTGGTGTATCACTTGAGATAGCGCAGTCAACACTTGATATATATTTACACATTTTTTCTTTGATTGGTTGAAAGAATTTATCTTTTGACTGCAGCAACCAGTTTCCATATTAAATTTAAGTTGGTTATATATAGGTTTGCGCCGGTGTTACACATACACTAAAGGAGGAGAGCGTACCTGGCGTAGTGCCGGCCCCTGGTTTTGGGGAGAGGGAGAGGAGCCGGGGAGAGATTGGGGGGCACGCTGGATTGTTAATCGGGAGCCGGTCCCCATGGAGACCGGGGATCCCCCCCAAATTTTTTTTCAGGACTCCCCCGGCTTTATATGGCTTTCATGGGTACAGGACTGAATTGCAACAAGAGAAGTCGGTATTAAACCACAGCTGCAGCTGCAAGGAAGCAACGTGAACCTCTGAGGAACTGAAATACCAGGGGGGAGTGGCTATGTTTCTCTGTATATAAACAATTGGACTGAATGGATTAGAGAGAAATAAGGAGATGTCCTTTTCAGTACACCTGTGGTATATTGTTATTTAACTCGTTAGAGACTGATGGTATAGCCTAAGTATTAGTCTGCTTGTCTGTGGCAGGATTGGAGAACTGTCTATATAAAAATGTTGAGGTGATATTGATGCAATATAAATGCAAAGTATAAACTGAAGACCAAACGGAAAGAGATTGGCCCAAGAAAGGAGACGGTGAGGCCCCCTGCTGATAAGAAGCACCTCAGGACATGCCAAGGAAGTATGGAATGTTTGAATAAGATACTATACTATTGAGATACTAAGAGCCTAGGAGACAGTATTTTTTCAGTGTTGGGAGGGCAGACAGACCCTTCATGCTATGTAATGGTATATTGGTAAAACACCGAACAGAGTTTGATAATAATTGGCAATTACCGCTGGGGGATATAGGAGAAGAATAGATAACAATCCATAAAGCCACTCTCCCCCGGCAACAACACGGTGCCTTTCAAGCCCAGCAGTATAGAGCAGAAAGGTTGAATATAGGCTGAATATATATAGACCCCTGAGAACAGTTACCCCGGACTTCTAACTGACAAATCAAATAATAAAATAGAATGAGGGGGAAACCAGTAAGGGGGCAGGTTCGAATCCCCCGAAAGTGAGTGCGAGTCCCGCCTCTATAACGAAATATATGATACAAGATGGAGGTACTGAGAGCCCTGGGGCTCCAAAAAAGACGGTCAGAGGAAACAATCAGATGTAACAACAGGGATAAGTCCCGAGCCAGAAGAGGACCGGATAGTTGAACCCAAACAAAAAAAAAACAACAGCTGCCAACTAAGGGAGAAATGGTGGAGATGTTTGCAAGACTGAAATCTTCCATCAAAGGAGAAATGGCTACACTCCACGACGATCTAAACCAGATCCTGAGAAGGGTGGAGGGAACAGAAGAGCAGTTGGATTCACAAAGGTCCGACATAGAAGTGTTAAAAGATCAGATGGCAGAACTAAAGAGAGAACACAGATATACGCTGTATAGATTGGAAGACCAGGAAAACCGGAACCGAAGGAAAAATCTTAGAATAAGGAGGGTACCAGATCGTCTGGAGGAAGACCTACAAGAAATAATGGATAAAATATTTGGGCATCGGTTGGGCTTGACAGGTACAGAAAAAATAAAATTTGAAAGGGTTCATCGGATTAGAAAGCCAGCTGGCCTAGCAGCAGAAACACCGAGAGATATAATTGCGAGATTTCACAATTTCCAGGATAAAGAACAGATCTGGGTGAGTTTAAAAAATAAACAGCCGATTAAGTACGAAGAGAACATTCTGCAGATCTTCCCAGATTTAGCAGTGGAGACCTTGGCCAGGAGAAGAACACTAAAATCCTTATTGGAGCAGCTGAAGTTAAATAACATTAGTATTCCTGGGGCTTCCCAGCCTGCCTAATAGGGAGAAAAGATGGACGGTCGGCAATTCTCAGATACCCAGAAGATATGGCCAGTTTCTGCAATAGACTGGACATACCATTAATTGAGATACCAGGCTGGTGGGAAGCACAAGAGAGCATCTCACCTTTGGAAGAATCAAGATGGCACCTGATCTCAAAAAAGAAATTGACTGTGGCATAGAAGAAAAAATGATAGACTGATGGGTCTGGGAGATGGAATGGGGGAGGGGGACGGGGGATGGGAGTGGGGGACAGTAAGTGACATAACATGGTTGGAGAGAGGGGACGGGTAAGGGGTTTTCTTAGCCGGGGGAGTAGTGGGTCTGTTGAGGGACCACAGTTAGAATCCAACCTCCGGGGGGAGAACCGATGGGCCAGGAGGGGATTGTGGGCCTCGGATCTATGGGAAGGCTATATATCCCCTAAAAGGAGATAGGAGAGAGCAGTGGGGAGGGGAGATGTGGGAGGTGAGAAGGAGGTAGGGGAGGGTGGGAATAGGGGTATCTCTCTGGTATGGTTCAAGGAAAAGAGAAGTAGATTAAAGTCTCTGCTCATTGTGCTCCTGGGGAAGGGTTGGAAGGGAGTTGGGGAAGAGATGGGTGGAGAGGACCCAGAACCCAATGGGCAGAGATGACTACATTTAAATACTTCCATAAAAAGATATAAATACTTCCATAAAAACCTCAAAAGATTATCCAGTCTGGTTTTATGGGGACTCCCCAACAAAAAGAGCTAAGGGAATAGCTATAGGATTTGCCAGAGGGGTAAGATTCACCTTGGACGAAAGGACGGACTCGGAAGAGTGATACTTATTTTTGAGGGGAAGAATCAATGAGATGGAGTACTCCCTGGCAAATATCTATAGCCCAAACAACAAACCAATAAAATATTCAATAGAGGTCATAAAAAATGTTATGTAATTTAAGAGAGGAAGATTTATTATGGGAGGAGACTTCAATTTTTGTATGGTACCTGGGTTTGATAGTACGTCCAGTACACAGAGGACTGGAAACGTACATAGGAAGTTATTAAAAAAGATTTTACACCAGAATCAATTGATGGACGCATGGAGAATACAACATGCTAAACGCCAGGACTATACGTTCCACTGCTCTGTGCAAGGGACGTATTCAAGAATTGATTTTTCTTGGTGGAACATAGGTTGCTTGAGACAGTAATCAACACAAATATTGAAATCTCAACTCTCTCTGATCATGCCCCTGTGAGTACGAGAATAAAGAGGCTCCTCTCTGCACACTGGTTTGCACTCAGCCTAGGATCTCTTTTCACCTTGTCGGTCCTCTCATCACAGGTACCTTCTCCACCATGTCTTTGGTCTCCACCTTCACTCCCTCACTGGCTCTGATGGTACTTTTCTTCTATCTCCTTGCTTTCCCATCACCGTTCGGCTGCCATTTTTTATCACTCATTCCTTTCCTCATCACGAATCTCTCCATCCACTTATGCACGTCACCATCTCCTGTTGTGAACACTCTGGTTCACCTTCCCATTCATTTCACACTCAGGTTTGCCTCCTGGTCCTATGCCCGCCCTGGTTGATGCCTGTTGGACGCTCTTGCCGGGATACCCACCTCAGCTCCCGGTTGGGAGTACTTTTGGATGGCACCGCATCACCACCACGTGAACCTGAGTGAGTTAAGCCATAATTGGTATGGGGGTTCCTAACCTTACCCCTGTCCATTTCTATATTTTTCATACCTTTTAATCTTATATTAATTCTCTTACCCTTAGTTACATCAAGTGCTTGCTCCTGACGAGTGGCCCTCCAGCCACGAAACGCGTAGAGCTGCCATATACTATGTTTCTGGTTATATATATTACCGTACAAGCTAACATTCAATACCACATTCCTGGATCATTGAGGCAAGAGGTTTTTGCAGGCATTACCATTTAATATAATTTTAGCGGAATTGTGTCATTGGTGCGCTCTGGAGACTATTGTCTGCCATATCATGTGATATTCTAATATTAACCAAGATGTACTGTATTACCCTTTGTATCATTCCATTATGTTTATGTATTTTTACATGATGTATTCCAATTGTACCTTATGGCAATTAATAAATTCCAATTTTGTTCACCAATTTATTCTTTTGCAACCACGTGCCTCATTTAAAGTCCCACCCCCTTGCCCTCCCCCCTTCCTCTGTGCAAGGGACGTATTCAAGAATTGATTTTTTTCTTGGTGGAACATAGGTTGTTTGAGACAGTAATCAACACAAATATTGAAATCTCAACTCTCTCTGATCATACCCCTGTGAGTACGAGAATAAAGATTGAGGGGAATCAAAATAGACCACCCCCCTGGAGTCTAAATGAAGAATTATTACAAGATAAAGAGGCGGAAGTAAGGATCAGGCGGGAGTTAGAGGAGTATTTTAAAATTAATGATACTGAAGAATGAACAAAAGCTACACTATGGGAGGCCCATAAGGCTTATATCAGAGGTATATTGATTCAAATGAGAGTAGAGAAAAAAAAGGTAGGGATAATGAGAAGGAATGTTTTGACAAAATACATTTTTTGAGTTAGAACAGTAGCATAAAAAAACAGGGAACAAAGAAACAAGAATGGTACTTATATGTAAAAGGGAGGAATTGAAAGATCCAAATGAACAGGAGACCCAATCGATCTATAATAAAGTTAAAAAGGAAAGGTACCTCTGGGGAAATAAAACTGGGAAGTCACTGGCAAGACTGTTAAAAAAGAAAAAAGCAATAAACGATATGGAGAAAATACAAAATAGTGCAGGAATAATGGTCTACAATACTTCAGATATAGCTAGAACATTTCAGGAATATTATGCAAACCTGTATGCAATTAACAAGGATGAAACAATAGAACAGGCCAAAAAGAGGAAGGTTAAAACTAGTAATTTTTTAAAGGATATAGGCTTAAATAAAATATCAGAAGATCAGATGAGGGCTTTAGAAGACCCGGTAACAGAGGAAGAGGTAATGAAAACTTTAAATGAGATACCCTTAGGTAAGAGCCCAGGCCCAGATGGTCTGACAACATTATTTTATAGGACGTTTAGGGATATTCTAGTTCCCAAGTTATGTTCATATATAAATGGGATAGGAACTAAATGGGCGATGAGGAAAGAGGCACTGGAGGCTGTAATTATAATACCAAAGGAAGGAAAAGACACCTCACTTTGTTCCAGCTATAGACCGATATAACTGTTGAACGTCGATACTAAGTTATTTGCGAAGGTAATGGCAGGAAGGTTGAAAATATTAATGAATGAGCTAGTATATGTGGACTAGGCTGGGTTTGTCCCAGGAAGAGAGAGCTGGGATAATGGAGCTAGAACACTCTTAGTGATACACAAAATGAAAGAGACCGGAGCCCCCGGTCTGCTCCTGTCAATAGAAGCTGGAAAAACGTTTGACAGGGTAGACTGGGGGTTCATGCAAGACACATTAGTGGCAATGGGACTAGGCCCTAGATTTATGCAGAGGACCAAAGCGCTTTACAAGCATCCCACAGCAAAGGTAAAAGTAAATGGGTCTGCCTCAGGATCTTTTGAGATGTATAATGGAACCAGACAGGGTTGCCCCCTGTCCCCCTTGTTGTTTGTGCTGACACTTGAACCTCTGTTGGTGAAGATACGCCAGAACGTAAACATCAAGGGGATTACATCAGGAGAAGAAGAACATAAGCTCGCCACATATGCCAATGATATTCTGTTCTTTATAACTAATCCTAATAACCCTCCCTAACTTAATGAAAACGCTGAAACATTACGGGAAAATGAATCCGGCCAAATCTGAGATCCTAAACATTAATGTGTCAAAACAGGAGGTGCAGACTTATTAGAGGGAGTTTCTATTTATTTGGAGAGAAAAAGAATTAAAATATTTAGGAGTAAAAATAACCACCTCCCAGGAGACGCTTTATCAATCAAACTATTTGCCACTATTAAATTATATTAAGTTAGAACTGAGAAAAATAGCATCAAGACATGTGACATGGTTGGGGAGAATTAACATATTCAAAAAGAGTATCTTGCCGAAGATCATGTATAAGTATCAGATGCTACCTATCCCTCTCCCACAAGTGTACTTTAAAACTATGAATACTATACTCCTTAGGTTCATCTGGCAAGGAAGAAAGCCACAGATTTGCTTATCAGTGTTAACCCAAGATAAGAGACAGGGGGTCTGGGGGTACCAGACCTTAAAAATTATTATAAGGCAGTGCTCCTTTCACAGGTGATAGATTGGGCAAAAAACAACAAAGATAAAAGATGGGTGGAATTGGAAAGCACAATAAGTAAGGCCGCTCTGGGGAAAATAATATGGATCCCCGCAACACTGAGGAATTTAGGGGAGAATATACACAAAATGACACAGAAAGCACTCGATATTTGGGACTTGAAACATAAAAAAGAAAAGTGGGGATATAATTCCCCATGTATTCCACTAAAAGACACTATTTCCCATTGGGGAAAAGTAGTCTGTTTGGAAATTGGATTAAGAAAGAGACGGCACAATTAAAAGATGTAATGGTGAAGAGTAGAATTTGCACATTTCAGGAGCTTAAAGAAAAAAAAGATTTGATGAATATAGATGGGTGGCGGTATTTCCATCTTAAACATTTCTTTCAGTCCCTGCCCAACCAGTGAGGTCAGCAGATAATTTGCTCCCGATGGAGAAATTAAGTCTGGCCACAGTTAGCAGGAAGGGGATCTCCGCAATATATAAAATGTTGATGGAAGAAAATGGGAGGGAAAGACTGCCATACATCAGTAAATGGGAAGAGGAACTAGGTACACAGGTGGATGATAGTGAGATAGGAAAAATTCTGAGAATGGCATATGTAACGTCAATCAACAGTAACACTATATAAATGAGTTTTAAAAGTTTAGCACGTTGGTAAATAACCCCAGACAAGGATCATAAGTTTCAAAACGAGACATCATAATTCTGCTGGCGGGGGTGTAGAGAACTTGGAACTATGTCTCCCATCTAGTGGACCTGCCCCAAATTAGATCATATTGGAGAGAGAGGTAAGGCAGATAATAAAAAATATAACCAAGGTGGAGGTTTCAGAGGATCCGTGAGAGTGTCTGTTTCACCTGTGGAAAACTCCATCTAGTCAATATGTGAGAACTCTGGTTCCCCCACTGTTAAATGTGGCGAAAAGCCTAATCCCCAGGCAGTGGCAGGATCCAGAGAGCCCTACATTGAGGAGTTGGTGTGATAGAGTAAATGAAATACATGGTTTGTAGTATTTGAGATTTAGTGGGGAGAAGGGATGGGCAAGATTTGAAGAAAAATTGAAGGATTGGATCAAGTATACAATTAGGTTTGCAGAACAAATGGGAGTCCCATGAGGAGTATAGTCAGGGATAATCACTTAGGAACTAAATCCAGAGCAAGGGGGGAGGAGGGAAGAGGGGGGTGGGGGGAAAGGGGTTATTTGTATTTGTATTTGTATTAGTAATTGATATTGATGAGAAGCATATTATTAATTGGTTGTACATATGGCATCAATTTTTTTATAAGGAACAAAGAAAATTTATTAAAGATATAAAAAAAGAAACAAAAAAGAAACGGCCCTCCGAGCCGTTTCTTAACTAGCGAGTGCTGTGACTGGCGTCTCCAGCGCACATGCGTGGGAGTGACATCGCGCGATTCCAGCCAGTCACAGAGCTGGAGCCCGCGGCCCTGGAAAGGAAGAGGGGCGAACATGAATGCGACCTCCAGTGGGGACAGCGCAGGTTTCGTTTGCAGGTAAGTGTCACATAAAGTGCTAGTATGCATACTAGCACATTATGTTTTTACTTTGCAGGGAACAAAAAAGGAAGTAAAACCTATCAGGGTTTACTACCTCTTTATTTTAAAAGCCGTAGTTAGAAGCTAATTGCCTACCATGCAAAGCTGCCCCAGTTTTTGTACTCTTCAGTTTTAGTAAATCAACCCCAATGTGTGTGCGCCCATATGTACTATAGATGTAAGCTGTATAAGTTTACAATATGTGTGTATGCAGCTGTGTGTGTTTAGTTGTGTTGTATGTGCGGTAAAGGGGTCCAAACACATTTTTGTTTTACTCTGCCATCCATGTCAGTAAAAAGGTTGAGCACTACTAATTTTAAAACCTCCACTCAAGAATTTTGTATTTGACATTTACTATAGAGTGCAAAAGTACTAGAAAGACCCTCAGAGTCAGGTCATGGCACCCCAATGTTACCCTGTGAATCATGTTGTGGCCTCTTGCTGATACCTTGTGAATGTGGAGTGGCATTTTGTGATGTGGAGAGATACAATATCATTATGCCATAAAGTATTCAGTAATTTTACTAACCTGAATCAGCAGGGGATTTGCTGCGGCGTTGTGGTGCTGGACTTTTGGCTGAACTCTTCACACCTGCAGAACTTGATTTTGGTGTCTGTGGAGGGGGGTTTCCCTTCATGACACGACACTCTGCTTAGACAGGAACAAAGTAATTAGTGTTTTTTTTTAAAGTAGCAAAAATAAAACTATAATACATGTGTCACTTTACATGCTACATTACCTGGACATGTATAGGAGGCAGCCATTTTGTTGTCCCAAACTATTTTTTTTTTTTTTAAAGGAACATGTTTATTCGTAAATAAAAGAAAGAAATTATACATACATGTTTTACATCAAACAGTGTACCTGGAAGGGTGTGCAGTACATGTATAAAGATACATTATTAATGACGTAAACTAGAAAGTATTGACAGTCATTATTTTAGTATTGTACATTAGCGTTTACACAACACAAAGCTTTCCTGAACACTATCAACCTATAGTATAGCACAATACTTATGAAAAACTTGGGACAAACCCTAACTCCTTTACTTAATATTTCATGCATATCTATTCATCACATGTATTTGTATTATCAAGCCACTTATCCCAGATCTTGTTATACTTAGTAGGACATCCCCTGTGCTTATATATAACCTTTTTATAAGGTAGGGACATATTTACCACTTTAATCCAAGCCTGGAAAGTGGGAGGGGTGGCCCTCATCCAATGTCTAGCCACTAGCTTTCTTACACAAAAGAGCGTTTCGTAAAGAAAAGTAGCTGTGAATTTGTCAATGGTGACGTCTGGAAGCAACCCCAGTACACATAACTTTGGCTCCAGCTGGACAGGCGAGCCCATATCGTCATGTAAGAATTTGATGATTTGTGTCCAGTAGTGTTGGATATCCGGACAAGACCACATAAGATGAAAAAAGGAGCATGAGTGACTCGTACACCGTGGACACTTTTGGTCCTGGTTCTGGGAGAATTTAGCAATTCTTGTTGGTGTAAGATAAGATCTACGTATTATGTACAGTTGAGTCAGGCCCTCCGGAAGCTTCGGAGACACCTTCTTAATGTTTTCTAGGACCTGGTCCCAATCGGAATCATCCACTGGACCAATGTCCTCTTCCCATCTAAGTTTCGCTGTGCCAATGATACCTGCAACCGAGCGTGCCCGTAAAGCGACATAAAGGGTTGATATCAGTTTGGCCGGGTCTACCCCTGTAATCACATCTACAAGAGATAGTATTTGTGGGTTTGGGAAACCGTCTACGAATTGTGCTTGTAAGGTGTGTTTCACTTGCATATAATTAAATAACATGTGTCTAGGTAATTGAAACTCAACACATAGTGATTGGAAGTCTCTTACTCCTGACGGGGTAATTACCTGATGTAGAAACACTATCCCTTTGGCGGCCCACCCGGCAGCACCAGGGAAAGATGACAGCTCCTTCAGTTGAGGGTTGAGCCATAGGGGAGTATGTGAGTGAAAAAAGTCAGCTCCAATTAGTTTAAGCGCTATCTCCCAAACGCGTTTGTGCTGGTGCAGTAGAGATCCCTGGCCTCCTACCCCCCTCCTGCCAACCCTGCCTCTAAATAATACTTGTAAGGGGGAGTGGGTATCTTTGTTAGGCTTGCTGCAAACAAGGGCCTGGTATCTAGAGCCATCTATGTTGTGAATGTAATAAAAGTGCGATATTTGTGCAGCTATATAGTATGCGTGAAAGTCAGGAAGGGCTGCCCCCCCCCCCCCCAAAGATGAGGTTCTATTTTTAAGGGTATTCCAGGCTAGCTTATGTCTACTCGGGCCCCACACGAATTAATTGATACTTTTGTCAATTGTTTTAAATACTTTAAGGGGGATAAGTACTGGTGAGTTCCGAAACACATACAAGAACTTAGGCATTATGATCAGTTTGATAAGGTTGATCCTACCCATTACCCCCAGTGGAAGTCTTGCCCAGGTTTGTAAATGAGATTTAAAATATCTGAAAAACAGTTCAATGTTATTGCCTGAAAATTCCAACGGGTCTCTCGTTATTTGTATTCCCAAATATTGGATAGATGCAACTCTCTGCAAGGAGAGGGATGCTGATAAGCATGTGGAGGATGATATATCTAGAGGCAGAATCTGTGATTTAGTCCAATTCATACGCAATCCCGAGTGTTTACCAAAACCCTCAATAGTCTGAAGGGCAGCCTGTAGAGACGGGCCTGTGTCTTCTAAATAAAGGAGCATATCATCCGCATATAGGCTCACCGTCTCCACCAGGCTCCCCACCCGAAGACCCCGTATTTTTGGATTGTTCCTAAGGGAAATGGCGAGTGGCTCTACCGCCAAAGCGTAAAGGAGTGGGGAAAGCGGGCAGCCCTGTCGGGTCCCCCGTTCAAGGGGGAATGGATCAGATGTCCTCCCATTCACTGTCAGTCCCAAACTATTTTTACTGATAGTACATCAGCAATAAAACCCATAGCTGTCCAAAAGCATGGTGCTACATTATCAATCATGTTTCTATTTACTCTGTAAAGACCTACAGAATTTGGCCACATTATATACAGTAATAATAATAATATTTATTTAATAAAGTGGGGTGGTGTTTCACAAATCCACTTGGGATTTTTGTGGAATGTGCACAGCTTTTAAAAATAAATAAATAAATAGAATTAACTTATGTTGCTACAGCCAATGCCAACACCCATAAAATCATGATTTCTACACAAAATGTCTTTTCAGTGTAGTGTAGTGGAAGCATTTCCAAAATGAAATGTGCTGACTGGAAGTAGAGAAGAGAGACTGCAGTTTTCTATACTAGTAGAAATGAAGTTATTCCCTGCATCTTTGTAAATGTGCATGTTACTGATGATTCCTGCCAGTCAATTGTAAGTTAGCCTAGGGGGTATTTACTATATATCCGGATAAACTGTATATACGGATGTCCTGGATATTGCTCGATATGCAGAGTGCACTGTGTTTACAGACAACTTTATCAAGATATATAGAAAAAGGAAAGTGAACAGGCAGGAACCATGATGGGTCCAGTACAGCTATAATAACAGAACGATTAAGGAAAAATGGATCATCTATTTTTGTAAACATTCTTGATCTCCCTGGATATAAAAAGGTAAGAGCTAAGAGCTAACTTGTTGTGAAAGAAGTACACATCCTTTAAAACATTAATGGATGCGTGCACTTCTCAATGCTTGCACGTCCGCCATCGATGACGTCACTTCCTGTTGGGTCTCGTGCATCACTTCCGAGCTTTGGAAACACACACCGGCTCCCTATTAACGGCTTGCAACAAACCTAAGGCTGTTTATATTGATTCTAATGGCAGCACCACAAAATGTAAAAAGTAGTACACTATTACGATGTGTTATCCTTTTTGGGTCCCTTCACTATTGAGTGAGAGAGCTATATCTGGAATGCTTGGTGTCTGTGGACCTTATACAGTACCCCATGCAGATTACCTTAAGTATGATCTGAGGAATAACATTGGTTATTATCCCAAATTATTTGAGGCTTGTCAAAAGCTTATGGTTGGGGTCTGGCAGAGGGGTTCGATGAGGGGCGGTGTCGCAGCCATACCCTTCCAACCACCTTCTTGATCTCTTCTCCCCCTCCTCCCTAAGCCTTTCTTGTCTTTCCTTCTCCCCGCTTTCCCTCTTATTCTTTACTATATCCTCTTTTTTCTGTTCTTTTATTCTGATAAGCTCACCAGGTAGCCGTAGTGACGGCGTTAACGAATTAATGAGAGTATGTTATTCACGGTGAGCAGGAAATACATACTCGTACAGCATTAGACACATCTGTCTTAAAATATTTTAAGTATTACATTATATATCGATACTGTTTAAGATCTGTTGCAAGGCTTATGCAAGGAGGCCCAGTGTAGGCTACCTTGCTTTATTATGTTTAGGAATGATGTATAGTTGGCTGGAACACACATGTATTACCCCACTTGTTTGGTGGATAACCTAATCTGGGTCTATGATCTCAATCTACCGTATCCAAAACATGTTAATGTATGAAAATGTATGACCTGTTTTATACTGGACTATGTATCCATGCCTTCTTTATAATAAAATAAAGGAATTTAAAAAAAAAGCTTATGGTTGGCGAGTGTGCATTTTATACACACTTTGGTAGTGCACTAATTGAAGGAGATTAAGGCTGGGTTCACACTATTGCGAATTGGATGCGGTTTTCCCCCATCCAATTCGCATAGCAGGAGATTGTGACCGTCTATCTATGGAGCCGGTTCACACATCGGAGTGGCTCCGGTGCGAATTGCACAGGAGTCCTGTGCATCTTCTGGTCTGTTTCAGGTCTGAATTCAGCCAAAATGCGGTCTGAAATCGGAGCTGAAACGATGAATAGAGATGTACCAGAACCCCTGCTGTGAGCCGCTCCATGCTCTAGTGTGAACCCAGCCTAAAGCACTTCACATCTTTAAGCACGGTGGCTGGAGAACTTTGAAAAGGACTATTATATTTTTGGGACATTTATACACATATATATGTTTATGTATAATTGAGAAAATATTTATGGATTTATTTTGGAATATGTTCTATTCAGTATCACTTAAATGAGGTATTGTGGTGGTTTAGTAGCACCTTTCTTTCTTTAATGTTTTGATCTCAAGGTGGGTCCAGCCATTTAAAGGGGCAGCTGCACACATATATACATTTTTTTGCTTTTTCACATTGTTGGTGCCATATTTATCACATTGTTTAACATACATTAAAGCTTTAAAGTGTTACTAAGCCCAGGACCCTGCATTCACTATAACTGGTCTCCCACAGTACACAGAAAATGAAAATGGAATAGTTGTAGTAAATATAAACTACTAAATACCTTTTTTTCATTAGCAGTTAGAGCAGTCTTGTGACTTTTTTCAGTGTCTGGTTAAAGCTTGTAGAAGGAGTTTTCATTCTCCTCTGACTGAAGGACCCCGGATCCTCTGTCTGGTCAGCGCTGATTGGCCCTGTGCTGATCACATGCACTCTCCCAAGAAAAAAAAACTGTCTAGCAATACACACCAAACTGAGCATGTGTAGCTTGTCCCCTATCCTCTGTTCTATCAGGGGATGGTTTGGGGACAGTGGAAGGAGGGGAGGATCAGAGAAGACAGAATCAAACAGCCTTTTTACACAATGCAGAGGATTAACCCCTTAGGTTCCACAGTGAGTATAACAAGTATGCTTTACTGTATATACAGACTGATTTTACTGTTTTGGGTTTAGTAATGCTTTAAATAGGCTGTGCCTGACCTGAGATGACTGCTTGAGTCACATGGGGCGGCATCATCCAATAAGATAGCTTTCCCAGTGACCCAAATAGAGGAACCCTGTTCCTCTTGACTTCTTCTCCAACAACAGTGCCATTGCAGAATAGCGCCACCTGCAGTGGAGAAAATAGACTGCACCTGCCTACATATGGATTACAGATCCAGGCTGTGCACTTTCAAAAACAAATCAGTAATGGCAGATTCTTTGATACTGTCTTTTACGGGTTCTTTTGACCTAAAAACTGATATTTTCTTTGTATCTACAGAATATCTGATGTGAATATATATTTACAACTGGCTGCTTTCACAGTACAATAATGAGATGTCTACTTTAATTAAAAATGGAAAGAGTTTAAATAAATACAAAAGCAGGGTGAAAAGTGCACAGAGATTTGGTGAACCAATGCTAAACAGCCTGGCATAAATATCTGTTTTTCATTAGGACTCAAATAAAAATAATTGCATGTCATTGTATTTCCCCCCTGGCATTTATTGTGCCAGACAGCAAAATCTGTTTGCCCCTGGAGTTCCAGACGTAGAGTTTGTTGTGAGGTCAGGCAGAATGTATTTTTACTTGCACAATGCCAGGTTTTCACACCAAACTCCAGCAAAGATAGTATAAAAGATACAAAAGAAGACCAGTCAGCATGGCAGCTTTTTCCCCAAAGCTGTTATATGCTTTGCTGCACATCTGTAGACAGAAGCAAAGCAAAGTAGCATGGGTCTTGTAAGATAGCTTACAGGAGCGAAAACCGGCAAATTGTAGTTGCAAGGAAACAAACTGCTGACTAGAGAAACTTGTTTACCATAGCCACTGTCTATCCAGTTACATTTCAAAAAGGAAGGAAAACGTCTTGACAAGGCCATTTGTTCACACAGGCTAATCTGAAAGATTATTGTTCTGACTTTTCTGGTATTTTATAAACTAATGTTATGCCAGTCAGCATTTCACTATTGAAACACACAATTCAAATAATTTCTAATTTATATAATTGTTGTATTTTTACTTATTAATCATAGAGAAAACCTGTATTCCTAGTAATAATTTGTATAAAAACAATGACAGGGCCTTAAATCAATCAAAAGTCTAATAATACCAATTCGTCCTTTGGGACGGGGTACCTCTGCAGCTGTGGACACTCTGCTGAACAAAAACAAAAGATTGTGGGAAAGCTATAGTGGCTATCCCGCAGAAAAGAAGTTCCATGAAGAGGACCAACCACAGTTGAATTATATCAAAGTGAAAATGGATGTAAATGACTTTATTGAAAAATTAGATAAATATTAAAATATGGCAGGCACATACGGCCGACACCTCCAAACACCAATAAAAAGGTTAAAAAAAGAGAGGACAACGTTGTCACACACAATCAGCACAGCAGTGTGTGACAACGTTGTCCACTCTTTTTAACCTTTTTTTGGTGTTTGGAGGTGTTGGCCGTATATGCATACCATATTTTGATATTTATCAAATTTTTCAATAAAGTCATTTACATCCATTTTCACTTTGATATGATTTAACCGTGGTTGGTTCTCTTTATGCAACTTCTTTTTTGTGGGATAGCCACTATAGCTTTCCCATGATCTTTTGTTTTTATTCCTAGTAATAGCCTGGCCTATTTTCACCTTGATGATGGTATAATTTATTTTAGACTACGCTTAAGCTACACTGGAAATGTTTAGAGGGTCAACATGCTACAAAGTTTAGTACAGTAATATTCACTAAATTTGATAACTAATCATGAACAGTGATCGATTGTTAAACAAATGGAACAAATTATTTGCTTTTGTGTAAACTACATAAGTAGCAAGTTGTAGCAACTACTCTAATGCCCTGTACACACAGTCAGACATTGATCGGACATTCCGACAACAAAATCCTAGGATTTTTTTCCGACGGATGTTGGCTCAAACTTGTCTTGCATACACACGGTCTCACAAAGTTGTCGGAAAATCTGATCGTTCTAAACGCAGTGACGTAAAACACGTATGTCGGGACTATAAACGGGGCAGTAGCCAATAGCTTTCGTCTCTTAATTTATTCTGAGCATGCGTGGCACTTTGTGCGTCGGATTTGTGTACACACGATCGGAATTTCCGACAACGGATTTTGTTGTCGGAAAATTTTATAGCAAGCTCTCAAACTTTGTGTGTCGGAAATTCCTATGGAAAATGTGTGATGGAGCCCACACACGGTCGGAATTTCCTACAACAAGGTCCTATCACACATTTTCCATCGGAAAATCCTATCGTGTGTACAGGGCATTAGAATGTTAGTGATTAATCACGAAGTAACAATCAGTTGCTAAACAGAGGGTACAAATGGTTTCCTGTTGTATAAGCGTTGCAGCTTGCATGCAATTGGAGCTTTGCGCTATTATTTGTAATAAATCATTACTCTACTAATAGCTACTTGCTGCGATTAGCGAATAATCACTAGATATTTTAATGAATAACTTAGCCCCTTCTATTTGCTCAGGCTGCTACAGCTTACTTCTGTGCACTTGGTTACTACTACAGTCTACTTGTGTAGATTACACCATAGTGAGCCACTTGTCACACTGGTAAAAAATTAACTGTTACACGTTTTTACATGCGTTATCAGCAATTTAGCTTTCTTATGTGCGGTCATTGTCATCAATAGGTCCTTAACGCATTAAAAATACACTCCAATGCATCGCACAGTTGTAAACTAACCCCATTTAAAATAATGGCTAACCTGTGTACATGTATTAGCATGCAATAAAATATGTGCATTTTTAAATGGTTATTTGCATTTTTTTAAATGTTTTTGCACCTGTATTAAAGTTCATGTATTAAGCTTTTAAGTGCAGTTGCTTTCATTATACCAGAGGTGTTTTTGTGGAAATGCACTATATATACTACTTGCAGGACTTTAAGGTTCACTCACACTTTTGGGGTGCATCAATGAATGTCTGTTAGTGCATGTTGCATCAAACATTAACATGCATTGTATTAAGGCATTGTGAATGGGCTGCCAATGTACCACAATTCAGAGAAAAAATGTACATGACCACTGCAGTGGTGCGAAGCAGTGAAGCTGTGATGACTGCCACTGCATTAGTTCAAATATGTATCATTGAAAAGCACTGCAGTGTATGACTTACTGTGTGTTGTAATAATACATGATGAAGGGGGTTTTAAAATGTGTTACCACAACATATAAATCTGCATGGGCCTTAACAAGCACATTATACAAAAATGTACATGTGTGTACAGCGCCAATTACTGTAACAGCACAGATCCCATTGTGTGTTTTTGATGCAATTTTACATGCATTTAACTGAACCAACATTTGGGGCCTTGAAAACTGATAAATACAATTCACAGATCATATGTTACTGATTAATCAGAATACAGAGAAGACAAAAGCATATTATTTGCATTACTTACCATTCTCGTCCAGAGAAAAGTCATCTTGAGCATATCGGAATTTCTCTGGGCCGCATGCAATAAATACATCATCCTCCCCAAAGAAATCATGGAGGCAAGTCACCTACAAAAAATAAAAACAGGTCAGCAGAGTTATGAATATCCCTGCTTTACCTTTGACACAGATTTGTAAAAATTTAGATGTCTATGTAAAGATTAATACAGAAAACATTAAATACTGTAAAGAAAACTGTATATTCAGGACTGGTATGCTGAAATATAAAGTACAGTCAGAAACAGTATGGTAACGACCTTAGGAAGACAATTCCTATGATTTATTTATTTTAAATGGTTGAATAATTCCGACAGTACATATTATATTGCCTTTTACACAAAAAAAAACAAATCTGAAAAAATAGTTGGACTTTATTGGCACCCCAAGGAGTCACACAACAATAGGTTAAAAGTATAAAAAATGTATTCAACAATAATGTACAATTGTACATAGTAAAAACCACATAGACAACTAAAATCTAAACAGTAAATGTTACGCCTCCAATATACAGAAAAAAAAGTCTCCTTAGTATGGCACTTATGAAACAGAAGATGTACAGAGACCTGCATTAAAGATACTATATGTAAGGGCTATAGGGAGAGTCCAAAATTCCTCAACATGTTTGTGGAAAGCTGTGGAATGAAGACACAGTGACAGCCCTCAATCTCCATCTCTGCAGCTTCAGCTGCACACAATTAATGGACAGGAATAGCTTGTACAGACCTTTCTGTTCATTCACAACCCAAAGCATAGTAAACAGTTTACTATGCTTCCGTTATGAATGGAAACAGGAGTGATCAATACCGATCGCTTACTGTGTCCATTCAGTAAAGGAAGGGGCCTGTAAATAACATATTTACCAGCCCCTCCCCACTCTCCATCCTTACACATCCTTTGCAGCAGTCAGTGGTAGAGGGATGTAACATAACATGAGGGTCAGTAGGGCTGGCATATAGAGGAACCAATGCCCTTGAGTTTCCTCTTGTAGCCGCTGAATACCTGTGGGAGGGAGAGGAGGAGAAGCAGGCTTTCTGTGGCTGCAGGAGGAAAATGGAAATGGAGGGCATTGTTTCCTCTATTTGCTGACCCCGCTGCCCCTCCAATCCAGGTGTATAGGTGAGCTGCGTGGGCCCGCAGGAGTATGGGGCCGGGTTACATTTGCGACCCCTATGGTTATGCCCCTGGTATATAGAGCTACTTTTGAATTCATGTAAAGAAAACAGAAAATTACTTACCGTAATTTTCCTTTCCTGGCCTGACCTCACGTCAGCACACAATGGGTTAACCTCTCCCTCCAGTCTCTCAGGACCACCTTCTCCTAGCTAATAAAAGAGCCTCTCCTCCACCACCCTTGTTCCATTAACTAGCGATGACAGGCTTGTAGGGAGGGAAAAAGATTGTGCTGACGTGAGGACAGGCCAGGAAAGGTAAAATAACGGTAAGTATTGGTAACATTTCCATTTTCCTGGCCAGCCTCACGTCAGCACACAATGGGATTTGATTTAGCTGATATAGGGTGGGAAAACAAAAACTCAAAAAACAACTGGTAATGCTGCTTTAGTGAATATTTTATTTTGCTTGGAAGGGTGCTGACACCACTGCGTTCCCAAAATTTGATGCACTAGCCCCCGTGACATCCAAACTATAATGTTTAGTGAAGGTTTTGCAGGAGCTCCAACTAGCTGTCATGCATATGTCTCCAACAGATATTTTAGCAGAAGCTGCCCATGAGGCTGCCACCCCTCTTGTTGAATGAGCTCTAATAACTTGTGGAGGCGTCACCCCTTGTTTCTCATATGTAAGGCTTATCACCTTGGTGATCCAGGTAGCTATGATTCTAGCTGATGCCACTTCTCCTCTCCTAGGTCCTGATGGTAGGACAAATAAAGTATCAGTTTTGCGCATCTGAAGAGAGTGGTGTAAGTATGTTGAGAACAAGTTGGCCATATCCAACGGTCTGAGATCTGGTTCCTCTGCTTGTCTCGGCGGTTGCGTGAAGCTAGGTAGGACCGACTTCCAATTAACATGAAACTTGGAAACCACCTTGGGGGGTTAAGGCCAGTGAGGGCCTTAGGATTACTTTGTCTGGGAGAATGATGCAAAAAGGATCCCTGCAAGATAGAGCTGCCAGCATTGAAACTCTCCTTGCTGACATTATGGCTGTGAGAAAGATCAGCTTGACTGTCAGGAACCATAGCAGGCATGTTTCAGCAGGCATGAATGGATGTTGGAGCAGAGCTCTTAACACTGTGCCCAAGTCCCAGGCTGGGAATAAGGACCTCCTTGGTGGTCTCATTCTTATGGCCACTCTAAGAAATTGCTTTATTAGTGGCTCATCTGCCCACTTGCGACCTGTGAAGCAAGACAAGGCTGACACCTGTAGTTTTATAGTGTTATATGCTAAGCCCATCCTTAGTGCTGACTGTAAAAACTCTAGCACCTGCGCAATGTTTGCAGTCAATGGAGAGAACTTCTGTTGTGAAGCGAATTCTATAAACTTCTTACAAATCCTGGTGTGTGTGGTATTGGTTGTGGCCCTTCTCGACTTCAATAGTGTCGAGATTACCTCCTCTGAAATGCCTTGAGACTGCAGTCTGGCTGATTCAACAGCCATGCTGTCAGTTGCAATCTGCCTGGGTTGGGGTGATTCCAATGGGCCTGCTGTAGTAGGTCCTTCTTCAGCGGCAGCCATACTGGGGGGACTGACGCCATCTGCAGGAGCAGTGGGAACCATGGCCTTTGTGGCCAGATGGGTAGGATTACAATTGCATGGACGTTCTCCCTTGCAATTTTTAGTAGGGTTTTCAGGAATAGAGGCACCGGTGGTAAGAGGTAGACTAGGGGAAATTCCCAAAGCATTGAGAAGGCGTCTTGATCTAGTGCTTCGTTGCAGTGGAATCTTGACACGAACCGAGGCACCTATGCATTCCGTGGGGTCGCCATCAGGTCCACCAAGGGCGTACCCCACCTGCCAAAAATTATTATCAGATAGTCCCTGTTGAGTGACCACTCGTTGTTGGGAAAATCAACTCAGATGGTCTAATTTTGACTGCGTGGAATGTTGACTGCCATCAAAGCTTCCACAAGTGCTTTAGCCCAGACAAATATCTTGGTTGCCAACTGCAGCAGCGGCAAGCTCTTAGTTACTCCTTGTTTGGTTATGTACGCGACAGCTGTCCAGTTGTCCAACATAAGCTTGACCTGAGCTCCCTGGATCAGGCCCTCGAATGCCAGTAGGGCTAGGTATGCTGCCTGTAACTCCAAAAGGTTGGAGTGTCTGGTCTCCATCCTGCCCCATTTGCCTTGGACCTGCCTGCTGAGGAAGTGAGTCCCCAGCCCCGGAGACTAGCACCCGAGGTTATCTGGATTCAATCTCCAGAGGGGGAGAAGCATACCCCGTGACAGAGTCCCTGGCGCTATCCACCATGCCAAGCTCTGGCGGATCCGTCTTGGTTTGAAGATTCTCTGGTGGAGTGACACGCCATCCCACTGCTTCAGAAAGGATGTTTGGAATGCCCTTGTATGGAATCTTGCCCAGGGAACAGCTGAAGTTACTGCTGTGAACATTCCCAGGAGCGTCATACAGTCTCATGCTGAAAGCGAAGAAGACTCCATCACGCTGTTCACGCAGGCTAACTCGGCCATTTTGCAATATGGTAGCGAGCTCTGCCCTCTTCTTCAGTAGAAAATAAGCCCTAGATACTCCATCTCTTGGGACGGAACCAACTGGCTCTTTTGCTTGTTGATAATCGAGCCGAATTCGGATAGAATCTTCAGCACCACCTCGCGTTGTGTCGTTAACTCCTCGCTTGCGGGGGCCACTACCAAGATGTCGTCTAGGTAGTGGAAAATTTTTATCCTCCTCAAACGTGTAACTGCGATGGTTTCAAGCAAGATTTTGGAAGAGATTTGAGGTGCTGTACTGATTCCGAAGGGCAGACATTTGAACTGAAAATGATTCTCCCCCACCATGAATCTTAGGTATTTTTGGTGATGCCTGTTGATTGGGAAGGTAAGCATCTGCCAAAATCGACTGATATTAGTCCCCTGGTTGCAGAATCAATATAATTGTAAATATTGATTCCATTTTGAATGTTTTGGGATCGATGTAGTGGTTCAAAGACCTTAGGTCTAAGACTGGTCTGAGATCTCTGGTCTGGTCTGAGATCTCTGGATGCTTTGGGCGCCAGAAAAATTGGGGAGTAAACTCCTGTTCTCTGCTGCTTTAGAGGAACTGGCTAGATTGCTTCCTTTTGAAGTAACTCGGTAAAATATTCTTGCAAGCACCTTCGTTTCCTCTGGTCTTGTGGCCATTCTGTCTGGACAAAGATGTTCGGTGGTTTGTCTCAAAACATTATCTTGTAACCTTGTTTGATTGTTTTCTGGACCCATTGGTCCATGACTTTCTCCGCCCATAGAATGAATAAAGCAGTGCAGCGCTATACCCAGAAGTTCAAATATTACTAATAAAAGTCCCTTTAAATTTAAATCCAAAAGTTGATAGAGAAAAGGTCTCCTCTGTAGTGGTCTAAGTTCATCAGTGGTCTGACCGCTGATGAAGTCCGGATGTGGACGATACGCGTGCAGGAGTTCCTTGGACATCACTGCAGCCACAATTACTACTTGACGTTATCCTTTGATGCCATTTTACCTTTATCCCAGCACTAGGGTGTAGTGCTGTGTATGTGAGTACTTGACTTTTAATAAATGTGATCTTCTTAGCCACACAGTGTGCACTATGTACTCTTATTTTTATTGCATGTGAACATGATCATCAATTACTGAGTGCTGCCTTTATATCGTGTGACCATCTGCCCATGCAAGTCTCCATCTTTATCCACTGAGAGTGGTAAATGCTGTTCTGTTAGCTCAGGGGTCCATATGCTGAGTTGAGCGGTTTGGCTAGCTGGTGGTGGAATCACGGATGTATAGCACTGCATGGACTGTCATGAGCACTTAGACCACTACAAAGGAGACCTTTTCTCTATCAACTTTTGGATTTAAATTTAAAGGGACTTTTATTAGTAATATTTGAACTTCTGGGTATAGCGCTGCACTGCTTTATTCATTCTATGTACTTTGAGGTTTTTTATGTTTACCTTCAGTGTTCAGCTGCTTGTATTTTTAAATATTGGCTTGTTTGCGCTGACTTTATTCTATTCATAATTTCTCCGCCCATACCCTCCAAAAGGATGCCAACCTGGCACCCACCTGGAGGGGACGGACGGCCAAACCATCAAAATACTTCTCCGCTTTCTTAGCGGTCTGAGCAGCCTTGGACTTCAAGTTCCGATGAAAGGAGCTTTGTGTGCCTCTCTATTGGGATATCACATATTCTCGACCTGGTCTATACGACCTAGCCTCACACGCTCTTCTGAACTCTGATTGGCCTTACCGAACGGCTTGCTGTCTCCTTTGGGTTTCTGTGGTAGCAGACCCGACTTTCCTCCAGTGGCTCGTTTGATAGCCTCTTCCAGGGTATCCCCGAATAGCATCCTGCCATTGTACCAGATGTTACAGAGTGCCTGTTTTGAGGTGCCATCCGCCACCCAATGGCGCAACCACTGGGCTCTTTTTGCCCCACAGCTCCGCCCCCCATGACCTCATCACCAACTGACGGAAAACACAGGGGAGGCGGCTGGCACAGCTCCTAGGGACAGGAAAGCAGCAGGAAAGAGTGCAAGATCTTCAGGCAACACCACAGCCTTGAATTGGTGTGCTCTTTAAGCATTTATCTGCCTGCATGGCTCCGGCACTTGGAGCGTCCAGTGTTTAAAAGGATTTACCTTTATCGTTCTGGACCTTCCAACCCAGGAGAGGCTTGAACCTGGCAGGGTAGGTTTGATAGGGGGGTGTAGTCTATTCCTCGACCATGGTGGCCAGGAGTAGGGATGAGCTTCGAGTTCGAGTCGAACTCATGTTCGACTCGAACATCAGCTGTTCGCAAGTTCTCCGAACAGCGAACAATTTGGGGTGTCCGCGGCAAATTCGAACACCCTTTAAAAGTCTATGGGAGAAATCAAAAGTGCTAATTTTAAAGGCTTATATTCATGGTATTGTCATAAAAAGTGTTTAGGGACCTGGGTCCTGCCCCAGGGGACATGCATCAATGCAAAAAAGTTTTAAAAATGGCCGTTTTTTCGGGAGCAGTGATTTTAATAATGCTTAAAGTGAAACAATAAAAGTGTAATATCCCTTTAAATTTTGTACCTGGGGGGTGTCTATAGTATGCCTGTAAAGGGGTGCATGTTTCCTGTGTTTAGAACAGTCTAAATGATATTTCAAAGGAAAAAAAGTCATTTAAAACTACTCGCTTCACTGATAAAAACAGCATGAGAATTCCCCACAGGGGAACCCCGTACCAAAATTTAAAAAAAAAAATGACGTGGGGGGTCCCCCTAAATTCCATACCAGGCCCTTCAGGTCTGGTATGGATATTAAGGGGAACCCCGGCCAGAATTTAAAAAAAAAAATGACGTGGGGGTCCCCCTAAATTCCATACCAGGCCCTTCAGGTCTTGTATGGATTTTAAGGGGAACCCCGCGCCAAAATTAAAGAAAAATTTTTTTGGGTCCCCCCAAAAATCCATACCAGACCCTTATGCAACCTGGCAGGCAGCAGGAAAAGAGGGGGGGATGAGAGAGCACCCCCCCTTGGACCGTACCAGGCCACATGCCCTCAACATTGACAGGGTGCTTTGGGGTAGCCCCCCAAAACACCTTGTCCCCATGTTGATGAGGACAAGGGCCTCATCCCCACAACCCTGGCCGGTGGTTGTGGGGGTCTGCGGGCGGGGGGCTTATCGGAATCTGGAAGCCCCCTTTAACAAGGGGACCCCCAGATCCCAGCCCTCCCCCCTGTGTGAAATGGTAAGGGGGTAAGGGAGAAGATGGGAAGAAGACGCCAATGCCGCGGAGGAAGATGCCAGATGAGAACACCGGAGGAAGAACCAGAAGAACCAGAAGAAGAAGATGATGGAGGAAGAAACTGAAGGAAGATAGGAGGATAGAAGAAAGAAAAAGCATTTAAATAAAGGAATTGTCAAAAACTGTCTATTATCATTTTTAACATTTTTGACAGTTTTTTAGTGAAATGGTACCATTTCACACAGGGGGGGGGGGGGTGCCGGGATCTGGGGGTCCCCTTGTTAAAGGGGGCTTCCAGATTCCGATAAGCCCCCTGCCCGCAGACCCCCACAACCACCGGCCAGGGTTGTGGGGATGAGGCCCTTGTCCTTATCAACATGGGGACAAGGGGTTTTGGGGGGCTACCCCAAAGCACCCTCCCAATGTTGAGGGTGTGTGGCCTGGTACGGTTCAGGAAGGGGGGCGCTCTCTCGTCCCCCCCCTCTTTTTTTGCGGCCTGCCAGGTTGCATGCTCGGATAAGGGTCTGGTATGGATTTTTAGGGGGACCCCACGCCGTTTTTGTTTTTAATTTTGGCGCAGGGTTCCCCTTAAAATCCATACCAGACCCGAAGGGTCTGGTATAGATTTTGAGGGACCCCCCACGTAATTTTTTTTTAAAATTTTGGTTCGGGATTCCCCTGTGGGGAATTCCCATGCCGCTTTTATCAATGAACTTCTATGTGTATTGTCGGACCAGCAATGCATTAATAGCTGCGAGTAGTTTTAACTGACTAACTTTTTTTCCTTTGAAATGTCATTTTGCTATCAGACTGTTCTAAACACGGGAAACATGCGCCCCTTTACAGGCATACTATAGACACCCCCCAGGTATGAAATTTAAAGGGATATTACACTTTTATTATTTCACTTTAAGCATTATTAAAATCACTGCTCCCGAAAAAACGGACGTTTTCAAAACTTTTTTTTGCATTGATCCATGTCCCCTGGGGCAGGACCCAGGTCCCCAAACATTTTTTATGACAATAACTTGCATATAAACCTTTAAAATTAGCACTTTTGATTATTCATGTTCGTGTCCCATAGACTTTAACGGTGTTCGCGTGTTCCAACAAATTTTGCGAACCGAACAGGGGGGTGTTCGGCTCATCCCTAGCCAGGAGTCTGACCAAAAAAAGAGAACAAGGGCGGGGGAGGAGAGGCTCTCTTATTAGCTAGGAGAAGGTGGTCCTGAGAGACTGGAGGGAGGGGTTAACCCATTGTGTGCTGACGTGAGGCTGGCCAGGAAAAGTAAATAGCTATGTCATTCAACCTATTTTCAGATATGTTTGCAGTCTGCCAAGGCACAATGGTATCAATAGACTTTAAAAATGCAAAATACCATAATAATAAAGCCTTAAATATTGGTGATAATACACTGGTTTGCTACAAGTTGTAGAGCATTCATTATTAAGGTGTTATACTGTATTATTGTACATGTTGATTACCTCCCTCTTAGTGTTATATGATCCTATGAAAAGCCATATTTAGACAATGTTTAGAGTTTACTGCATTTTTCAATTTCTTGCCTGGGGAGACCCCAAATTCACCCCTAGCAAACCCCCTTTGGGTTAAGAGGAGTTAATAATTTGAAATGTTTCCCTGAGCTGCCAGCTAGCAATGTCTTCTGGTGCTGGGAAGTGAGCTGATAACAGATTATTGCTAGGGGAAGCAAGCTACTAATTTGATTCAAATTTCTTCAGCTCATTATACTGTGTATTTATAGCAGCATTTCCAAAAGCCTGCAGGCAAAGAAGATCTGAAATTGCACATTTTGTCTGAGTTAGGAAAACAAAGAGAGGCTGGATCTGGGACCTTCCATCACAGCAGGGCTGTCACTAACAATGGCTGTTCAGTCATTAACTGAAGTGCCACGCCTCCGCTATTGTACACTCCCTCCCCTTTTCTTTAATCACCGTCTCCCTAAGGTCATCATTTTGACTCAAGGATTACTAGATGTCATAGTAGTGATCTATATGAGATGGATCATGGAATAAATATGGATAAACTACAATTTATCACAAGTAAACATATCTAACTTTCACAAACAAATGGTCTTTGACAATTTACAGCACTGATAAAAAAAAAAAATCAATGAGAACAAGATATTAAAATTAGTACACCCAGTGGGCTGAGCGAGAAAAAACTGAGGAGCTGCAGTACTAACTATCCGATGTTAGTACAGCGATCTGCCCACTGATCTATTTTGTTCTGACAGGGGGGAAAATCCCCCCCCCCCCCGCCGCCAGAACACACCAGTCAGCGCTCACAGCCATTGGCTTAGAGCGGTGGTTGGATGCCGATCGGCAGATTTTTTGTTGACATGTCCCTTCGACAGAAGCCGGACGCTCAGCCGGCTTCTGTCAGACAGGATGCTAAACACACGGGTCAAACATCAGACAGTTTTTGTTGAACCGGCCAACAACAGCCAATATTCGGCCTGTGTGTACCAGGCTTAAGAGTGTTAAACTTGTAAACTTGCCAACCTGCAATTTTCAGGATGCTCCTGACTATCAAAAGTCCTCTTCATGATAATTATATTGCAATATAACGCATCATCTATATTGCTGCTCCATAAAGCTCAACTCCAGCTTAAACATTTTATTTCATTTTGGAAAAAGCAGGAAAGGGTTACAGCCTCGGTTTTTATTGCAGTGTCCCTATTGGTGAGAATAGCTGTAAATTCCTTTTACGATGGCAAGCACTGAAAAAATGAAAATTTTGGTAAAGAGTAAAGGATTACATTTCTGACAATGGTCGATTTAATAAAGGCAAATAAACTGTTCACGTTGCAAGGAGGGTTGCTCTTTGCAGGGATTTGCTCCACAGTTTAGTGAATGAGGTGACACTCTGCTGACTTTCATCATCCAATCATGTGCAAGCAAAAATAAATTTTTTTCAAACTTTCCTTGCATGTGATTGGGTATTCTTTGCAAAGAATAATTTCACCACATTTATGCTCTGGGGAAAGTTATCTTGCAAAGTGAACAGCTTATTTGCCTTTAGTAAATCAACCCCAATGTTTTTACTGCTGGCTGTAACTTCCCAATGACAAATGTCCCTTCCTTCCTTTTCTGTACATTTGTTGCAAGAACAAGTGACAGAAAATCTCCCCAATTAGTTCATATACAAAAAACCTCTCTGAAATTGTAACCCTTCCCATTCTAACAAAAACGATAACATAGTTAGCTATAAAGGGTTATTTGTTTGTATGTGGTGGCTGATTTGATGCAGAGTTATTAGGATTTTTTTTTCACTGTGGAGGCTCTCTATGTGCGTAAAATAGACCCTTCTGAAGAGGAATCTGACATTTTGAAACCACCTTTTGAAAAAGTTAGTTGACCCTTTGGATTCATTCATTTCTGACTGACTGACCTGGAACAAGTAAACAGATTTGCAAAGTCAGAGAAAAGTCAGGGATCCTTCTCTGCATACTTGTTCCAGCTCAGTGACTTAATGACTTTAGTCATTAAGGCCCGATTCACACCTATGCAGGTTGCAGTTTGCATATTCCAGGCGCATTTTGCATTTTTCAATATACATTTTTATTTAAATTGTGTTTTTATTAAACATTTGTTGGAATACAAATAAAGCAAGTTATACATATTAAAGTCAGAGAAATTAAGCATAAAAAGAAATGACAAAGAAATAAAAAGAAAAAAGAAAAATATGTTGATCATAATACAGGCAAAACATTGTTATCTGGTTATACCCTGGGGACATAGACCTAGGAGATGTTAAGCAGTGGGCTGCTATGTGTAACTAGGTCAACAAGGAGATAGGGAGGATGGATGATGACAGGGTGACATGGAACTGTATGTGGGGTACTGGAGGGATTCAGGGAGGAGAACCATACTCGGAATGATCCCACACATCCCAGATCTTGTCAAACCGGCATCCTCTACCATAGCTATCATATACTCCTCAATATACATTTTTAATCCATTCAAGTCTATGGAACCAAAAACCAGAAAAAAAAGTCCCTGGACCTTTCCATAAAATTCATAGATGTGAACATGACCCATAGGAAACCATGTTAAATGGACTGTAGTGTGTTTCTGCAAAAAATGAAAACACACGAAAAAATGCATAGGTGTGAACCAGGCCTTAGGGCATAGAGACCCTCCACAGGTTTCAATGCACTGGGGGGCTTTTTGATGCCCCTGCCTCAAATGAGCCCCTACGAGGAGTTGAATAATATGCGGAGGCTTTTGATTCTCTTCATGCTCATAAGGGCTGATTTGAGGGTCACAGGAGGTGGCAACATAGACATGACTGTCTATGAGAAGCTCCTCCACCCTGTGCTGTAGGTGTACCACTGATCATTTTCGCTTAAGCCAACTGACTCAAGACATACATACATTTTCTAGTTTTGTAAATGTTATGAAGTAACCCCTATGATTTTAGAAACTTTATCTTGTACAAAAACGATTACCCTAAATATTTCTTTATTTCTTAGCTTATGATGTATGTATCATTTTTTTTTTAAATAAAACAAATGGGAACAAAACAAAATGGTGGATACTTTTTAATATCAGTTTATTCTACATATGGTTTTTAAAAATATTTCCATTAATTCTAATATGTAGAAGCAAACTAATGGCTCATGTAGGGTGTGGTACAAGAAGATTAAGTAAACAGCTGCTGTCTCAGTGTCAGTAGAGTTATGTCTCAGCACAAAGGTCAGCTCCATGTGCACAGCCTTGCTGCTTTATGAGTTACCCACCAGCCACATCCTTATCTGCTGCAGCATTAATAATTATACCCATCGCTGTCTGCCCTGCTGTCACTAATTACCCGTTGCCAGAAGAAATGGCTTGGGGATCTGATGTCATTGTTTGGTACAATGGCAATGTTTTAACCCCTTCACTTCAAACTTTGTTTCCTGTTGCCTAAATTGGTAAAGATAAAAACATGCACTGTATTATATAACAATTCCTATAAGCAGGCCTTTAAAGTAGATCCAAGCCCTAACTGGATGGCATTTACTAAAGCAAACTGTTACACTATTTACATTTTTTTAGTCTTTTTTTGCATGCCAGTGTTGCTGATCTGCTTTAGCTTTTTCTAGCCACTTCCTGTCTACTTGCACCTACTCCATTGTAGGCTGCACATTATTCACTTCACTTATGCAGTCCTGTGAAAAGCAAACGCCAATCTATTCCAATCTATTTATTTCATCTACACATAATTGGATACTTTTTTTTGTGTGTGAACATTCTCAACTTCTTTAGTAAATTTAGTAAATTACCCTCATAGCCTGCGACTGGGCAATGAATGAGCACAGGTTCACTGATAAGGTCATCACTCTTTTGCCAAGAAGCTCCTGGTGCTAAATGGTCAACACTTTGGGGGTTATTTATTAAAGGCAAATCCACGTTGCACTACAAGTGCACTGCAAGTGCAGTTGGAAGTGAAGTCGCTGTAGATCTGAGGGGGACATGCAAGGAAAATAAAAAACAGCATTTTTGCTTGCACATGATTGGATGATAAAATCAGCAGAGCTTCCCCTCATTTGAAAGCTTCCCCTCAGATCTACTGCAATCTACATTGACTGCACTTACAAGTGCACTTTCAAGTGTACTTGCAGTGCACTTGTAGTGCAGAGTGGATTTACCTTTAGCAAATCAACCCCTATGCAAAGCAACAGGACCCAGTGCTGTCCCTCCCCCTTCTAGTTTGTGTGTTCCTGTGTAGAGGATTCTAGGAGGTCAATACCATTAACATGCAGATTTTGCTTATTGCATGTAAAAATAAACCTAATTTTTTTTTTTTTTTTAATTAAATGCAGAAATTGATTTGTTGGTGTTTTATACCTGCTTGGATTTAAGCTGTAAATGCATAAATGTCATAATACATTTGAGTGTTCTGTAATGCTATATATTTTTTTTTAAAAAGAGCTATTGTTTCACGCATGAGTAATATCACTAATTTTCCTACCCTCTTTAAAAATTAAACAATATTTAATAATTAACCATATAAAAATCGAAAGAGCAAAAAATGTAATTCGTAACTCTATATTATACAACCTGTCCACCAGGATTAATAAAGACACTGCTTACAGAGTATTGCTCATTTAATCTGGTCTGCCACTAAGGAGCAATGTTTTCCTTGACAATAGGAAGGAATCCTTTTACACATCGGTGCATTATCTGAGTGGGATAAGCTTGGATTCAACATACACCCTCATTCGTTACATACCAGCTACACAAAAAGAGGATGTGATGTTCTCAGTGAGCTTAAAAATGTTTCCTTTGTCCTGTCGTGTGGATGAAATATCTTCGATTTTATTCCTAGTTTTTCAGTAAACCTTGCACTAAGTAAGTCAAGCTAAAGCCATTTGTATTCACTATCAGTATGCAGAAGCTCTAGTTGGCTGCAGTGAGAGTTCAATGTGTAATGTTTAAAACTGCATAATTGACTGCAGTGAATTAAAGCTCTTACACTGGAAAAAAAAAAAAGAGTCATGCTTGACAATCTGCTCACGTCCAATGCCTGTTGTGCAGCAGGCAGATTTCATTTGGACAGCATCCCATTCAACTCTGGGGATTTCTGAAGACAGCAGACTCATCTACCTACACGTATGAGTAACATGGCAAAACGTTTGGTGCGGTCTAGCAAATATTCATATTTTGCATCCTAGAATAAAAAATTATAACAACCAGATTTTTTGTTTTAAATGATGTGGTGTATTCAGATAAAAGAAGATGTATGATTGTTTGCAAAATTCATACATTGCATTTTGTCTTTTTAACTGAATTCCAAAATGTAGGTACTTGAGTTGAAAATATCTTCCACAGATTGGCAATTTAAGTCTTGACATGCCATCAATGTGCTTTCCCTCTGAAATGTTTGTCTTTCTGACATCCTAAAGTGTCAAAGTCACATGACATCAGCACTTTTAAACCAGCTGATGCTTATCAAATGTACCTGATTTTTATTGTAGACATTAAAAGTTCTGTAGTTAATAAGTAACACACAGCAGTGTAACTACTGATTACTGGCCCAAAGGTGCCATTGGTTAATAACTTGCAATCATTTGATCTATCAGTTTTTGGGGGGGGATGACTGGGCAGGTAGAAAACTTTTCCTTCAAGGTAGATTGGCACTTAGGCTACTTTCACCCTGGGGCAGGGGGCCTTAGTGGTAAAGCGCTGCTAGTTTTTAGTTTTAGCGGTGCTTTACCACTGTTTTAGACCCCTTCCTTTGCACTTTACAGGTGTTTTTGCGCTAAAAATAGCACATGTAAAGCACCTCTCAAACCACCCTAGTGTGAAAGTCCGAGTGCTTTCACACTGGGGCGGTGCAGGACGGGAAAAAAAGTCCTGCAAGCAGCATGTTTGGGGTGGTGCGGAAGCGGTGAATACACGCTCCTCCACCGCCCCTGCCCATTGAAATGAATGGGCAGCACTGCCGAAGCGCCTGAAAAAGCGCTTCCGTGGCGCCGCAACACGGGCACTTTTAACCCTTCATTCGGCTGCTAGCGCGGGTTAAAAGCGCCGCTATAACAGTGGTAAAGCGCCACTCAAACTATCGGTGCTTTACCACTTCCACCCCCACAGCCCCAGTGTGAAAGTAGCCTTAGCGGCGCTTTTTGGCCGCTAGCGGGGCACTTTTAACCCCCACTAGCAGCCGAATAAAGGGTTAAAAGGGCCGGCAGGGGGCGTGGCCTGGACATGGCTGGGTGAGGACACTTTTACCTCAAGCTCCCGGCCTTCCCTTGCCTTTCCGAGCCTATTATGATCTAAACTCTATCTTCAGAACATGGCATGTACTCCAAGAAAAGGAGAACAAAGGGGAAGACTAAGCAAGCGAGACCGAAAGAGTCTGGAGGGTTTATTGAGCACTTTTTAATGCTGCCTCAGCTCACCCCTGCTGATCCTAAGATGGCGGACCCACGAGGAGAGAGGAGCGGGACTCAGGGGAGCCGGCCAGCTTCCCCTGATATGGCGCTGGACTGACTCATATTCGGATGTCCCCCCGCCTTACAATCGGGATCGGAGACCCCACTACTGTGCTCAGTGAGTACTGGAGGAAATGCTGAATTGTGGGCGCTCCTAAAAGCCCTCCCAACCAAGGCGGATATCGAGTCTCTTATCGGTCGCCTGGAGACACAGCACCGTAAGGACATGCAGGAGATACGCGGAGAGCTGAGCTCCATGTCTGAGAGGCTGGTGACGGGAGAATCCTCCGTTACCGAGTTGGAAAGAAGAGCCTCAGCACTGGAACACCTACAGGACGCCCATATTGATGCTGCGACTATGCTTCAACTTCAGCAGGAGGAAATGGAGGACAGAAGCAGACGAAATAACCTTCGATTACGCGGCCTTCCGGAGGCGACGGGATCTGAAGATCTAGCCGCCACTGTCACTGCTATCTTTCGTAGACTCCCAGGAGACTCACTTCCACAAAATCTGGAATATGACCGCATCCACCGAGCATTGGGACCGAAATCGCAAGATCCCAATAGACTGCGGGATGTTATCTGCCGTCTCCACCACTATTCCTATAAAGTCTAGAGTATAGAGTCTATTGCCCGCAGAGCTTGGGAAGCGGGGGACATAGATTTTGATGGAGCGCATGTCAAGAGCCTGCCTGATGTCTCCCGAGCCACTTTACAGAGGAGAGCTATGCTCCACTCGGTGCTAAAGGCAGCTCGCAGACAGGGGGCCACCTATAGATGGGGATATCCACTTTCAGTGATTTTTAAGAAGGATCAGCGATCATTCTACCTCCGGCCCCCGAGAGACCTACCAGCCCTCTTTGAATTCCTGGGCACAGCCCCCGTCAGACTGCAGAACTGGTTGATGTTTATTTCACAGACAGGAGGTCGGTCTTGTCAGCAGTCCGTGCAGGGGAACATCCAGCCGCGACCGCAGAGGCAACGCCGCAGATCAAGAGCGTCTTCAGCAGAAGGGACATGTGAGTTGTAAATTAGACCTTCTCCCTGCCTGATATTGGATTTTTACAATCTAAGCTCACCCTTACCCTGCTGAATTTTTACCTAATGGATCATTACATCTCGGTCTTGAACCATGAAGTGACCCTCTCCTTAGGAGCCCCATTCTAGAGGCTTGGCTGCCTAAGACACTCATCATGAAGGATTGAGACACGGGGAGGAGGGGCCCTCCCATCTTCTCCCCCACGCTCTGGGAGGAAGCATTCCCCGAGGGTAAACTTTCAACTGCTGTCGGAATGCAGCCTTGAACTCTCAGGACTTGTGTGAGCTGGCAATACAGGGACAACTTTTTATTTTCTTTTGTTTTGGTTCGACTTGGTCAGTTACCCCTTTTTATATTGCAGATTAACCGTAATTTGTTTACACACATAAGATGGTTTAATATATGTGTTCTACTTCTTACGGTCGTTTATATGCAGTATTCCCCATTCAGTTTGGTGCTGAGAGTTGTCTTATGTCTGGAAATTTAAGTAGACATATATATAAAGCGATATAATGATTGCCACTCCATTCTGCTCTGAGTGTCACACATAGCCGAGTTATATGTACATGGACCTCGGGACCGAATTGGGGTGTTATTGCATGTGATAATTTTCTCACCCGGCAGGTTCCTGCTACAAACGTTTGCCTATGTGACACTTTCAACTCCTGTTGGAGTTAAACAGTCTGCAGGACTTCTCACTGCAGAGCCCTTAGAGGGTCTATTATAATCTACTATAAAATAGGCTGTACATATGATTACCCTGCCTGGTGAGAATTGAAAGGAGCTATGTGTCTTGAATGTTGACAGTGCATAAGGGGGGGTTGAAGTACGCTTCTCTTCCCCCTGTGCCCCACCTTTTGCTGGCTGGGGGGAAGGGGATAGGGCGAATCAGTGGTTTTGATGGATCCTGTGGGCTCTGATCTTGGGCTCGGGGTGGGCGAGAGGGTCGGGAGCACCTCTCCGTGGCACATTCCAGTCACTTCCCCATATAGGCCAACACGTTCCTCAGCTGTATCGGTTGAGACGTGTATATACAAGCATTTTGCTTGTGCTTAGTAGTTTACCCCCCCCTTTTTTTTCCCCTGACTTGAGTCATACTATTCTGATTTTCACCTTAGATTTGGCTGTCATTTTTCTGTCAAATTTCTAGAGTGGGAGGTCCCTTGATAGAGGCCTCCTGCAACTCTTAGGCAGGTCAATCCTTTCCTGAACCCGTTAACCTCCTCCCTCCCCCCACCCCTCCCCCACATTTTTTTTTTTTTTTTTTTTGTGGTTGAGGATGGATGACCTGCAGATCTACTCTATCAATGCGAATGGCCTTAATATCCCGGAGAAGCGACGTATGTTAATGAATGATTTAAAAAGAGCCTGAGTTGATATAGCCCTTATTGAAGAAACTCACTTTAAAGATGATCGTTTGCCAGTCCTCAAGAACAGATTCTTCCCCCTAGCATTTTATTCTACCAATAAAACTAAAATCTAGAGGGACCTCCATTCTCTTATCCAACAAAATTCACTGGACCCATCACGATTCCCAAATAGATACAGAAGGACGATTTGTATTTATTAAAGGTCTTATCGGAATTAACTATAGCGACCATATATGCCCCAAATGAAGGCCAGGATATCTTTATGCAACGTACTCTCTCTAAACTGACTGACTTTCAGGAGGGCCAGTTAATTCTGGGGGGTGATTGTAACGTCCCTCTAGCCCCTAATGTGGACACCTTCTCGGGATCTTCTTCCATACCGGTTGGGGCCTGTAAACGAATAGCCAAAACTCTATACGAAACACAACTGCTTGATGTGTGGCGGCTTCAGCACCCTAATGAAAGACTACACATTCTATTCTCCTCCCCACAAATTATATATGAGAATAGACTTTTTTCTTATACCTCATGGTCAGCTCCGCGCTGTTCTGGACTCCACTATAGGACAGAGGACGTGGTCTGACCATGCACCCATAACTTTAAAGTACAAGATATCCAATGACCCCTCTCATAGGATGAGATTTTGGCGGTTAAATGAAAGCCTCTTACAGAAAACTGAAATTCTAGAAGAAGTGACCAGGGAACTGAAATTTTATTTTCAGACTAACACAACAGAAGATTGTTCCCCGGGAGCGGTATGGGAGGCGCACAAGGCGGTCATCAGGGGTGTCTTCATAAAGCATGGTGCACATATAAAAAAAGAAGCTAGGAAACAACTAGACTCACTTCTTGCCAAACTACATATTGCCGAGTCACAGCACAAAAATTCCCTGAACCCTCTGGTGGAGGCTGAACTTTCCTCCCTTCGCAGTCAAATTAACAACCTTTTAGGATATAGAGCTAAAGCAGCACTTCAGAAGTGTTGGCTCATAGCTTACGAATCAGGAAACAAGTGTGGGCGTGTTCTTGCTAGGGCGGTCAGAGACCTTAAGATGCAAACATACGTCCCACATATTAAGACGGAAACAGCTACAAAGATCAGTTTACCACACCAGATAGCTAACACATTTAGGGATTACTATAAATCCCTGTACAATCTACCGACCTCATCGGGAACACAACACCTGATGGAAGCCTACTTATCTTCTAGCCAGATGCCTACATTACCACCAGAAAGTGCGGCTGAGTTAGAGGCCCCGATAACGTCGGAAGAACTAGACTTAGCAATTAATTCGGCTAAACCAGGGAAAGCTCCCGGGCCTGATGGACTGACCCTCCAATATTATAAAACACTACAATCGTCCCTTAGCCCTCATATGATAACTTTTTTCAATGAAATAGGAAAGACAGCAACCTTCTTGAGTAACACCATGCGAGCACATATCACGGTCATTCCCAAAGAAGGCAAAGATCCTTTAGTTTGTAGCAGCTATAGACCAATTTCATTATTGAATACAGACCTTAAGCTTTTTACAAAAATTTTTGCGACCCGACTAGTCCGTCATTTACAATCTCTAATCCATTTAGACCAGGTAGGCGTTATCCCCACGAGAGAAGCTAGGGACAGTACATCTAAAGTGCTAAATCTAATACATGTAGCCAACCAAACCCATACGCCCTCAATCTTCCTAAATACAGACGCAGAGAAAGCGTTCGATCAATTGAGAATATATGTTCACGGTCCTTCGACATGTCGGATTAGGGGAAACAATGCTTAGATGGATTGCCCAAATATATACTACCCCTACAGCACAAGTTAAGGTGAATGGAATCTTGTCAGACCCTCTCCAGATTAAGAATGGGACTAGGCAAGGTTGCCCATTATCCCCCCTTCTATTTGCCCTTTCCTTGGAGCCATTTCTGTGTAAAGTTAGGAATAATCCAGACATCCGAGGCCTAATGGTTGGAGATGTACAATATAAGGTCTCTGCTTACGCGGATGATCTGCTATTTTCCCTTTCACAGCCAATCACTTCTCTCCCAAATCTTCTGCGGGAATTTGACGAGTATGGGAAGATATCCAATCTTAAAATTAACTACAGTAAATCAGAGGCCATGGGTATAAAGATCCCGCAAACCTCTCTGCAAACTCTTCGATCTAGCTTCCACTTTAAATAGACATCTACAGCTTTAGCATACCTGGGCACTTATATCCCAACTAATATGGATCACATTTTTAAATTGAATTTTCCCCCCCTTACTAACCAAAACCCAGACCCTGTTGGAATCATGGCGGAAAAGCCTCCATTCATGGTTCAGTAGATGTAACCTGATTAAGATGTGCATTTTACCTAAATTCCTCTACTTGCTACAGGCACTTCCAATTACGATTCCCATGTCTTTCTTTAAACAGGTACACAGTCAGTTTAATAGATTCATCTGGGCAAACAGGAAACCTAGGCTGTCCCGATCCCTACTCACCACCCCTAAGATAAATGGGGGATTAGCTGTCCCGGATGTGAGGAAATATTACCAGGCTGTGCATTTAGGTAGAATTATAGATTGGTGCCGTCACCAAGACCTAAAATTATGGCCACAGTTAGAACAAGCCAAAGTACTAATACCTTTACAGCAGGGGTCTTCAAACTACGACCCTCCAGTTGTTCAGGAACTACAATTCCCATCATGCCTAGTCATGTCTGTGAATGTTAGAGTTTTGCAATGCCTCATGGGATGTGTAGTTCCGCAACAGCTGGAGGGCTGTAGTTTGAGGACCCCTGCTTTACAGGGAGCAATCTGGTGCTATAGGCACCTTGCAACGGATGTTAAGAAACACCCGCTGATAGGGACGACGCTTCGGGTGGGGGCACAAGTCTGTTCCGCGCAGGTCTTATCCACACCGAACTCTCCGCTATATCCCGTTGTAGGGAATCCGCAATTCCCTCCAGGACTGGGCCCCCAGCTTAGGACTGCTCTGACCAACATTAATTGCACGCAAGCAAGACATTTCTCTATAAATGACTCATGGCCTTCCATAGCATCACTAAGTCAAAGTACGGGCCCGTTTAAGCTCCCTTTTTGGCCTGCTGTCCAGCTAAGACCTTTCCTTATATCGCTATCTGACCCGAAAGAGTTTGCCAGACCCTTAACGGTTTTTGAAAATTACTGTTCTGAGGATGGCGCACTCCCGAGAACGTTGTCCACAATGTACAACCTCCTCATTACCCAGCCAGATAACACACAACTGACCTTCCTGAAGAAATGGGAAAGGGATCTGAATTGTACCTTTACTTCGAACCAGACTCAACATATTCTAACATTTGCCCTAAAATCCTCTATCTGTACGAAAATACAGTAATCCAACTATAAGCTTCTAACGAGGTGGTATCTGACTCCTCAGGCCTTACTTATTACTCGTCTGCCTCACCACTGTGTTGGAGATGTCAGACAGAAAGGGGCACACTGTTGCATATGTTTTGGTCTTGTTCAAAGTTATCCCACTTCTGGTCCACGGTTAGGTCAATTATCCAGAAATTTACAGAATACAACATTCCAGACAATCCAGCCTTCTTCCTATTACACATAAACACAATGTCCACAAAAAGATATAAAAGTCGGTGATACGCCATTTGGTGAACGCCGCTAAATCTTGTATCCCACTCCATTGGAAAAGTCAAACCCCCCCATCAGTAGCATCCTGGATCCAGAGAGTAGAAGACATTAGTAAAATGGAGGACCTGGTGCTCTCAGCGAGGCACCAACAAGAAAAGTATAATAAGACATGGGCACTTTGGCACCAATTTATCTTTTCATCAGAGGGTACCTCACTTAGAACCTAGTGAGGGGACCCAGGTTAGTGGGCCATCCTGATTCAACCAGAACTTTGAGTTGTTCCCTTGTTTATGTATGCCGCCCTCCCCCTGCTTTACTTCCCCTTCCCTCGGACGCCCCCCTTCTTATCCTGTTCCATCCAGAAGTCCCCCGGCTTCGAGCGGGTTGTTCTGATCTGGAGGGGGGGCGGGGGATGGGGAAGAGGGGTATAGGATAATTGTTTATACATTTGATGTCTCTTTTTAGAAGATTTCTGATTGTAAGGGCCTAGATGTACCAACAAGGAATTATAAATTGTCTGATACCTGCTGTACACAAATGGGTTCGAAATGTATGTATAACCGGCCTCTCCCTCCATTTATGTGATAAAGTAAATATGATTATCTCCTCCCCCCCCCCTTTTTTTTTTTTCTCCTCTTCCCTCTTCCCCCTTCCTTCCCTGATGTTCCCTATATATGTATGTACTGTAGTGTTTAAGCCCATGTTGGGCTTTTCTAAAATGAATACAAATTTATATTGGAAAGAGAAAAAAAAAAAAAAAAAGCGCCGGCTAAGCGCTGCTCATTGATTTCAATGGCAGGGGCAGTTTAGGAGCGGCGTATACACCGATCCCACACCGCCCTAAAGATGCTGCTTGCAGGACTTTTTTCCCGGTCTGCAAGCGCACCAACCCAAAAAGTTAATACATTATGTTATTGTGCAATATTTCACATTTACATTACAAAACAAAAAAACCCAAAAAACACGTTTTAAAAAAAGCAGGAATTTAGACATACAAGTGAAGGAGTCAGAGCCACACTTGTTCCCTTCACTCTATACATCTGTTTGAGGCTTTAATGAGAATCGCATTGTATGAATGGATAAGAACCACTGTATTTTCTCTGTAGAAAAACATATTTCTCTGAGAATGGTGTCATTTGTAAACAAAGTATAGTATTTGTATGTAGTAAAACAACAGATATTAAACAACAATTTTATATGTATACACTTAAAAAATTGCTATAAAATTGACTCTAAAGTTTCCCTTTATTAATACAGAGACATGGGTTGGGAATTGACTGTTACATGTATTCAAATATGCGAATGGATTTCATTTTAATGCAACTTACTAAAGATTAACCATATTTTGAACCATATTACACAGTATTTACAGAATAGATGCACATGTTCTGTTTATTAAATAAAGCCTTTTAAACTGTAGTTTAAAATATATATCAATATAATTTGCAAGGGAACAGTTCTGTTTAACATGCAAATTCTTATAGCTGATCCCTGTTGAAAACCTTTGGACCTTGATTTCTTTAACTAAAAACAGCAGGAAGACTCATATGCAGTCTGGAATATTAATTATTAATAATTTTTCTCTACTGCCCCTTGCTGGGACTAAAAGCAGAATGAACAAGCATATTATCAAGGGCAGGCAGAGACATCAGGAAGCTTATTACCAGGGTTGGATTGAGTGGATAAAGATAACCCTAACACATAAAGCACCTCGGAGACCATCTCTAAAAATAAAAAACATGCCTCACTATGCTCTGATGTTCCCCTGTATGTACAGATTCTCTTCTCAAAAGTATGTAACCCAAAATGTGATAGATTTCATACTATATAACAGTATGATATTACCAGTTTAAGGGGATAAGGGGATAATAGCAGCCTCTTTCCTTTGATACAGAAGTCCCACATGTCAACATATCACCCATGGTAAACCCCAAAATTTCCAAACTGGGCGGGACCAGAATAACACAGCAATAGGAAGAATTGCAAAACCCTGCAAGGCAATGTCATAATGTGCTAGTATGCATCAAATATTAGCACATTATGAGAAACTTACTTTAGAACGAAGCCCTCCAGTGCCGCAATGTCACCACTGAGAGGGCCGACATCTTTCCCCGGTCTTCTATACAGGTTTGCGGCCTCCGGCTACATGTGTGTTCGGAGGGCGTGATGACATCACTCCCATGCATGCACGCTGAAGCTGCTGTTTAGGGCAGGGGCTCTGAAGGTCCGACACTGTAAGCCAAACCTTCAGAGCGCATTGGCGTCAGTGATATCACCGGCTGAATGCACTCAGAATATCTCCTAAACTGTGCAAGTTTAGGAGATATTCACAGTACATACAGGTAAGCCTTTTTATAGGCTTACCTGCAGGTACAAATGATATAACAGAGTTTACTACCACTTTAAGTTTAGTGGCCGTTTAAAACCATATTAGCATCTAGTGCAGAATGTGTGTGTGGCTTAAATCACATTTTACCAAATGTTACAAGAACAGGTGTATTTAGGGATGAGCAGTTCTACCTAAGATTCCCCCAGACCTCAAACTTTCTCAGACACACTTTTTCTTCTAGTAAATACCAGTGTTGCCAGAATTCCAGTCCTAGGTATGATCATTCATTGATTATGGGCTCTAAAGTGGTCACTAAGGATGAGCCAAACACCCCCCCCCGGGTTCGGTTTGCACCAGAACTTGTGAAGAGGCAAAAAATGTGTGCGAACATGTGAACACCGTTAAAGTCTATGGGACACAAACAAGAAAGATCAAAAATGTTCATTTTAAAGGCTAATATGCAAGTTATTGCCATAAAAAGTGTTTGGGAACCCGGGTACTGCCCCATGGGACATGTATCAATGCAAAAAATGTTTTTAAAACTGAAGTTTTTTCAGGAGCAGTGATTTTAAGAATGCTTAAAGTGAAACAATAAAAATGAAATATTCCTTTAAATATCGTGCCTGGGGGGTCCCCTTAGTCTGCCTGTAAAGTAGCGCATTTACGCACAAACATCACCATTACTCACACTCCAGCCCGATCCGAATCTAGTCGCATCGGCAGTACAAACGCAGTGGCACAGCGATTCGGATCCTCGGCGCTACAAACCTCACCATTACTCACACTCCAGCCTGATCCGAGTCTAGTTGCATCGGCGGTACAAACGACACAACGATTCAGATCCTCGGTTCCACACACCACACCCCTCGCACTCTCTGCAGCCCAGTCCGAATCTAGTCGCATCTGTGTGGCACAATGATTCGGATCCTCGGCTTTACATTACTCTTATCAAGCATAAACATATACATCTCACTCCATATATTCATATGTTGTTGTGGTCGGTCATTCTTACATACTCAAATTGCGCTATCTTTGTTTTTGCCTTCCTGATAAGGCTGCTTACTTGCAATCGTTGCAAGCATCTCTGCAAGTGTGGCAAATCAGCCATTCACCTATTCTCTGTCGCTTCCCCCTTTAGGTCAGTAGAGTTCCAGTTGTTTTCCGTCCTGCACCAGGTTTGGACAGTAATTCCTCAGGTTAAAAAAAAAAAGTGTGTTCATAAAAAAAACAAAACAAAAAAAAAAACACACACACACTGACGACAGGGCTCGCACCTTCACCAGGTACACAATGGGGGATTTCCTCTTTGTGGGACTTTAAAGGGCAGGAGTCTCAAAACAATATATTAACAAAATATGGATAATAGTTACATGTTTTATTTATCAAAAAGTTTAAAACGACATAACAATCAATAAAACAACAAAGAACAGTTTCACAAAGATACACTTATCCCCACACAAACTGTTCCAGCAAGAGGGAAGCTGTACAGTAGAGCCGCACCTTCACCAGGGGGCCAGCCATGCCCCAAACAGCACTTTGCAACCCCCTTTTTTTAATCAATTTCCTATGTCACCTTACTACAGGTTCTCGGTCGACCCAGTTCTCAACCCCAACCAGGACTTCACGAGCTAGGGCTTCGAGTCAGGTGCATAGTTCAAGGGATCCTCCCTTGCATTTCCCTTAAGTACTCTTTCACAACATATTTTACTTCACATACATGATTTGAGTTCTCCATAGTAACTGTCATATACTTCTGTGCATGTCACCCTGATTTCGAAGCGAGATCCTTCACCATGCAAACAAGGTCATTCAACGTCAAGCTTGCTGGCAGTGCAAGCGTTAGCAGGCCAGACATATGTCAATAAGCTACAGATCGCAACATTTCTACTTAGAATACCAGACTGCAGCTCCCCGCCCCAGTATGCCCTGGGGGGCTCTGGTTCACAGGATTGTGCCGAGCACAGATGGGCACCAAAGCTATCAGTTACCTGGCCAGTCACCTCCTGGCTCACCTCGGTTGCCACGCATTCTTTTGAGTTTTCTAAATTTCTACTCAACAGCATTCGTACGCAAACCGGCTTCTTCACTACGCCAGTAGTTGCTTATCCTGTCCTTCTTGTTTTCCTCCTTCTTTTCCACCTTACCTACCCAACGCATCTGTCCCCTCCTACCTTTACAACTTATCTTAACATATGCATTTCCCCTCCTTGTCTTCTAGCTGAAGCCATGTCGCAGGTCGACAGCGAAAAGACTTCGCTTTCGCCCCGCCGTCACCCTCTGCGGGTTCAGGAAGCAGCAGCACTCAATCTCCCAGAGCTTGGACCATTCCCAAGCTCACAGCAGAGCTGCGGTGCAGGGGTATTTCCTACCCTGCCACAGCTAGGAAAGCCAAACTTTTTAGGCAGCTATTCCCACCGCCAGCGGCAGCGTACCAAGCACCCAGGAATCACTGCAGTCTATATCCTCAGCTATTACTCAGCTCCACTCCTTGGTGACCACACTGTTAACAGCAGTCACCGACGTCCAGGCCAGAGTGGGAGTCCTGGAGGTGCGCCCCTACCAGACCCGGTCACCATCGCCATCCCTATGCCTTCACCTACAGGTACGCCTGACATCTGCATGGCTGTCTTCCCTGCACACCTCGTTCCAGCTGGCATCAGGAAGGACATCTTGGACAGCAAGGTTGCTAACCTAGCATCCCTCCTCATATCAGTTCACGACATGGCTGACAACAAGTCATATTCCTGGGGGGATGTCTAAGTCGTCCTGAAGACTTAACTGCAAGCTCACTGTCACTGAGTTTGTGCTAGCCTTTGGGATGGTCAGAGACATTCTTTGCACAGCCAACCCCAACATGAGAGAAGAACTGGACCTGTATCTGCATGCAGTGGTGGATTTGAGTCACAAGTACGGGGGGGGTTTCATTCTATGACTGCCACCGGTCATGCTCAGCTAAGGCAGCAGCTAGACTCTCTCAGTTCCAGGTTACTACCAACTGGAGCACCATTGACACAGAACTATTCTGCCGCCATTTTGCCGGCCTACGCGCCCCACTCTGCGCTAACTGCCAGTCTTCCACCCTACTGCAAACTGGTGTGTATATATATATATATATATATATATATATATATATATATATATATATATACACACACACTGCCACTAACTAACCTGCCTGCCTAATCTAGCGCAATCTCACCATCTTTGTCCATTATAACACTATACGGCGCTGTGTAAGCAGCCTTATATAGTGTAGGGTGTGGGCTTAGTCCCCCTGAGCCATGATTGGCCAAAGGCACCCTGCTTTTGGCCAATGATGGCGCTTGCTAAGGAGCGTGCTGTAAATGGCCAAATCATGCTGGTTAGGTGTATGCTTTGGCCAACCATCATACAGCAGTGCACTGTGGTGTCTCCCCATAAAATATTTTTATGCCCCATAAAATTCGCTGTTCTGCAAATGGGCGAACACCAGATGTTCAAGTTGAACTTACGTAGCTCATCCCTAGTGGCTACATAGTGACAGTTCCACCGCTGAGTTTAGCCTTCTAGTTTCTAAATATATTTCCAAATATACTATGACAGAGCAGAGATGTTGCTTAATAATTCTGGATTACATTGACATCAAAGCCCAGTACATTTTCTTATGGAAAATTTGTAGAGAAAATGGTCAGAATAAAAAACATGAGAATATTCATCACTATAGAGGCATGATGAATTGAAATCAATCACTTTCTAGGCAGTCTAATTGTAATTACTAACAAGAATGGGCCAATCAATAGTAAAACATATGTGCAATTATTTACACTGTCTCCTGTTCCCTGTAGAGAATAACCTGAGATTCTGGGACAGTTACATTACTGCTACGTGTGGAAGTTAGCACTTACATAATCGTGATAAATAGGTCTTCTTAAACACAATTCTTGCATTACTAAAAATATTTACTAGTTGGTAAATGCCAGTTTTTTTTTTCCCATACATGATTTATTTTTAAACTGAAACAGACTGTTCCTGTGCTCTCAACCATTTACCTTATTAGGACAGAGTTAGTCTACCTGGTCACCTAGTTTATTTTAACAGTGGAAGTCTACCTAGCCATTTAATTTATTAGGACAGTGGAAGTGAATCCAGCCATCTAGTTTATTAGCACAGTGAAAGTCTTTATTAGGACAGTGGAAGGCTATCTATCCATCTAGTTTACTGAGACAGTGGGAATCTACCTAGCAATCTGGTTTGTTAGGGAAGTGGAAGTCTACCTAGCCATTTAGTCTATTAGGACAATGAAAGTTTATCTACCATCTAGTTAATTAGGACAGTGGAAAACTACCTAGCCATCTAGTTCATTTGGACAACAGAAGTCTATATAGCCATCTAGTTTATTAGGATTGTGGAAATCAACCACACTATTTCATATTAGGACAGTGAAATCTACCCACCCATCTGGCTTGTTAGGGAAGTTGAAGTCTATATAGCTATTTTGTTTATTAGCACAGCGAACCCTATCCATCTAGCTTATTAGGACAATGGGAATCTACCCTTCTATCTAGTGCATTAGGATATTGGACGTCTACCTAGCCATTGTGTTTATTAGGACAGTGGAAGTCTACCTAATCATCCAGTTTTTTAGGACAGTGGAAGTCTACCTAGCCATCTGGATTATTAGGACAGTGAAGTATTTTAACCTCTTTGAAAGTGAAGTTAGCAGAGGTTACCTTCAATGCATGTCAGAATGATTGGTAAATCCATACACACAGGCAACCTGTCAGGAAGGGCTCGCCCATAGTGAAACTTAAGTTTCTTGGTGCATACATATGCTCATGCGTAGGCCACCAACTGGCCGGGCCGAGTGCGCACTCGTGCATAAAGGTATGTGCCTGTCATCAATGCTGGCGCCAAATGGGCTATTTAAACAGGCTGCAGTATTGGCTCTGTTTGGTCTACAGCTTCTGCGAGCTCGTTCCTGATTCCTGTGTTTGACCTCCGATCCTGACTCGGTTTGTTCCCGACCTTCATTTGTCTGCTTCCTGCCCTGACCGCAGTCCGTCTTTGTATTCTGCTTCTGTCTCCTGTTCTTGCCTGACTTATCTTCTGTTGCTGACTTGGCTTGTGACCCGACTATCCTGCTGCCTCTTGTCTCTGCCTGATCTGCCCAACTGTTACTGACCTGGCTTGTCTGACCCTGCATCCTACTCATCCAGCCAGCTACAGCTTTTCAGACCGGCAAGTTCACATCTGGTTCCTGCTTCCAGCTGCATATCCACAGTCTGCCGCCAGCCAAGCTCCGTGACAGCTCATCTGCCACCAGCCTGTTCTGCTGCCACATCCACCTGCTGACTTCTGCCACCCACGCAGACTATTGGACTGATCACAGGCACTCATACCTCGCCGTGCTACCGTGGCTGCTGTCTTACTACCAGTAGCCCCCGAGCTGGAACTGTATGAGAGGTCTTCCTCTTCACGTCAGGCTCACTACTAGGTACGTGACACAACCTAAATGATATGCAAAGCTCAACTTGCTGAGTTTGCCTTTACCTTTCCAACCTCCTAAGCCTGCCTACTGTTTGTTTGATGGGAGATTGCACTGGCCAATAGGGAGTCTCAAGAAACAGGAAGGGGTAGGACATGAGACATGGCTTTTACAAGATAAATCAACCTGTTTATCTAACTTTATCTGTCTTTTTCCCAGAACTAATGGCTGATTATGCATTTTTTTATGATATGCTCAGTCTGAGCATTTCCTGCATTGTCACCCTGACGCATAGGCTTCCAAGCCTATAAGTGTCCATTTCAACACATTCTGCAGGCATGGTTTACTGTTGTCACCATCAGAAAACCTGCCCTGAGAAATGTCATGTAGCCATTGCTGGAGTCCTTGCATGCAGACAGGTAGTGGATGCAAAGGAGCTGCAGAAAATTAGCAGCACTGATATGAAACAAATGAATAATAGGAAAAATGGCAATTGCAAGCGATTGCTTTAGTGTACTAAAAGTCATTTGGTTAGGCTTTACATCTACTATAATTAGGACATCTAAATAGCCAAACTCTAGATCTAATCCACAAAAAAACATAAAAAGTAAAGGTGTTATTTCCACAAAAAACTTGGTTAAAAAATATACCTAATAACAGCTCACATGTTTTAGGAAAAAGGGTGGGCTGCCGCAACTGTTAACAGTTGATAAATAAGATTTCCTGATCAACTGAAGGTTCACCCATTCAGCTTTGGTTGCCACAATTTAGTTGATTTATAAAGTATAACATTAAAGAGTCTTGGTCTCTAAAATATTATTATTATTATTATAATCCTAGGCAGGGCTGCTGTTAGAAACCACAAGGCGCCATACAGCCATCCCGACAGGCCACCCCCCAAATTAACACAGTTTACTATGCTTTAGTTATAAATGAACACAGTGAGTGATCAGTAACGATCACTTAGTGGAAGATGTACTATAACTGGAGCACTCAGAATCTGGTGCGCTTTAGCGTGGCCGTGGGCGGTCTAGGTGTGAAAGGGCCCTTTAACCTTCTGGTTTAATCCATTGGTGGTTACGTGGTTAGTGCAGCTATAAAGACCACTATATTCTTTAAAAATGTATGCATGCTTCAGACACTGCTCTCCTCTGAGTTAGTTGACAGAACAAATAGGAGTTCAAAGGAGAAGATACAAGAGATAAGGGGGACTTCTGATTACTAAGAAACACAATTCAGAAATCTCTCTCATATATTTATATATATATATATATATATATATATATATATATATACACATATATATATATATATATATATATATATATATATATATATATATATATATATATATATATATATATATACACATATATACATATACATATATACATATATACATATATATATACATATATATATATATATATATATATATATACACATACTGGTTTTAGATTTATTACTAAACCCTGCTCAGATGTGCATGGTATCTAAGTAGTAATTACATCCATCTATCACATGCTGAAAGTGCATGCTATTAAATGACAAAGAAAATAGCCAGATGAAATACAAAAGCAAATGGAAAGAACACAGCCTAAAACACAGACTCCTCAACGCTCCAACACCCCTTTCTCATCTTTATTCCATGTCTTTTTTTGGCAGGTGTTTTGACAAGCAAAGAAGTAGCTTCAATAATCAGCATTGCATTGATGTTGAATGGATGATAGAATATTTACCCCAGTGAAAGCAAACAGGCAGTTCAAAAATGTCATGTAGAATGCCTGCACTGCAGCACATTAACATCTTTTAAGATTCCTTTTACTATAGTATGTATCAAAAAGAATAACTCATAAAAGAAAGGGAAATCAGAATTCATCAGTAGAAACTTAAGTCTGAAGGCACCAGTACCCCACATATTTATGAAGTGCCTATACTTTGTTTTACTGGTGTTCCTCAACCACTCAGATCTTTGCACAATCATGTAGTACTCTTGCAAAGTCTTTGTCAATTGTCAATGACTGCACACCAAATGGCTCCCCACATGACTGTGCTGAGGCAGTGATTGGCCACCCAACTGCTGCTTTGTAGGGAGGCAGGTGATGTATGTTTCTCCTGACTTAAAATATAGAGCAGCAGTGGTTAGTATAGGCAGTGAAGGGTGCCTAAAACAGGGTGGGTTGTTTTTTTCCAGACAGGTTTGTAGTAGATTAGGTAGGTAGTATATAAAACATTTTATAAGTAGGCATTACAAGTTAAAGAAGATCATTTTATAATTTAATTTTAATAATTATTTTTTTTGTTTGGTTCTATTGTATATATGCACCACAAGATGGCTGAGCCTGTAGCCAAAATTATTACACAAACCATTGACTTTTTCTTCTGACATAATTCTCATCATCACTGTAGCAGCCTCAGAGAATTTTTGTTATTATGTTTTAGGAGCAGGGGGTCCTCATCAGCTGCGTTTTGGCTATTGTACAGAATTTCATCCATGCATGCCACCATTGTAAAGACTAGAGCATCATTCACTAAAAAGTATTAATTAGATCCACATGATCTAATGAGGATCCTGCCCACTATTGCACTGCGTTTTGCTTAGCTTCTAGTAAAATGATAATCCTTGTTCAGCTGCAGCAACAATCACGTCTACATTTTTTTCAAATGGTACTGCACACCTGTATGTACATAAAAGGTTTTAAAAACAATAGCAATTTGTAATTTTCAGTTTAGGTTATTGCATAGGATTAATTTAAGGACTCGTCCGTCATATAGTTATATTAACACCCACTCATCCATTCCTCATCAACTCCTTTCTACCTTTAACTATCTTTTTCATCCCCCTCTATCTGTACCCAATAACTCACTCCCTTCCCAGGAGGTTGCCAATCATTAAAAACCCAGGACTGGGGCAATTTGTGATGAGGGGGTTATTTAATAAAACTGGAGCGTGCAAAATCTGGTGCAGCTGTGCATAGGAACCAATCAACTTACAGCATTTATTGGCAAAACTTAATTGAATAAGCTGAAGTTAGAAGCTGATTGGCTACCATACACAGCTGCACCAGATTCTGAGTGCTCCAGTTTTAGTAAATCTCCTCTGAGATCTCCATTGTCCGGGCATCTCCCCCACCTAACATACAATGTCTACCACCACATGGAATACGCTCTTCTTTTTTGTCCTTGTAACCACAGAGGAGGTTGCTAAACTTTTTTCTAAAGCTCACCATACCACCAGCTCCTTGGCCCTGTTCCCTCACAGGTCACTTTCTTTCTCTATTCTGCACTCTTTTAACTCACAACTTGAATATCTTCTCTACTGGTCACACCCCTATTTAGAAAGCCCTTACTGGACCTCACCAGTTTGAACAACTGCGGACTCTTCTCCTTTCTCCCATTTACATCCAAACTTCTTAAAGCGGAGTTCCACACAAAAATGGAACTTCCGCTTTTCGGAACCCTCCCCCCCTCCGGTGTCACATTTGGCACCTTTCAGGGGGGAGGGGGGTGCAGATACCTGTCTAAGACAGGTATTTGCACCCACTTCCGGCATAGACTCCCATGGGAGTCTATGCCTCTTCCTGTCAGTCCGCGCTGTCTCCTGGGAAACACACAGCTCCCAGGAGATAGCGGGGACCAGTTACGATGCGCAGCGCGACTCGCGCATGCGCAGTAGGGAACCGGGAAGTGAAGCCGCAACGCTTCACTTCCTGATTCCCTCACCTAGGATGGCGGTGGCAGCTGCCGAGAACCGAGCGGGTTCTCGGCGTCGCCTGCCGACATCGCTGGACCCTGGGACAGGTAAGTGGCCATGTATTAAAAGTCAGCAGCTGCAGTATTTGTAGCTGCTGGCTTTTAATATTTTTTTTTTTTGGCGGTTTAGGTGGACCCCCGCTTTAAACACTTTTTATACAACTGGACAGCTACCACAATGATAACAACCTTTTCAGCCCCTTACAGTCTGGATTCCAGTCCCAGTATCAAATCAAGACTGCCCTCCTAAAACTCACTAGCGACTTACTAACTGCTAAAACCAATGGCCACTACCTTGTACTCATGCACTCAGGCTGGGTTCACACCAATGCGAATTGAATGTGGATTTTTCTGCATCCAATTCGCATGACAGGAGATTGTGACCAGCTCTTTATGGAGCTGGTTCATGTTTTATATACTGCTGCACAGGAGTCCTGTGCGTCTTTGGCTCTGTTTCAGGGCCAAATTCAGGCAAAAATTTGACCCCGATTCGTCCCTGAAATGGAGAACAGGGACGCACCAGTCTCCTGCTGCGAGACGCATCGGTTAGAGGTGTGAACCCAGCCTTATGCCCCGTACACACGGTCGGACTTTGTTCGGACATTCCGACAACAAAATCCTAGGTTTTTTTCCGACGGATGTTGGCTCAAACTTGTCTTGCATACACACGGTCACACAAAGTTGTCGGAAAATCCGATCGTTCTAAACGCGGTGAGGTAAAACACGTACGTCGGGACTATAAACGGGGCAGTGGCCAATAGCTTTCATCTCTTTATTTATTCTGAGCATGCGTGGCACTTTGTCCGTCGGATTTGTGTACACACGATCGGAATTTCCGACAACGGATTTTGTTGTCGGAAAATTTTATCTCCTGCTCTCCAACTTTGTGTGTCGGTAAATCCGATGGAAAATGTCCGATGGAGCCCACACACGGTCGGAATTTCCGACAACACGCTCCGATCGGACATTTTCCAGCGGAAAATCCGACCGTGTGTACGGGGCATAAGACCTTTCTGCTGCCTTTAATATAGTTGACCACCTGCTCCTCCTCAAAAACTCCAGTGTCACTTACAACTCCACCTTCTCTCCTCTTTCCATAAAGGTCTTTGAGAGTTATGTTCTCGGACTGCGTCTTTTCTCTATTTACTCCTCCTCCCTTGGTCATCTGCTAACTTCCCATGGTTTTCAATACCATTCCTACAATGGTGACACCGAAATCCACCTCTCTACTCCTTAACGCATCCCTTCGGTCCTTTCATTCATTCACTAATATACTAACTGACATATCAGTATTAACATCACACCATTATCTCAAATTCAATCTGTTTAAAAATGAGCTATTTTTCAATAAGAATAACACAACTATCAGTCCCTCTGTTCACACCAAGGTGCTAGGGATAATTCTGGAGTCCAACCTCTCCTTTGGGCACCACATCCAATCACTGATTCAAGCTGCCTTAACATCTGTAACATCTACAAAACGTGTCCCTTCTTAACACCACAAAGTTATTAATTAATTGCCTTGTTATCTCTTACATTCTCTATTGCAACTCTCTTCTTGTTGGCCTACCTTTGCACAGGCTATAGTCCCAACAGCTATCATGGATGCTGCTGCTAGACTGACCCGCCTCACCAACCATTCAGTGGCGGCAGCTCTCAATACCTCCACTGTCTCGCACTGGCCAAATGTATAAAATTCGAAATACTAACAACAACATACTCAGCTACATCACCAATCTCATCTCAGCATACCTCTTAAATTGTCCACTTCATTCCTCCCAAACCTCCCAAGACCTTTTGCTCTCCAGCTCCCTCATCACCTCCTCGTGTTTGCCCCCAGGACTTCTCCAGAACCCCTCCCATACTCTGGAAGTCCTTACCCAAATCTGTAAGGCTATCCTCTACTCTCTTTGCCTTTAGGCAATCCTTCCCTCTTTCATCGAATTATGACCACCACCGATGTCAGGACACTTCTCCACTGAGCACCACTTACACAGGACAATTCTCCACTGACACTAATGCCCCGTACACACGGTCGGACTTTGTTTGGACATTCCGACAACAAAATCCTAGGATTTTTTCCGACGGATGTTGGCTCAAACTTGTCTTGCATACACACGGTCACACAAAGTTGTCGGAAAATCCGATCGTTCTAAACGCGGTGACGTAAAACACGTACGTTGGGACTATAAATGGGGCAGTGGCCAATAGCTTTCATCTCTTTATTTATTCTGAGCATGCGTGGCACTTTGTCCGTCGGATTTGTGTACACACAATCGGAATTTCCGACAACGGATTTTGTTGTCGGAAAATTTTATATCCTGCTCTCCAACTTTGTGTGTCGGAAAATCCGATGGAAAATGTCCGATGGAGCCCACACATGGTCGGAATTTCCGACAACACGCTCCGATCGGACATTTTCCATTGGAAAATCCGACCGTGTGTACGGGGCATAAGAGGATTTCTCCACTAGCCACCACTAAAATTATTGGCATGATTAAAATTGTGCACTTCTTCATTGATTGTCATTGTCCACTGACATTTCCAAAGCCATACTTTAAACAGTGTTCTTAACTGTTAAAAAAAATACCTAGCTCAAATAACTACACTCAGTTAAAACTCCCCATTCCATATAAGCTTTTCAAGGAATGGGCACATGTTGCTGATTTATATGGCTCCAGCCCTTATAAATCCCTACAGGTTTGTCAGTAAGACAAATCCTCAAACCATGACCTGGTGGTAAGCTTGAGGTGCTGAAAAACATAACTCAGTTTTATTAATATATGGGGTAATGCGCAAATTCACAAGGCTGTAGGCAGTTCATTTTATGATGTTTACGGAATTCCAAGGTGAGTTTAATAATCTATTAAAAGTGTATGTTACCTTAACATTTCATAATTTTGATAGGTGTCTGTGTCACCACATACTTGCATTAAAAATGATCCTTTTCTGTTTTCATTGCTTTCTTTGTGTGAAATACCTGGTGAACCTCCCAGTCTTCCTGCTTTCCTATTTCAAACTGACCACACCAGGGCATGTAAGCACATCCATCCCTGCATGGTCAGTTTGTTTCTTTGCACTCTACTTGGGAGCTACAGGATTCCAAGCTCAAGCAAAAACATATTCACTGCAAACCACTAATTAGTGACAAATGAATGTTAATAATCCAAAGAAGAGTGCAAATAAAGTAAAAATTAGAAAAAGTCTTTCATACAAACTCCCATGAACTGATCTCCCCAAAATCCATACGGTATGGTAAGCAGAATAAAGGGAAATCTTCATATGTGCCCCAAGTTCCACTCTGCCACCATGTGGTCACTGTGCTTGTGCAAAGAGGCTTACTGTAGAAGCATGACCCTAATATAGAGAAGTTATATTGTGCATGATAGTAACAAATGTAGCAGGTAGCATTCACCGCTTCTTATTGAACATCCCCTCTGAGCATCATTTGTACTCCAAAAGACAGAGAAAAAGTAAGAGCCAGGCACTCCCAATATTGTAAATCTGGTAGCAGAATTTATTTAACCACTTAAGCCCCGGAAGATTTTACCCCCTTCCTGACTAGAGCACTTTTTACAATTTGGCACTGCGTCGCTTTAACTGTCAATTGCGCCGTCATGCAATGCTGTACCCAAACAAAATTGATGTCCTTTTTTCCCCACAACTAGAGCTTTCTTTTGGTGCTATTTGATCACCTCTGTGGTTTTTATTTTTTGCGCTATAAACAAAAAAAGAGACAATTTTGAAAAAAAACAATATTTTTTACTTTTTGCTATAATAAATATCCCCAAAAATGTTTTTTCAAAACAAATCAGTTTAGGCTAATATATATTCTTCTACATATTTTTGGTAGAAAAAAAAAAAAAAATCGCAATAAGCATATATTAATTGGTTTGCGCAAAAGTTATAGCATCTACAATCTATTGGAAAGATTTAAAGATTTATGGCAATTTTTTTTTTTTTTTTTTACTAGTAATGGCAGTGATCTGCAATTTTTAGCAGTACTGTGATATTGCGACAGACAGATCGGACACCTTTGACACATTTTTGGGACCATTGACATTTATACAGCAATCAGCGCTATAAATAAGCACTGATTACTGTGTAAATGTCACTGTCAGGAAAGGGGTTAACTAGAGAGCAATCAAGGGGTTAAATGTGTGTTCCCTCAGTGTGTTCTAACTGTATGGGGATAGGACTGACTAGGGGAGGAGACAGATCGTGTGTTCCTACTTAGTAGAAACACACGATCTGTCTCCTCTTCCCTGACAGCACAGGGATTTGTGTGTTTACACACACAAATCCCCATGCTGGCTCTCGTGGATGCAGCCGCCGGTGATCGCGACTGCCAGCCACACGTATTGGGTCCCCTGCCATGCAGCGGCGGCTCTTAAAGGGAACCCCATATATGTACGGGATTTCATGCAGTGGTGCCATTGTGCCACAGTAAATGTGCATGAGCCAGTCGGGAACCAGTTAAAATGAATTAAAAACACTCACATTGATAAAAATGAAAGTGTAGTATAATAATACCCATCTGGGATTTGATCTGTGTACTTCTGGGTGTGTAGTGTTGTCATAGCATTCAGCTCTTCCCTATGGATTTTGTCATAAATTACGTAATTGGGGACTGCGACAAAGAGTTCCCTTCTTTTTTGCTTTTCTTGCTGTATAGACTTTGGGGAAATCAATTCATGGTTGTTCTTTACTGTTCTTTATTGAACTATTCACATCCATGTGTCACTAATTAGTGGTTTGCAGTATATATATTTGTGATATTGATTCACTGACATTAGTGCAGCATGTTTTTATATGTTAAATTTATGTTATACTGAATATCCAATATTGTGCAAGCTGCTATATTTTGTTTGTTTAACCACGTGCACATTTTCAAGCTCAAGCACAGCCTACCTGTACTCAGTGAACTTTTGGTGACACCACACCCCTGCATAGCTGGCCACAGGTAAGATCAATGTACTGCTGTTTCTCTGCCTCCTACTGCACAAAGAAAATACACCTGTATTTGCATTCACTACCTTATAAATATACCCCAAACTGTATGCCTACAACTGCACATAAGATTCATACATGACAAAACACATGGATATCATTTCATATGCATATATCACACTCAAAGTTATTACCAGTAATTTTGGTGTGATTAATACGTTTCTTAAAGGAGTTGTAAAGGCAGAAGGTTTTGTATCTTAATGCATTCTATGCATTAAGATACAAAACCTTTTGTGTGTAGCAGCCACCCTAGCACCCCCTAATACTTACCTGAGCCCCTTCTCTCTCCGGCGATGTCTACAAATGTCCAAGCTGACCGGGACACTCCTCCTGATTGGGTGAGACACAGCAGCAGCGCCATTGGCTCCCGCGGCTGTCAATCAAAGTCAGTCAGCCAATCAGGGGAGACAGGGGGTAGGCCAGGTAGGGGCTCCATGTCTGAATGGATACACAGAGCTCTGACTCGGCTCGGGTGCCCCCATAGCTGCTGGCTGAGGGGGCACTTGATAGTAGGGAGGGGCCAGGAGCAGTAAAGAGGGACCTGAGAAGAGGAGGATCCAGGCTGCCCTGTGCAAAACCAACTACACAGAGGAGGTAAGTATAACATGTTTGTTATTTAAAAAAAAAAAAGACGAGACTTTACAATCACCTTAAAAAATTCACACTTAACTTATTCATAAAACATAATTATTTGTTAATATATTATTAGTAGTATTTTAAACATTTTCTAAACATACAGTATCTACAATGTTGCAACAATGCACAATATCTATTTCTATTAAACTAACAGTAACATTTATTCTAGTCAATAGTTTAGGAGAACAACAGACTATATAAGAAATAACCATCCAGACAGTAAAAAAGGCTCTGTCAGAAATAATATTTTTATGTATTAAAAAGAAATATTGAATTGCTTAATTTCCTGACTTGGATCAGACTACTATAGAAAATCGAGACATTTCTTGGCTTTTATTCTGCTTTCACGCTCAGCATTACTTGTCCTGGTTCCAGGATACAATGACACATTACTGTTTCTCAACCATATTATATCACATACCCCTTTATTACAACAAGTATTTTCCAAGTATCCCTTATGTATACTTAGCTCCACAACCTTTTAAAGTAAATCTGTTGTTAAAGTAAATAATAACAAGAGTGCTCCTGTAAAGATATTTAATGCTCTCCTCCCTGCTACCCGCACCACTGATCTCTGCTGTATTCCAGAAAAGACAGAGCTCAAAAACACTTCCAGGAATGTTGGATTTCTTCCGAACGTTTTTCTTCCAAAACACTGTTGCTCCTGGACGTACTGCCTAAGTGTGCATGGACACAGGCTAACATGCATAGGCATTTGGAGGCAGAAAAAAATGGTTCTATGCTGCATCTGTCCCCCCCGCCAGCTCTAAGGGCCCTTTCAAACCGAACGCAGTTGGATGCATTTTGAACTGCACTCCAACTGCATAGACAGTCCAAAATCAAGGTAATCCTATGGGATATAGTTCACATCATTGCAGTGCAGTTCAGCGCAGTTAACAGTATGCCCTACATATGTACTACAAATGCGTTACAAATGCGCTTCATTACAAATGCGCTGCGACCCTTAAAAAAAGAAAAAATAATATTTATACTAAATATTATAACCTGTCTCTCCTTCCTATGTTCCGTCCCTCCAATTAACTTCCTGGCTCTGTGCATGTGGTGTGTGTGGAGAGCAGAGTACAGTCAAAATGGCATACAGGTCACCAATAGATGCAGAGGACTTCATTACCATGATCCAGGAGTATCCTGTGCCCTATGACCCCAAACATCAGCATTATAAGGACAACAGAAGAAAAAGGAGGATCTGGGAGAGAATTACAGTAAGAATTTACTCGTTTACAGTGGCGGCTGGTGCTGAATATTTTTTCTGGGGGGGGGGGGGGAACTATCCAGACAGGGCCGGGGGTCCTGAAGCCTTATAGGACAGTTAGAGTAGAATAAAAACTGTTCCTACAAGCTTTAACCAGATATTGGTAGAAGTCATACGACTGCTATATACTGCTGATGAGAAAAGGTATTTAGCTGTTTATATTTACAAAAATAGTTCCCATGTTCTGTGTACTATGCAAGACCAGATACAGTATCTCACAAAAGTGAGTACACCCCTCACATTTTTGTAAATATTTTATTATATCTTTTCATGTGACAACACAGAAGAAATGACACTTTGCTACAATGTAAAGTAGTGAGTGTACAGCTTGTATAACAGTGTAAATTTGATGTCCCCTCAAAATAACTCAACACACAGCCATTAATGTCTAAACCGCTGGCAACAAAAGTGAGTACACTTTTGTTGCCAGTGAAGGTCATTCTAGAGGGTCCATAATTGCCCCTTGGTATCTCTTTCCATTAGTACTGGATGAACCCAGTAATGACACCTCCTATGAGTAGGTCATCTCAAAATGGCAATGGCCAGCACCAGAATTCTGCAGACAAGAGCAGACATTCTTACTTCTCTCCACATACTACTACGAAGAAGGAAGTGACCTCAAAGGAAATATAAGAAAGCCAAACCCAAAAACATAGAAAAATGCACTTTAACTGCATAAAAAATGCAGCGCTCAAGCGCGCTTCAAACGTGTTTCAAGCGCACTTCAAATGCGCCTCAATCGTGCTTCAAATGTATGTAAACACGTAGTCAAAAATGTGCAGTTATGTGCAGTTTCTGGTGTGAATGGGCCCTAAAACACTGCCGATCACTCGGTTCTCAGAGCTCCCTGAGCAGAGAGCTTTGACTGTCTTTTACCGGCTCGCTGCTCTGCCCCCCATGCTCACTGGAAGACTGAGCTGGGTGATGGTCCAGGCATATGGGCGGATCCCGACTTCACTTCTGTGATCCACAGAAGTACAGTTAAATGAGCTTTGGCTGTACTTCTCCTTTAAAGGTTCGGTCCGTTTAAAACTGATACTTCAGTTTTTAGTAGATGCTTTAGTTCCCTGTTGGACTTTATTGGTGAGATATCTGCAATTACTGTGTCTGCTGTGGCCATTATATGGAAATCAGTGTGTAGAAAAAATTGTGAAAAAACCACACTGTCTTATACAAATAATGGTAGCTGCCAGCACATCAGATAACCTGTGAATAAGTGAACAAATAAAGTAGTATAGTGCAGCGCTGATGAAGATGAAATAAGCAATAAAATTATACCAATATAAAGTGAATATGATAAATGAATATTCAAAACAAAAATACACAGCAATAAAATATCACAACGATAGTGATAAAATAGTATAAACCAACAGTGTCAGTGCATATAAAGTGCATAAAGTCCATATATGACATCAAATATAGTGACTGTGAATCTGTGTGAACTGGTTGTCTGTAGATAATCCACCACCGTAAGGAAAGGGGCTTACCAGACAGGTTGAACCCAACTAGGCATATGCCTGATGAGTCAACCAAGCTTTTGGTGTAACACACCCAAGGAGGTACAGCAACCACGACTTCCAAAATAGACCAAACCAGATAGGGATCCGTGACCGTTTTGACATCAGTAGCTGTCTACCATAGAAACAGTGACGAATGGCTAGACATTGGAAAGTATGGCACCAACTCTAATAGGTAAATACCACAAGTGAGTTTAGGGCCTAAAGTCCTGAACCCGATAGCAATGTCAGTAACTTCAGCTTCCATCCCTCCCACAATCCTGAGTTTGCAGATTGAAGAAAATGTTTTAGCTGGCATATGACCACTGATACTTCAGGAGAGAAAAAAAAGGTATTTATCAACATTTTTTACCATTGAAATTCACAATAGCTGCTCAAAATGTGCCTGCATCTGTTTTAAAATGACAAGGTTTATATGTAAATTAAAGAGGCTGTTACTTTTTGTGGCCTTTAAAAGCAGAAGGTTTTTTTACCTTAATCCATTCTTTACATTAAGGTAAAAAAACCTTCTGTGTGCCACTGCCCCCACCAGCCCCCCCCCCTTTATATTTACCTGAGCCTGATCTTGATCTCTGTCCCTGAGAGCAGTGGCTTTCTCCACTCTCTCACTCCCTCGCTTTCTCCCTCCCTCTTTTGCTCCATTGGCTCCTGCTGCGGTCAACCCTGTGATGGGGGAGTGATGGGCTGCATTATCTGCTTCTATGGACAAGGCAACTCAGCTCAGGATCGAGCCCACAGGTGTGTCACCATAGGGAGAAGTTTCCTATGATGGCACATCGAGAAGAGGAGGAGCTAGGAGTGCCAGGGGGACCCTAGAAGAGGAGGATCCAGGCTGCTCTGTGCAAAACCATTGTACAGAGCAGGTAAGTATAGTATGTTTATTATTCAAAGAAAAAAAACCCTTTACAACCAATTTAGGTAAACATGACTGCCCCTATCCCCTCAGTAAAACCTACATAGTGAAAAGCTCATGTTCATTCCTGCTCCCAAGATCTTCACTTTACGGCTCTGTCTGGTGCTGCACCGCCTTTGTGAGAAAAAGTCCCAGCTGGTTCCTCTTCCTAGAGCACGTGTGCCAAAGCTCCATTCATTACTATGGAATTTCTATGGTTCCTAACAGGGGCGTAACTAGAAATAGCAGGGCCCCATAGCAAAATGTTGTATGGGGCCCCCCTGCAAACAGCCCCCCCACCACAGCTGCCCTATTGTCAATGCAGCATGAGCTGTGCCACATATAGCGTGACCTGTGCACAATGCAGTGTGACCTGTGCCCAATACAGCGTGACCTGTGCCCAATACAGCGTGACCTGTGCCCCATGCAGCGGTACCTGTGCCCCATGCAGCGGTACCTGTGCCCCATGCAGCGTGACCTGTGCCCCATGCAGCGTGACCTGTGCCCCATACAGCGTGACCTGTGCCCCATACAGCGTGACCTGTGCCCCATACAGCGTGACCTGTGCCCCATACAGCGTGACCTGTGCCCCATACAGCGTGACCTGTGCCCCATACAGCGTGACCTGTGCCCAATGCAGCATGACCTGTGCCCAATGCAGCGTGACCTGTGCCCCATGCAGCGTGACCTGTGCCCCATACAGCGTGACCTGTGCATCATACAGCCTGGTTTGCCTGTGCCCTATACAGCCTCACCTATGCAGAGGAAGAGGCAAGCCACCCGGATCAGCTGAGAGCGGGATTGCCCACTGTAATAGCTTTCATTTAAATTTCCCGTCTTCCCGGGGCTCATTGTCACATAGCCCCACCTCTTGGCCCGACGCCTTTAATGACGTCACATGTCCCGCATTGGATCGGCGTTCTGTCTATCAAAGGCGCCGGGCCAAGAGGTGGAGCTATGTGACGTGAGCCCTGGGAACACTGGAAGTTCTAATGAAAGCTATTACATCGGGCAATTCAGCTCTCTGCTGATATGGACAGCTCGCCTCTTTCTCTCCTCTGGCTGGGAGACTGTGCCGGCGGTGCTCTCATCCTCACCGGGCCCCACTCGGCTGCGGGCCCCATAGCGCCCGCATGGGTCGCTATGGTAGTAGTTACGCCCCTGGTTCCTAATTATTTGACCTGTACTCGTGGCAGACACATGCCATCCTGGGAGTGAAATACGTACCACTCATAGAAAAGAATAGAAGCCGATCACTATCTATCTACAGCAATTGATGTAGTTTAGCTGCAAATAAACATATTTATGTGTAAGTCAGTATTCTTCATTCAGTAAGATACTCTACAGGATTCTGGTACTATTATGGCCATCGCTAGTGAATGTGTTGTCATGAGACCCTGCTGTGCAAAGAGAGGCACCAGCAGACCTTAAAGTGTTACTAAACCCACAAGAGTAAATCAGTCTGTATATACAGTAAAGCATGCTTCTTATACTCACTGTGGAGCCTAAGGGGTTAATCCTTTGCATTGTGTATAAAGGCTGTGGGATCCTGTCTTCTCTGATCCTCCCCTTCTTTAAAGAGGAACTGCAGTCTGCTCACATAATTTATAATAAAACACCTTTGCCATTCTGAAGCTTCCCTCCAACCACTTTGCATATTATTTTATATATGCTGTGATTCTGTACCTGCCAAATATGCTGCAGAAATCTCCCTCCACTAAGTCTGGCTGCAATCATTTTAACTGTGGGCACCTAAAGCTGCTGCTTGTTCACTTTCTGGGTTTACACAGACACACAGAGGCACACCTCCAGCTCTGCAGCTCCCATTGGCCCTTTTATGACTCATCCCCCTCCCTTCCTGGCACAAGAGTGAGAGAGAGCTGTGCATGATGTCATAAGCCTAGGCTTTTTACCAGACAAGAAATAGGAAGTGGGCTATATAAGGTATTTACTGGCAGAAAAAAATTTGTTTTACAATCCAAAGTTAAAACAACAAGGGCAGAAAATTTAATAGATGGAAAGTTGAAAAAATGACTGAAGTTCTGCTTTAACTGACTCCAACCCATCTCTCGATAGAACAGAGAATTTGGAGTCAGGCTACACATGCTCAGTTTGGTGCGTATTGCTAAATATTTTTTTTTCTTGGGAGAGTGCATGTAATCAGTACAGGGCCAATCAGTACTGTCCAGACAGAGGATCAGGGGAGAATGAAAACTCCTCCTACAAGCCTAAGCAGACACTGATACAAGTCACAAGACTCCTATATACTGCTAATGAGAAAAGGTATTTAGCAGTTTATATTAAAGCGGGATTCCGGCCAGCGAATTTTTTTTTTTAAAGTCAGCAGCTACAAACACTGTAGCTGCTGACTTTAAAAGTAGACTTACCTGTCCTGGGTGCCCGCGATGTCAGCCTCCCAAGGCCGACCCGTTCCTCAGCTCTTGGGTCCCGGCACCGCCATCCTAAGTAAGGGAAACAGGCAGTGGAGCCTTGCGGCTTCACTGCCAGTTTCCTACTGCGCACGCACGAGCGGCGTGCCGCTTTGTGAATGGGACCCGATGTGTTGTGGGACACACACAGTTCTCACACCGCGCTCCATTCCCCAGAAGACAACGCGGGGAGCAGAAGACTGAAGATCACCGCGGTGTAGGAAGAGGCAGATTATGAAGACTGCCTAGCAACAGCCATTTCACGTAAGTAAAAAAATGTTTTTTTCCTCCATTTTTTTAGGTATTTTTTCATGCATTTTTTTTTTTAAGGGTGGACCTCCACTTTAACTCAAGCTATTGCATTTCCATGGTTTGTGTACTGTGGGAGACCAGATATAGTGAATGAATGGTCCTGGGTTTAATAACACTTTAACTGCATCTGAAAGAAAAATAGTTCCTGTTTATTGGAGTCTCCCTTTTTTCCCAATGGAAACATAAAAAGATACTTCCATCTTAGTCATTTTACAGCATATACATAAGTAGTATTTTTTTTAACAAGTAGAATATATTTCTTGAACATCCCAACCCATTTCCCATTCTCTAACAGCACGAGTTAGCAGTGCTGCATGCAAATTTCTACTGTCAATCTCTGTTGATACAATTTCAGACTCAGGAGATAGCCTTCTTCTCTGTGTGATGGATTCCTTTATAGTGACAAAAAAAGCCCTCTGCTTCTGGAAGTTTTCAGAAATGTAGCTGAAAATCAGAAGATTAGTGGAACTATCAGTGCAGAGTGGAGCTTGTCATGTCAACCTCTGGGCATTGCGCTCAGAGCATTGGGATAATTTTCTAGAAGAATTAGAACAAATATCTGAGCTGGTGTGTGCTTCTAAGGTAAATTATACCAGCTATGTATTTTAACTAGATAATTTCAACTGTACATAGAAAAAGGCAACACAATTCTGCTGAGAAATAGAGATATTGACTGTAATACTTTGGGGGTTATTTACTAAAGTAAACTCCGCTTTGCACTGCAAGTGCACTTGGAAGTAAAGTCACTGTAGATCCGAGGGGGACATGCAAGGAAAATAAAAAACAGCATTTTAGCTTGCACATGATTGGATGATAAAATCAGCAGAGCTTCCACTCATTTCAGATCTACCCCTTAGATTTAGAGCGACTGCACTTCCAAGTGCACTTGCAGTGCAAAGTGGATTTGCCTTTCGTAAATAACCCCCTTTGTTTGCAAATGAACTATGAATGAGTTGATATAAAGTAAACCAGCAATAGGGACAGTGTGATTGTAACTGTGAAATTATCAACCATAAAACCCTAGCAGGTCTGTAGATCATTTACAGTATTATCATAAATGTGAAGCTTCAGCTGAATGCACAGTTAAAATATATACAGAATATGCCTTTTTAATAATAATTAGGTAATTTTCTGATTTACAGTGATATTAAACCCAAAACCAAAAATGTATTATATTGCAGCTTGCCAATCATTAGATGTGGTGGCTGCACCAGCTTTCTTTTCTTTGCCCCCCCCCCCCCCTGTTCTCACCTGGTGATCTGTTTCATTTGTTTTGTTATTAAATGTTTCCCGAAGAAAAAAAAGGAACAATACAGAGCAGAGCAGCAAACGATCCTTACATAGCTCTGTGCATACAACAAAGTACTGTAGATACACAAAAAGGAGAACATAGAGGGAATGTGACAAATGGGATGAACAAACTATGAGGTCCCATATAATCCCAAACAAATAGGAGGATAAAAACATATGATGGGTAGCTACATAATACAGACCAATGACACCATAATAAATGGAAGAAATCTATCATGAAAGACATCTTGTCAGATCTGCCTATTATATACATGAGATCCATGAGGTCTAAATCAATAATCATCAATAATACATAACCTCTATGAAGTGGTCTGCAAAATGGTAGAGCATTTTACTTGTGCTATGAAATATCAGAAGTTCTTTCCATTGTCAGACATCACCTGGTGATCTGGCCAGTAACACACCTCCTGTATTGGTGAGACACAACTCTGGAGGAATGAGAACATGAGGCACAATGGACAACAGCATTGTCAGTCTGGGGGGAGGGTAGTGTTAAATGTACTAGCAGATTTGGATACACTAAACAAACCGAAGCCAGTCTCCAACTCACACTTTATAATCAGTTACAGCAAAAATTTTTTTCCTTTTGGCATAAAAATTTTGCATTAATAAATAAAAGCTGATCATTTTAATCACCTCCCCCCCACCAGTGTTCAGAGCTTTGTCTCACCAATATAAACTGATACATTCTGCTGGAGAGCTTAAAGTGTTACTAAACCCAGGACCCTGGAAATGCAATAATTTTAGTAAATATAAACTGCTAAATACATTTACTAATTAGTAGTTAAGTTAGAGCAGCCTTGTGACTTCTATCAGTGTCTGGTTAAAGCTTGTAGGAGGAGATTGTATTCTCCCCTGATTGTCCTATGGAGGCTGCAGAACCCCTGACCATCTGTCTGGACAGTGCTGGTTGGCCCTGTGCTGATCACATGCACCCTTGCAAGAAAAAAAAATCCTCTAGCAATACACACCAAACTGAGCATGTGCAGCCTTACCCCCAAGGCTCTGTAGGAGATGGATTGGGGACTGTGGAAGAAGGGGAGGATCAGAGAAGACAGGATCAAAAAGCCTTTTTACACAATGCAGAGGATTAACCCCTTATGTTCCACAGTGAGTATAACAAGCATGCTTGACTGCATATACAGACTGATTGTACTGTTGTGGGTTTAGTAACACTTTAGGATTTTGAAAAACAACATACTTGCTGGCAGAATCACCCTATAAAAATAGAAGAAAGAAAGCCTAAAAAGGGAAACCAATTCAGCCATCACATCTAATCAGTGTTAAGCTGCAATATAGTAAATGTTTGCTTTTGGGTTTAATACTTTTTCCACAATGTACAGCCAGACAATGCCTGATTGAACAATTTATCTTCTTGGTTTAGCAATGTAGCTTTTTGAGTCAGCTCTTTACCTACAGCCTTTTTATTGGACAAATAGATCAACCTTTTAACATTATCAATTCTTACGGTGAGCAGGAGGGATGGAGATGCACATGATTTCCCATCCTCCAATTAAAGAACATCTTGTAATCTGTTAAAAAACAAGGCTTCCTGTGAATGAGCATGGAGTGACCGAAGTCCTTTACTGCTTTATAGCTGCTGTTCATATGCCTGCAGCACTCTGAACTCTAGCAGAGCTTGCTTGTAGTGAGATTTGATTTTACTACTATACAACAGCATTGCCCACAGAGCATTCCTATAACATTTTTTTCTACATTGCTGGTGCAAGATTTACAATAACTTTTTTCTTGGAGTTGGGCTTTAAAAAAAGGAACAAAAAGATGCTACTTTTTGACATTCATACTTGGTGACTGTTATGCCATGTACACACAAGCGGAGTGTCCGACAGAAAAAGTCAGACGGAGGTTTTTCATCGTATATACCGATCGTGTGTAGGTCTCATCAGACTTTTTTTTTTCGAAAAATCTAAAGGACCTAGAAATGGAACATGTTCTAAATCTTTTCGACTGACTCAATTCCTATTGAGAAAAACGCTCGTCTGTACGCTGGTCCGACAGACCAAAAAAGACGCATGCTCTGAAGCAAGTACGAGACGGAAGCTATTGGCTACTAGATATTGAACTTCCTTTTTCTAGTCTCGTCATAAGTGTTGTACGTCACCGCGTTCTGGACGGTCGGACTTTGGGTTGACCGTGTGTAGGCAAGATCGTTTGAATGGAATTCCGTTGGAGAAACCGTCGGAGTTTATTACGACAGCTAAACCGGTCATGTGTACGCGTCATTACTCTCTTTCACTCTGGCTTCCAGTTCTCAAGACTTGGGGTTAAAGTCAGGTTAAAAATTTGTGGCAGCAACAAGCATTTGTCATTTGTCTTTACTGCTGATGGGAGACTGCTGTGCCTCCAGATTTCATCCAGTGATTTAGAAGCATTAGTGTTACCATGCTAGCCGTTAATAAAACAAATTAATTGTTTTTGAACCCCTGCTGGGTTTTTGTTACTGTCTGTGTCCCTACTACCATATTTGTCCCGTGACCAGTGTCATCAGGAGAGAACATGTTGGTAAATACAAAATCTACTGGTTATTAGTAGAATAGGCAATGCAGGGAAGTCTTCCAATGGAAATACCTTCTTTGGTGACAACTGTCTTATAAGGAATTTCTCCTCACTTTGGAGAGGTTCACTTTCCGTTGTGTCTCTGGGTCATGATGATGTGAGGGGAAATCTTGTCAGCTAAACGGGATTCTGACCATTTCTTATGGTATCCAATATAAGGTTTGACTGGAGATACACTTTAAAGTGATACAATTTGATGACTATCTGGTTTACTAAATAGTAAAATCAAAGACTTCAGGTCAAGATCAAGGATTCTTCTTGTAGTCAAAAACAAAAACTGGTCCTTTAGCTACCTTTTTTTGATATAGCACTGCCAATTTTAATGTTCTTGATTGCCCTTCCTCATGATCTCTAAATCCTGCACATGTATACTGTAACATTTGGTTAAAGCATTGACAAGATAAAAAAATCTCTACCGCTACTACCACCTTTGCTTCAGGGCTCCTTTAGATTAACTAGCTGTCAGCATTAATAGGAGGGGCAGCTGGGCATCTACATTTGGACCAGGCCAACACCTGTATTATGTACTGTAGCTCTGTTATTGTGATAACAATTGCTGCGAACTGCATATTTCAGCATATTTCAGTATATCTCTTACATGTCGAAAACACTGTTCAGGCTGTGCATGCAGAATAAAGTTTTCAATACAAATAATTTAGGATTCCACAGATTTTTAAGGGACATGGGGAATTTGAAAAACATTCATTATCATGCAATGGGGTGACCTTTATTTTGGGGACCTTTTAATATGCATATACAGTTCCTTAAATCAGAGATAAGGAGGTTTTCCTGGCTAAAATGGGTTTGTGCCTTTTAATGCCTATCCATAGGCAGAATTCTAACATGTACATCTGTGTACTGGTTGAAAGGTTTAGGAAAATAAAGAGGAGTTAATCTGTATTTTGCTTTGAGGATGCATAATTCTTTAGAATTAGCCCTGCCTATAATGTGCAAAGTAAATGCTGGTTAATTTGAGTTTACTTTAATAAATACCCATCAAGGGTATTTGAAAGGTTTCATTTAAAATAAATATTTTTTACTGAATGGTATATCCACATTTTTTTTTCTTAGCCTTAGCGAAAAAACCATATGTAATAAATATAGGAAAACCTACAAAAAATACTTGCACGTTGTACAATGTATTGGAGAATAATACCAGCAATCCCATGTCTCTGTAGAGAATGTTATTGAATAGCAAGTGTGGAAAATCACATTGAATTATGCATACTAAGATGGCATTGTTAATGAAGATTAGCTGGAATTAAATTCCTCTAAATACAATTAATACAGCCTTTGGCTACAATGTGGATGTTATTTTCTCTTTTTAAGTGGGCTATGCTCCATTACAAATCTGATTTCTATGCTGCTGTTTAACACTTTCCAGTAATTATTAGAATCCTTACATATGCTGACAATCAAATAAAAAGGCCATTACAGGTAAAACAAAGGGTAGGCTGATGGTGAACGACTTAATTTATCATTGTCAGATAGCTACCTCAGATGGTTTAATTATCAAACTCGGGAAATATTACACAACTTCTCATTATATCTGTACATGAGCAATGAGTGGGCAGATTGGTTATTAATAACATTGATTTACTAAAAGAATTGAGGATTTTTACACAATACAATGTGTGAATATTTACTTCAATTGTTCAATTTTGTAAAAAGCAAATCCCTGTTTAATTATTTCATATTTTATCAATCGAATATTAAAGGTGAACAGAAATATGCTTTTCATATGATTAGATAACTGAAGTTAAAGCGGAGTTCCAACTACAATCAATAATTTTTTTTTTAAACCTTTCATAAGTGTTTACAATGGCATTGTTACACTCACATCTTCTGTATAATTTGTCCCCCGATGTCCGGTTTCATCAGTTAAAAGAACTTTGATAATGCAGTGGTGACCGTTTTCCCACAAGCATGTTCCGGGATACGGTGCTGCTGAGCGACCAGCATGCACCGCCCGTTCTCTCCCCAATCTCGCGCATGCGCATTGAGCTATTCTCGCAGCGCTGTCAACTACTAGGTTGCCATCACAACGGGCGTCAGCGTCGTAAGTGCCAGCCCCATTGTGATGGCAACAAAGCCCTCTGCGCTGCCCATTGACTCCTGGGAAATGATGACACACATCTCCCAGGAGCAGTAGCGAGCGGAGGCGCCGAGGGAAATGACGTAAGGAGCCTAGGAGAGGAAGGAGGAAGATTTCAAGGGACCACATTGCAACAGGCATTAAGAGGTGAGTAAAAAAAAAAAATGTCCAAAAAATTTTTTTTTATATTATTTCATGCACAGTAATGCCTTATTTTTTTTTTTTTGGGTGGAACTCCACTTTAATAGTCACACAATTTATTGTGTGGAGATTCTAAACTCTGTTAGTAAAATGACCAACTGTGTCTATTGATTAATTAGATGGCTGGCACACAGAAGTATACACAGTAAGGGGTGAATAGTTCCTTTAAGGGTGCTATGAGTGTTCTGTAGTGTGGTGAGTAGGGATCTATATATCTGAATCCTTTCAGTGGATCTGATCGTCAAGATTCCTTTTAGAATGAGTGATTATAGCATTAGTAGTAATGCTGTATGTAGAACCCCAGCATTGGGGATACTAAAGGCAAGTGCACTTCAAGTGCACTTGAACGTGCACTGAAAGTGCCCTTGGAAGTAAAGTTGCTGTAGATCCGAGGGGGGGTATGCAAGGAAAATAAAAAAAACAGCATTTTAGGTTGCACATGATTGGATGACAAAATCTGCAGAGCTTTCCCTCATTTCAGATGTAGCCCTTAGATTTAGAGCGATTGCACTTCCAAGTGCACTTTCAGTTCACTTCCAAGTGCACTTGCAGTGCACTTGTAGTGCAAAGTGTATTTGCCTTTCGTAAATAACCCCCATTGCCTCTTTCAGAGGGAAGGCTGAACAGAGGCCAAAATGTATTACCTGTGGGACAGCAATTCAGAAAGATTGTTTGTAAGCTTGGATCTGAGTGTGGACTGTACCTTCTGTAAAGTACCTGATAAGTAGATTGCCAAAAGAGGACCTTTTTCTGATCTCTGGTTGTTAACCCTTTAAAACTGTCCCTGCCAGTTACTGCTCTTTAAAAGCCCTGATTATCTCATTGTTACACTTAGGCTGGCCATACATTATACAATTTTCTTGTTCAATTTCCTTTAGATTTACCTTCAACTATGTAGTGCAAGGACCTGCATGATTGCATATAAATTGAAAGTGTTTAGGTTTGACCTCCTATTATATGGTTTTGGTAAATCTAAAGAAAATTGTATAGTGTATGGCCAGCCTTAGGCTCTCTTATGCATCACATGCACATTATTATGCACAAGGAAGCATAGGACCATACTTGCTCCTGACAAGGTTGGAAAGAAGCTTTAGCTTGAAATATACTACTTGGTTGCCAACTACTTCCACCAGTTCCTACAGCATAACATAGCCAGAGATCATCCAGCACACACTAATAAACCACCAGTTATCTATGGACCACAAACTGAAAAATTCAAAGCCCTATAATACCCAAATTATATAGGCTTTACAAACTGATATTTGACATTTGAGAACTTTAAACTGTGATGGCTGGTGAACACCAACAGCTATGTTAGAAAGCAGTGCACTGTGTTGTCCTCTGCAAACAGCACGTCAAATTGTTACCTTTTTATTTTCAAACTCGATTGCATTGTGATGTGGAGTACTGCATCACAACACTCTGCAGTGAAAAACGTACGGAACTGACTTGATTGTACAAAAGGCAATTTACCTTGTCTTTGTGTTGGGACTACAATGGAACAAGCTGACCAGTGCAATACAACACACCTAGTATGAAAGGATCCTAAATCTGCATTAAAATAATTTTTATAATTTTTGTTTCTAAAGACCGCTCTTAGCAGCTTTTCAGATATAAGTGAGTACTTTTCATGCAGAGGTATCTGAACCACAAACCAGGTCAGAATATTTCTTTTTAGGTGCAGCTGTCTAAAATACTAGGCAGTTATACAATAACATAACTATTTTCCACAGTTGACCTATGTTGAAGATGGGATGAATGACTGTAAACTGAGTCCGAGCATAGGAAAGACGGCTTTCACTGCAAACTTGCAATCATCTCCACGTGACACCTCTGCCTACCGTGTATTATCATCATACAGACATTGATACACAGTAGGCAGAGAACTGTCTGAGATCTAGTCCTACTGAACAGAGGAATGCTAACAAGCAGTGTGTATTCTGGATATTTGAGGAATAGGAGTAACGGGTTGTGGAAATATTTTAGTATTTATTTATAATCAAAATTGAAGATTCACTAGCATATAGGGAACCTTTTTAAAAAATGAAACCCACTGATAGGTAGGGTTTTTAAGACAGAAGAGAGCAAGTTATTCTCTTCTGTCATAAACCCTTCTCTATACTTGTCAGCGGTAATAAAAACTGGGATGAACAGTGACGCTAGACCAATGATGGTGTGACACCTGGATGCAAATTATATATATAGGTATATATATATATATATCTATATCTATATATCTAGATCTAGATATATAGATATAGATATATATATATATATATATATATGCAAAATTATGAATTTGTATACTGGATGAATAGTCCATTTTAGTCCATAACGTACTTCTGTCAGCACCTGGAGGCAGCACCGTTAGAGCGAAGGAGTAGATTCTGTGGGTAAAGGTAGAACAGAGGGACACCAAACTAAGTGCAGTATTATCACAGATTTAATGGTAAAAGCAAATTAGCAACTCACAAAATGGCAGAATAAGGTAGGCATACGTGTTGTAATCGCCAGTCCTGGAGTCTGTTTACAGTGTCTAGATGGCCTATAGCCACCACGAGCACGGATGATATGTGTAAGAGGTATCCAGGGATCCGAACCAGGAAGCAGGAAGATGCTGATCACAGCCGTGACCAGTGTGGACCGCAAGATGGCGCCAGGCCGGACGGGATGTCACAGCAAGCAGATAATTGGCGTTCAAAGGTGAAAGAGCTGGTAATGCATTTCAAAGCCAAAGCTTCTTCTTCAGACTGGTCTGATGAAAAAGCTTTGGCTTCATAATGCATTAGCACCTGCTTCCTGGTTTGGATCCCTGGATACCCCCCATACACATGATCCATACTCGTGGCGGCTATAGGCCATCCAGATGCTGTTAACAGACTCCAGGACTGGCGATTACAACACATATGCCTCTGATCTGCTATTTTGTGAGTTGCTAATTTCCTTTTCCATTAAATCTGTGATAATTCTGCACTTAGTTTGGCACCCCCTGTTCTTCCTTTTGTCAGCGGTAATGTACACTAAGCTGTACATGCACAGCTCAGCACACATTTATGGTACTGCTCTGTGCCAGGGTTGCCAACTGTCAGTAAATTTACGAACAGTTTCTAAAATCCTTAATGTTTGCATCTGTCCAAGAATGTCTGTTCTGAACTTGCAGTTTTTCAGATGCCTTTTGTTCGATGTCACTAACCCATTATGGCATCCTTTGGAGCTACCATTGTGAGCATGTTCCTGCATACATTCACACATCTTTCTAAAAAGCCTAGAGCAGCACGCTGCATCCCCGCTTCTCTCTCCTCCCTCCTCTTGTCTCCATGCCACTCCTCCACTCTTTACTCCTTCCTCCTCCCGTCTTCTAAGCACACGGGCCTATATACTGTGGAATGTTTCCCTGATTTATAGTAGTTGTCGAAATGTAAAAAGTGTTTAGTTCTACTTTAATTATAGTTAACAATTGGTAGTCCATTTGAAATTTGCAACATAATATTTTGATGCTCTATTGGCAGCTGCATAGGATAACCAAGAAAAAAAGTGGATGACTTTATTTCAGCTGAGAATATTTCTGGACAGAAAACACAAAAGCAATCTACGTTGTCAATATTTGTATAAATTATTGCTGAGTGAACATATTTCAAAGGCAACACAACTGGAGAATTTGTTTATTAGAAGAGAGGGAAAGCTTATTTTTTGGTATAGAAGACCGCAAATAGCCAGTCTCTTAAGTTGAGATCATACTGCAGAAAATCTGATCTTGCACAATTTTAGATGAAATCAGAATTTCCATTACAGTGGTCTGTTCAGCCACAGCTATTTTGTTACTGACACAGTAAAAAAAATGGAGTCTGGGAAATCATTCAAGTAAAACACTTCACTGTCCTCTGCTGTATTTTAACCTAATTTAAACATTACAGCTCAAAGCTGAAATCTGTCTTAAAAGCACTCAAACACATATCATGGGGCATTCATTTTACTAGGAAAACGTCCTTCGCTTTAAATAAAATCTTTCTTTCTGATGAAACAAAAGAAGGGCGGGAATCGTCAGCCTGAAAAGTACTGCTTTAAGCTAATAAAATGTAATATTATAATCTAGTACAGTAATTTAGCTGTGTGGAAACTTGGCATTTACATTATTTAACCAAAGACATCTTGGCTGCTTTTCCTGTCACTTTCACTCAGAATTTATTATAGGAATCAGACGGGAACTCTCAACAAACAAGTTCAAGGCGTAGTTTCTCATAAATTTGTATCAAACTTCAAAAAAATAAAAAAGAAGTTCAAGAAAAACATCCTAGAGATGAAAATCTGCATACATTTCAAAATATTCCCAAAGCAGTTTAAAGGAATAAACCACAGTTTTTCTTGTCTAATGTAAGGATTAGCAGGATAAGTGTGTAAACACATTATTGGTATAAATATTTTACTATAGGTTTTTAAATATGGAAAATACTTATGAGTGTGGTGAGCTTTAGAAATAGATTTTTCAGTGACTTGCTGTGTTTCTCAGAGTGTAGAAGTGGCCAAACACTTTCAGATTGTACCATCTACTTTAGATTTACCATCGGCTACTGTATGTAGCGAAAGGTCTTGTCTGATTTGATTCAAATGCAATAAGTTGCTTAGGTTTGTCCTCACATTATATGGTTTTGGTAAGACTAAAGAATGTTGTACAGAGATTGTACAATCAGATTTTATAGTGTATGGCCAGCTTAATGGGTTTTGCCATAGCACAAAACTGTAAAATATTTTTCTGGCTCATTTGTTTTTTTTAAATTTTACATAGGTAAGTTCATGTAATTTTTTTTACAGAGCAAAAGTCACCTTGTCCAGCTCATAAATACACTATATTACCAAAAGTATTGGGATGCCTGCCTTTACATGCCAATGAATTTTAATGGCATCCCAGTCTTAGTCCGTAGGGTTCAATATTCAGTTGGCCCACCCTTTGCAGCTATAACAGCTTCAACTCCTCTGGGAAGGCTGACTACAAGGTTTAGGAGTGTCCATAAAGACATGAATGAGCGAGTTTGGGGTGGAGGAACTTGACAGGCCTGCACAGAGTCCTGACCTCAACCCAATAGAACACCTTTGGGATGAATTAGAGTGAAGACTGCGAGCCAGGCCTTCTCGTCCTCGCCTTACAAATGCGCTTTTGGATGAATGGTCAAACATTCCCATAGACACACTCCTAAACCTTGTGGAAAGCCTTCCCAGAAGAGTTGAAGCTGTTATAGCTGCAATATTGAACACTACGGACTAAGACTGGGATGCCATTAACCACTTGCCAAACGCCCCACGTACATATACTGAGGGGCGGCGGCTCCTACAGGTGAAATCACGTACCTGTACGTGATTGCCTCTTCCAGGTTTGTGGCACTCACATGTGCCGCTGGTGACCAGCTCCCGCTGTAATTGCACACAGCGGGAGCCAATCAGTGGGTCCGCACGGACCCGATTGTCTGCCGGGAAACGCTGATCGTTCCCGGCAGAGGCAGAATGGTGGTCTGCCCATGTAAACAAGGCAGATCGGCATTCTGTGACAAGAGAAAAAAATGATCCTCTGCTAAGCAGGACACAAATCTCTGTCTTCCCATAGTACAAGCACCCCCACACAGTTAGAAAGCACTTCCTAGGGATGCATGTAACCCTTTGATCACCCCTGAAGTTAACCCCTTCCCTGCCAGTGTCATTACAGTGACAGTGCATATTTTTTAGCACTGATCACTGTACTGGTGTCACTGGTCCCCAAAAAGTGTCACTTAGTGTCCGATTTGTCCGCTGCAATGTCACATTCCCACTATAAGTCACTGATCACCACCATTACTAGTAAAAATAAATAAAATTCCATAAAAACATTCCATAGTTTGTAGACGCTATAACTTTTGTGCAAACCAATTAATATTCGCTTATTGGGATTTTTTTTAACAAAAACACATAGCAGAATACATATTGTCCTAAACTGATCAATAAATTAAATTACATTTTTTTACTGAGTGTATTTTATAACAGAAAGTAAAAAATATAGGTTTTTTTTTCAAAATTGTCGATCTTTTTTGTTTATAGCGCAAAAAATAAAAGCCACAGGTGTGATCAAATACCACCAAAAGAAAGCTCTATTTGTGGGAAAAAAAGGACATACATTTTTGTTTGGGTACAGTGTCGCACGACTGCGCAATTGTCAGTTAAATTAATGCAGTGCCGTATTGCAAAAAATGGCCTGGTCATGAAGGGAGGTAAATCCTTCCGGGGCTGAAGTAAGTAAAGTTCATGTGTGTGTAAAGGTAGGCATCCCCATACTGATCATTAACAATCTCATTTTTAGCATTCATAGTATGTCTAGTTGAAAAGGTCACAAAAAACTAATTCTATTCTTTAGTAACTAATGCTACTAAACCCAGAACCTGCATTCACTATATCAGGTCCCCCACAGAACATGGAAATGCAATCATTTTAATGAATATAAAATGATGAATACCTTTGCTCATCAGCAGTATATAGGAAAGCTTGTAGGAGGAGTTTTCAATCTCCCCTGATCCTCTGTCTGGACATGTCTGGACAGTGCTGATTGGCCCTGTGCTGATCACATACATCCTCCTATGAAAAAAATAACTCTCTAGCAATACACACCAAACTGGGCATGTGCAGCCCATCCCCTGGCTCTGCAAAGATCAGGTTATTTTTTGGAGACAGTGGAAGAAGAGGAGGATTAGTAGGACAGGATGAAACAGCCTTTATACACAATGCAAACGATGAACCCATTAGGTTCCACAGTGAGTATAACAAGCATGCTTTACTACATATACAGACTGATTTTACTGTTGTGAGCTTAGTAACACTTTAAAGACAATACCTACCACTGGGGCGCACTTAGTGTGGTGCATTCTCTTTAGCCTACAGGAAACCATTCCTGTTGTTTGAATTTGCCTAAAGGTTCTTAGTCCACACCTAAACAATGGTGATGTTATGGTTTCCTTTTGAACTTTTTAAACTGTCTTTTAGGGCTCATTCATAGGGCACATGTGTATTTTCTCTACGGAATGCTTGTTCTTGCTGGCAAAGCTAGAAAAAGATCCTGTGTAAATTATTCACATAAAGTGCTTGTGTTTAGACTTGCTTAAATGCATTTAGCCCTGTACAATTCTTCTAGTAACTTTAAGCATTACACATGTTAGCATGAATATACATATAAAATATGCAAATATGTACATATCTGGGTGCAGCTGTGTTAAATTTTATTTTTGTACGCTACGTCATACACATTTTTTTTGGAGACACGGCTGTGTGTATGGGCCCATTAATTCCTACGGTGCTGTTTTTAGATGACACCAGTGTGAATGAGCCCTCATAGATATTGTAGTAGCTTATTGTAGCCTACAGAGGTAAGCATTCCCTAGATGTTTTTAGTCCAATGCTTTATAGTGAGTTCTCCATGTAAAAATCAGATTTGTTTCTTGCAGTGGGATATTCCCTGAGCTATGTACACCAAGGCTGAATAAACACTTGCTGACAGTATGTGCTCAGCTTTAACATATCAGGCCCTCGGAGTATTAGTGTGTTCCCTCCGAGGATGCTAGAGGAAGAAAAAAACCCAATTAATATGAAATATATAGCTAGTAAACATGATAAAATATCAACAGAATTTTAGGGGACCGCTGGATTTCATTCTCTTTGAAACCATTTATGTTACTGTGAAAATGTACAATCAATACACATAATTTAGGTTGCAAATGAACGAAAGAATGAAGTATGGCTTAGTAATATTCAGCCTTTAGATACGTGTTATACAATGAACAAGTGAGGTTTTATTTGATTTGTTGATATCTTTAAACAAACTGGGATTGTTTGGCATCTTCAAACACGCTGTGGTCAAAAAACAACAGAAAAAAATAAACATTCAGGACCAGGGCCAGCTCCAGACAGATCAGCTTTCTATAGACTGTGGAGATGTGAAGATGTGCAGCTGGTTTCTCCTCTTTTGAAGCAATAGTACAGTAGCTGATACAAGCAAGACTCTTAAAGCCCAACACTGGGCAACTAAAAAATGATTCCTTGCAGTGGGGCTGTGATCTAGAGGGAAAAAAATAAATAATTACTTACCTGATCCTCCATTCCTCCCCACAGCTAGACCAGTCCCCGCAACTTCTTCTCCCTCATACTCCAGTGATCTAAGGTCCTGATATTATCAAGACCAAAGCGGGATCCATAGATCTGCTATGCATGTGATGATCCTGAAGAACAGTCCACCGCCAGAGTATGGGGGAGTGCCTTCTGCCAGGGAGTGGAGGATCAAGCAAGAAACATTGTTTCTCTCCACTAGACAAAACAAACTATTGAAGTGATACTAAAGTCTTGTTTTTGTTTGTTAAAAAAAAAAAAAAAACATGTTATATTTATCCCCTCTGAGTACTAGTTTTGCACAGAGCAGCCCGGATCCTCCTCTTCTCAGGTCCCTCTTTAGCGCTCCTGGTCCCTCCTTCCTGCTGAGTGCCCCCACAGCAAGCGGCTTGCTATGGGGGCACCCGAGCCAAGTCACAGCTCCGTGTGTCCATTCAGACATGGAGCTGTGGCCTGCCCCACCCCCTCTCTCCTCATCGGCTCACTGACTTTGATTGACAGCAGCGGGCTCCAATGGTGCTTCACTGCTGTCTCAGCCAATGAGGAGAGAGAGTCCCGGACAGCCGAGTCTCTTGTGGAACATCGCTGGATTGAGATGGGCTCAGGTAAGTATTGGGGCGACTGAGGGAGGCTGATGCACACAGAAGGCTTTTTATCTTAATGCATAGAATGCATTAAGATAAAAAAAAACTTCTGCCTTTACAAAAACTTTAAGATGATCAATTAAATAGTCCATTAATACTTTAGTTAGCAAACTAAACTGACCTTGAAGTTTTCCTTCACCATACTGCTAAATAGCATGTTAGCCTTGTTAATAGTTATACTTATTTATTCATTAAAGGGAGACGGTCATGGGAGGGTTCATTCACACACAGTTTTCTGCACTGGAACAACGCAGGTCACCACTAGGGCACATTGAAAGCAACTGTTATGTTCCATTAACATTGCAATGCAGCTGGAAAGTGTGGCGAGCTATGGTAAAATGCAGAAATGTAGCATTTTACCGCAGAGCATTGGAAGGAACTGCATATCACCAGACCACTGTGCACCATCCTGCAGTGCGGAGACTTAAATGATATGTCACTTTGTGGATCTTCAAATAAAGTAAAAAAAAGAAAGAAAAAGTTAACAGTGCGGTGCATTGAAAGACACATCACACTGCAGCCCCAGGCCCTGAACTGACAGTAGTCTGCATGCCAAGACCGAGTGTTTTAGCATGAAATTCTGTATAAACAAGCCCTAATGGAGGCTGCGGTTACTGAATTTCGAGAATGCTGGTTCCCCATCTGTCATTCTGACTTCAACCCAAAACTAGTATAGAGATATGTTGCTCTACCACTTTTCTCACACACATTTATGCTTGTTCCATGACTGCAATGGTGGCTACCATACTCCTCTCAAGAGCCTTTTTAAATGTAATTATTTAATTTGGGCCTTTTTCTGTTAGTTGAAAGAGCAAAGCCTTAAAGTCAGTCATTTCCATTGTTGCACTCATTTCCTTTTAGACATTTCCAATTATTTTTTAATGTGTCAATCACTAAGGTTCCATTCACACGCCATTCTGCCCGCGATTCAGAATCGTGGAAAAACGCAGGACACGTTTGCGATGCCATTATTTGGGGTTCCATTGAGAAATAATAGCATCACAAACGCATCTTGCGTTTTGCCACAGTTCTGAATCATGGACAGAATCATGGCTATTCCGGCTGCGATTCAAATTACCCAGGTGTGAATACTATATTTTTGTATCAAGGACTTGTATAGTGGGATTTGGGGCACTGATGGATATATTCATTGTGGCAGTGATGATATAAACATAGCGAATAGCATAGGCATTTTGATGGTATGATACAGATGCTTTGGTATGTTTATTTCAATACTAAAATGTAATCTTGAAATTTTACAAATATGACTTGGGAATAAGAGAGTGACAAACTGACAATAAATATTTTGATAATTGATTGTGACAGCCCTGATAAAGGGGTTTTATGTTTTGCCTAAATCACTGTATATTCTAGAAACCTCAATGTCAAAAGTATAGAGGGGTAAGGACAAATTATTACTGAAAAGATGATTCAAAGCAAAATCTAAATAAAAACATTTATTGAACAAAATGCCTAAAGATAGACTACTGTTGCCACTGTGATTTGTAGTGTTCATATTAACCCCATCATTGCATACATAAAATGAGTAAGCTGGTCACATCAGATGCCAAATTGTAGATATAGAGAAAAAAAAAGAAAAGAAAAATCAAGCCCAGCTATTTGCAGCATGACAGATCAGACTGATCAAGCTGAGAACCTTTTGTGTTGCTGAGGCTGTTTCCTAGCAACCAAAATCTGCAGCTGCCAGACTACAAATAACACGAGAATCACAGAAATTATGAATATGGTAAGGTGGGACTGCACAGCCTGTATATATATATATATATATATATATATATATATATATATATATATGCAGAAGCATCTAGTAAAGTGGTTGCTTTAAAGTAACCGTGTCCCACCAACTGAGCATATGATATAATAAGGCAGAGGTTACCTTGAAGGAGGACTGCATGTCACAATCAATTATATGCAGCTGAAATGGTATGCCAGAAAACAAGGAGAGAGGCACCTCTGAGTGTAGACATTTTAAAAACTTTAATGATACATAAGGTTATCAACTCACATTTGAGTAGTAAGTGTGAGCATGTGGGTCCCAACAAGGGACAACAGTCTGTTTGAAAAAGGAGCACGGCTTGCCGTAATATTGCTCACGAAATGCGTCGCATAACGTGTGACGTCATCCTCTGTTGCCATCCTTCCCATTGCTCCTCACGCCTCGCTCTGAGTCTTCCCACGGCAGCTGGCTTTTTCTCTACAGCGGTGGATTCCGATGCAGACAACGCCCGTGCGTGAAGGACCGAGGAAGTAGGATCGTCATCACCAGGACTCACCCTTGTTGGGACCCACATGCTCACACTTACTACTTAAATGTGAGTTGATAACCTTATGTATCATTAAAGTTTTTAAAACATCTACACTCAGAGGGGCCTCTCTCCTTGTTTTCTTGCAAGTGCTTTTGGAACCTGGTTTCTGTTCCTATATTAAAGCAGCCTTGAGCCTTTTATTTCCCATATGCTATTGACTACCTACATGGACTAATATAGACTGTGTATTTTATAACAGACTGTTTTGCCAATGGGATATTAATGGTTCTAAGTTTTTTGCGCCTTTACTTGTGTTTTTGAAATGATATGCGAATCTTGACTCTTCCTCATGCTTCCATGCCTCCTACCCCCCATGTTCTCTCTTGGCCAGGGAAATCCCCCGTTTTTCAATCAATACAGAGGCTCGGCCTGTGTAAAGGGGCAGGACCAAGCTAGACTTTTACAGCAAACATTGATTGTGTTTTTACTATGCTTTTATGTGGGGCTTAATAAAGAAAAAAGTGGCTAAAATATCCAAACCAAAAGTTTCTATTCATTATTAGGTGAGAATACAGTATCTTCACCAGGTAGGAAAAATAAAACAGCTAAAGAAGGCGGGGGGGGGGGGGGGGTATTCATATTTTCTCTGGAGTGGGGCTTTAAAGATTAAATCTGTTACTAAAATTTAAACTTTTATATTTTTACCAATATGACTTAGGAATTAGGGCAAACTATGTCCCATTTCAGGCATCATTTGAATAAACTCACACCCTCCCTCCCAGCCCCCAGCTTTACCAAAACAAACTGCCTTGTAGGTTGGGTTAGAGTGGGCTGAGAGTTTATTCATATTTTGCCTGCAGTGGGACTTTAAAGATATCTGTTGATGCACTTTATCGTATGCTCCGTCTGAAAGTTTGTAGATTTGTGACAGGTTTACCTAAAATATGCTAATTAAATTGGTTTAGCTGCAAAAAATATAAAAAAAAATAAAATTAAGAGTCACAATGTATCATACAATTTACTATCACAGAAGCTAAATTTGTTATCATTCGATCTGGATGCTATAGGTAGATAAGCAACCTTTGAAAAATCTGCTGCAGTAACCAGCTGCGGGATATTCCAAGACTCACAGCAGAAACTAATATCAAAAGGGTGCTATTTAGTTGAACTTGCCTGAATCCTCATCAGCAATTTACATTTTAATAATGATTTAATAATACAATCTTTATCTTTTTTTTTTTTTGTGCTAAAATGGTCCGATTTGTTCTCTCTTTCCTTGTTCAGAGTGCACTGTTGTGTTGAGCCACCAAAACCCTACTAGTGCTAGTGCTCTTATACACTGATAGGTACGTGTCAGTTAAAGCTGACATTCAAGTCATCAGATGTATACAGGAACACAGGCATCTATTTTTTAGTCATAGCTGCACTACCCCCCTACTGCATAAAGTCCAAATTTGTATCAGTAATCTGGTAATCTGGGTCCTCCTATAGTTCAGAAAACCGAGTAGAGCAATTCTTCATTTTCTGCTATAGGATCCTTGCTGCTTCTCGCATAGAGAAAAAATAGAGGCTACAAAACATACAATCACATCCCCATAAATTCTGAGTGAACTTTCAGGTAAAATCAGATAAGTACATTATAGGTGCATCAAAACAAAAAGGTGTGCAAAGACTTACAGTTCATTTTCTTTTGAGTGCAGTTCCAGAAGGAAAAAAATAATCCTGCCCCCTGCCAGGAAGCTGTAGAAAAGGTCCCCTGCCCTCTGTTCGACACACCCTGCATGCTGAGTCACAAGTAGAGCTTTTTCCAGTCTGCAGGGAGAGTCTGCTGATCGCAAGGCCTTAGATCCTTAGATCTGACCAGGGAGGGGGGCATACTGGTCCTCTTTAGTAAGACCACTGCTTCCAAACAGAGAGCAAGTTTTTTTTCAACAGCGTGCTGGCTTAGGGCAGGCTTTTCTACTCAGGCTGCTGTTGCTTGATTTAGTTAGCAGTTTGGATATAAGTAACAGACCCAACTAGTCGAACATTGGCGGAACAGGCAGAAGCAACACAGGTCAATATAATATGCGTAAGTTTCCTAAATCAGAAATTGGGAATATTTTATTTATTTTTTCTTTATGAGCAGCTCACTGTACGTATTGACTGAAGTTGCTCTTTTTATTGTTATTGAAGACAGAGGTATGTGACAATTAAAAACTAGGTTACTGTTTAACCATGACAGCTTTGATAAGATATTATTGGGAACACAAGAAAAGAACTAGGAAGGTTAGACAGCTTGAGGACAATGTATAACTAGTGGCTTTATCAACGCCTTGGAACATATTTCTGTCTGGAGATGTCTAGTCCTCTTTCAGATTGGCCCAAGATTTATTTGGTTACGATCTGAGTTTAGGTTGATCTATTTATTCATCTCTTAAAGTCTGTTACAGGAAAATGCTGGGCTGCATACATCAACATAGTTAATGACACTGACAGCTAATTTCAGTTTCTTAATTACTTATGTAAAAAAAAAAAAAAACACTTCTACTGCAGTCCAACAAGGTATTCCTCCAGATACATTGTGGGGTTGATTTACTAAAACTGGGGAGTGCAAAATCTGGTACAGCTCTGCACAAAAGCCAATCATCTTCCAGGTTTTTTTTTTTTTTAAAGTGATCGTAAGGGTTGATTTTTGTTTTTGTTTTTTTTTAATAACATATCATACTTACCTCCACTTTGCAGCTCGTTTTGCACAGAGTGGCCCCGAACCTGCTCTTCTGGGTTTCCCCGGTGGCTCTCGTGGCTTCTCCCCACATCAGATAACCCCCTGGGAGAAATGCTCACCCGGGGGATTACCTTGCGGGCACGCTCCTGAGTCCGGCATTCAGCGTCCATAGAGGCCGAATGCAGGACTCGCTCCCCCCCCACGTCATTGGATTTGATTGACAGCAGTGGGAGCCAATGGCTGCTATCAATCTGTCCAATCAAGAGCCGAGAACCCCGGGCAGAGAGACCGCGCGTTCCCGTGGGTCAAGTTTCCAGGGTTCAGGTAAGTAAAACGGGGGGGGGGGGGGGGGGGGGCGGTCACTGCCAGGTTATTTTTTTGTTTTTTTTTTTGCATTAAGGTGAAAAAACACGTAGATTTACAACCCCTTTAAAGTGAAAAGCTAAAGTTAGATGCTGATTGGCTACCATGCACATTTGCACCAGATTTTGCAGTCTCCTGTTTTAGTAAATCAAACCCTGTGCCCCAGGGCCACAATAGCAATGAAAGGGCCAACAGGTAAAACCACAGGGCTTGGTGGGGGGTACAGGTATCTGACACATCCAGACATATTGGGTGCTAAAGATTCTGCATGTAGCTATAGCTCTACAAATGAGTGATGATCAGTGGCATGGGCAGCAGGACAAGTAAGTATTAATACTCTCCTTTTGCAAGGCCTTTCTTTTGTTTTTTGGCAACAGAGTTACTTTAAAAAGACTGAAAAGAACCTATGAAAGGACATAAACATGTTAAAGTATAACTTTACCCAAACTGTAAAATGTAGCTTGTGATTATTAATTAACAAGAATTCAAAGTGCCTTTTTTGAATTCTACCTCTTGGCTCAAATGAAGCATAGACCATAGTGGCCCCTGTGATGATGTCACAGGGGGAAAGAGGATTTTTTCACCCTTACAGAAAGCAGAAAACAGAACTAATGTTTGTGCATAGTTGTGCTTCCATGAATTATTTATGATTGGATTGAGATCTACTTTACCTGTTTGAGACAGATTTTATAATTTCTCGCTGCATTGGATTTGGTATAACTACAGCCTTATGTTCATTTTATTCCTTCGTTATTGCATAAATATATTTTCTGAAGATGCCATAGCTATAAGTGACCAGTAATTATTTCTAAGTATTCATTGTTAACTCACAGCTGATGTAAAAGCCGTGTCTGTTTGTTTGCACCCTATGGGGCCACTCTATAAACCTCACACTCTTTCAGCCTCTGAATAAATATGCAGACGAGGGAACAAAGTCTTTGTTATCTACTCATTGCTTTTGACCTATATTATAGATTTGATAGTTCAACAGATGTGGAGACCTAAGATAATTGTGACCTTTGACATTGTATATACAGCTTATCCCTTCCCATCCTTGTTTGTAAACCATTGTCTGATTTTGTTCAGCATGCCGGCATTTGGTAAATGGGAGCTTTCCAATCTCTTTCAGAGAAAAAACAGTGATAGCTTTCAATTGCTGAGTCACCATCTGGTCAATGCTGGTGTTTATGTACAATGCCATGACCATTACTACCTTTAAATGGAGCAGGCTCTCAGGGTTACTATCCTGATTTTTACCTAACCTTTATTTACTACCTAGTGAATCTGACCTGGCTTAATGTTAGAGAAATTATACTTTAAATGTCAGTTATGAAAGACGCCATTTTGTTTATCATGGCCTAGAAATAAACTATAGATAATATGGAGTCAGCAATATGTAGACTCAGTAATATAAAAAGCTTGGATATGCAGTTTTTGCATATACAGGGGCTCCGCTACTTACAAACATCCAACTTACAAATGACTCCTACTTACAAACGGAGGGAGACAACAGGAAGGGAGAGGAAATCCACCCCTAGGAAGGGAAATTCACTCCTGTAAGAGTTAATATGGGGAAAAGGTGTCTTCACTGATGCTTTATCACCAATCCTTGTTTCCCTAATAACCCAAAATGTTCAAAATCCAATTGTCATTGGGACAGAAAGTGAGGTGAAATCTTCTGAAGAGGAGCACAGACAGCAAAACAAATGTTACAGGGGTGATGACCCTTCCCTATGTTATCTAAAAACTTAAAAATAGATTTTTTGGCTGGAGCTACACTTAAAAAATTTACCTGTTCCGACTTACAAACAGATTCAACTTAAGAACAAACCTAAAGTCCCTATCTTGTTTGTAACCCAGGGACCCCCTGTATCCTGTATTTTTATGTTGGCTTGGGGAGTTTTCAAGTCAGTATCCTGTAACCATTATTAGATGAAGATAACAGTCTGTAACAGACACTTCCACCTTTCCTGTTGCGTCCAGAATAAAGTTGAAAATACATGAGACTGGGCATGTTTTAAGACAGGAAAGGGGGGTGTGCAGGGCTTATAAAAAAGACACTAAGAGACTAAGGCCCAGACTACCATCTAGATGGGAGGGTAGTTGTGCCCTTACCCGACTGCTGCTTCCCTTTTATATAGTTCCTATGAGTGATGAATCAATGAAACTACCAGGTAAATACTTTTTTAAACGAATTAAGCGAGAAACACCACAAGGATCATTTCATAACCGAGTGTATATAGACGAAATTGGTGTTCCATGAGGAGTTCCAGATGAAATTAAAGAACAGAATCAAATAACAGCGGGACTCACCTCACTCTTCATATGAGTCCAGCCCAAAAAGAACGTCGACTGGATAAACTACATCTACTACAACCAGCAGAGGTTTGTGAATTACACCAGAGATGCTATCAAAGGCATAGCAGCACAATTGGACGCCACCTCTTTGACAGCGTGGCAGAACCGTATAGCGTTGGATATGTTGCTGGCAGAAAGGGGCGGGTTATGGAAATGTTCGGCACCTTCTGCTGCACTTTTATTCCAAACAATACGGCACCTGATGGAAGTATCACCAAAGCCTTACAAGGCCTACAAATGCTACCTGAAGAATTAGCTGAGAACTCTGGTGTAGAGAACCCCCTGACAAGACTCTTTGAAAAATGGTTGGTAAATGGGGTGATCTTGCAAAAAGTTTGCTTATCTCTATTGTCATGGCAACTGCAGTTCTTACATTGTGTGGATGTTGCTGCATTCCCTGTATTAGGGGAATTCTTCAAAGACTGATTGACACACCTTTAACAAAAACTATGCTCCTCCAGAGCGACACGGAACTATACTCGGAACCTGATGATGAATTTACAACTCTCGCTAAAGACTTATCTGTCTAAATGATAATACCTGGTAAAAATAAAAGAAACTGGATATTTGAAGTATTGACATTATTAGTATAAAAGGGGGGAGATGTTAGAGAAATTATACTTTAAATGTCAGTTATGAAAGATGCCATTTTGTTTATCATGGCCTAGAAATAAACTATAGATAATATGGAGTCAGCAATATGTAGACTTAGTAAAATAAAAAGCTTGGATGTGCAGTTTTTGCATATATCCTGTATTTTTATGTTGGCTTGGGGAGTTTTCAAGTCAATATCCTGTAACCATTGTTAGATGAAGATAACAGTCTGTAACAGACACTTCCACCTTTCCTGTTGCGTCCAGAATAAAGTTGAAAATACATGAGACTGGGCATGTTTTAAGACAGGAAAGGGGGGTGTCCAGGGCTTATAAAAAAGACATGTACCACAGTATTTTCCTTAGAAATGACGATAACAGCATGAAGATGTAATGCTATTCATTTCTCTTGCATATGCAATAAATATTACCTTGATGCCCGAGGACGGTCTGAGACGGTGAATTATTTCCCTAACAATTTGGTCCTTCGAAATGCCGGGAGTCCGATTTCCTCCGAGACGCACTGGCCAACAGTGACCGATGACCGTACGGCAAAACTGTAAGTCCTCCGTCTTAAATTAGACGTTAAAAAGAGGCCGGTCCGCTGAACTAGTGCCTCCCGGGCAGCGATTTACCGGATCAGCACAAGAGACCGCTCTCGGGACAAGGTAAGATTTTTATTTTTATTTTATTATTAACCTTTTGTGTTAGACTTGATTAGGAATTTGATGAATAAGGGATTTGAATATATACATACAATATAGAGATTGATTGAATGTTTATCTGTTTCTGTCCTATCTGCTTTACTCTTGTTGAGGGGAAATAAGTGGTCACGTATTACCCGTATAGATCCGTCTGTGGCCATCCTGGATGGACAGACCTAGTGACTAGCCCGCGTTTTGGGAAGACGCGCTCAGGGTGACCTGGCGGCAGTCGAGCACTGCGGGTGTTCTCTCTTGTGTGTTCTTGTTTGTTTCTTCTGGTTAATTGTCATTTGATATAGGGGTATGGTCCCATACTAATATCCGGGTGCAGATAAAGGAAATTTGTCGATTGGATCTTAGATCCAGACAGCCTTGTAAACTGCAGAAAATCCCTTGGGGACACATAAATACTCCTAGATCAAAACCTAAAGGACCCCCCATTGATACAAGGTTGTGGCCTGATAGCTTTCCAGGCATATAAATACCCTTGGATCAAAAATACTTCCAGATAAAGAACCCCCCGTTGATACAAGGGTGTGGCCTGATAGATTTCTAGGCATATAAATACCCTTGGATTAAAAATACTTCCAGATAAAGAACCCCCCCTGATACAAGGGTGTGGCCTGATAGATTTCCAGGTAACAAACAGAGGACATTTGGCGGACCGCAGTGTTCATGCCAGCCTCATATGTTGTATTAATCCTGAGCAGGCACATAAATACCCTTGGATCAAGGACTGAAATATTAAATGTTTTGATAGGATGAAAGAACAGTCGGGAGAATTCAGTCTCCTCGTAATTCTGTAAATGCTCTCTACAAGTTAGTGAAGTAATGATGAAAGAACAGTCGGGAGAATTCAGTCTCCTCGTAATTCTGTAATTCTCTAATACACCAGTGTTTTAGCAATACACAAGATCAGTAATCTAGAAGTGATATATCATGACTAGAAAGTCTGTGAGTGATTGCAAGTGATAAGATATTGTGTGCATGTGTTGTTTCATTGTGAGAAGACATTAACAAAAAAAGAGCTCCGTGTGCACGATAAACAAAGTAGGTATGATCCATGGAAAATCTGTTGGTATGAATGAAGATGTTAAGTATATGTGTAGTCTAGACAAAGAGAATGTGACATTTCTTAAAATGTGGAAAACAAAGTATGATTTTGATGCGTTTTTAAATAAGGATTGTTGTGTAATACTGTGTAGAAAGCTTAAAAATGATGCCGGCATGAAAATAAGAAAACAGAAGAAATTAGGCCTTCCCCAGGCAAAGAAATGGCTTGAGGAGGCTAACCATAGGTTAAATTCAGAAAACCATAAAAAGACTATGTTTTTGAACAAAGAGGAGGACAATAATATGACCGTCCTCTGAAGTTTAGTTCAGCAAGTATTGACTGGACAAAACGTAACAAACCAAATGCAACCTGACTCTCCACTGTTTGTTGTTCCCCCGTTGTCACCTGGGTCACCCGCAGATGCAACCGATTCTCCTATGGCTGCAGCTAAACCCCCTCTCAAGATGACTCTTGCTGTCCAGAGGAGTCCACAAGGGACCCCCTTTACAGCAACTGTTACAAAATTTTTCGGGGACCTGGTGAACCAATTGATATCCCCCTCAGCAGGGGAACAAACAGAATGTGGAGAGGAAGAGTTTCCACTAATTGAAGTTCCCAAACCTAGGGCAGGACAAAATGTAGGAGGTATAGTAGTCCCCAACACTATGATGGTATATAGCCCCTGGACCCCTGAGGATGTTAAAAAACTACTGAAGGGGTACCACATCCCAAGGTCAACATAGCTCAAATCAGGGATGGTATCATGGGAATGATTGCTAACTATCATCTTATTGGGAGGGAAATAGAGCAGAATATCAGACAGATCCTGGGTCCCGACTGGCATCATGTAGTGGGAGATTGGAGTGGATTAAACAATCAGGGAGTTGTGTTGCCTCATGATGATGCAGCACTAGAAAACAGGAGAAATGCTCTTATAGCAAGGATAGAGAACAGAAGGATGGGAAACACCTGAACAAGGCCCCGCATTCAGGACTATGAAAAAAAAAAAAAAAAAAAGAGAAGGGAGTGTTTCCTGTGAGGTAAAAGAGGTCATTTGGTAAAAGAATGTAGGTCAAACAGAGAGGAAGAAGCATGACTAGAAGATGTTAGTATGTCTGCAGAGAGAGAGATACAGAAGAAAATGATGAGAAAGAATCTGAAATTTTGGATGTGTGCGCTGTTGAAACTTGTTTGCATGCTAAAGTCAAGTCAGAAATAACCTTGGTTGTGAAGGGTAGATGGCTAACATTTCTCTGTGATACTGGGGCTTGTAGGACCCTAATACATCCGCTGGATATGAAAAAGGTAAAGAAAAAGGTGTAGTATATGTAAAATCTGCAAAATGGGTTGATGCACCAGGAGGTCATGTCTGAAGGCCTTACTGTGGAAGATCCACAGACAGGTAAATAGGCTCAGTGTAAAATTGTCATTATGACTAAATGTCCTGTTAATTTGTTGGGTAGAGACATGTTGCACGCTCTTGATATTTCTGTCGTACCAGTGGAGGGAGGTCTCAGAGCCCATCGGCTGTGTGAAAAACAAATCACAGCCATGGATAATGAGCCCTGATACTGGTACAGCCTGGAATTTGCAAACTGAGGGATTAAATATATCCAAAACCCTGGCACAAATAATTGACAAAGAGTCTGTGAAGAAAAGGTATAAGGTCCAGACAAACCTCTATTGCACCATGTACTACAGAAAGATCTCTGGGCCTGATAAGTCCTATGAGAAACAGTTAATGAGTCTCACTAACACTGAAGTTCTATTAAAATGTCTGTACTGTGATAAGGAAGGAAATGGCGTGGCTACTTGTCTCCTACCACAGCCTATTCTGCAAATATACAGGCAGGATATTGTACCTTGTGTTTCGGTCACCCAGAATTCCAAGTTATCATGGCATGAGCTAGGAGAATTTATCACGAACTGGGTCCAACTGACAGATGAGAAACTAAAATCCAGAGGGATTCAGAGGTATAGGAGGCATAAGGGAGAGAAAGATGGGTGGAGACTCGTGCAGGATTTACAGGCAGTCAATGGGGCCATATTACCGAGGGCCCCGGTGGTCCCAGACATGCATGTCCTCCTGAACGAGCTCTACCCAGAGAACAAAGTATTTTCTGTTATCGATAACAGTAATCCTTCTTTCCCATTCCCTTACACAAAGACAGTCAGTTCTGGGTTGCATTTATGTACACGGAAAAAAAAAAGAGATACACTAGGTTATCCCAGGGATATTGTGAAAGTCCAACTACCTTCTCACAAAGAATGTCCAATAATTTGTCTCGGTTTGTACCTCCCAGTGTGAGTTAAATTCTCTTGTATGTGGATGACATTCTAGTAGTAATGTATGTAAAATTACCATGGTTCTGATGCATTTCCTCGCAGACCAAGGTCAAAAGGTCAGCAAAGACAAATTACAACTGTGGAAAGAAAAGGTGAAATGCCTGGGTTACATTTTATCTCAAGAAGATAGACTTTTGCATGAGATCCGAAAAGAGGCCATCCTTCAAGTCCCCAAATCACATACCAAAAAATAAATGATGTCATTTCTTGGCATGGCAAATGTCTGTAGAGCATGGATAGCAAATTATGCTACGGAGGTGGAGCCTCTTTCTGATCTCATCTATGGTTCACTAATGGCTGCAAAAGATTCCATTCAGTGGAATGTGCAAGCAGAGGATGCATTTACGAAGGTAAAGCACCTCATTGTGGGTTCTCACGGATGTTCCCTTTCTAGATGCTGACATTACCTTTTGTGTTCATGGGTCTTGTAAAAAGGACGATAAAGGGGTACATCAAATGGCATACGCTATAGTAACACATGACCAGGTCATTGAAGCCAGACCCCTTCCCAGTTCCTACTCTACACAACAAGCTGAAATGATTGCCCTATCCAGGGCCTGTAGTCTAGGGGAAGGGAAGAAAATAAATATTTATACAGACAACCAATACGCTTTTTCTACTATACACATATTTGCCCAGCAATGGAAAAATAGGGGTATGATTACGTCCACAGGTAAACCAATCTCACATAGAGATCTTATCCTTGCCGTTCTAGAAAATGTACAGAAACCAACACAAGTGGCTATTTGTAAATGTACAGCACACAGAAAGGGAACAGATCCAATTACTCTAGGAAATGCACTAACAGACAAAGACCGCAAGGGAAGCTACTACAGGACCGCAAAAAACACACATATACTATACAGGTCCCCAAGAAAATGGTGAGGTACGGAAAGCTATTGATAAAACATGGTTATCAGAAATGCAGAAAACATCACCGGCAGGTGAAAAACAAAAGTGGTTATCTAAAGGGACAATGCTGGTCAATGGTTTATATACAAGTACAGAAGGTAAACCCATCTTACCTACATCACTATTTAGATATGCTGCGTTATTGAGCCATGGGCAAGCCCATATCTCAAAAGGAGGGATGGTGCAGATGATCAATAAGGTGTTCACAACATATGGGTTTACGAACGACTCTAGAAATTTTTGCCTCACATGTCCGCTTTGTACCAGATACCATGCACAAGGTGCCCTAAGACCCTTAAGAGGTCATTTCCCACAACCCTCTTATCCCTTTCACATGATATGCATGGATTTTATGATTATTGTTGTTTATAAAGTGGGCGGAAGCTTTTCCTATGACACACCCAAATGGGCAGTCAGTAGCCAAAGTACTTATTAAAAAGGTGATTCCACTTCATGGGATCCCCTCTGTGATTTACAGTGACAATGGCTCCCATTTTGTAAACCGAACAATACAACAAATTGGTAAATGGTACAATATTGACCTAAAAAAACCACTGTGTCTACCACCCACAATCTGTGGGCACAGTGGAGAGACACAATGGTACCTTAAAGAGTAAACTAAGAAAATTGTTGAAGGAAACAGGGAAAAATAAATGGGTTTAGTGTTTGCCAATGGCATTGTTGAGTATAAGAATTACCCCTACTGCTAAAGGACTAACACCGTATGAAATGTTGTATGGTAAACCTTATTATATTCCACAACTAGCCACCGTTCCTCTCCCTAAAGAGGAAATAGACTTGACTTTTATAATAAGAATGTTTTCATAAAATATTACTGGGTCAGAATGTGTAAATGAGAAAAAGAACTACTCTAAGACTAAAATGCAAAGTATACCCCCATCAGTACAAGCATTACCAGGAAATCTTACTTGTTTTTCTAACAATGACAGTAATGGTACAAATGTTGGCACCCTATCCCCGAATACTGTGCAATTACAACCCTTACTACAGACATTAAGTACCAACTAAAATGGTTTCAGGAACAAAAACAGCAATTGGCTGATGTTTGGTGTTTGTGTGGAGATAAGAGACTAAGGCCCAGACTACCATCTAGATGGGAGGGTAGTTGTGCCCTTACCCGACTGCTGCTTCCCTTTTATATAGTTCCTGTGAGTGATGAATCAATGAAACTACCAGGTAAATACTTTTTTAAACGAATTAAGCGAGAAACACCACAAGGATCATTTCATAACCGAGTGTATATAGACGAAATAGGTGTTCCACGAGGAGTTCCAGATGGAATTAAAGAACAGAATCAAATAACAGCAGGACTCACCTCACTCTTCATATGAGTCCAGCCCAAAAAGAACGTCGACTGGATAAACTACATCTACTACAACCAGCAGAGGTTTGTGAATTACACCAGAGATGCTATGAAAGGCATAGCAGCACAATTGGACGCCACCTCTTTGACAGCGTGGCAGAACCGTATAGCGTTGGATATGTTGCTGGCAGAAAGGGCGGGTTATGGAAATGTTCGGCACCTTCTGCTGCACTTTTATTCCAAACAATACGGCACCTGATGGAAGTATCACCAAAGCCTTACAAGGCCTACAAATGCTACCTGAAGAATTAGCTGAGAACTCTGGTGTAGAGAACCCCCTGACAAGACTCTTTGAAAAATGGTTGGTAAATGGGGTGATCTTGCAAAAAGTTTGCTTATCTCTATTGTCATGGCAACTGCAGTTCTTACATTGTGTGGATGTTGCTGCATTCCCTGTATTAGGGGAATTCTTCAAAGACTGATTGACACACCTTTAACAAAAACTATGCTCCTCCAGAGCGACACTGAACTATACTCGGAACCTGATGATGAATTTACAACTCTCGCTAAAGACTTATCTGTCTAAATGATAATACCTGGTAAAAATAAAAGAAACTGGATATTTGAAGTATTGACATTATTAGTATAAAAGTGGGGAGATGTTAGAGAAATTATACTTTGAATGTCAGTTATGAAAGATGCCATTTTGTTTATCATGGCCTAGAAATAAACTATAGATAATATGGAGTCAGCAATATGTAGACTTAGTAAAATAAAAAGCTTGGATGTGCAGTTTTTGCATATATCCTGTATTTTTATGTTGGCTTGGGGAGTTTTCAAGTCAGTATCCTGTAACCATTGTTAGATGAAGATAACAGCCTGTAACAGAAACTTCCACCTTTACTGTTGCGTCCAGAATAAAGTTGAAAATACATGAGACTGGGCATGTTTTAAGACAGGAAAGGGGGGTGTCCAGGGCTTATAAAAAAGACATGTGCCACAGTATTTTCCTTAGAAATGACGATAACAGCATGAAGATGTAATGCTATTCATTTCTCTTGCATATGCAATAAATATTACCTTGATGCCCGAGGACGGTCTGAGACGGTGAATTATTTCCCTAACACTTAAGCCACATGCTTCTTCTACGTCTGTGACTTACTAGTAGTAGTAAAGCAAGGATCACAATGAAAGCTTTTAATCCTGCACTTTTTATAGTGTATCTATATCCAGAGGTTTTTTTTTTTAATTTTTATTTTGCATAGAATGTAGTGTTTTAGGGACAACCTTTTTCCAGACAGGCAGAAAGGGAAAATCTGCAGCAGTGAAATAGACTACTTACCCTCCCCCAACAAAAAAAATACTTGTGCCCATGTTGCTGCTAGAGAGATTTCCCCTCACTTGCCGTCCTTGGGACACCTTTTTACCAGATAGGAAGTGAAGGAATCTCTCCAGTGGCAATAAAACCTGACAGGTATTCTAATCCTTCCCTACTCTATCCAAAACACTGGATACACTTTAAATACAAGTCAGCAATAGCAGCTCCTCTCTTTCTATCTTCACAGTTTCCTTCAAAATATCTACCTTGCTTTACTTTTGTGGTGGACTTCAGTTCCCCAAACCCCCTCATACAGCTGGATAGTGGTCTCACTTTTGTAGCAGGCTAAAATAGTTAGGGATCCATACTGGTTGCTACACCTCTAGTCAACACTTCAATGTCCTTAGGCTGGATTTAGACATGCGTTGATGTGATGCTTCTTTACCACCTTTTTTAAGCTCATTCTTGCTGACAAACTCTCTGCAACTGCGTGCATTGCACACAATCGGGGGGCGTTTGCAGCGCTTCCTCATTTGCTTAAATGTGTTGTGTTTGGCGGGTTTGGTGTACATGGATCGCAATATGTTAGATAGTTTTTGCTGCAGGAGCAAAGTGAAGCATCATGACATCAGCATGTAAACACCCCCACCTGCTGCCATTGCAGCTTAAGGGGGGCATTGCTGATGCTAAAAACACAACTCAGCCATGAATGTTTACTGCCCCCCCCCCCCCCCCCCCACTGCACATCTAAACTTAGCCTTGAAATCAATAGATAGATTCTTATGGATTCTTATGGATTCAAAATGAATAATGACCTGTACACACGATAGGACATTCCGACAACAAAATCCATGGATTTTTTCTGACGGATGTTGGCTCAAACCTGTCTTGCATACACACGGTCGCACAAAGTTGTTGGAAAATCCGATCGTTCTGAACGCGGTGACATAAAACACGTATGTCGGGACTATAAACGGGGCAGTAGCCAATAGCTTTCGTCTCTTAATTTATTCTGAGCATGTGTGGCACTTTGTGCGTCGGAATTGTCCACACAAATTTACGCAAACGGATTTTGTTGTCGGAAAATTTTATAGCCTGCTCTCAAACTTTGTGTGTTGGAAATTCCGATTGAAAAAGTCCGGTGGAGCCCACACATGGTCGGAATTTCCGACAACAAGCTCCAATCGCACATATTCCGTCGGAAAGTCCGACCGTGTGTACAGGGTATAACAGTGTCGTTATCACTGCAGAAAGGTTTATTTTGAAGCTGGTCTGCCAATCAGTGTATGTACCAGTACTTCCTTCCAGTAGTCGGATAGCACTAGGGAGAGATGAAAGACATGATTGTTTCCCATGTACCACAAGTGTTATTAGTAGGGAGATTACCACAAGCCAGTATTTTATCAAATGTGTTGCAGATTGGGCTGCCCACGGTTCTTTACTGGCATCTTTTAAAATGGCCATACAGAGGTCAGAGGAAGATTTCCAGCAAAAGGTGATGAGTGATCTGCAAGTGCTTATTGCAAACCACCGAAGCACCACCAGCATCTGCACTGTCTTTTATTATGACAACAACATTCAGATGATTCATCAGTGCAGTAAAATAGACTTTCCCTTGTTATCTCCGGAGAAAAATGAATAATAACTAAATTTGTCACCTAGTTTTTCAAGCATGTTGCCACATGTGCTCATTATTATTGCACAGCCTAGTTGTCACATCTTAAACTGGTTGCATTGCTTGCCTATATCAAGCCATGCATAGTTGGCCTCATGCATAATGATTTATTTTTTTTGTTTCAGTTATTTTTAGCTGCTGCAAACCATAGACTTTGATACTATATTATTTAATGAGCATGGCAATTATCACTTGCGACCATAATGCTGAGGCGCTGGGCTCCATTACCATCAAGGACACTATCTGCATAGCCTGAAGACTCCTATTGGTTTAATGTTCTCTGTTAGTCTAGGTTCACACCTAAACATTGAGGTGAGGTGTGTTAAAGTGTGAAGGGTTTTTCACATGTTTATCTGTGCTGCATTAGGCAGACCATTCAGTGGCCCACAAATCTTGCACCCATTTTTACAACGCACCAGACTGCAATGCACATTAGCACACCTTTGTCGGAAAGGCATGTTGGAGTTCCATTGAGAATGAATAGCACTGTATCACTCTAATGCAAGAAGCACGCAGTGCCTCGCATTGCAGTAACGAGCACTGTAATGTGCATGTTCCCACACCACATTATTGTGAATGGAGCCTAAGGCATTCTGGGAGAAATGTCAGCTCAATATAAATTAAACAAAAATAGCTCTATGCCTCTTTTCCTCACAGCTCAGACCAGCTTTGTAGCAAAGCCAAATGTGTTAAGACTGTCTTACTGTCTCATATATTTATGTTTTATTATGTCAAATCAGTGCTGTCTGAACTAGCAGCCCCTGTTGTAGGGGCAAAAACTACATGGGTACAGCAAAAAAAGAATTCTGCACATATTGTTACTAAATATTCAATGCAGCATATTATATTGCCAGAAGAGAAATGTTAACTGATAGCCACCAATCAGGTTTGAATGTGCAGTAAAATACAAAGTTATTAAAATTAAAGTTGAAATGAAAGCTTGAATCTAATTGGTGACTCTGGGACAAAAATAGAACAGATCCTACCTAAAACAAATCTAATAGCATTTCCAAACTTTAACAAATGGAAACTCTCCCTAACAGTACACACCACAAGGTTCCTGCTACAACCTTTTTCAGTCAAAAAGCAATCTTCTAATTGCCACTCAGATCCTAGTTCCATGCTGTGCTAAGGACTCCACTTTTTTGACTTAAGCCTCGTATACACAATCGGATTGTTGGCCAACAAAGTGTAAGACTTTTGTCCGAAGGGCATGTGCCAGGAACTTGTCTTGCATACAAACAGTACACAATTGTCGGCCAACAAACATGAACGTATTGACGTACAGTGTGGAATTTCAGCTCTTGAGCGCCACCCTTTGGGCACCTTCTGCTAATGTCGTGTTTAGCATTGATTCCAAGCATGCGTTTTTGTACTTTGGACTTGTGTGACGGACTTGTGTACACACGATAGGAAAATCTGACAACAGACCGTTGTCCGCCGAAAATTTACTAGCCTGCCATCCAACATTTGTTGGCGGAAAGTTGGACAACAATTGTCTGATGGAGCGTACTAACGTTTGGATCTTAGGCAAACAGTCTGTCATCACACAATTCCCTTCCTGAAAATCCGATTGTGTGTACAAGGCTTAAGGCTTAAAGTCCACCCTTGTAGTCTAGCAGTGATAGTTTATTTGTTGTCTACTGAGGTTTTCACATTAGAACCTATGTACATTTAGCATTTGGCATGGCGTATTTTACTGAATTGACATTCTCAGGTTTGGGCTCTAACATATAGAAATCCAGAATACTGCATATATAATAATGCATACTTATAATGCATACTTTTTGTGGTTCTCTGTGGTCCCATATCACTTGACACCCTTCAGTCATATGCTACCAGTTCTATACTGAAATACTTAACTGGCAGAGGATGTGCATTGATAAAAACCTCAGATTATATCAAAAAGATTTTCCATACAGAAGTGTTTAGAGGTGTGCTGTACTGTACTGGGCCCTTGGTATGGATTTTGAGGGGAACCCCACGCCAAAATTTAAAAAAGAAATCAGGCCACATGCCCTCAACATGGGCGGGGCCTAGTATGGATTGGGGGGACACCGTTTTTTTTTTTTCTGTGATTTTTTTAATGCCAGCAATTCTTCTCTTTACATTCATCTGTCAGCGGGGAAACCCACTGACAGCTGATGACTCATCGGTTGTTAAGGACACAGCGGCCGCTCGCTCCTTAACAATCAAGACACTTACTTGGTAATGGTAAGATACCGCTTTGTGAATGGAGCCCTGTGTGGGAAAGCAAGCAGAGTGTTAGAAAGCCGGCGGAAAGTACAGAAACCAGCGGCAGTGGCTGCACCCTAGGCTGCAGGGCTCTGTAGGCAGCTGCCTAGTTCACCTAGGGGTAGCGGAGATTGTCTTCCTAGGTAAAACCACTCATTTTCCCAGATGGAAAAAGCAGATGCTGTGTAAAGGATATGGTGAAGAGCCCAATTTGTACCACTGTGATGGACTGTTGACACAATGTGGAAAAGCTAGGGATGTATTTTGTAGGCAAAGATGCAAAAAGCCAGGGATGTATTGGCAGGCAAAGGTTCAAAAAGCCAAGGATGCATAATCCTTGCATTCCACAACTTTATCCCTGACCTGTCTGGTGTGTTCCTTGGCTTTCATGATACTGTTTGTTTACTAAGGTTCTCTAACAAACCGCTGAGGGCTTCACAGAACAGCTGTATTTATACTAAGATTAAATTACTCACAGGTCATCTTTATTAACCAATTAGGTGACTTCTAAATGCTATTGGTTTGGCTAGATTTTAGTTAGGGGTATCAGAATAAAGGGGGCTGAATGCAAATGCATGCCACACTTTTCAGATATTTATTTGTAAAAAAAAATTAGAAAACCATTAATCATTTTCCATCCATTTCACAAATATGTGCCACTTTGTGTTGGTCTATCACATAAAATCCCAATAAAATACATTTACGTTTTTGGTTGTATGCAATAGTTGAGTACAGCGCTGCGCTAAAGGAAGTAAACATCAGCCGACACACCTGTAGACTCAGGATTAAACTAACATTAAAGAATTCAAAAAGTGTGGCGCTATAAACTCCGTACATAAAGAATAATTGAAATGAATCTAAAGAATGAACACTCTAAAATATTGAGTGATTACAAAGCAAACATTTCAGTGTAAACCAAAAAGTGCTTACGTGAAGGGAATGTGATTGGTAAACAAAACTTAAATACATTCACTAAATCCAATAATAGGTGAAAAAACATCACAAAATAATATTATATATAAAGTCCATGTCATAATAAGTGAGAAAACTGTGATGATAGTGCATAAACGATGATGGACAGGTGTCTCCTGAGCATGCGGAAGGGTTGTTTAGACCAAGCAACCTGGTAGGGGAATGGACCACGAGGAGACCAAACGTGCACAAAGGATTGGAATCAGTGCCAGAACCGTCACCAGGAATCATAGAGGCTTACCAGAAATATTGGCCTGAAATAGCATATGCCAAAACAGGTCAAAAAGGCTTGATGACCGACAGGTCTGAATATAACAACTGGTCAGATGTCGTCGTCACACAGAGAAGGGGGGAAGGAAATCAGCACGGCTTCCTCTTCATTTTTAAGTTCTCTAAGGGGTGATGACGATAGATTGAGAAAGACATGTCTTACTTGCTGCACGTTTGGTCTCCTCGTGGTCCATTCACCTACCAGGTTGCTTGGTCTAAACAACCCTTCCGCATGCTCAGGAGACACCTGTCCATCATCGTTTATGCACTATCATCACAGTTTTCTCACTTATTATGACATGGACTTTATATATAATATTATTTTGTGATGTTTTTTCACCTATTATTGGATTTAGTGAATGTATTTAAGTTTTGTTTACCAATCACATTCCCTTCACGTAAGCACTTTTTGGTTTACACTGAAATGTTTGCTTTGTAATCACTCAATATTTTAGAGTGTTCATTCTTTAGATTAATTTCAATTATTCTTTATGTACGGAGTTTATAGCGCCACACTTTTTGAATTCTTTAACGTTTTTGGTTGTAACATGACAAAATGTGGAAATTTCAAGGGATGTGAATACTTTTTCAAGGCTCTGTAAAAAATATAAATGTGTTGTTGATTGTGAAGGGGAAAGGTAGATAATGGTCAAAAGTCAGAGGGATCCTAAAGTTCAGCTTTATGCTGTTATAAATTAACTTAAATCGTTGTTTGTTGTGATATTTGGGGGATATTTGAGACTGAGTTACTGCACAATGCAAGCAGCTTAAGCCCAGGTTCACACTGAGCTGCGGGAATGAAGTAGTGCGAGTTCAGCTGAACTCGCATGATTTCACTCCCGCATGTCAGTCCCGATTTCGGCCGTGATTTCAGAGACGTTTGTACAGGTTTCTGCACAGATGTCAATGTAAATCGCAGCCTGAAATCGCAAAAAGTAGTACAGAAATTACTTTTTGAAATCGGTGCAGCGCCGCAGATGCAGCGTCGCACTGATTAGGATGGTGCCATTGATGCCAATTGCCACCGATTTGACATGTCAAATCACATGTCAAAACTTTCCAGTTTGAACCAGGGCTAAGGGCTATTTTAATGGTTGTTAAAAATATGTAAAAACTTTAATGCTTACAGCATGGGCACATGTGCAATTTAAAGCCTAGCTACAGTTAAACAAAAATATTTTGGGTTTTCAATAAGAGTAAGAAAGAGGGAAGATATCTGTGAGCATTATATTAGATTGTTACCTTATTTTGGACATTTCCCCTAACGTCCTATTCTTGTGACACCAGGGCAAGAAACAAGGGGAACTGGAAGGTCCAGAAAGAAATAGAAACCTGACAGAGGTTCTAACTCTTCCCCATTCTACAAAAAATAAAGTTGGCCTGTTGATCCTTATCAGGAAGACAGAGGGTAAGGCATACTAGCAATGTTTTAGGCCGGGTTCACACTGGTGCGACAGGACAGCCATCCTACTTTGGATCCGACTTTGCCCTGCATTTTGAAGCCGGCATGTGTCCGACTTTCAATAAACGGGGATCCGACTTGGATCCCCGCCAATACCAGGCCCTGTGTTTTGTATGAATCTTGAGGGGGAACTCCACGCCAAATTTTGAATAAGAAAACGGCACGGGTTCCCCCTCCAGGAGCATACCAGGCCCTTGGGTCTGGTATGGATTTTAAGGGGAACCCCCTATAAAAAATGGCATGGGGTCCCCCCCAATCCATACGAGACCCTTATCCGAGCATGCAGCCTGGCTGGTCAGGAAAGGAGGTGGGGACGAGCGAGCGCCCCCCCTCCTGAACCGTACCAGGCCGCATGCTGTCAACATGGGGGGGTGGATGCTTTGGGGCAGGGGGGCGCCCTGCGCCCCCCACCCCAGAGCACCTTGTCCCCATGTTGATGAAGACAAGGGCCTCCTCCCAACAACCCTGGCCGTTGGTTGTCGGGGTCTGTGGGCGGGGGGTTATCGGAATTGGGAAGAGGCCCTTGTCCTCATCAACATGGGGACAAGGTGCTTTGGGGTGGGGGGCGCAGGGCGCCCCTCTGCACCAAAGCACCCACCCCCCTATGTTGAGGGCATGCGGCCTGATACGGTTCAGGGGGGGGGGGCGCTCGCTCGTCCCCACCCCATTTCCTGACCGGCCAGGCTGCGTGTTCAGATAAGGATCTGGTATGGATTGGGGGGGACCCTCACGTCGTTTTTTTCGGCGTAGGGGGTTCCCCTTAAAATCCATACCAGACCGAAGGGCTGGTATGCTCTTGAAGGGGAACCCATGCCGTTTTTTTATTTAAAATTTGGCGGAGTTCCCCATCAAGATCATCTGAGCACAAGTTGCATGCCAAAGTCGAATCATGCGAGACAGCGATACGACTTTGATCCGACTTCAATGATAGTCAATGCGCTGAAGTAGGGTCAAAGTCGGACCAAAGTAGTACAGGGAGCATTTCTAAAGTCGGAACGACTTGTGTCGGACCAGTTAGGGAAACATTGATTTTCACACATCATGCGACATGAGCTCCCAATGTTGGAGCGTTTGTCGCACTAATGTGAACCCAGCCTTAAGCTCCTAGAAGCTGTTATTAGCATTCCCTTTTCTGCTCCTAGAAGCTAAATAGTGTTATCCTATGTGTCCAGATAATGTGATAAAATTCAGCGCTGACTAATATAACAATATAAATGCAAGCAGGCACTAAGGTCAACTCAAAAAATACCTCAAAGACATGTATATAAATAGAATAGTTCCAGCTCCACACTACCCATTCATAAGACCGGTTTATCCGCAGATGTGCGCATGCGTGAGCTCTCAGCGGAAGACATTTTTTCGAGGCACTCAGCTCACAGGAAGTGACAAAGACACTGCATTATTGGCAGGATCAGCAGGTGTTTTCTATACTTCCTGAAAATGAAGTAATGAAGAAATAAAAATGAATGCAGCCACCACATCTAATGACTGCATTGTGAGCTGAAGGAAGTGAAGGAGTATCTTACAGATTTATCCATTCAATCCTATAAGCGGTGTGACCTGTTTCAGGTCGAATATCTGAGGTGAGGGGCCATCTAAGAGCGGTGGAGGGATAAAGTCACCATTCAGATATTTATTGTCACCGGTGGTTCCTGCTCTTCTATACTGCTACCACACTACAATTTTATTAGTTGTCTATGAACTTTATTTGCGCAGCACTTTCTATTTATATACATCCTATGTGTCCATGCACACTACTTTAGGATATTAGCATTTTTTAAGCTTCAGCGTCTAGGAGCAGAAAAAAAGTTTCTTGAAACGCTCTACCAGCAGAAATGCTCCTAATCTCTTCTAAACACTACTAGTAGCGTTTTTAGAGTTTTTTTTCCCTTTTACCTATCACTAGTGTTTTTTATCCAGTGTTTTTTCCAGCGTATTTTAGCTTAAAAAAAAAAAAAGCTAGTGTGCATGGAGCCCTAAAGAGACAATGAAAACTTTTACTCAAAACTCACTATTTTAGGACTTGCAAAAAGAGCTGATATTGCTTAATGTTTTACCCTGCACAGTTTCTGCGGTACATTTAGAATGTAATTTTATGTCGTGAACTCATTGAAAACATTACTCAGATGCCATTTTAATAAGTGATGAAAGTCTTTTCGGTGTCTCATTTACATGTAATCCTTGAGTCTGCTGCTATTGATAAGGATGAAGATATGTGTAAGCACTGTCAGCTGGACTTAATATAAAGATTATTCTTGGTGTTGCGTTAACTCAGCTTTTTCTAAAGAAAGGTTTCTCATATTAATCTCTTAAAATGGTTTTATGGATTTCAGCGTGAAGTGACTTTATGTTGGTTTTCACATTTTCCACACTTGCCAAAAAGACCTTTACACTTTGAGGTGTCCTAGAAATTTCATACTTTAAGTATGCAAAAAAAGTATTAAAATAACAGTTCATCTCCTGAACCTCTTATATGGAATCATTTTTACTGAATTAATAATTGAACGTGTCTTGATGAACTATATATGATTATTTAATGCAAATACATTAATAGTGTACAAGATAGTGCAACCCACACTAACCATCTGATTTAATTTTAATGCTCATTCAATTGCAAAAACTGAAATCTGACTGGTCATTTTGGTGTCCTACATATTCAACACAACCATTGCACTAATTGAAATTCCTAACTATTACAGATACTATAGTAGACGATGCCAGTGCATTTACTTAAATTAGTTAAAAAGGACCAGTTTGCTATCTTACTAACGTGGTCAGGCTCAGTGTTGCAATAGGAAATACCATAGCTCCCAACTGTCCCTGATTTCGAGGGACTGTCCCTGATTTGGAGCAATGTCCCTCTGTCCCTCATTCCTCCTCATTTGTCCCTCATTTTGGTCTGATCTATACAGATGTATATAAAACACACTTTTTGTCTATCAAAAAGTGTTTTCCAGCACTAAACTTTTCATCTGATTTCTAAATTGCTGCATTTGTAAGTTCCAAAAGCCAATATAAAGGAATAGTAGTGGTAAAAAAAAAAACACTTGTGGGTTTTAATCAATCTTGTTTTTTTTTTACAATTCTCCTTTAAGGGGGTGTGGCAAGGGGTGTGTCCTATGCCTGTATACTTTTGTTGATAGGTGTCCGTCATTCCCATCTCAAAAAGTTGGGAGGTATGAAATACCATTTAGCATCTTGCCATAATAGAACCTCTAAGTACAAGGATACTTGATATTTGGACTTAGGCTTCTGTAAAAGGCAGTAAAGGTGTTCGATTTTTCTTTTAAATGTGTATCTTATATTAGATGCCTTATTCACATTGTGATCCCTCTAATACTATTAGGAAAAACAGAAACCTGTGTTGTGCAATGACTAAACATAAAATAATTCATATTACAAATTATAATAAAACTTTTGAAGCCCCTATTTAAAGAAATTGTGGCCAGGCAGGTGCCTGGATGAAGTGAACATGTTAAAAGGCAAGCAATGAAACCCCCAATACATATACAAAAGTATATATATATATATATATATATATATATATATATATATATATACACACATATACATATAGTCCCTTCACCTCTGTGCCTGCAGCACTGAGGAATACTTGGTGCTAAATGTCTTTTGTGCTCAGCAGTACTGGGCTTCTTTCATTCCTAATCTGGCAGCACTAGGACAAGTAAAAATAATTAATTTATACAATCATTTGATGGCATGAGCATCACTAAATGAGCGTAGTTTTATTTTGTAATTTACACTAAATCTTTATTGTAATGGTTGGCTACACATTTTATTAGGAAGTGATGGACCATGAGGGCATAAAAATGAAAAGTCTTCAGGTTTACCTGGATTTATGATTCTTATGACCCCACTAAACACAAATTACCCTTTTGTCTGCCAGCTTACTACGCTATGTCTGCCAGAAGACAGAAACTAATGTCACCATTATGTGAAGTGATGCAGCTTTGTTAAACATACAACTAATATAATAGCGGGTACCACAACATTATGTCATTCTATAAACTTGTAGGTTGCCTACTGCAGGTTAGTCAGTTCTGGCTGGCCTAGCCAAGGGGAAGAGGTTCATGTTTTCAACACCTCCCTTGGGCTAAGTTTGCAGGTTTTTTGGGGTCCAGCCTCCCATCCTGTGTGATATAAAAGGGAAAGGGATCTGGATCCCAGGGGGTTTTTGGAGTTGCAGATAAAGAGAGAATAAGATGGCTGCTGGGACTTGTAGTCCGCCCCAAGGAACACTGAGTCGCCAGGACACCATTATTATGGACACTGCCATTCTGGATTTACCATTTATGTATTTTTCCTATGCAGGTATGCTGGGGCAGCCACGGTTAGGGTTTGCTAGTAGAAAGACTTTTGCCTGTTACACTGTTACATTAAGGGTGCATGTTGGGTTCTGGAGTATCCCAAAGTGGTCTGTAAAGCACTGTGGGCTATGAGTAACATAACTTCAAAAGGTTAACTCAGCAAGACAAGAAAAGACAGTTGCCATGGGTAAGATAAGGGAAGAACTCTCTACAAGCAACCAGTCACTAGGCGTGGCACCTAGTTAGATGACAGGTCTGTAAGACCCCGACCACAAACCGGGCCATAAACCAGTACAAACCAAAGAAACGTCCATGAAATTTCTAAAGTAGGCGCAAACTATCGAACATTTACATATAAAAAGTGTCACTGAGTGAAAGTTACTGTATCCGTTTACCCATCTTCAACTAATAACATATATAGTAAAAACACATATGTAAACCCCAACTATAAACATATAAGCTCCCTTTTGGCATTTTTAAAACACCACTGAAAGTTAAAGGTACCTGTAACAATCCCCGTTGGTCCTGAAAGAAATTCAGTGAGCTTTCAAATTTTTGTACTCTTGTGCCTATGCTGCAGGTTTATAAGCACTGCTCTCAGTTCTCTCTGTGGAGTACAGAACTCTTCCCCCTATGTTATGGAGGAGGTGGAGAAATATTTTATAGTCTTCTCCTGTGGTGACAGCGCTGATCCTCTTTAGATATAATAGGCTCAGTGAGCATTGTCACTCTAGGACAGGAAGAGTGTTACTGGCAGGATCACCAGGTGGAAAAAAGAAAGGAATTCAGACTCCACATCTAAGGACTGGTAAACTGTAATATATTAAATGTATGTTCTTGGGTTTAGATATGCTTAAGCTTTGATCCATCTTTGGTCTGTGACATCTAATATCATACCAATCTGGGCAAAGTGTGGACTTCTCTAGATCTCTGCAGCCATTGGTTGAGAGCAATCTAAATGTAGCAATACACAATTACTGCAATTATTTAAAAAAAAAAACATATGCCTAGATACTCACTTCACTACTCACTACTTATAGTTTTCCAATAAAATAAAGTGCTAAAGTAAAAGTGAGTCAAAAACCCGGCTGCAGAAGGCAGGGAGTGGATTTGGCTTTTTATAGCAGGCTTTAGACCTGGATCGCACAAGTGCGATTTCAGATGTGACTTGAGTCACAGCATGATTCTGCAAAAGGTTAATGTAATACTTTGGTGCGATTCCAGTGCGATTTTGGACCCATAGAATATGCAAACGACATCCAAGTTGCATCAAAGTTGCATCCAATTTGCACTACATAATCACATTGAAGGTCAGATCAAAACCATATTGCAGCATTGTGAACCTAGCCTTAAGGCTGAGTATATATGAGCAAAATAAGAAGCAATTCAAATGTCATATTCAGCGACAAATAGTTTGCATTTGAGGTCAGTCTAAGGGCTGTCTGAGATCAATGTTGGGAAGTCATTTTGATACATTTACACTGACTTATGTGGATGAAAAAAAAGCAAAGTGATGTGTTGCTTGGCAAAGGCAGCAATAAATACAGTTGTTTGTTTATTTTTATTTATTATTAATATTATTATTATACAGGATTTATGTAGCACCAACAGTTTGCGCAGCGCTTTAAATTTACTTAATAAAACCCCAAAAAAATGTAACACTACATGCCAATTGTTTCAAAAATCTTTCACAAATGCCAAGTTAGAAGCAAAACACAAACAGCTTAGTACAACTACATATTCTTCTGTTCAGCACAACTATAAGGCCCTATACACACTATTAGATTGTCTGCAGATTTTTGTCTTCAGATTTACCAAAACCATGTAGTACAAGGGCCTGCCTAATTGCATACAAATTGAAACTCCTAAGGTTTGACCTCATATTATATGGTTTTGGTAAAGCTGAAGACAAAAATCTGCAGAAAATCTAATAGTGTGTATGGGGTCTAAGCAGACTCTTCATTTTGATGGTAACATTTACAGACCATTCAACCATAAATATAAAACGGCACAAATTATTGGACGCTTATAAAGCAAAAGTTGACGCCCTCTGCATCAAAAGGGTGCATTTAAGAATCCTTGGTTATAAAGGAAAATGTTCTTCTTTAAAGCGGTAGTAAATCACCAAAAAATAAATAAATAAATAAATAAATAAATGTCCCCTGCAAAATAATAGCATAATGTGCTAGTATGCATTGCATGCTAGCAGATAATGAAAGACTTAACTTAGAATGAAACCCTCCAGTGGTGCGCTGTTACAGTTGACAGGGCTTACATCTTCACCTGGTCTTCCTTCAGGGTTCACGGGCTGCGGCACTGACTGGCCAAGTCGCGATGACGTCACTCCTGCGCAGTGCCTATGTGCTGGTGACATTACTGGCTGCTACTATAGTGAATATCTCCTAAAGGATGCACCTTTAGGAGATATTTACTGTACCTACAGATAAGACTAAATAAGGCTTACCTGTAGGTACAAGAAAACAAGGCAGGCTTTACTACCACTTTAAGCAATATGCCAGACAAAAAGCTAAACATTAACGGTTTAAGTACTTATATGTTTACTATTTTAAATGCCAAAAGGGTTTTCCAATTCTTTACAGCCTTGTCTGAGTCTTGTGATTTACACATATTTCTAATACTGTATAACGACAGCTAACATACTTATTTCCTGGTTCAGCAAATCAGCATCCTGTATCACCTCTCCTTTTCCAACCTGACAATGAACCAGGGTCTTCATCTCAGTCCGGTTAGTAGGTAGGTGATCCAAGAAGCAAGAAGAAAAACCACATCAGTAAGCAGCAGAGTTTCTTACTCAAGCTGTCAAGTGTAGAATATGTGTGTAAATCACAAGACTAGCTGAACAAAATTACAAATCCTTAGCAAGAAAAGAGAAAACGTTTATATAAACCATGTACTTAGCTCTTTACATGGAGTTTCGATTTAATGTTTACTTATTTTCCAAATATGAGCTTACCTGTTTTCCATCCAAGGTGTAGAGCTTCTTCACCACTCCTGTCTCCAGCTTAATAGCATCAGTGATATCAGTGAGTACTTGCTCGAATGAATGGGCCGTCTTTTTATTAAGGAGAACACGTACAGCCTTCCTTGGTTTTACTCCACTCCGAATAATAGTTACCAGCTTGGGACGCACAAAGTCCTTGCTCTCCCTGGACTGGGCATTATTGCTGCTGCCAAGTGATTGTGGGGACTTCTGAGCTGAGGGGGTCTTCACATTCACAGACCAGTTTGGATTGACATTCTTAGTGTATTCCAGTCTCTTGAAAAAGTTGTCGGATGAACAAACATAACTTTCACCTACAAGACATGACATGTACCAAACATATTTAAATAGATAAACTTTGCTTTTAACACTCCCATTGGCAGATAAAAATGTCATCAGTTGTACGAGGGATTTTGTGTCTATATTACTAGAATTCATCTTTAAAGTAGGCCTAGCAACATATATATTTTTCATGTTCACGTGGAACTAAAGTGTATTTTTTAAAAATGCTATTTTCCATTTTGTATACAGTAGGGAATAGATAAAACCTCTCTCAGTTTTTGTTTGATATGTATTGTTGAAGAATTTCCCTTATTATCTCCTAACATGAGTGATATTCTCTCTTAAGCCTCGTACACACAGTACGATTGTTGGACAACCGAGCGTCTGATTTTTGTCAAAAGGGCGTTTGCCAGGATCTTGTCTTGCATACTAACTTTACACAAATTGTCGTGCCACAAACATGAACATAGTGAGGTACTACGAGTAATTTCAGCTCTTGAGCGCCACCCTTTGGGCCCCTTTTGCTAATCTCGTGGTGAGCATTGATTCCGAGCATGCGTGTTTGTACTTTCGACTTTTGTGTGATGGATTTGTGTACTGACCATCCAAAAATTTGACGTGGAGCTGTCATTTGACAAAAATTTACTAGCCTGTCATCCAACATTTGTTGGCCAAAAAATGGAAAACAATTGTTGAAAGGATCGTACTAATGGTAAGAACTTCGGACAACAGTCTGTCAAAAGACAATCCCCTTCTGATTTTCATACCGTGTGTACGAGGCTTTGGGCCTCGTACACACGGTATGAAAATCAGAACAGAAATATCTGTCTGCGGATTTTCGGATCGTTAGTATGGTGCATTCGACAGATGATTTGACTTTTATATCAGACAAAAGCTGGATGTGCAAGCTATAAAATTTTTGTCTGATGTGAACTCAAAGTCTGATTTCAGATGGTCAGTACAGAAATCTGTCACACAAAAGTCGAAAGTACAAACACGCATGCTCGGAATCAAGGAACGACTGGGAAGAGTTCAGTCTTGTAAACTACTGTTCGTAATCTAGAATTAACATTCGTGACGCGACAACTGATGAAATGTCAAAATTCTCATTTTTTTTAATGGGACACAATAATGTAGCTGCTTTGCATGTAGTTATGTCAAACGCATTTTAAAAGGAATTTGTTTTGTACAACGCTCACCAAACTTCTACTAACATGAAATTAGTAGAAGGGGCCCAAAGGGTGGCGCTTGAGAAACAAACTTCCTCTTTATACTCTCATAATACGTCGCTACGTTCGTGTTTGTCAAATGACAATTTGAGGATAGTATGCTAGACAAAATCCTGCACACGCCCCTTTGACAAAAATCAGACGCTCAGTCATCCAACAATCAAACCGTGTGTACGAGGCTTAAGACCCCAGACACATTATTAGATTTTCTGCAAATTTTTGTCTTCAGATTTACCAAAACCATGTAGTGCAAGGAATAAATAAATATATGTGTATGCGCTAAAGGCTATAAATACGTGAACAAAGAATATAATAAATCTATACAATATTAAAAATTATTATAAATTATAAACAGTGTCACACACCTGTGAAGAAAGTGACTATAATCCACAATTGAATATATGAAAAATGGTAACATGCACCATGCAAAAAAATGTGAGAAAAAAAAAAAAAAATCCTTTAAATGATTAAAAAAAATATATATATATAAGTGCTACTTGATAAATAAAGTGTCCGAAACCAATTCATACAAATGAATATATCTCAGTCCAAGCCATTCATAAGAGTATATAAATCAAAGTGCACAATAGTGTCCAAACAAATAGCAGGCAATCCTCATGCTGGTTTTTTTGAAAAAGTGCTAAATATTCCTCATGCTCTTCTTATGAGATGTGCACATTAAGGCATGCTGCAGTGCTCTCCAGTGACCCCCAATGGATAATGCGCTCACCTTAGAGCGTGTGACACAGTAGCTAAACAGTGTCAAAACACGCATTACTGTTTAGCTACTCGGACACTTTATTTATCAAGTAGCACTTATATATATATTTTTTTTTAATCATTTAAAGGATTTTTTTTTTTTTTTTTTTCTTTCTCACATTTTTTTGCATGGTGCATGTTACCATTTTTCATATATTCAATTGTGGATTATAGTCACTTTCTTCACAGGTGTGTGACACTGTTTATAATTTATAATAATTTTTAATATTGTATAGATTTATTATATTCTTTGTTCACGTATTTATAGCCTTTAGCGCATACACATGTATTTATTTATTTTTGGCATATACACGGTATGGAACGTGGTTAGTGTGTGCAGCTGAATTAGGTTCAGTTATTCACACTGAAGGCATTAACCCATTTGTGGCTCACAAGATTTTAGCACTATACATGTAGTGCAAGGGCCTGCCTGATTGTGTACAATGTGAAACTCTTAAGGTTTGACCTCATATTATATGGTTTTGGTAAATCTGAAGACAAAAATCTGCAGAAAATCTAATAGTGTGTATGGGGACAGACAGTTAGCACCTGAACAAGTATCCACCCTATTGTTGTTCTGGTGGCAGCTCAAATTTTAGATTTTCAATCATGTTCTGTTCCAGAGCCAATAGTCACCAGGATAAACAGAGAGGGTGACTCTCCGCAATGGGGTCACAGACAGCAATAAAATCCTACAGAGGTTCTAACCCTACCCCTTTCTGTCTAAAACTAAAACATTTTTTGCCTTTAGGTATACTCTTAGATAGAATTAGATAACTAAGATTGTAAAGAAAATAATGATGTGCTGTACATTTTACAAAGAGTGTGTGTAACAAGTGCAGAATCATAGATATGCAAATATTGGAAAAAAAAACAAAACAAAATATGGGTAGGTTACCCATAACCACCAGCAACATAAAGTTAACAGTATTATCATCTCAGAAGCCACCGCCTCTCCCCTAGTTTTACTTTCTAGACCTCTGCATGTCATACATCCTACTACTCACCCTTTTTGGATACTTCAGTTATGTAACCACCCCCTCCCTCTGTAGGGATCCGCTGCCCTCTACTGTTAGCTCCTAATATCACACTGTAATGTAAAATTATGTATGTCACTTATTAACTTGGGGGTTGTTGGGAAAAGATCCTGGAAAGAGGAAGTGGAGAGAGAGAAGGTCTCAGCCACATGTCCTGTCCATGATACTAATGCTAGATTAAAAGAGACAGACAGATAACTAGAACTGCGTTCAAGATTGGTTAAGTAAAGGCTGGAGGGTATCCTCATTACCACAGATCTTGTCTTCAGGTCTCAGACACAAAGGCATATGCTGTATCATCCTCAGGGACCTCAGCAATGGGACTTTACTGCAACATTCATCTGGAGTTCTCTCTATTAATAAGTATATATAACTAGGTATATTTGCACAATTCCACCAGGACTCCTATTGAGCCCTTTGCTGACAACATCTGTTTGTACATTGAATGTATGCATAGTTGCCAACAGTCCCGATTTTCCCGGGACAATCCCAAATTTTGGGACCCTCGTCCCGATTGGAGGCTGTCCCGAATCGGGATTTTGCCCAGGGAAATCGGGAATGTTTGCATTTTAATTTTTTGGGCAGCTGGCTTCAGCAAATGGACATATGCTGTAATGGACATGTGCTGGGGGGCATTATGGGAGGGGAGGGTCTGCACTGAGGGGGTCTGCACTGAGGGGGGTCTGCACTGATGGAGGGGGGTCTGCACTGAGGGGGGTCTGCACTGATGGAAGGGGGTCTGCACTGAGGGGGTCTATACTGATAGATAGGGGACCACACTGAGGGGGGTCTGTATTGAGGGAGAGGGGTCTGTACTGAGGGGGTCTATACTGATGAGGGGGGTCTACACTGAGGGGGTCTAAACTGATGGAGGGGGTCTGTACTTAGTGGGGGGGTCTGTACTGAGGGAGGAGGATCTATACTGCTGGAGGGGCGGTCTGTACTTAGTAGGGGGGTCTTTACTGAGGGAGGGGGGTCTGTACTGAAGGGGGACCATAGCTGGTGGAGGGGGGTGACACCAATTTTTTTCTGCACCGGGTGACACCAGCTGTAGTGACCCCACTGGCTCTTGTCTCTGCAGCAATTTAACTTTAATGTACAGGAGGGGGGTTAACTATATACAGGGGGAGGGGGGGTAACTATATACAGGAGAAGGGGGGTTACGTATATACAGGAGGAGGGGGGTTATGTATATACAGGAGGAGGGGGGTTACGTATATACAGGAGGGGGTTAGCTATATACAGGAGGAGGGGGTTAACTATATACAGGAGGGGGAGGGTTAACTATATACAGGAGGGGGAGGGTTAACTATATACAGGAGAGGGGTTAACTATATACAGGAGGGGGTTAACTATATACAGGAGGGGGAGGGTTAACTATGTACAGGAGAGGGGAGGGTTAACTATTTACAGGAGGGGGTTAACTATGTACAGGAGGGGTTACTATGTACAGGGGGGAACTATGTACAGGGGGGATACTATGTACAGGGGGGTAACTATGCACAGGGGGGTAACTATGTACAGGGGGGTAACTAGGGGGAGAGGGGAAACTATGTACAGGGGGAGGGGGTAACTCTGTACAGGGGGGTAACTATGGCTCTGCCTGGGACACTGATTTAAGGACTGAGGCTGGGAACATTGGTGTAAAGACTGACTGTGCTGGGGGCACCTGATGCAAGGAGGGACTCTGCTGGGGGCACCTGATGCGAGGACGGACTCTGCTGGGGGCACCTGATGCGAGGACGGACTCTGCTGGGGGCACCTGATGCGAGGACGGACTCTGCTGGCGGCACCTGATGTGAGGACAGACTCTGCTGGGGGCACCTGATGCAAGGACAGACTCTGCTGGGGGCACCTGATGCAAGGAAGGACTCTGCTGGTGGCAGGCGACGTGGCTAGTGACACGCTCAGGGATCCCACTGATTCGGCATTATGGTGAGTTGAATGATTTCATTTTATATTACAATGTAATAGAAATAATGCGCTGCAATCATCCTGACACCATAACAATCATGGTGCCGGGATGATTGAAGCGCTAACACCAGGTGTTTGGAGTATCTTTATCTGCTGATTGTTTGGGGTTGCTGTCCCTTCATTCCTCTCTCCCCCTTTCCTTCTCCATCCCTCATTCATCTCAGACTCTAACCACACCCCTTTGAACCATGCCCATTTAAGCCACGCCCACTATTTCCACGTAACCCATGCCCCTATATTATCAATCCCACTCTTCCACCAGCAAAGATTATGGTTCTCTTATTTACCTACAGGTCTAGTGCAAAATCCTGTTTGGGGAGGGCCATTTCTCATGACCCCCCCAAAAGAGGGGTACAACTCCTTTTTAGAAAAGTCCAATACCCTAGCTTTGTTATGTCCAATACCCTAGCTTTGTTGAATTCGGTGGACAATCCGACCGTGTGTGGGCTGCATCGGACTTCCGACAGACCGTTTCGGTCGGAAATCCGACTGACTTAGATTTGAAACTTGCTTCAAATCTTTACGTCGTAACTCAGTTCCTGACGGAAAGCCCATTCGTCTGTATGCTGGTCCGACGGACCAGATATGATGCGAGGGCAGGGTACTGCATCTTGCACTCGCTGCAATAGGAAAAACAAATTTTCCTATTGCGGCGAGCACGGGGCATACCAGGCCCTTAGGTCTGGTATGGATTTTAAGGGGAACCCCCTACTCCAAAAAAACAGCGTGGAGTCCCCCCCAAAATCCATACCAGACCCCTATCCGAGCACACAGCCCAGCCAGTAAGGAAAGGGGTTGAGGACAAGCGAGCGCCCCCCCCTCCTGAACCATACCAGGCCGCATGCCCTCAACATGGGGGGGTACTTTGGGGAGGGGGGTGCCCTGCGGCCCCCAACCCAAAGCACCTTGTCCCCATGTTGATGAGGACAAGGACCTCTTCCCGACAACCCTGGCCGTTGGTTGTCGGGGTCTGCGGGCGGGGCGCTTATCAGAATCCAGGAGCCCCCTTTAATAAGGGGGCCCCCAGATCCCGGCCCCCCACCCTATTTGAATGAGTATGGGGTACATCGTACCCCCTACCCGTTCACCTAGGGAAAAAAAGTGTCAATAATGTTTTGCCGGCTTCTCCGCTATCTTCTGCTGCTCTTTTGCTAGCGGTGGCCCAGACTTCTGCCTTCTTGTCTTCTTCCCTCTTCTCCTTCTGATGTTGACACAACGCTCTCTCCGGCTGTAATGCTCTCTGAGCACTCCGTTATGACTTATATAGGCGGTGACCCCGCCCCCTTAAGACGTCACAGTCCCTGGGCATCCTGGGACTATGACATCTTAAAGGGGCGTGATCAACATCACCGGGTGACCATGCCCCCTTAAAATGTCGTAGTCCCAGCATGCCCAGGGACTGTTACGTCTTAAGGGGGTGGGGTCTCCGCCTATATAAGTCATAACGGAGTGCTCAGAGAGCATTACAGCCGGAGAGAGCATTGTGTCAACATCAGAAGAAGAGAAGAGGGAAGAAGACAAGAAAGCAGAAGGCAGAAGTCCGGGCCACCGCTAGCAAAAGAGCGGCAGAAGATAGCGGAGGAGCCGGCAGAAGAACCGGATGCCAGGAGAAGAGGCCGGAGAGACCCCCGAAGTCGGAAGAAGACCCCCAGAGCTGTCTAATAAATTACTTTAAAAACCTGTCTAGTGTGTTTTTTTATTGACACTTTTTCCCCATACTCATTCACATAGGGTGGGGGGCTGGGATCTGGGGGCCCCCTTATTAAAGGGGGCTCCCGGATTCCGATAAGCCCCCCGCCCACAGACCCCGACAACCAACGGCCAGGGTTGTCGGGAAGAGGCCCTTGTCCTCATCAACATGGGGAAAAGGTGCTTTGGGGTGGGGGGCCGCAGGGGGGCGCTCGCTCATCCCCACCCCCTTTCCTGACTGGCCGGGCTGTGTGCTCGGATAGGGGTCTGGTATGAATTTTGGGGGGGACCCCATGCCGGTTTTTCAGCGTAGGGGGTTCCCCTTAAAATCCATACTAGACCTAAGGGCCTGGTATGCCCCGCAACGGGCTTTGCAAGGTGTCAATCTCTCCAATAAAAGCGGCGAGATTGACTTCCTTTTCTAGTCCCGTCGTACCCCAGTCACATTCAATATGAACGGATTTGTCCATGTGTGGGCAAGTCAGTTCATTTGAAAAGTCTGCCGTAACTCCGTCAGGAAGGCCGGCGGACCTAGTATGCCGGAAAGTCTGGTCGTGTGTAGGCAAGTGCGTCCGTTTGGAAAGTCCGCCGGAAGTCCGTCGGGAATACCGTCGGACCTAGTTTCCCAGAAAGTCCAGTCGTGTGTATGCGGCATTAGGTATACTTTATCTCCCATGTGCCTGGGTGTAAGTTACATCATCTCACGTTGGTAAAATTAAGATATTGAACCCCGGGCGAAGTGATAGAGCGATGAGGGAATTATTACTTCTCACAGAGATCACAATGCCCCCTGACAATGCTTTCACCTGCTTTCCTCTGCAAAAAGTGAACTTTCCTCTGCAGAAATGTGAACTTAAGCTAAAAGCCAAGCATTAGTGTGTGTTACAAAAGAGCACATCACAGGCGGTACGTAATAATAATACAAATCATAATAATACCTTAAAGTGGTTTCAACCTTCTATGCCCCCCCCCCAGCACCCCTAATACTCACCTGAGCTGCCTCTCAACCCAGCGATGTGCAAGAGAACTGAGCTTCTCCCGGGTATCTCATTCCTCATAGGCTGAGACAGCAGCAGGGGCCATTGGCTCCTGTTACTGTCAATCACAGCCAGCGAGCCAATGAGGAGAGAATGGGGGGTGGGGCCGAGGCACGGCTCTGTGTGTCTTATGGATGCATAGAGTGGGGCTCAGGAGCAAGCACGCACCAGTGCCCCCAGAGCTAGCAGCTTGAGGGAGGAGGAGGGACCAGAAATGCCAGCAGGGGACCCCAAAAGAATAGGATCGGGACTGCTCTGTGTAAAACCACTGCACAGGGTAAGTAAGTATAATATGTTTGTTAGTTATTTTATTTTTTTAATTAACCTTAATGTCACTATAAAGACAAAGTCTAGGCACGTTTATATGCATACTGTTTTACCAGCTAAACCATTATAATTTTTTACAGCCAGTATTTCTGTACACCCTTTGACACAAGGCGTGGCATGCAGGTGACACACTTATGTCCTGATTTAGCAAGGTAGATTCCTAATCCTCTCTGCCTACAGACTGCTCACTGGACAATGAAAGAGCATCTTTACTGCTCATCTCTTTCCCTCCCCCTATTTCTTACTTTGTCCTCCAGCAGAACCTGTCATCATCCAGTACACGGTCCTGGTGTGTAGCGGTTTGGCTGCAGTGCCGGTGTATCCGCAGTTTACTGCATCTTACCACCGGTTTTAGCTGCAGTCCCACAGATTTCTATTAGGTTGTGCGTTTTCTGAAATCACACCAAAAGTCCAGCATCTGCATCTTTGGTGCACTTTCAGAAAACACAGCAGAAAATGTGCCACCGAATACAAATCTTTGGGACCGTCTCTAAAATCATAGATAAAATAAAGGAAAACTGCGGGTAAACCAGCACTGCAGGCAAACCACATCACACCATTGTGAACCTAAAGACTTCAAACTTGCAGCAGGAACTGCCACTCCACTCAAATGTGACCCAATCTCAGGTCACAGAGAGGCATTATAGTCATCAGTTCAAATAAGTGCTAATCGCATACCCCTGCACTTATAGATTCATAGATAACCCAGTCATCCCCATCCCTTTTATTATTCTTTATCTGTCCCAACAAGATTATTAACATGGCTTTATGATGTATATTTGTGTATGAGTAAAACACAGTTTTAACAGCTGCCATATAATATGTGGTTTGGTAGGATAATTTAAATAAACCCTTTAGTCTAAAATATCGTTTTGCAGTAGTACTATGAGCAGCGCTAGAGAAAGCATATCTTATAATGTGATTATTGTCTAATTCACCTTAAAAATTCATGTCCATTATATAATAACATCTTAGGTGAACTGTGACCTTAAAATGTGAAGGCAAGAATGACATGAAAAGATCTTTAATATCTAAAAATTGCTGTGAGTAGACAAAAAAACAGGCATTCTGCATACGACCGTTGAATAAAGGCAGTGTAAGTTAAACCTGCAGTTACCATGGAAACTATGCAATCTCTAAACAGTAGACCGCGTTATTTGCCTTACAAATATACCTACAGCAACACAACAGGGTTAAAGTACCTGCTATTCAATTTATGAAAAATCTTATTTTTTTATAACAGGGAACATTTGAAAAAAAAAAAAAAAACAGATTTACAGATGGAGGCAACTATTGAGGTATTAAACCGCCTTTAACTTGAGGCTATGTTAATAAGCCATGGCCACCATGCGTATGCTTATTTTATACTGCTACTTGAAGCATGGAAGGAACTAAAACTGCTTATAAGATTAACATTGCTTGCCAGTCCCTCTAAACACATCTCATACCCATCCATTTTAATTTATTTCAGCTTCTAGTCTCAATGGGATTTGCAAATTAATTGGAGCGGTTTTAGCCTTGCTGAAAAGCAGCACATGCTTATCTAAACAGCCCCCTCATTCCAGCAGCCTGTATCCTATTCATGGACCCCGCGCTGCAGAACTGTCATGAAATTCCATCGCAGCTATAAATATGTATGCTAAAAAATTCAGTTTTATACCCTCCCTAACATTGCGACCTGCAGCACTTTCCTTTTTAATTTATTCCATTTTTTTAAGATCAATAACTAAGCTGTATAGAACTTGAGCATGAATGTATTTGTAATTATAATTGGAAACAATTAGGAGAAAATGCTGCTAATTAGACTAACTAGAAATGCCAAGTAAAGCCTTCATTTTTTTTAAAGAGATAAATGTAAAAAAAAAAATGCAAAAACCATGGGGTTTACACCTCATTTCAGGATAGTGAGCAGAGCATGCAAAGCACACCTTTTTTGTTTCTTGAGTCAGAAAAGCTGGTTTATAATACAGATACAGCTTATTATTATAAAGCCTATTATTCCAAACTACATAGCTCTGTTTCAGCCTAGTTGGCCATCGGTGCAGTATATGGAAACAATGGTTTCGACAGCGTATGCCTTATAGATCTACATGACAATACAATTCATTTATAGTAAGTTGGGTGCCTTTTTGGTACCTTTCAGCCACCTCACAGTAAATAGTCTGTATTGTATGTACCATTATCACAAAAACAAGAGACAGACTAAATGGGGGGAAAAGGGGATTAGTCTGTCTTAAGGCTCCCCTTTTCCTTATGGGATCGTGGTAGAACCAGTTTCCAGGCTCCCCCGCTGTGAGGAATTGGCCTGGGATTGGTTTTCCAGGTCAGCTGACCTGGAATATTCTAGAACTAAAAAAAAAAAAAAAAAAAAAAGAAACAAACCCTAGGGTTAGAATAGGTCAATCAACCCCCTGGAACATTATGGAATTCCAGGAGGTCCCTATATCCCTATATAAAGGGCTAGTTTACAGGGTCCAGGGCCAGTCGCCTGAAGAGGATCAACAGCGTAACTTCCCACCCTCCCTTCCCTTGTCGTGGCTATATTATGTGGTAAGGTCCTCTTTGCTATTTAAAAGTAAAGGGGGACAGTTTTGTGAAATATTATTAAAGTCAGGTTTGTTTTTCAGCTTGAATCTTAGTGGCTGAGCTGTATTTTCTTAAACATTTGGCATTGAGTTATTTTTCTATGTTTGAAATAAATACGTATGGTAATTTATTATTTAATACATATATTTATAAGCCAATAATACATGCCGTGGGCCAAATCTTATCCAATAAAATAGTTTATTGACAAAAGTTGGTTTATTGAGTTTTCATTTTGTCCGGGCATTCCTGCCTACGATCCCATGTATTTGGCACAGTTAAAAATTAGTGGTCAAAAAATTATAGATAGATCTGTCAGAGCTGCGGGGCTGGTGAGTCATCTGCTGGCTCACACAGCCATGCCAGCCCTGGATTATTGGCTGCTAGTAATCCTTCAAAGAGCCATACTCATGTTAGTAAATGATGAGTCAGCACTGGTAGGGCTGTGTAAGACGGCAGATGAGTTACACAGCCCTGCAGCTCTGACTGATCTATCTACTGGCTGGTGTGAGGAGTTCAGATCTCTCCACCCCATTCTTATCATACTATGAAACTAATTCAGTATATGAATACATGTAAAAAAAATTGTTCTATGGGCTACAGGAGACAATGAACCACCACAATTGCCAGAAACGGAGCACAAGACAATGAATGAAAAGGGCAAATCTGAGATATGGTTGGTTTCAGCACCACAGCATGGATCAGAACAAAGCCAAGTTTTACTCGGTCCCCTGGGGAATCGAAGATAGATTTACAGGTTGTGGTGATACTTCTGTTTTAAACTTTGTAAGCAGAAGACTGTAAAGTCCTAGCAGTGTCGTAAATATATTCAGACAGCTAAGCAGGGCAGAGGGTTATCTAAATGTGGCTTAGCATGTCTCACAACCTGGTAGCCTGGCACAAAGTGCTGATGACTATCATAAGCAGAACGCTGATAACCAGAGGCATGTCAAGGGGCCCCAGTTGTAAATGACTAATTAGAGGTCATAAAATCCACTAAATAGAACGGCTCTTAATCCTGGTCTGCTAATAGCAGAGTGTAAAATGCCTACCTGGTAAGTGACTCCACATCTGCAGTCTAGTCTAGGTTGTGGATTACATAGTGTTAAGCCGGAGCGAATGTTGGGAGACATTGGCTGGTTCAAAATAAAAATGTCTGACATTCAGCCTGTGTGGTCTGTCTGAAAGAAACCAGCTGTCTGACCAGCTTCTGTCGGACAAGCATGCTGGAAAACCAGGAGTCGACCGACACCCAATCAGCTCTCTCAGCCAGTGGCGGAGAGCGCTGACTGGAGCGTTCTACCAGAGGGGCCGTCCCCCTGTCAGAACACAACAGCTCAGAGGGGGAGATCGCTGTACTTGCCTTGCATAGTGAGTACAATAGCTCCGACCAGAGCTGGCAGTTTTTTTTCGCTCAACCTGCTGTGTTGAATGGAAAAAGACCTATAGTGTGTACCAGGCTTTAAGTTTCATACAACTCTGGATATAATTGAGATACAGTATCTCACAAAAGTGAGTACACCCCTCACATTTCTATAAATATTTTATTATATCTTTTCATGTGACAACACTGAAGAAATGACACTTTGCTACCATGTAAAGTCCTGAGTGTACAGCTTATATAACAGTGTAAATCTGCTGTCCCCTCAAAATAACTCACACAGCCATTAATGTCTAAACTGCTGGCAACAAAAGTGAGTACACCCCTAAGTAAAAATGTATGAGTGCTGCCAGCATTGCTGCAGAGGTTGAAGGGGTGGGAGTAAGCCTGTCACACCACACACTGCATCAAATTGGTCTGCATGGCTGTCGTCCCAGAAGGAAGCCTCTTCTAAAGATGATGTACAATAAAGCCTGCAAAAAGTTTGATGAAAACAAACAGACTAAGGACATGGATTCATGGATTACTGGAGCCATGTCCTGTGGTCTGATGAGACCAAAATAAACTTATTTGGTTCAGATGGTGTCAAGCATGTGTGGCGGCAACCAGGTGAGGAGTACAAAGACAAGTGTGTCTTGCCTACAGCCAAGCATGGTGGTGGGAGTGTCATGGTCTGGGGCTGCATGAGTGCTGACGGCACTGGGGAGCTACAATTCATTGAGGGAACCATGCATGCCAACATGTACTGTGACTGGGTCGCAGGGCAGTATTACAACATTATAACTAACCCAAAAACACCTCCAAGATGACCACTGCCTTGTTAAAGAAGCTGAGAGTAAAGGTGATGAACTGGCCAAGCATGTCTCCAGACCTAAACCCTATTGAGCATCTGTGGGGCATCCTCAAATGGAAGGTGGAGGAGTGCAAGGTCTCTAACATCCACCAGCTCCGTGATGTCGTCATGGAGAAGTGGAAGAGGACTCCAGTGGCAACCTGTGAAGCTCTGGTAAACTCCATGTCCCAGAGGGTTAAGGCAGTGCTGGAAAATAATGGTGGCCACACAAAATATTGACACTTTGGCCCAATTTGGACATTTTCACTTAGGGGTGTACTCACTTTTGTTGCCAGCAGTTTAGACATTAATGGCTATGTTTTGAGTTGTTTTGAGGGGACAGCAAATTTACAGTTATACTAGCTGTACACTCAATACTTTACATTGTAGCAAAGTGTCATTTCTTCAGTGTTGTCACATGAAAAGATATAATAAAATATTTACAAAAATGTGAGGGGTGTACTCACTTTTGTGAGATACTGTATCTTTATAAAGTATGTCTACACTACTGTAAAATGAAGTAACAATTACTTTAAGACTAAACATCCCCATCTTATGGGGTGCAGCAAACTGATGGTATACATTACCCCTTCTGACAAAGCCACACATAAAAGATACATCATAATTGGTCTCTATCAAGCCATTATTTCATACCATGCAATCATTTATTGGTTACTAGATTGCAATACATGACCCTATAAAAACATGATTGCATTTGCAAATCTGACCTAGAGGGATGGTCTTCCAAAAAAATCACAAAAGTTTTAGCATTCTACATCCAACCCCTTGGACCCTTTGATTGGATGTGTCATTTGTGTAAACCCCTTCCCAGGGGCCACAAAAAGATGGTGCAACTGCAACTTGACAGTTCTCCATGTCATCAAAATTATGAAGGTATGCTGAGAGTCATTATGATAACCTAGGACCAGACTCTACATTGAATTTCTGCCTGAACCATTTACCAGGCATCACCTTGGTAAATACTTTTTTTTTTTTATTCCTATTTATTTTGCTGCTAATATTATCTATTTTGTGTAATATACATTTCTGTAAGGCTCCATGCACACTGGCTTAAAAAAACGTTGTTTCTACAGAAGGTTTTGTGTTCTGCCTATAGAAGCTACTCAATGGTATCCAATGTGTCCATGTACATGAGGAAGATTACAGGCATATTTTGAGCTCAACGTTTAGAGGCAGGTAAAAAAAAACCTTCGGATTCACCTTTCTGATTATCATCATGGCTGATGATAATCAGCCATGATTAAGGCCTGACGGGTGAAACGTGTTGGCTTTCTTTTTGACTGCTGTTCACATGCAATAATAAAACAATGTTTTAGCTGACTTTCATAGCACCAGCTTTTCTCCTTTTTTGCATGGACTATATGGAGGCTTACAGAGACTTCATAGGCTGAGTGCTGTGTTCTTCAGGCTCACCAGGCATTGCACAGGAGGTGGTAGCTTGGATGAACCTGTTCCTGTTTTCTCAATTGGTTTGTGCTGGTTAGAGTGAAGGTGGGGAATCTGGCTGTGTTGTTTGGCAGGGATGCCTGGATCACAAAATTGGCTGCAAAAAATACAAATCCTTTGGCAGATAAAACCATTCTCATAAGTGTATTTCAATTGTGTATCTACATTTCTAGGGGTTCGGCGTTAAACATAAAGATAAATATTATATTAATTTTGCTATATTGTGAACAGTAAAATAAGGAGTGCTATAGAAAGGTATGGGTGTTACATTTAGAAAAAACATACATTAATAGTGGCTGAAGATTCCAAAGCATTTGTCATTACAAGCACAAGCTATGTATTTTTAGTCTCAGATATTAATATTTACAATACAAAGTAAGGTAGGTTATGTAACCCCTGAAGACGTCAGACGTAGGCTGACAAAACGCCATTGGGTGGTGTTTGAGATACGTAATTTCTGGTCAGCTGGAACTCAGGTGGAGCGAAACCAGCGATTCCTATACAATACATGCTCATCCCTGTCTTCTTTGATGTAAGTGCAATACAACCTTCTTTTTTAAATAAATTATTTGAAATACTGCACCATGAGAGTGTTCTTTGCTCTCCCTCTCCATTATTTAAATTAAAGTATATTTATTTATTTGTTTATTCACTATGGTGATATGTAATTTATGATATAAGAGCGAGGTTCCTTTGTTTCTTTTCACATTATAGGTGTTTTTTACACTTTACAACATGCAGCTCTTTATTGTAGTTTATTTGTTTTTTGGTCCTTGATTTGTGCAGGTTTAGAACCTATTGGTTCCTATATTTTCTTTTAGGTTATGTGACCTGTCTTCACTATACTGTGCATGCTAATGGAAGGCACAGAACAGGTGAGTTACAGGTTAGTAAAATCCTGTTTTTCTGAGTAGCATTCCTTAAAGTAGTACCGCATTATTACTAGCATTGCCCATTCTATTTACATCTGCAGCCACCTATAGTTTTATGAAAGAGCAAAAAACCTAAAAAATAGTTATCATGTTAATGATGGAGAAGCTCTATATATCAGGTATCCTCCACATTGCTACAGTGAGTCTTTTATTTTTGGTGAGATATTACCCAAGGGTACTGCGTGTTAGGAGGAAACCTGACATGCACATTTTCTTTTTTTACAAGATTGGGACTGATTGTGTTATTATAGCAGACAGATCTACCTAATCTGTTTGAATGCATTTGAGCACATAGTTGCAATTGTTATAAAAATGTAAATATATATAACTAACGTGGAGAAGATTTTGATTTTCTCAACCCATGTGGGGTTTCTTAAAGTGGACCTTTTGGTAACCTATCTGCATTAATAGGTTCCTGACATGTCACATAATACAACAGTACCATGTAAAAGAAAAAAAAAAAACTGTACGACTTATTACCAAAGAATCCCTTAGCTCTGGTCAGTTGATTTTGCCTGTGCTGAGATGTCCATTAGGCCTCATTCACACAGTCGATACACAGTCGGTCATACACAGCCAATATTTAGCATTTCTGCAGCAAGAATCATAGGTGATTGTTATCCACCATGACCAGGAAGCCTGTACAAATCAATAATAGGCTAAGTGCCACAGTTGTTCGCATGTAACCTCACATTGAGCAGTTACTGTACATATGATCAGGAACAGATGAACGGCTCTGGATGCAAAATGTCCCCAGACAGCCCCAGTCGTCAGCCTGGCATTGATTTGTACAGGTCTCCTGACCACAGGGGATTGCAGACACCTGTAATCCCCCCCCCCCCCCGATTATTGGCAGCATATGACCCTAATCAAGTAATAATAAATAATAAAGTGTCTATATTGCAATTAAAGAAACATGACACTATTTATGCTTCTTTGAGACCACTGACACCACACTTCATTATAATAGAATTAACCAGCAATGCATCCTTGGAAATTAGTGTACATCATTGCAGACTGTAATGCCCCGTACACACGGTCGGACATTGATCGGACATTCCGACAACAAAATCCTAGGATTTTTTCCGACGGATGTTGGCTCAAACTTGTTTTGCTTACACACGGTCGCACAAAGTTGTCGGAATTTCCGATCGCCAAGAACGCGGTGACGTTAACCACGTACAACGAGACTAGAAAAGGCCAGTTCAGAACCAAGCGCGGCACCCTTTGGGCTCACTTTGCTAATCTTGTGTTAGTAAAAGTTTGGTGAGAGACGATTCGCACTTTCAGACTCGTGGTTTTCAGATCGATTTCTGTTGTTCAGTTTGTGCTTGTGGGTTTGTATCTGCTCTTCAGTGCGTGCAAGCAAGCTACGCGTGACTTTGTCATTGTGTTCTTGTTCGTTCCTGTTTTATACCCCAGCAGAAGTCTCTTCAGACGAAACGCGTCGGGTCTCCTTGCTGTACCCAGCCACCCACACCACGCTTGCCCTTTTTTATTATTGGAATAGATTCTATTATACCTGTTTTATACTTTTATGGAATATTGATGATCGTAATGGATCAAATAAATGCCAATTGAATTTTTGGATTTACACCATGTGGAGGCTCCTTGTTTCTTTTTTTTATACATGGTTACCATTGCTGACCAAGACTGAGATTGTGTAGACCATCCGGGCAGGATCCTGGCCCCCCATTTGGAGGAAGAGGTTTACCAGCACATGACCTGCTCCCATACTGTCCTTCATCCTGAGACAGTGCAAGCCTTTTTTGACTCACCGCCAACGGCCTGTGAGTCCACCAAAGTTGGTAAGAGTACCTTATCCCTTATGTTGATTGAGATTGTTACGGAGGAGATATTTATGGATCATTTGCATTGTATGGAATCCGCCTTATTTGCATGATATATCATTGGGACTAGATTATTTCCAGACCCATTTGGTGGCCACACCTCTTATTTTGATCTTGGACATTATCACCTAAGTTTTTACTTTCCTCTTTGGAATGTGGACACTTTAAGTTATCACGTTATTTTATTATTGTATGTTCACCTTTTTTCCCTTATCTTCACTGATAAATGAGTGTTTTTATATGCTGTTACACTACACATTTGATATTTATTTTTCAAAGATATATAATCGAGAGATGAGATAAGATTACTCTTTACTTCACTGTGGAATAATTTTTTCTCCTTTTGGAAATTAATTTTTATATAGAGGTTTATATTTTAGCGCTACACTATTTATGTTTATGAGTTATAAATACGTGCAGATAGTGCCCACCACGTAAAAAATAACAGGTGTATCACTTAAATCCAAAGTCCATGTTAGACCACACTCCCATCCATAATAAATTGAATGGATAGGAAATAAAACTTGAAATAAGTTCATTAGGTGTTGAAAAAATAAAATAAAAAATGTAATTAAAAATGTGAAATTCTGGGGTACTAGATAAAGTTCCAACATAAGCAAAGTTCTTGAGAATAGTGACTTTCGTGAAAAAACAGCTGATATCCAGTGACTTGCGGTGCTCCCCCTCAAGGGTCCCCACTCACCAGCTCCTTACACCCCTGCAGGGGTAGTAAGCATGTAGTGCCAGGCAGTAGAATGGCACCTTGGATTCCAGTAGAGCTGTCCCCGAGTGCTTCCGCTCCAGATATGATGTCAGTGATCTAAGCCATCCTCATGGGAAAGAAACAGGGCTCCCATAGTGTGATACGTTTTAAAATTACTTTATTAAAAAAAAACAGATGACCAGCACAGCTCTTGCAGTGGATGTCTTTCAGACATCAGAAAGACATCCACTGCAAGAGCTGTGCTGGTCATCTGCGTTTTTTTAATAAAGTAATTTTAAAACGTATCACACTATGGGAGCCCTGTTTCTTTCCCATGAGGATGGCTTAGATCACTGACATCATATCTGGAGCGGAAGCACCCGGGGACAGCTCTACTGGAATCCAAGGCGCCATTCTACTGCCTGGCACTACATGCTTACTACCCCTGCAGGGGTGTAAGGAGCTGGTGAGTGGGGACCCTTGAGGGGGAGCACCGCAAGTCACTGGATATCAGCTGTTTTTTCACGAAAGTCACTATTCTCAAGAACTTTGCTTATGTTGGAACTTTATCTAGTACCCCAGAATTTCACATTTTTTATTACATTTTTTATTTTATTTTTTCAACACCTAATGAACTGATTTCAAGTTTTATTTCCTATCCGTTCAATTTATAATGGATGGGAGTGTGGTCTAACATGGACTTTGGATTTATGTGATACACCTGTTATTTTTTACGTGGTGGGCACTATCTGCACGTATTGTCATAGTTAGTGGCCCATATAGATTGGTCACTATACCACATGCAGAGGGGATTTATATTATTCAGATTCCTCTCTATGCAATAGGTGGGGGTCATATTTCATTTATTTTATTATATTTATTTATGTACATTGATTTGGATGGTTCAGTCACAATACAGCTATATACAAGAGATTTGTAATGGCCTGCATACACTAGCACGGTTTATTAATTTGCACAGGTTGATATACTTACTTATTACTTATAACTTTTTGGCCTAATAGCCTGTACCAGTCTGTAGACACGTGCACAGATTTAGAAACCCAAATAGGTACCCTGGCTTAGGTAGCGCCACTCACCCCTATCTATTTTCTCTTTACTAATATATCTCACCCTGTTTGGGGGTGTGTTTAAGGGGAGGCTGCAGACCTTAATCCGTGAGCGCTGAAACCCTCTCTTATTTAATACTTCATACATATTTGCCTTCACTTACCTCCCCAGCATGCTTTCCTGGCCCTATATTCACCTCATGTAGTCACTTAACAATGTATTTTATCAGCTCCATAGTAGTGCTTTACCCCAAACACCCCCTAAAATGTTTTTAAATGTGATTTGTGCTTTAAATTCAGGCAGAGTGCCAGAGGTTTTTTTGGGGGGGGTCCCCAAATAATTTGGAACCCTCCCTCCCCCCAACTGCTAAGTCAGCTGATACAAATTCTCTATCTATCCTCAATCATATATCTGCTGACTTTGCCAAACCCATACACACTATACCCATCTCTTTAGTGGTCAGATTTATGGATGAATTCCCCAAAGCATGTAGTGCAAGGGCCTGCCTGTATACTTTCAAATGTTACTGTTTAAAGTTTTTTTATCCTATTATTATCTTGATAGGTAATAGCAGAATGTCCAAATGTGCTAAAATGTGTACAGTGTGTATTTATATCTTTGTATTATGACACTTCTTACCTGTCCAGTGGGCTGCCAATAGTGTAACTAAGGAGGGGCTGTTCAAAGTAATACCCATTATTTAGGCATTCACCTCTCAATGAAGTGGAGAGGGTTACCTGTCCAAGAGCCCCCCCCCATAATGTTAGAAATGGCCCAGGAGAGGGGGGGAGGGGGAATATGATAGGTGTACCTTATACTTTGGTGTTTAAAAATTCCCATAAATAAATGTTATCTTGATGTTGGCCAAGAATGTTTGTGTCTAATCTGCTTTCCATGTTTATGTGCAAAAAGACTAATTTTTTTTTGTTTTCCTCAACAGTTTCCTTCCACGCCACAGGAATGGCAGACTGTGGCCTCCCACTTTGCCCAGCAGTGGGACTTTCCTAACTACGGAGGGGCAATTGATGGGAAACATGTCCACATCATCCCACCACCCAACTCGGGGTCATACTATTATAATTACAAGGGGTTCAATAGTATTGTGATGCTGGCGGTGGTGTCGGCTACTTATGAGTTCCTGTATGTGGACGTGGGGAAGAATTGCCGGATGTCTGATGATGGAGTCATCGCCCAGACCGAGTTCTACAGGCGTCTCCAGAATGGCAGCTTGGACTTGCCACCTCCAGAAGACAATGTGGAAGGACTCCCATTGTCTTCATTGTGGATGAAGCCTTTGCGCTGGGGGACCATCTTATGCGGCCATTCCCGATGAGGACCCTCACCCCGGACCAGAGGGTTTTTAATTACTGGCTGGCCAGAGCCAGAAGAGTGGTGGAGAACACGTTTGGAATCATGGCCAGCCGGTTCCGCCTATTTCTTACACCCATACACATGGCGGAGTACAAACTGAATCATATTATTCTGGCGTGCTGTGTTCTACACAACTTTTTACGGCAACATTCTGCCAACTATGCTGGCTCAGTTGGGCCTGAGGCCGGAATTCTAAATGAACCAACCCTGACGGCGCTTGAAAGTGGCCGTCCTGGCTTGCCCTCCCTGAGTGCCCGTGATGTCCGGCTAAGATACCTTGAATTCTTTGCGGGTAGGGGGGCTATCAATATGCCAGACAATGTGTGAAACCTTTATCAAATAAAAAAAAATTAAGCAAATCTTTGGTGACATTTACTGCTTGTGTTTGTTTTAGCTGACCCTGACAGAAATGTGTGAAGTCCTGAAAATGGCGTGATTGTGTAACCTTATACAAAGCATTGTTGGGTGTTATTTACTAAAGGCAAAGACACTTTGCACTCCAAGTGCAGTTGAAACTGCACTTGGAGTGCAAAGTGGATTTGCCCTTAGGAAATAACACCCACTGTCGCTGAAAACACCAATTAGAGCACAACAAAAGTGTTGTAGCGTTGAGACAATAATCCACACATTCTTGATTAACAATCTTTTTAATACCAGCACAAATCACATGTGCATTTAGACAAGGTTTTTAAAACAAACCAACATGTTTGTTGTATAACAATTTTTGGGGTCACATTAGGAAAAGTAGAAATGTCCATTTAAGATAAAACAGGCATGTTTCAAACCAACAAGAAAGACACAAATCTAGAACTTACAAAGTTCACATTTGGTAGAAATTGAAGGCAATATCAGACATGAGTATTTAGGAACTGTGTTTGATATTGTGTTCAGATGGGGTGAAGTCACCCCCGGAAAAGCCAAATTTTGAAGATGCACACAAATAGCCGAATGGCAACATGTGCTAGCTGCCATCATGGGGGATCAAGGGACGTGTTTTGGGGGAGCCACCCCTTCCTCACAGCTACTTTATTATTGAGGAAGGGGGTGCACCCCCTAAACGCATCCATTGATCTCCCGCGATGGCAGATAGCACATGTTAACACACTGTGTGCATCCTCAAAATATGGCTTTTCTCCAATTAGACAAAAAATGTTAAAATTGTAGCACACCATAAAAGAAAGGGATTTGGAGGGGTTTTAAACTCTCCCCAGGACATCAATGATGTTCTTATTTTTTTGAAGAACATCATTGATGCTTTTCTTGATGTTTTCCAAGTCGCTATTACACCCCATGATCTCCCCAATCAGGATCTGTGCACTTTCCGAGGTGAAATGCCCTGGATCCACAACATCACGATCACCTAAAAAGATAGAAACCAAAAAAAAAAATGTATTATAAATATGCCGGCATCCATCTCTTACCTAAGCCTGTGGTCGCAGACACTCACCAGTTGTGGTGACTAGTTCCACCACGTCGTCCTCCTCCTGCTCTTCTTGTCTTTGGGGGATTTCCCCTTCTTCCAGAGGTGGGGGGTCTCTGGTCTCCTCAGATGCAGGGTGTCCTCAGAGTCTTTTCTCCCCTATGTAAAAAAAATGGTATACTTAGCACACAGATATTTGATGGCAGAACTTTAAATATGAAACATTGCTTGGAAGTGGGGTACAATTGTCTGTTTGGGCAGAGTTCCAAGATGTAGAATTTTTAGTGTCGTTTGTCAAGCTACAATACTTTACCTGTTTTGTTCAAGGTTCACAGATGGAGACCCCCCTATAGTATACACTGGAGCACCTGTGTGGGCCCCCTAATAAAAAGGGTGTTCTTGTGTCCCACACTAGAGCTCCAGCGTCCAGATGTGTAAACTGCTGCTGAGTGTCCTCTCCTTACACAGAATCTAGTTTGCATTTCATTCTAGTAACAAACCCATCTACACAACCAAATTATTTTCATACAAGTAGGCCCTAAAAAATTTGGTCAAATGCATATGGCCAAAACAATGGTGTTTTATAGGCCAAAAGAAAAATGTTTGATACAAACGAATAATGTGCCCATGAACATGAAAGTTGACCCTTTAAACTGGATAACAGTTAAGAAAAGCACATGGAGCAGCACGAACATAAGAAACATAAAGAATAGGAACACAGGACAACTACTTACTTTTTTGCAGCACTCTCCGGATCTTTCTGTACTGCTCGTGTTCTCTTAATCTGAGGTCTGACCACCGTTTCCTGAGCTGATCTTTCGATCGTCGTACCCCGAAATTCCAGTGCAGACTCTTGACCACTTTCGCCATGATCTTAGCCTTTCTGACATTGGGGTTGGGGTAAGGTCCATACTTTCCATCATAGTCGGCCCTCTTCATTATGTCGACCATCTCCAACATCTCCACAAAGGACATATTTGATGCCTTAATTCGTCTCCTTCTGGATCGGGATGTTTCAGGCTTCGGGGTTTCCTCCTCCTCCTCGTTGGTGTAAATATCAGACACCTGCTCTGACTCAGCCATGTGCTCTTCCCCACTGCGCTGAACGAGAAGGGGCGGGGATAAGACTAGAAAGAACGTCAGGGGCGAGCGGAGTTTCACGCATGCGCAGTGTCTATAAAGCGTAACACGCGTGCGTAGTACGTACGATCTGTGAGCGGAGGAAGGAGTAACGGAGGCGTCGATCGTGATAACGAAGGTAAGATTTAACATTGGGCCTATACTGCTTCTAGATTGAGGCCTGTATTTGCACAAGTTTAGAAGACTTTAGGCTGACATTAAGGTTTGTCTTGTGTTGTGTCTTGCAGTGAAAATCAACATATCAATCTTCATTGATATGTTCAGGGAGCTGCCCTGTCTATGGCAGATAAATCACCCTGAATATAAGAACCAAACAAAGAGGAAGGCAGCGCTGGATCAATTGCTGGAATTTGTGAAGATGGTGATCCCCACGGCAGACATCACCTATTTGAAGATCCTAATTGGTGGCCTGAGGAGCACTTATCTAAGGGAGCACAAGAAGGTCCAGGATTCCCAGAGATCCGGAGCTGCAGATGACATTTATGTCCCCAGGCTGTGGTACTATGACAGGCTGCATTTTCTGGCAGGTCAGACTGAACCCAGGCCAGCACTCTCCAGTCTTCCTTCCAAGCTTCCTTCCATCCCAGATGAGGCTTCTGACGCCCAACCTGGGCTTTCCAGGCATCAACATGTGGAGGAGCCCAGCTTGAGCCAGGTATAGCATTCCTCTAAATATTTCTGGTTGTCCAATCAATGATGTTAAATAGATGTTAGTTTGGATTGCTAATTTATGAATGTGATTGATGAAGCAAAAACTCAAACCATGTCCCTTTTTCATACACAGGGTAGTCTCAGCCAGGAGGTGGCTGGGCCAAGCAGGCTGCCTGATACCCAGGTCCCTACCCTACACCTTCAAAGACAAAGTGGCAGGAAGAGGAGTAACCTGGAGGAGGCTGGCATAGGCCTCTTTTGGAAGGCTACAGAGGCCATGAGAACCCCCCACACTGTGGAGGAGGACTTTGCTTGCATAACTGCCTGCAAAATGCTGCAGATGGAGGAGGACCAACGACTCCTGTGTGAGTCCTTAATTTTGGAAGCTCTCAATAAGGGGTTGAGGGGCCAAATAACATCTGCTACCCACATTTGTGACCTCACACATAGTCCTCCTCCTCCTCCAGGTCCTACTACTCCTCCTCCTCCTCCAGGTCCTACTCCTCCTCCTGCCACATCTCCAACACCAGAGCCATAGCCAGGAAGGAAGCGTGGAAAGAAGACCAGCAAGTGATGACTCTGGGTCCAGTCTGGTCTGGCAAAAGATGCAGCCTCTTGTAGTACCACAGCCTGGGGACACAGATGTCATATGCTGCTTTCCGGATCTCTGGGACTTCTGGACCAGACTGCACTCCCTTAGATATGGACTCCTCAGGCCACCAATTTTCATGTTAAATAATTGATGTCTGCTTCGCCAATTTCTGCTGTTTATCCAGCGTTGCCTCCCTCTTTGTTTGGTTCTGAGCCCTTAATAAAGGATTTTTTGTTTCAATTATACTTGCCTATGTGTGTTTTCCTTAAAAAGGGCAGTTTGTTTGTGAGGACTCAGGTACATTTCAAAAATACAATGTGAAATTAACAAGGGACACCAACACCAAGCAACCTTCTTGAGATTAAATAATATAAGATATCAATTGTGTTGTGGTAACTTGACACACAAAACACACACAAAAATATTAGGGAGTAAAACTAAAAATAAAATAAAACAAAGATCAGCCTTGAAAAAAATACAAACCCCCCCCCCCAAAAAAAAACAGCCTTTAAAAAATAAAATAAAAAAGAAAACAACCAAAAAAAAAATTTTGTCAGATGTGACAAATCAAAATATATTGAGGGAATCCCGATAAATAATAAAGAAAGAAGTTTGTGAGAAGTCTGTATGAATATGAGCAGCAAAACTACTTCATTCTTCTCACATTATAAAGAAGAAGAGAGTGCGCTGTATTAAACCATTTTTTACATTGCAGCGTGACGAAAGTGCTGTTTCCATTGCGAACGCTAATTTTACCAGACCGAGCTGTTCCATCTCAAAATTTCTTCTGAGCATGCGTGGCACTTTGTGTGTCGGAACTGGCCACACACGGTCGGAATTGACACGATCGGATTTTGTTGTCGGAAAATTTTATAGCCTGCTCTCAAACTTTGTGTGTCGAAAAATCCGATGGAAAAATGTCCGATGGAGCCCACACACGGTCGGAATGTCCAACAACATGCTCCGATCGGACATTTTCCATCGGAAAATCCGACCGTGTGTACGGGGCATTAGAGTAAATTCACATATTTGAAAGACAAAGTTGGAATTTCCCTTATAAACGCAGGGAGCTGTGCTAACATCGCCCTGCTTAACATTGGCAGGAAGAAGGTTAAACAGATTGACCATTTCCTGCCCAATAACAAAAACTGTGATCCTTGTAAAAGGCATAGGACTGCATTGTCATGTAAAAGCTTCACCACCTGCCATTACAATGCAAAATCTGCCTCTCTGTAGTAGGCAGGGCAGCCTTCCAGGCAAAGCAATGCTGAGCTGCCAAGTCAGCGCAGAAAGGGACAGATGGCCTTATGGTATGACAGCACAGAGGACTCCACACTGTGAAACTAATAAGTAATTACATGCTTTAGCTTATATGACCATCTAACTCTCAGGTCAACAGATGCACCAGTACAAAAACATAGATTGATTATTACACTGAAATACTAGAATCAAATATGCCTGAAAAAATATTTTTGGTTGACGCATTTTTAAATCAGCATTATCATTTATCATTAGTGGCAAATGGCTTAATATTTCAAAACATAAATGTTTTAAGTTTTTTTTTTACTTCTTTTCTGCCTGTGCAGTATTACTAACTTGTATTACCATAAGGCCTCAATCACTGGATGCTTTTAATGCTGCTGTTAGAGGTGTCTGTCTTTCATGTCACCAGTTGAAAGCAGAGGAAAAAAAAAACTAAACAAGAAAACTAGTGCAGCCACCACATCTCATGGCTGGTAAGCTGCAATATATTACATTTTAGGTTTTGTGTTTAATATTGCTTTACAGTCTTGTGTACAACCTGAGCCTGGAATTTATGGGGTTCCACAGGGACAAAGAAATATATCTGAAGATTAACACCAATAATTATGGTAACACAAAGTACCTGTACTTTAGCCTTCAGATGATTCATGGTGTCGGTATGGTAGGTCCACAATACTGAGCGCTTAAATTGGTTCTAAAGCCTAAACATTTTTACCTTAATGCATTACTTGCATTAAGGTAACAAATGTTTAGGCATCAGTATCCTCCCTAACTCCCCTTTTACTTACATGAGCCTTCATTTGATCCAGCACTGTCCCTGTCTGCAGCTCTTCTCTTCCCTCACTTCCTGGTCTCACAGGCTTTGCTGAGGCAGTGGGAGTCATTGGCTGCTGTTGCTGTCAATCAAAACCTGTGATGGGAATCCCACTGTCTGTGAGAGCAAACCCGCATGAGTGCCCCATGAGTGCCCCAGTAGAAAGTGGCTTTCTACTGGGGCACTAGCCAGAGAGGAGGAGACAAACTCTAGTGGGGGACCTGAGAGGAGGAGGTTCCTGGCCGCACAGAGCAGGTAAATATAAACTTGTTTGGTTTTGTTTGTTTTTTTCCTTAAAGCATTTACAATCACTTTAGGAAAAATATTTGTAAAATAATTCATAGCTTTTGTCTTTCTCATTATCATTATTAGCTTACAGTAGGTGCGCAGTCCAGAATGTTAATGGTGCCAGCTCACACATAACTGTGAAATTAACACTAATGACCATGCTACACCTTCTCTTTAAAGCGCAACTGGCAAAAGTGTGCCCATTTGTTGAATGGGCTGAAGAAGGTAGAACACGTCACTACAATGGAGGAAAGAACAGAAAAGCATACTGGTGGGGTGGGGGGGGTGGGTTGCGGCACTGAGGCAACCATTGGTGCAGTGGTAAGTGAAGTGGGGGCATGTGAGAGGGGTAGTGCCAGCAGGAGGGAGCAGTAGGGATCAGGGGCCGTGGTGAGAGTGTGGGTTTGTGTGCTGCAGTGAGGAGGAGGATAGGGTCCAGTTGCAATGGTGAGAGCACAGGGGGTTGGGGTGGAAGGAGGAGGAGTTTGGTGATAATGCCATTTTAGGCAAGCGTGGTGGTGGTAAGGAGGGGGGTGGTGCCTTGTGGTAGTGAGTAGTGTGTCTGCAGGGAGCTGTCAGCTGTAACTCCAATTGCAGGCATAAGCAGAGAACGTAGAGGATGTGTGTGTTTGCATAGATGTTTGTTGGGGGGTTGGTGGTGTTAACTGCCAAGCCAATAATTACAGTGCCTGTGTAAGAAGCAGCAGAAACCAAGGTGTAAGGAGGCGCTGTTAGCTGAAAAGGCCATAAATTAGAAGGTCATGTCCCATTGCTACTCAGACATGGAAAACAGGGACAGCATTTGGGTTATCTTAAAGACTCTACGCCATGGGTCTCAAACTGGCAGCCCTCCATCTGTTGCGAAACTACAAGTCCCATGACGCATTGCAAGGCTGACAGTCGCAAGCAAGACTCCCACAGGCAGAGGAATGATGGAACTTGTAGTTTTGCAACAGCTGGAGGGCTGCCAGTTTGAGACCCCTGCTCTACGCTATCCCCAGAGTGGACCTGGTACTTAGTGACAGTGCTGCTGATCTTCTCTAACATGCAGTGATCTCTGCATATACCAGCAGCAATCAATTCCCAGCACAGAAAGTCAGAAAGTCTCTCTGTCACTAATAACCTATTTGTGACTCCTACATGCCAACCGATCTACTGAATGATCTACAACATGCTCTACAAGAGAGCCACAAGCAAGGTATTAGTGATGAGAGACTTCCTGTGCTGGGAGCTAGTTGCTGGTATATGGTGGGGGTGGGGGGTGGGGGGGTCATAGAGAAGATTAGCAGAACTGTCACTAAAAGCCAGGTCCACTCTGGGATTAGTGTAGTCTTTATGATAACCCAAATGCTGTCTTTTTCTGTTGCTGAGTCTGTTTCTGTGTTCTGATGCTGGATCTCACTTCCTTCTATGTTGTAGGAAAGCACAGTCTCCTGGGCCAATATTAGTATGTGGCTTTCCACTACGCACACACACACAGGCAGTGGAGAGTAGAAGATGCATCAGTCACACACAGACAACCATTGCGGCATAATGCCAGTGACCTCGGTATCATAATTGTGTGTATATACTGTAAAGCAGAGGAGGGGGAGGGTGGGTTAGATCAGCACAGCGGGAAGGAAGTAAAGGGTGAGCAAATGTTCAGAAAATGCTGTTTGAAAGTAAATACACTATTTCTTCAAAAGCAAGTAGGGTTGTCTTATGAAAATGCCCTTCCCAATTCTAGAGCTTTTATTTGAGAAATAAAGTAAAGGAATACTAGCAGTCTTGCATGGCTGGCCTATAGCAAGCAATTAGGTTTCTACTCCTGCTAGGAAAATTTGAATATTAAGAAACTTTTCTTTCAGAAACCAATTTCTCCGTGTATCTGTCAACATGTTGCTATGTTTGATTGAGCAGTAACATTTATACTGGCACCAGTATATGCTTATGCTTCAGGGGTATTTTGACAATGTTAAAAAGGGCTGGATGAACACATCAGCTTATGAATGTTGGAGATATTCATCCTAACACTGTGTTTCCTATTTAGTTTTTATTTCCAAAATTACAATAAATGGATTTTCACTGTACTATTTAACATATAGCTGAGCCTTAGAGATTGCGTTTTGTTTCCTTACGTAACTGTAAGCACAAAAGAAAAAAAAACTAATTGCAGCGTTCCATCCTTGAGTAACAAGGGTAACTTCTGAGGCCAAAACTTTTACAGGCCAGTTACCACTGGCCAAAACCATTACTCTCCTCCAACTTCGAAAGCAAAATGTCTTAGCTGTTGATAACCGGCTTTTTTTTTTTGTTTGAAGTGGTATTAGGTTGGGATGGGTTATAATTAATCCAAGAAAACTTGGACTTTATTAGGGATATAGATTTATTTAATTAAAAAATAATGTGTGTGTGTGGTACATGCATCAGAGGGCAGAAAATGTAATTTCTTGATTCAGGTTTCCTAGTTCTAAGAGTTATGTAGATGATTCTTTTTTCAGTAATATTAGGTTAATACATACAGTTGCTTTAATTGCAATTCTGTTAAATAACCCCATCATTATATATCACAATGACATGTCTTGTCTTACAGAGCAGAGCACAAACAACTCTGTCCTGAGGGAAATTACTGATTTTCTCCTGTAAATACTCTTTGTTGGCTGTCCTTGGCCAGAATAAGTACACAGGTCAGTAATGTAGGAGAAAAGTAGGAAGACTTTATCTTCATTCTTGATCTGGGTTGGTGATTTAAAGTATTGAGGCCAGCATTACTAGAATGCAACCATCATTTGCAAAAGGAGAGGTCATCAATGGTCTCTGCGAAGACAGGTTTCCTTAAAAATAGAAGGTATTTAGTCATCTTTACTCCTATTACAAATCCAATTATTCCAATCCAAACTAGATGTTTGTTACTTATTTAAACATGGAGGATAAAGCCACATAAATCTCTATGCTTCAGTGCCCAACTGTGCATCCAAAATCACAATGACAGTGACTCCTGATACATGTTTTAGACATATCACTCCAAAGTGCTTCCTGATAGTCCATTCCACAGCAGACTATACTCTGCACTACCTCTCCACTCTTCATCAGTGTCATTTTTATGTTACTCTAACAAATCAAGGCTTCTGGGTATGGGGAAACATGTGATCTCCCATATATGACAGCAATTAGGCATGAACAGCCAATCACCCAGAGCTTACTTAGGGTGGATTCCTGCAGTTGGATGCATGCAAGGGAGCATGGATCAGTGTCATTGAGTCAGTCTACCTTGCTGGAGGGTGAATCACTTTTCCCTAATTGGGCAGGTGACACTTTCTCTTTGAGGCAAACATAGATAAAGATAATCAAATCAGAGTCATGTACAGTATAACTTTTCCTATAGCAGTAAATGTTGGTCCAGCAGCTAGCTATCATACCTAAAAAAATTTCCAGGGAAGGTGCTGTCATCACGTCATAGGTTGTCAAATTAAGATGACAGATGTCATCCATATTTGAGAAAATCCCTTAGATGCTCCCTAAATTAAACAGCTACTCCCTTGCCTGCACGGGACATCACACAAAAGTACTTCAGAAGAACATGGCAGGCAAGGGACTGATGGACAAACTGCTTCACAGGACATGGAGGTACTGAAGAAAAACAATAGTCACCTAAAAGCAGCTGAACTGCAGATTACACAATAAGCACATTTCTGGGACACCACAACATTTTTCCCTAGATACAATTAAAGGATAAGTTATTTTTCTGAAGTTAAGTATGTTAAAAATCCCAACAACTATGTGACAAGACAGGTTGGATGAGTTATTTCTGCTAGGTATGGGTGCACATTTGTTATGCCAAATTAGTTTTGAGGACTTGATCAAAGACTTTTACATAATCTAAAAGAAAACATTTAACATTTCAATATGAGGTGTAAGTAAAAAATAACTTTACAGGGTTTTAAGTCCATAGTTAAAAATTATTAAAATTAAAATGAAAAAAAAAAAAAAAAAAAAATCGATAGAGCAACAAGCTTGCACAATAAAACACATTCGTTTATATATATTAACTAAAAACTCAACACATTGATACACTCACATGCACTGTAAAATGGGCTCAGTTTACATGTCCAGAAGATAGAACGTGTGAGCCTGTGCTAGAGCAAGCAGCAATACTGCAGGGGAGCTGTCTATCTCCTCTTGGATAGCTGTCAAGCTAGGCAGCTGCAATGAAGCAGGAGAATGAGAGCTCATACAGTGATCCACGCTGCATCCCTCTCTGGGCTGTTCAGATGTCACTGTTTCACTTCCTGGTTACCACAGTAATGCATTCAGAAGCATGTCCCAAGCTTAATAGCGGGAGAAATTCCCCTGAAACATGTTGTGGTGACCAGGAAGGGAAACAATGATGTCTATACAGCTCAAAGAGTGGGTCGTGAAGTGGAACACTGCACATGCAGTGGTTCTACTGTTTCCCAGCTGCCCAGCCTGATAGCTATTCAGGAGGAGGTGAAGGTAGACAACTCTCTTGCACAGAACAGGAACCCCCGATCCTCCTCTTCTTGTGTCCCCCGCCGGCGCTCCTGGCCCCTCCCTCCTGCCCCCAAAGCAAGCAGCTTGCTATGGGAGCACCAGAGCAGGCTCGCTCCCGAGCGGTTACTCTGTGTGTCCATTCCTCCTCATTGGCTCCCGCTGCTGTCTGAATCAATGAGGAGGAAAATAACCGGGAGAGCTTGGGCTGGAGGAAGATCGGGCTCAGTTAAGTATTGGGGCTGCTGCACAGAAAAGGTTTTTTACCTTCATGCATAGAATGCATGAAGGTAAAAAAAAACTTCAGCCTTTACAACCACTTTAACATCGAAGTGAGAATTTTTTCTTTAATAAAAAGGGTTCTGAGTACATTTTTCATTTTTGTTAACAATAAAGTGTGACTTTGTGAACATCATCATAAGAATTGTTAATGCACAGTGAAGAAAAATATACAATAATATAACTATTTTAAATTATCATTTATCATAGAAGTAATTTCCCTCATCATTTCAAAATAAAAAAAAACTCATTTAGTTGCTTGATTTTCATTCATGCCCAATTTTTATTTCACTTCAGTACTTAAATGAGTCTTAATGTCCTTTCAATTAAGCAATAGAGTGGCTGAGGTGGGCTCTATTATTGGACTGTTTAAGGCATCAGTTGCCCTTTAGGCCGCACTAAACCCTCCTATTGTTTTCAGCCAAGGAAGCTGCCATCTTGGCCTTTGTTTGATCTTCAATTGCCATGATGTTGCACATGTGATCAGTTATGACACCAGCCATTTGATGGTTCGATAGTTTGGTTGAGAGCACACATGTAGTGCCTTTCCAAACAAAAAAGCAGATAAATATTTGCCGCTGATGTTCAGGAATGGGGTGTCGGCATGAAATATCACCATCCAGTAGTGTGTAGTATGCTTAGAAAAATCACTGCTCACAGTCCAGTCTATGTTGTTAACATGTGTGAGATGGCCTCAGCCTTACATCACTCCACAAGTCATGCCCTCTGATATGTTTCGCCCCACCCACCAGGGATTAGTCATAGAGGTCATAAAGCATACAACCAATGTGACAGTTACATTCCCGTCACGTGCTGGGAATGTAACTTGTTTGAAACTGTTAAATCAATGAGTTTAGCTCCGCTTCCAGATCTGACTTGGGTATTCAGCTGTGAATGGTAAAACTGTTCTATTTATTTGTACAGTTTGTCTTTGCCAACTGTTAATTTCTAAATGGAGTAATAAATTCAAGGGGTTGTAAACCATTGCCGTTTTTCACCTTAATGCATTCTATGCATTAAGGTGAAAAATATTTTACAATGCAGCAGCACCCCCCGAGCCCCCCTTATACTTACCTGAGCCCCGAAATTTGCGCAACGGGAACGAGCACACCAGCTCCGGCCGGTGTCTCATGTCCTGATTGATAAATTGATAGTAGTGCAGCCATTGGCTCCCGCTGCTGTCAATCAAATTCAATGAAGCCGGGGGGCGGGGCCGAGTCATACATTCGGCGGCTATGGTCGCCGAATGCTGGACTCGGGAGCGCACCCACAAGGTAACCCCCTCGGGGAATCTGATGCGGGGAGGAGCCACGAGAGCCGCCGGGGGACCCCAGAAGAGCAGGTTCGGGGCCACTCTATGCCAAACAAGCTGCACAGTGGAAATAAGTATGATATGTTTGTTATTTTAAATTAAAAATAAAGTGAACCCTTACAATCACTTTAACTGTACTTGACATGTACACTTTATTAGTCCCAGCAGATTGTAACCTCCAGGACAGTCCAGAGTTTGGTAAGCCCCTAGGAGGTTTGGAAACATTTAAGGCACATGGACTTGCTGTGCTAGCAAAGTCAGAAGAGATTTACATTGTTTATTCAGACTCTTAAAGTGATTTTTTTTTACCATAACAAACATATTATATATACCTTCTATATGGAATGGTTTTGCACAGAGCAGCCCTGATCCTCCTCTTCTGGGGTCATTCACTGGTGCTCCTGGCTACTCCTGCCTTTGAGTACCCCCCTCCCTTAGCAAGCCACTTGCACCCCTGTCCCACTGGCTGTGTCCACAAACACAGCCAGCCGGGGTTGCCCTGTCGCCCGCTCCCTTGTCATAGGATTTGATTGACAGCAGCAGGAGCCAACTTGAGACTGGTTTATCAATTTGCCCAGTAAAGAGGGAGAAGAGAGAGCCGCTGCTCTTGTGCACAGCGATCGATCAAAATTGGTCTTGGGTAAGTATAAGGGGGCTGGGGAGGGGGATCCTAGACAAAAAAGGTTTTTTACCTTAAAGAGGAAGTAAACCGTGCCCTATTTTCTTTTTTAAAAAAAAACCCTGCAAAGTAAAGGCATATGCTATGCATACTAGCACATTGTGCCTTTACTTTGCAGTTTTTTCTTACTTTAGAACAAAGCCCTGCACCGACGTGCTGTCAGCTCCGACAGATGCTTCCATCTTCACCCGGTCTTCCTTCCGGGTTCCCGTCTTCCAGCCGCCTGATTGGCTGTGCCACGGTTACGTCACTTCCGCGCATGGGAGTCACGGACCGCAGCGCGGAGCTCTGAAGGGACAGCACGGGTATATCATCCCTTCAGAGCGCATGCGCTGGTGACATCACCAGCTGTATGAAGTGCGAATATCTCCTAAACCGTGAAGGTTTAGGAGATATTCATATTACCTACTGGTAAGCCTTATTATAGGCTTACCTATAGGTACAAGCCTGCAGAGTGGGTTTATGTCCTCTTTAATGCAGAGAACAAATTTAATTGCTTTAAAACCACTTTAAAACATAATGAGCCCGAAATATCCAAGTAAAAAATAAAAAGTAGTGTTTTTGTCTGGAGCAACTGACCTATGGAAAATACCACAGCTAATGCTTTGTTTTCGTTCTTATACATCAGTCCTACTTTTTCCACAAAAGCAGAACAATACAATACTATAATTGGCAAATCTGAACCCTATGCAAGGTCATTTCATTTGAAAATAATAATTTTAGGAAACATTTTCTTCTCCCACGTCTAATAACTTTTCCTTATGAGATAAAGCATATTTGTTTTTTAGTGATCAGGTGACCTTTGTCTTTAGCTACTCACAAATAATTTTTAATTTCCATAGACAAAATGTTAGTTATTGTTTTGTAAACTGTCTATAGGGCCAAATACGTTTACATAAAATATCAAAAGGTAGCTTGTACAAAGTGAAACACAGTGGCCAACCTGGAGAAAAGGGGCACAGTTAGGGGAACTGTTCTGTGCAAGTGATATATTAGATTTGGAGAAAATTCAAAGGTTATCAACAAAGAACCTCATACAGCAGCAGCAGCTTAAAAAAGAGTTAGATTTCTAGGATGTGAGGTAAATTTAGTCTTTTTGGTTCCTCTGTAATCATTGGAGCAGATGTTGATTTCTTACGACTGTTCTGGATTTCACAGGCTACAGGTTTGATTGCTGTCCCCCGCCTTCTAGAAAGTACTGGAACATAGGGAGTGGAAGTAAATGAACAGCATGAATATTTAGGATGCTGCAGCCAATCCCTGGGGAGGTGGGCCCAGAAGGTGGTTGAGGAGCACATTCATAGTCTGGCCTTTAGAACAGCAGTGTTTTCCTGTTCAAGGGATTCCAACAGCCTGTGTGGGGTGGATACCCTTTCCCAAGCCGTTTCACTTAAGCAGTTATTCATTAAGGCAGACCCAGGGGACCCACACCTGAAAGTTTCTCTGACACCCCAAGCCTTCACTTAAGGATCCTGTCCTCACAGCCTCATTAGAAGGCACCTGGAAGCAGCTGAATGGGCACAGCTACTCCCTTGGCCTCATGAGTACTACTCTACTACAAAGATCCTGGTGACTGTGTACTACTGGGATAGCTGGGTCACGTAGTTCCCCTCCTGAGGGGTTCATACCTCTGGCCTTCTCTAATCTATCATGGGAGAACCATCTTCTGAACCTGGGCCAAGTAGTTCTTCTCCTAAGGGGCTTAAACCTCTGGCCTTCCCAAATCTTTTGTGGGAGAACCATCCTCTGAATCTAGGCCAAGTAGTTCCCTTACTGAGAGGTTCATACCTCTAGCCTTTTCTGATCTCTCAGAGGAGGACTGTACTCTGAGTTTAGCAGAAGATTAGTCCTTGAAGTTTGCAACATAGAGAACTGTATCCTCCTGTTACTGTTAGTGTTCTGGAGTATCCAATATTACCCTGCATCCCCTCCTAGTTTATTTAATAATAAAATCACAAAAAGACAACCAATAGACAGCTTTCTGTGTCAGTGTGCCTGAACTGTGCTCCTTGTGTGCTGACACTAATGAGGGAGAGCTTTGGTCATCATCCTTGTCTCTGCTGCTGCTGCTATCAGGAGGAGTGTAGTGACTGGGCTATCTTCATCATCATATATCTAAGGTCATTAAAATATTTTGTCAACTTAACTTTTTATTCTAAGGACAGGAGAACATTATTGCATTGAGTAGTTTTCAATAAGAGTGATTAAATGGGTTGTAAAGCTTCATTAAAAAAATAATAATAATAACAACAAAGAGTTTTTGTACTTACCTGCTCATAAGAGCACCCCCGAACTGCCTTTTTTTTGGGTACCCCGCTGTGTCCTGGCATCACCCCTCCGGCAAGTGCCCCCATACTATACCACTTTCTGGGGCAGGGCACTTGTGCGGGCTCACTCCCGAGCCTCGCTGTCTGCATCTATTGACACAGTGTCAGGGCTGGGCTCAGCCCTTCCTTCTCAGAGCTGGCCGCTCAGCTGTCGGCTAATTGCTAGTTCCTATCTCTCCACAGTTCCTCAGCTGTTGATGATATCCTGCTCAATAGTCCTGCTTACTTAAGCCGTTCAGCCCAGTGGATCTCTGCCTTCGCCTTGGTCAACACCACAGAGACTATCTCCTGCGTTCCTGTTCAAAGACTTGCTTTGCTGACATCCCTTCTGGCTCCAGATCCTGCTTGCTGTTCCACTACATTGATCCCTAACTTCTGGCTTGGCTGACTATCTGTTCCGGTTACTGAACTTTGGCTATGTTTTGACTACGTTTGATCTTTTTACTTTTATTATGAAACAAGTGTGATTTAACTGTACTTCTGTCTCGGTCTGATTTCATGGTTTCTGACACACAGACAGCAGGATTTGGCCCCACCCCTGCAGGAAGTGAAGGGAGAGAAGAGCTGCAGATGTACACAGCGCTGGATCAAATGAGGGCTCAGGTAAGTAAAGGGGTGGTGGGGGGGAATGCTCATGCCTAAACAAGAAATGCATTAAGGTATAAAATATTTAGGCTATAGAACCGCTTAACCACTTCAATACCAGGCACTTTCACCCCCTTCCTGCCCAGGCCAATTTTCAGCTTGCAGCGCTGTAACATTTTGAATGACAATTGCGTGGTCATGAAACACTGTACTCAAATGAAATTTTGACAATTTTTTTCACACAAATAGAGCTTTCTTTTGGTGGTATTTGATCACCTTTAATTTTCTGAGCTATAAACAAAAAAAGAGCGACAATTTTGAAAAAAAGCACAATATTTTTCACTTTTTGCTATAATAAATATCCCATTTTTTTTTTTTTTTTAAAAACTAATTTTTTCCTCAGTTTAAGCTGATATGTACTTTTCTACATATTTTTGGTAAAAAAAAAAAAAAAAAAAAAAAAAAAAACACAATAAGCGTATATTGATTGTTATTTTATTATTTTTATTAATTTTTAATTTATTTATTGCATTTTTTTTTTTTTACTAGTAATGGCGGTGATCTGCGATTTTTATCAGGACTGCAACATTGCGGCGGACAGATCGGACACTTTTGACACTATTTTGGGACCACTGACATTTATACAGCGATCAGTGCTATAAATAGCCATTGATTACTGTATAAATGTCACTGGCAGGGAAGGAGTTTACACTAGAGGGCGTTAAATGTGTTACCTAGGGAGTGATTCTAACTGTGGGGGGATGGGAGTGACTGGGGGAGGAGACCGATCGGTGTTCCTATATACTAGGAACACACAATCTGTCTCCTCTTCCCTGACAGGACATGGATCTGTATGTTTACACACACAGATCCATGTTCCTGCTCTGCTGCGAGCGATCGCGGGTGCCGGGCACGCGCATCGGCTCCTCGGCGACGTGGTGGCGGCGGCGCGTGCGCCTGCCCACTATGCCGACGGGCTGTCATATGACGCCCGCCCAGGATGGGAGATCCCATGTGCGGACATCATATGACTATGGGCCGGTACTTAAGTGGTTAAAGCTGTTTGCCTCACTATATATCAGGGATCTCCAAATCGCCCTGGCATTAGTGGGAGCAAACAATGTTCCATCTTTAGTATTATGGGAATTATTAGTACCCCATTGTTGGTGTCAGTGGGAGGAATAGTGCCTCATCACTAATGTCAGTGGGAGGAATAGTGCCCCATTGTTGGTGTCAGTGAAAGGAATAGTGCCGTGTCGTTGGTGTCAGTGGAAGGAATAGTGCCCCATTGTTGGTATCAGTGCAGAAATGACTACCCAATTGTTGGTGTCAGTGGGAGGAATAGTGCCTTAAGGGCTGGACAAAGGCAATACCACTGCTATACAGTATATGGAAGTGATATCAAAATTAATACAATTAAAAATGTTTTTCTCACAAATGTTACTAGTGTTATAATAACTAAAGGCAAAAAAGAGCTAACATAGCATTAATGGAAATGTGTCTGTGGAGCCAGGATTTTACCTGTTCTGGGGCTGTATGGATCATACTTATGTTTTACCACCCTGTGGACCAACATTGCTGCAGGTCATAAAATGACAAACTTGATAGGTTTGTCTATATTTCACCTTATCATCTTTGTCTTTTTCAGCCATAACCAATACATTTCTAACTGTAGTTTTTCTAGTGTAATTAATAGCAGGTTGTAATGGACAGCACAGACACTTACAATATGTCATGCTATACTTCATAAGGCCCATTGAATTATAATATATAATTATCTATATATTTGTATAAAATCTCTGTTAAAATATATATTGTAACTTCATTTGCTTCAAATAAACAATTTAAACATCTGACATGTCACCCTAGGGAGCTTGGGAGTCAGCTGCTCTGCTACCAGTACACAAATTAATGGGCAGAGAGCCACCTGGGCCCTCTGGCCAGTGATAGATTAGGATCAGGGAATTTCTTTCCCGTATGAATCTACATTAGTGTTTGTGAGCAAGGGGTCATTTGTGAAAGAAACATTTATTACACAGAATAAGAGATATAAATGTATTTCAGGTTCGTGGCATTTTCTAGGAATTTAAACAAACTACTAATGCAGTAAAAATGTTGCCAACAGAGATAACATGAATGCTATCTATTCCTCTTCAATCAGCAGATCAGATTGGAATAAGCCATTAGACCTCAAAGCCTATAGACCATCCCTCCAAAATAGACAACTGTGTATAGAGATCTAATGGTGGCCGGGCACTTTGCTTTTAGGGCAATTTGAACCACTTTCAACCAATTTGTAATTGCAAAGACAGCAGAATGGATAAAGCCAACATTCACCAACACCAAAGAGTCCACCCAAGTGTGTGAGCAAATCAAATGAATATTTGCTTTGCTAACACCGATTGGCCTCTCCGCCAATTAGGGAGGGCGGGTCTAATACCCATCACCTGATTGGCTGAAGGCACAGACATCCCTATTGGATGGGTTTGGCGCTGTTCCCTTTAATTGAACAATCCCCTATCTATGTGTGTGTCCTTAGGTGCAACCTAAATATAGATTCCCAAGTGTACCGTGCATATATCAAATAATTATTTTACTGAAATGTTAATAAATAAATAAATGTTGTACAAGTGTACCGTGCATGTGTCAAAACGTTAATATACTGAAATATTAATAAATATTATACAATCATATGTGATACATAAACTTTGAATAATAAATTAAATATCAAATCCCATATATGATGATGCTGGTAAATATTCCAAACAGCCTACGGGCAAAGAAAAGTGAGGAGAGGAGAGAGAGGGGGGGGGGGGAGGGGAGGAGGGGTGTGAGAAAGAGGTGACAGGGATAAAAAAGGGGAATCTACTCCTTGTGGAGGAAGTAGACAATGTCAGAATTCCTCCTAAAAAGTGCAAGCGTGCTGGTAAATTTCAAAAAAAAAAGTCCTTATGCGTATTATCCTGTTTGTCAGGTTCTTTAACATATATCTTGTGCAGTTTCTTATAATGATTGTGATGATAACCCTTCACTTTTTATCCTTGCTCTGAAAGTGCAGCCACTCACCAGATCACTTCACCCCTGCGGGGGTATCAGGCAGTTACAGTATGCGCCACTGTACGGCGTTCGCTGGCGGGCTCAGGATCGTGGTATATCATATGTAAAGAGAGAGGGAGTTCCCATAGCGTAAAAATGTTTTTAAACTTTATTAAACAAATTTAAAAAGGTACTCACAATTTTATAGTGAAAAATAAGCGAGGTAATAAAAAACCGGTCACAGTATCCTTCAGCGCTGGTATAATAGATGATGTTTGGGAAGCACAGATTAGGCCACGCCCTACGCGTTTCGTCGTTAGGACGTCTACGGGAGCGTGACCTGTACTGTGTCTTCCCATCCTTATATAGTGTGCGGTGTCCCCTAATTGAATTATCAATTGGCATCCATTTTGCCTGTGATTCCGCGGACCGGAAGTACGTCCGCGGCCATTTTGTTTACATTTTGCAGACCGAAGACCAATATCCTGTGAAAGTGATGATGTTTCTAGGAAACAATTTGTGGCCATTTTCCCTAGGTTTTTAGCAGACAGTGGACCATATCCACTGTCTCTATGTATTCATCCTACAAAAAGTCCGGCGGCCATTTTGCCTGTGTTTTTTGGACAGAGGAGACCATGGAAAGTTTTTCTTACTATTTATTCTAAGAAGCAATTTGTGGCCATTTTGCCTGGGATTTTTGCAGACGGTGGACCATATCCACTGTCTCTATGTATTCGTCCTACAGAGTCCGGTGGCCATTTTGCCTATGATTTTTGGACGAAGGAGACCATAGAAAGTTTTTCTTGTTAATTCAATTCAATTCAATTAGGGGACACCGCACACTATATAAGGATGGGAAGACACAGTACAGGTCACGCTCCCGTAGACGTCCTAACGACGAAACGCGTAGGGCGTGGCCTAATCTGTGCTTCCCAAACATCATCTATTATACCAGCGCTGAAGGATACTGTGACCGGTTTTTTATTACCTCGCTTATTTTTCACTATAAAATTGTGAGTACCTTTTTAAATTTGTTTAATAAAGTTTAAAAACATTTTTACGCTATGGGAACTCCCTCTCTCTTTACATATGATATACCACGATCCTGAGCCCGCCAGCGAACGCCGTACAGTGGCGCATACTGTAACTGCCTGATACCCCCGCAGGGGTGAAGTGATCTGGTGAGTGGCTGCACTTTCAGAGCAAGGATAAAAAGTGAAGGGTTATCATCACAATCATTATAAGAAACTGCACAAGATATATGTTAAAGAACCTGACAAACAGGATAATACGCATAAGGACTTTTTTTTTTAAATTTACCAGCACGCTTGCACTTTTTAGGAGGAATTCTGACATTGTCTACTTCCTCCACAAGGAGTAGATTCCCCTTTTTTATCCCTGTCACCTCTTTCTCACACCCCTCCTCCCCTTCCCCCCCCCCCCCCCTCTCTCTCCTCTCCTCACTTTTCTTTGCCCGTAGGCTGTTTGGAATATTTACCAGCATCATCATATATGGGATTTGATATTTAATTTATTATTCAAAGTTTATGTATCACATATGATTGTATAATATTTATTAATATTTCAGTATATTAACGTTTTGACACATGCACGGTACACTTGTACAACATTTATTTATTTATTAACATTTCAGTAAAATAATTATTTGATATATGCACGGTACACTTGGGAATCTATATTTAGGTTGCACCTAAGGACCCACACATAGATAGGGGATTGTTCAATTAAAGGGAACAGCGCCAAACCCCTCCACCATTTTCAAAAAACCTCAGCTGTCCCCATTTAGGGTGACTGCTTGTTGGGAGGCAGCAGTTCCAAAACTTCACCTTCTAAACCTTTACTTCCACTGCGCGGGTTCACCATCCCTTTACCCATCCCTATTGGATGCCTAGCGGAGCGGAGGAGGAGACGCACAGGAACCACGGAGGATGCAGGAGCCGTCGCCTGCCCATCCCACAGCTCGCTGCTGTCACCCAGATGGGGTAAGTGCTGACAGTGAGCGAGTGGGGGGGGGTCACAGTGGCTGCATATGATGGGCACAGAAGCTGCATATGGTGGGCACAGGGGCTGCATATGGTGGGCACAGGGGCTGCATATGGTGGACACAGGCTGCATATTATGGGTACAGAGGCTGCATCTTATGGACACAGAAGCTGCATGTGGTGGGCACAGAAGCTGCATATGTTGGGCACAGAGGCTGCATATAATGGGCACAGAGGCTGCATATGATGGGCACAGAAGCTGCATATGGTGGGCACAGAAGCTGCATATGGTGGGCACAGAAGCTGCATATGGTGGGCACAGAAGCTGCACATGGTGGGCACAATGGCTGCATATGGTGGGCACAATGGCTGCATATGGTGGGCACAATGGCTGCATATGGTGGGCACAGAGGTTGCATATGATGGGCACAATGGCTGCATATGATGGGCACAGAACACACAATGCCGGGGAAGCCTGCTGACAGATGATGAATCATGGTTGTTAAGGGCGTGGGCTGCCAGCTTCCCGGCCTGCTGCATAACAACCAGCTATTTCTTCACACAGAATTAGAATCGGTCGATCGTTTTTCGACCGATCCGAATTCTAATCATTGGAATTTGTTAGAAAACAAAAAATGAAACACATTTTAATGGACTTCAATGAAAATGAAAATGATACATCCAAATCGCCGAATAACCAAAACTAATAGTCCTTCCCCTCATGCCATAGTATCAGGTGTAAACTAGACTCTGACCTGTCCTTTCAGCCCCAGATCCAATCACTATCAAAAGCTTATAGACTTCACCTCTGTAACATCTCTAAAATATGCCCCCTTTTAACCAATGAAACCACCAAGCTACACATTCACTCCCTTAATATCTCTCGACTTGACTATTGCAACTTTCTCCTCGAAGGCCTACCTTTACACAGGCTATCCCCTGTTCAGTGTACATTAATGCTTCTGCCAGATTAATCTACCTTATCAACCACTCAGTGTACACCACTCCTCTCTGCCAATTCTTCCACCCGCTTCTAATTGTCCAATATATTAAATTCAAAATACTAATAATAACATACAAAGTCATTCACAGTACTGCCATGAGCTACATCTCCAATCTTGTCTCAAAATATCATCCAAACTGTCCACTGTGCTCCTCCCGAAATTCTTTTTGCTCTCTAGCTCCCTTGACTCCTCCCATGCTTGTCTCCAGGACTTCTCCAGAACCACCACCTTTCTTCAGGACCCTCTATCTCAATCTGTCTGGTTAGGTTTTACTCTGTCCACCTTTAGGCAATTCATAAAAACTCATCTCTTCAGGGAAGCCTATTCCACCCCTACCTAACAACTCATCAGCTTATTCCTCACAGTTATTACCTTTTGTACCACTTGCTCCACCCTCTTAGATTGGAAGCTCCTATGAGCAATCATAATAATAAGAAGAACTTACACAGTCACAAGGTGAAGATAAATATCCTGACAAATGAAAACTAATGCAGCCACTACATGCAAGTACTGGTAATCAGCAATTCTTTTCATTGTGTTCTTGTGTTTATATTAGTTTTAACATTTAACTAGATAGTTTCCTTAAAATGTAATTCCAGGATAAATCTAACTAATCTTAAAAAGAGTGCCCTCCCACCTTCTAACACCTATGCTGACTAACCTGGGTAAGGAAGATACTTACCTATTTTCAGGCCACTTCAGTCACATGATCCAGCTTCCTTATGTCAGTCAGTGGCAGCTGCAGTGGAGAGGAGGGAGCTCCACTTTGGATGGACCATAGGAGCCCATGGGTGACATCACCACTCCAGGCTTTCCCAGCCATTGTCGAGTGTTTTTTTTCACTCTCCCCTTCAGCTGCTGCTGGCTGACATAGGGGAGATCATGTGATCAGACGGCAGCAGCCTGAAAATAGGTAAGTGTATATATGTTTTATACATAGCTTAGTCAGCATAGGTTTTAGAAGGGGGAGGGAGCATTTTTAAGATTAGTTAGAGTTAAGCCTGGAATTCCACCCCAAAACAAAATGTAATATATTGTAGTTTACCAGCACTTTGATGTGGTGGCTGCTTTAGTTTATTTTTACAGGCTTTATTACCTGGTGATCCTACCACTAAAACAGTTCCTGTACTAGAGTGACAAAACTCACTAACTGTACTGTATCTATGCAGCATTGTCACCATAGGCTGTTCTGCTGATTTGGACTACTGTCATAAATATGCAGTAATACTTTCATGCCCTGTCTGTCTGCTTACCTCTGGTTGTGTATCAGCCTTAGGGCCTGCACTCTCACACCTGTCTGCTTAAGTAATCTTGCCACAAGCATGGCTCCACCCCAGCCTCTAACTAGGAACACTATATTAACCTGTGCACTGCAAGCCAGCCTCGCTGATTAATATTGTGTGTTTGGCTTCCTATGTGTTTCTTGCCATGTGCTCTACGTCTGTTTCTGTTCACCGATTTTGCCTTGTACTTTGACTATCCCTGCCTGCTTGTCTGCTAGTTGCCCGGACCTTTGGCTTATATTCTGACTATCCCTTGTTGCCCTGGACTGCTGCTTCCGCTCGATCCTCTCTAACCACCCAGAGCTCCATCCGCAGCAGTCAGCCGTAGGGTTCACTACCTCAGCGGTGCACTCCTGACCCCAACGGGGTGCATCTGTCACCTGGCCACAGGTGACCTGAAAACTACAAACTCCTACTCCTCAAATCCATTACATAGGTAACAAGGATTTTGTAGTTCACCAAAGATCACTGGGAGAGCTGACAACATTGCTTGATATTTTAATTTAGTTCAAAGACACTGACAGGATCAACCCGAAATTAACTTTACTTTAAGTAAATGTTCTCACGCCGAAGGAAAGAACATTAATACAGCTACTATATCTAAGGACTGGTAAATTGCTATATATTACACTTTCTTGTTCTTGGGTTTAAGTAGACTTGAGAATACACTGCATGAAAAGATGTTGACCTTAAAAATCATTTCAGTATTTACAATACATATATATATATATATATATATATATATATATATATATATATATATATACACAGTATCTCACAAAAGTGAGTACACCCCTCACATTTTGTAAATATTTTATTATATCTTTCCATGTGACAACACTGAAGAAATTACACTTTGCTACAATGTAAAGCAGTGAGTGTACAGCTTGTATAACAGCGTAAGTTTGCTGTCCCTTCAAAATAACTCAACACACAGCCATTAATGTCTAAACCGCTGGCAACAAAAGTGAGTACACCGCTAAGTGAAAATGTCCAAATTGGGCCCAATTAGCCATTTTCCCTCCTCAGTGTCATGTGACTCGTTAGTGTTACAAGGTCTCAGGTGTGAATGGGGAACAGGTGTGTTAAATTTGGTGTTATCGCTCTCACTCTCTCATACTAGTCACTGTAAGTTCAACATAGCACCTCATGGCAAAGAACTCTCTGATGATCTGAAAAAAAGAATTGTTGCTCTACATAAAGATGGCCTAGGCTATAAGAAGATTGCCAAGACCCTGAAACTGAGCTGCAGCATGGTGGCCAAGACCATACAGTGGTTTAACAGGACAGATTCCACTCAGAACAGGCCTCGCCATGATCGACCAAAGAAGTTGAGTGCACGTGCTTAGCGCCATATCCAGAGGTTGTCTTTGGGAAATAAACGTATGAGTGCTGACAGCATTGCTGCAGAGGTTGAAGGAGTGGGGGGTCAACCTGTCAGTGCTCAGACCATACGCCGTACACTGCATTAAATTGGTCTGCATTGCTAAGTCTCTTCTGTAGATGATGCACAAGAAAGCCCACAAACAGTTTGCTGAAGACAAGCAGACTAAGGACATGGATTACTGGAACCATGTCCTGTGGTCTGATGAGACTAAGATAAACTTATTTGGTTCAGATGGTGTCAAGCGTGTGTGGCAGCAACCAGGTGAGGAGTACAAAAAAAAGTGTCTTGCCTATAGTCAAGCATAGTGGTGGAAGTGTCATGGTCTGGGGCTGCATGAGTGCTGCCGGCACTGGGGAGCTACAGTTCACTGAGGGAACGATGAATGCCAACATGTACTGTGACATACTGATGCCGAGCATGATTTCCTCCCTTTGGAGACTGGGCCACAGGCCAGTATTCCAACATGATAAAGAGCCCAAACACACCTCCAAGACGACCGCTGCCTTGCTAAAGAAGCTGAGGGTAAAGGTGATGGACTGGCCAAACATGTCTCCAAACCTAAACCCTATTGAGCATCTGTGGAGCATCCTCAAATGGAAGGTGGAGGAGCGGAAGGTCCCTAACATCCACCATCTCCGTGATGTCATCATGGAGGAGTGGAAGAGGACTCCAGTGGCAACCTGTGAAGCTCTGGTGAACTCCATGCCCAAGAGGGTTAAGGCAGTGCTGGAAAATAATGGTGGCCACACAAAATATTGACACTTTGAGCCCAATTTGGACATTTTCACTTAGGGGTGTACTCACTTTTGTTGCCAGCGGTTTAGACATTAATGGTTGTGTGTTGAGTTATTTTGAGGGGACAGCAAATTTACACTGTTATACAAGCTGTACATTCACTACTTTACATTGTAGCAAAGTGTCATTTCTTCAGTATTGTCACATGAAAAGATAAAATAAAATATTTACAAAAATGTGAGGGGTGTACTCACTTTTGTGAGATTATATATATATATATATATATATATATATATATATATATATCATTTTTTCTGGACAAAAAAAGAGAAGGCTCCAGCACGTTGTTACATTACACTGTAAATTACTGGGTGCTATAATAAAGATTGTGGCAGTGATTTCTCTAGAGATGAAGGAGTTCTTACCATGGGACCACATTATTTTATTTGGCGACTGGTGATTGCTAGACTAAGATAATGTTGTGAAAGATGTAACAGAAATAACAGATCTACCACTGGGACTATTTATTGTGTCTGAGAAGATGTCATGCTCAGCAAAGTGTATCAGTGTGCATCAAAGGGTAGCATACTGCAGGTCTCTAGAGAGGAGTTGATGTACAAATACAGTTTGTAAAAAAGAACATAATGCAAATGAAGAATTTGGTTTTGAATGATGAAATTTAATTCTTTACTTGTCTGAAATAAAATCCCCATGCCGAGTTGAATTCATACACATCATTTTTGCTCTGATTGGTGCTAGTGTAACTAATCCAAGTAACAAGCTTTTGATAAGTGTCAACTGTAAAAGCAGTCTGCCATTTGATAAGAAAGTGACCTCATAATTTTTAAAGGCAACATTTGCACATCTTGTAAAACCAGCTGCTGTTGAAATAGATACTGTATATATTTAAATATGAGAATGAAAGCTATAAGACAATAACCCACCTTCCTCTAGTTCATCCATGCTGGTAATCTTGATTGATCCATCAATGGTGTAGATGTAGCGAACACCTTGGGGCAAATTAATATTATCAGAGAGAGACCTGGTCAAGTCAGCCAGCAAAGCGTCAAAACTTCTAAAGCGGTCAGGAGAGACGGCGTATACTATCCCCTTGAAGTATCGATCGCCGTTACGATAGAACCGTACTTTTTTGGCTTTCTTTTCATTACTGAGGGCCTGCAAGGTACGGGTTCTGTAAAAACTGCAGTGAGCACTGTGTGTAGGACTGGGCAATCCATTCATCCGAGATGTTTTTGCATTCCTTGAAGTCTTATCCCGCTCGTCAAAGTGTCCAAAATCAAGCTCCATGTCTTAGTTCCTCTTGAGACCTAAAAAAGGCAATCATGCAGAGATGACAATGTTACTTCCATGTCTCTTCTAGAGAAACTAACAAACAGAGCAATCCCCTTGTAACATTAATAATTCCTTTCACTTGTTACCAGCACATTCTCATGTTGCTCATAGATGGTAAATAATTGATACTGTAAAGTGACTGAATTGAGGCATGCCCTAAATGCTGAGATTGCTAATTGAGGCAAACAGTAGACTAAACACCTGAGCCCATACAAAGCCAAGAGGGTATATGAACATTGAAGATGGATGCGCTTAGTTTATTCAAGCAAAGGTGACTTTGTCTAATTTAGTCTACTTAAACAGAAGGTTTTTTATAGCTGCCTGCAGTTCTTTCTCTCCCTTCAAAAAAAATAAAAATGAACAGATATCCTGGCTACACATGGTGACTTATTGCGGATTTTGCTGGCTGGCTGTTATGCTGATGTAATGGTTCCAATACTTGTCTGAGGCTGGGTTCACACCTAAAATGGATAGTAGGGGTCCAGCGCGTCCCTGTTCTCTGTTTCAGGGATGAATCAGGCCCACATTTTTGCCTGAATTCGGATCTGAAACAGAGCCAAAGACACACAGGACTCCTGTGCAATCCTCCCCGCAGCCGTCATGGAGATGTGTGAACTGGCTCAACTGAGAGCTGGTCAAAATCTCCTTTCATGCGAATTGGATGCGGAGAAAAACTGCATCCAATTCACACTAGTTTGAACCCAGCCTCAGTCAGTGACCTGATAGTAGTATGCAGATTAGAAGTTCTGACCTCACTTGCTGCATGATGCACTACAATTAGAGAAAGCAAATCAACAGAAAAGGGTCATAATGGACAGAAAACTTCTCTTAGTACAGGTAATCCTTTAACAAGCAGGCATATGTATGAGAAATACCTCCTTAAAAGTGGCTGTAAACCTCGGTTATTAAAAATGAACAAATCACATCCTACTGTAGTGTGTACATGCCTCAATCCAAAGCACCAAGTGTGGTTCCTCTCTGATCTCTCCTCTGCTATCTGCATGAATCACTGATAAGATTCTAAGGGTACAGCCACCTGGGACATAGCCAGCCCCCCCCCCCCCAGCACACAATAGGTGGCTGACAACTTCAGCTCTGTATATTTCCCTGTATCAGTGTGTAGAGGGGGATGTGTCCTTTCCCTCACTCAGGTTTTAGGTTTCAATGGAGCTCTGTGCTCTAGCTATGTAGTGTGTGTGATGTCAGATCCCTGCCCCGCTGCTTTCTAGTGGTGAGAAAAATTCTTTTATCTGTGTGTTTTAGAAGGTTGTGGAGGAGAGATGGCTGAAGATAAATGGGTACAACGTATACGTAGGAGGATTTGCTTTATCTCTGTGTATCACCTGCAGCTAGTCACTTCACTATATGCAAGGGTTTACAACCACTTTAACCACTTTCCACCCAGCCGTCATTTTGCTATAGGCTGGGCATATGATGTCCTCCCAGATCACACTTGCATGCAACCCTGGGGCTGCACTGCAGCGTGATCGGTCACCAGCTGTGTCCGCCAGACACAGCCGATGACTGATCAGTGTACTGGCCCGCTGCCGGGTACCATGTGATCACTGTGACCAATCACAGCAGATCACATGACAGTTGTAAACAATGTATGGCTTCCTTTCATGCCATCCATTGTGTACAATTGTGTTGCTAGTTGTGATTGGTCACAGTGATCACATGGTACAGACAGGACCAATCACAGCCCATCTCTACCATGTCATTAGCTGTGGCCAATCACAGCTAATCACAGCAAAACACAGTTTCATTCAGTAAAAATGGTTGCTTATACCAGTGAAATTCACTGGTATAAACAATCATAATGTGTAAAAAAAAAAAAATCCTGATCACTTTCCCAGAGTAGTACAGTATTACTATGGTAACACTGTATTGCTTTGGCCACAGTGTGTTCAAATAATGATTCATTTTTTTTTTTTACATACTGTCACCAGTCAGTCAATGTCCCTGATTACCGCTACACCTATTATATGTTGTACCGCACTGATGACGGTATGTAAAAAAAAAAAATTGTGAAAAAAAAATATTTTTTAACAAATTTTTAATTTCTCAAAAAATTGGACAAAAAAAATTAAAACGTCCAAAAAACTCACAATGTCTCCTACTAAATACCTTAGACTGTCTACTTTGCAAAATGGGGTAATTTAGAGGGTATTTGTACTGTCCTGGTGATTAAATACCACCAAAAGAAAGCTCTATTTGCGTGAAAAAAATATAAAAATGTCATTTGGGTACAGTGTCGCATGACTGTGCAATTGTCATTCAAAGTGCGACAGTGCTATACGTTGAAAATTGGTCTGGGCAGGAAAGGCGTGAAAGTGCCCACTGCCCAGTATTGAAGTGTTATAGAATTGTCAAAGGTAGGTAGGCAATGGGGCAATTTCTAGTGATCAAGTGTATCACAGTTATCAGCATTTCAAACTATATTTCAGCAATACACTGAAATGCTACATAATTCACTTTTACAGTGGAAGTAAACACTTTTTGGGCACTTGTACCTACAGGTAAGCCTATAATAAGGCTTACCTGTAAGTACAGTTAATATCTCCCAAACCTGCACAGTTTAGGAGATATTCACACTGAAAGCATCTGCTAACGTCACCGACGCATGCGCTATGAAGGGACGGTATACCCGTGCGTGCCGTCCCTTCAGAGCTCCGTGCCAAGGTCTGTGACTCCTGTGCGGCCGTGTGCCAATCAGATGGCCGGAGGACACGAACCCGGAAGGAAGACTGGGTGTAGATGGAAGCACCTGTCAGCGGTGACAGCGCAACACTGGAGGGCTTCCTTCTAAGGTAAGTATTTCATAATGATGCCTTTAACTTGTACGGTTAATAAAAAAAAAAAAAAAAATCAGTGCAGTTTACTACCACTTTAAAAGCTAAGTTTACACATGTGCAGGTGGTTGCAGGTGTGGGGCAGGGGCACCTGTTTATGAACCCGCAACCAAACCACACTGCTCCTTTGCAGATGCGTGGGGCTGTCATTCATTCTTAATGGCACCCCATGCCTTAAGTTCTGAGCAATGTAATTTCCCTCCAGCTGCGTTTTAAAAAAGGTGCAGGAACCTTTTTCTGCATGAAATGCAGGCACAGCAGCCCATTAAAATGAATGCTCTGCTGCGCCTGAGCAAACACGACTCGCAGGGCGCTTAGGTGTGAACCTAGCCGAAATGCTTAGGACAGTTTCACACTACAATTTTTTTAGATTTAAATGTTCCTTTGTAAATAGTTTATAATCTTTAAATACAAGCATAATATGAATACATTTAAAAATGGAAACATTGCAAGTTTGATTAATGGTCATATTATAATAAATTCACAATTGAAACCTGGGAATGTGCCTGGAAATTGGGGACAGGTGGCATCTATGTCTATGGACAGGCCTTGTTTAGACTAGACAACACGTGATGGATCTGAGGATGGCACACCCACTTTATCATTTCACTGACAGCTGACATAATGTGTAAACTGCTGGGAATGTAATATTCTTGCCAAATGTCGGTGTCACCAGGTTAAACAAATCAAGGAATAATGAAAATGTTAGAACATATATGAAGAGGAAAAAAATCATATGTTCTATAATAACACTAGTAGGGTACTGTCACACAAAATGTAACCGTTACAGGTATGGGCATTGTCTGTTGATAATATATAAAAAAATTTTTTTAAATCCGGTGCTGCTAACTTATAGGGAACCCAAAGAGACGACACCTAGCTGATGTGACTTATCTGTCATGTTATGCCAGTCCTGTTAGTTATAACCGGGGTGTAACTGCATGCCTCACAGCTCATTTCTCTTTCATTTTCCCCAAGCCTTCACTTTATTTTGAAATTTGTCTATAAATGTGCTAAAATACCATATTTTTCAGCATTTCCCATGACTCAACTTCATGAATCTGTTTTATTCTTAATCGAGCCACATTTCCTAAATATAAAAGACAATCCCTCGTACATGTGGCATGATGTCATCTATTTGATTCTGCCGCAGCCTGAGCCCACACAAAAGAATCAGTTACCATGGTTGAGGGATGCAACAAGAAAGGCAATTATCACATGGCAGACTCTGCCAGTAGTATGACCGAAGGCAAAGCTGGCAACACAGACGTCGTGTGAGGGATGTTCAAATAGGATTAAAGGACCGGTCTAATCTTAACATGACAATGTAAAAATGTAAATTATGTAACTACATGGCTAATTTCAGAAGAGAAAAAAACTGATCCTTGCCTCATACTAACCCTAATGTGGATATTTAAAAATTACCCATGGACATGGTTTTCAGTGAAAAAAATATTTTAACAGACAATATGTTAACACATAAAACACCTATTTTAAAAGTCAATTGAAAAACTCATACATTTGCTCCTGGCTTAAAATTTGCTTATCCCAATTTTTCACCAAGTGTGACTTTCTGTGCTTTCCCCACCACCTTAAGACCCGGAAGTTTGTGATTTCTGGTGGGACATGAGCCAATCAGGTATTTAATACTTTCAAAAAAATGAGCATTCTTGAGAGATGTGATGCAACAGATGCCATAAAACATCTTTGAACTGCTAAGAGCAGAAAAACCACAGTTGACATAGAGCTGATACAGAGAACTCTATGAACAGAGCCAGATCATCTACAAGTCAACCTAGGCAGAGGTGTAGGGACCATTGGATGTTCAGGGGGCCCAACTACGGTCCTCATAATGAAGTAAACCAGAGGGATAACAAAACTGATCAAAGCTGTTTACCTGCTTGTCACTTCAAAAAAGAGGAAGTACGTGTGGGCAGTTGGTGTCTGATGGGGCAGGCCATGCCAGTACAGACAATGCACATGGGGTGTCTTCTCTGTGCTTATTGCAATGCTTATCAATGTCATTTGAAGGGATGCGGGGCTAAACTGCAATTTTGCTAAGGGTCTCATTCTTCCTTAATCTATCTCTATGACAATGGATCTCAGACATACTATATGGATTTAGTACTAGGGTACATGATGCATGGGTGTTTTTTGTTTAGGTAGTCATACCTAATCACTGAACTTTGAAACAAAAAAGAGTAAATAATCACAAAAGGTCTTGTGTATCAACATGAGTCAATTAACAATTAGGAATACTTGTTCACAGCCACAAATCAGCATCAGAGCTCCCTGAAAGCTTGAACAGCATTGACACATGTGAGGAAATAACTCCCTTTTAAAATAAAAATATGTTGATACATAAGGCCCCAATTATTTCTAAATTATTTATAACTGAAAATACAAGTAGCTTTGATGGTGAGATGGCACTGAAACAAAGTACAAACAAGACAGTACACCATGTGAGAAGATAATGAAACATAATGACCACTGTACACGATCTCTCTTTAGGATGAGATAATCTGACAATATTTCCCCATACATGTCAATAAAAATAGTTGCCATTTGACTACTCATCAACTGCTAAGTGGAACAATCTTGTAATCTGTCATTTAGAAATCACTCATCTATTTTGTAGGTTAAACCTGCATGTTAACACAAATAGCCAAATTATGAATCAGATGAATGATCAAGAAACTTTGTTCAGTGATTGTTGATGTCAGACCTGGTGGTTGTAGTATCTCAGAAACCATCCATAGAGCTTAGAGAAAATGGTGGAAAAAAAAAACAGGAAACATCCAGTAAGCGTCAGTTCTGGGGTGAAAACACTGTTATTAAGAAGGTCAGAGAAGAATGGCCAGACTTGTCCAAGGTCATAGAAATCCCCCACTTACTCAAATAACCACACTTCTCTATAGTGGTCTACTGGAAAGCATTAAAAAAACACACATGTTGTACCATTAAAGCCAAAGACTATACCAGGTTAGGCAAGAAGATGAAATTGCAGCTACAGAGGGCATATGGTCAACAAAACCGAGTAATAGAAGACTGGAAAAATGTTGGCTGGTCTGATCAATCTCAATTTCTACTGCAACACGCGGATGGTAAGATCAGAATATGGTATACTGTACATAGCATGTAACCATGGATACATCCTGTCTTGTGTGAGCAGTTGAGGCAGCTGGTTTTAGTGTAATGGTTTGGGGAATGTTTTTTCAGCACATATTACATAGTTAGTCAGGTTGAAAAAAAGACAAAAGTCCACCTAGTTCAATAGAGTCAAAATACTTCAACCAATAAAATCCATCTAACTCATCCAATAAACCCATCTAGTTTGACAAATAAAAGTGATTAAATTTGACCCCTTAATGCCAGATAACCATTATTAAAACGCTACAACATACCTCAGTAATGCAGTTGACCATATGCACTTCTATAGGGGTCCTAGATAGGTGTACCTAATAAACTGGCCACTGTATGCAAATAAGTTGTGATACCTTCACCCTAAAGCAACAATATACTTTGTAAGTGGGGAGGTAAATGTGTTTACAGAATAAATAAGGGATTTGAACTCAAATTACCAAAATTTGCAAGTACTTGAACCTTAGTCCACCATGGTCCTATACTTACGCTGTTATTATCTGTGGTTGGAGATGAACAAACTTTTAAGTATCTGGCCCTCCTCCCAGTCTACAAATAAGCAGATTAAGGAAATCCAGTTTAAATCTGATTCTAACCAGCTATGTTATCTCATAAATAGGATAAATGCCATCATCAAAATGATAAGCTTATGTATAACTAAACACATTTGTGCAAAGAAATATATTTCAAGAAAATGTATGTATTTTGAGTACCCTTGTGGAAAGCACGTAAACTAGAATCACCCAGAAAATGCATCCCTTTAAAATTTGCAATCAGTACGTGACAGCGAGCAACAAAGGATTATTGATCAGCAACTAGACAAGCCAACCATCATCCACATGTTCAGTTTCACACCCACAGCACCCAAAAAACTGTTATTAGCTAGCCAAATGTAAAAAAAAAAAAAAAAAGACTTATTTGTGCTAGACAGTCTAACACAATGGCACTTGCTAGTCAGGATGGAAATACCTGCTCTAAAATGAACCCTTTTATTGAATGTTTTTAAATCAGCCCTGTGTATTGTTTCAAGGTTCTATATCTCCGCTATCCATCCTAGACATCATGCTGCAGAGAATGGGTGGAACAGGAAAAGCTGGTAATATATATTCTACGGCACAGCTGCACCACTGTTCAGAGGAATTGGAAGGAAGGTGTTAACTCCATGACAATTGGCCTCTCCCATTTCTCTACATTCTGCATGTTTAATATGTATATGTATCAGCATAGCATTCTTCACCTCTGGCTGTACTGCACCAGGGGATGTATTATTACAATCCTATGTAGCAGCATTAAGAAATGGAGGCACACCTCTTCACGAAATGCTATGCTCATTGTCTGAATAAATTAAAATTTCTAGGAAAAAAATGTGCTATGTGCTACCTGCACACAATTAAAATTTTCTTTAATATGCTAACTAAGCATACTTCTTTGTTTCTAACTTTCCTAAGCTATTACCATTTTCTTGTAATATCTTAGTTTAAAGATTTACCTGTGATTGATGCATGACTTTATATTAAATATTGCTTCAGAAGATATCATATTGCCATTCTGATTTTCTGATTTATCGAATATCACTGGGCAGCATACGACTCGTTGTTAAGTATAAATTAAAAGGACTAAGAATGCAAGATATAGGTACTTATTTCCATTTAATTTCCATGCATCTACCAAGCCCTCTGTTACCGTAACAACCACTCAGTATGAGATAAGCAGCACAGCAATCGACTTACTGTCTGTCACCTATGTGACACAGCAGACAATCCCCCCTCCTCCCCCAGGACCACTCCTCTAATAAAATTCTACATCCCAATAATTGTAGCACAAGGTTCAAATTCCATTCGTTAAAGCCTACTCCTATTGGTGGTTTATGCATATAGCTGCAATCTGTACTACAATTATTAAATATTACTAGATATAATATGCTCAGTTTAAAAGAAAAAAAAATCTGATTGTATTTTAGTGGGTGAAATGTTCTGCAATAAACATATAGATTATTCTATATCATTTTCTACACTATCATTTATGTAGTATGGCAAGCACTGAATTCAGAATGAATAGGCAAACACATGCATTACTGGAAAGCAGCTACTCACCGTGCTGCCACTGGTACAAGCTGAGGATGCTGTTGGAATGAAGACTATTTCCAATCTGCCTTTGTTATCTGAGCTCCCAGCCAAGGGATTCCTACCAGTGTGGGTGTCTGCTTCCAGGTCCTAGTGCCTAAAATGAGACACTCCTCCTGCTCTGGTTAACCTCTGTTCTAAATGCTTCTGGAAGCACTGAGCAGTTTGTGATCAGTATTTATAAGGATTTGATTCTTCAATATGTGCACATTATTTTAAATGTAAAATTAGCATCCAGAAAAAAAACAGCACAATGTGTTTATCTATGTCTTTAAATGTATTATGATTACCCACTGTGATCACACAGTCTGACCCAGCTTTGGCTTTAATTTGGACATCCCCAGTTTTGGTTATATCTGGAAACAGACACATCACATCCCTGTACAAATGAAATATTCACCATTTTTTGTTATTGTAACATGCAACAGCATATTGTGTGTAGTTATTTGGGTTTAGATACATTTTAGGATATGTTCAAATAAACTTTGAGATACCCTATAAAAGTGTTTATGTATACCAGTACTTTCTCTAATCTGGCTCTTCATGCACAGGTAAGAATGCAGAATGACCAGTGCAGGTGTACTATGAAAGAGGGGAATTATATTTCTATGGAGCCAACTATAATTAGGACTTAATTATTAAGCAGTAGAATACCTGTACAGTGTTCTATAAGCTAAAGTGTAAATGCTATCTACATGTTATTGAGCCTGTTACAAATATTAAATCAATGCCAAATGTTTGTTAAAAATTGGATACAAATTGGCAGAAAACTGATTTTTTTTTAAATTTTAGAGGTAGTTAGGCTATAAAAGAATGACCAAATGTTCATGATTATGATCTGTGAAGCTACCTGATCAGGTGGGCTTGACCTGGGCTCAGCTGAAATGAGAAACTTTTTATATCTGACATTGATTCTGAATTGTGTGATTCAAGGGTTGGAAAGATTTAAGAGGTTCACCAATCTCTTGCTTTATACTATACTGAGAAGAGTTATACCCCGTACACACGATAGGATTTTCCGATGGAAAATGTTCGATGGGAGCTTGTTGTTGGAAATTGCGACCAAGTGTAGGCTCTATCGAACATTTTCCATCAGGATTTCCTGCACACAAAATTTGAGATCTGGATCTCAAATTTTCCGACAACAAAATCCGATCATGTGTACACAATTCCGACGCACAAAGTTCCATGCATGCTTGGAATCAAGCAGAAGAGCCTCACTGGCTATTGAACTTCATTTTTCTCGGCTCGTCGTATGTGTTGTACGTCACCGAGTTCTTGACGTTCGGAATTTCTGACAAGATTTGTGTGATTTGTGCAAGACAAGTTTTAGCCAACATCCTTCAGAAAAAATCCATGGATTTTGTTGTTGGAAAATCCTATCGTGTGTACGGGGCATAAGGCAACTCGATCAATGTGAATAGACATTCAGCCTGCATCTATTCTCACTACCATGATTATGGTTGGGGAGAATTGTTGAACAATTCTTGTAAAAAAAAATGTTTCAGTAAAAATTATATATTTGTGTAATATTGACCTTTTAATGTTTGAAAAGATGGGAAGTATGTAAATAAAATTAAAATCTTCTGAGATAAACTCTACTAATGGTGTGGCCATTCGCTGATGACTTATTATAATCATTGCTATTGGTTACATAACTGATAATGTTAAATCTCCTCTGAAACAGAGAATACAAACTACAGTGAATGCCATAGGCCACCGTGGAAGGCATAGGCCATAGGACTCCATGCTAACTCTTCTTTTATACTAAGGAGACTGTATTCCCTATAATAGAAAATAAATTTAACAATCAATAAAACAGTTGTGATGGTGTCAGGTGTAAGAGATGTCTTTTATGACCACGCTAATGTCTGACTGATATCAGGTTGGTGGAGAACAAAAAAATACAGTTGTTCGATTTATTGTTCAAATTATGTATAAACACTTGTGAAGCATTTTCTCTTTGACAATTTAACAAATTATATAGGCATGTATAGAAGATTGAAATATGTTATAGTTTTTTTTCCAAGGTTACTATATCACTGGCATTGGCAGAACATTTGGAAAAAAACTAGCGTTGAACAACACAGTTTCTTTCCTACACAAAAATAAAACATCCAAAAGGAACAACTGCAATGTGTTCTACATTTGGGAGGGTTTCAGACTGTACCATATTTTGCAACAAATTTAGCATATACAAAAGGGTTACAGTATGTAGTAAGAGACCACTGGCTTGCTGTGGATTCTGGGTGGCAGACAGCTCCTGGGACATTGTGAGTAAAAACTGGTTTGGAACTTAAGCGTGTGTCTGCTCTTATAAAGATTTTCTGCTAAAAAGTTTGCCCTCTTAAAGTGACGCTAAAGGTTCGGGTTTTAAGAAAAAAAAAAAAAATATCATACTTACCTCCACTGTGCAGCTTGTTTTGCACAGAGTGGCCCCGAACCTGGTCTTCTGGGGTCCCTCGGTGGCTCTCACGGCTCCTCCCCACATTAGATAATCCCCTGGGTGAAGCACTCTTCCGGGGGGGTTACCTTGCGGGCGCGCTCCCGTGTCCAGCATTCGGCGTCCATAGACATAGGATGCATTAAGGTGAAAAAACACGAACCTTAACAACCCCTTTAATGATTAGTATTACCATTTTGGAGTATCCTGAATCCCTCAAACCCCTCTCCTGTTTTAAGTTACCCAACAATAAATTCTAAAAAGATATCCCCTAGACTGAACCTGTGTTGTCAGTGTGCATAAAACTGTGCTTGTGACAGGCAGTCTCTGTATTACTTAGAGAGAACCTGCTTATTCTCAGCGACCCTTCGGGGTGAGCACTACGCTCAGTACAGCACCCGAATCTTTGTCCACACTTTCAAGTACTTCTGACCTTATTACCTTTGTGCATGGTCAGTGCAATTCCACATGTCATTGGATCCCGGCTTGCTTAGTTAATTTTATTCATTAGCTGCAACAAACAGCTGCAGATGAGCATACCTATAAGCTGATTTTAATAACCCAGTAAATTCAAAACTTTGAGTGCATTCTTTTCCACTTACAGTATACTGTATATCAAGCCCTGGTGAAGGGGGCACTCTTGAGCCACTGAAGCATGTTGGATATGTACACAAACTCTACTTGCACTTTTTATTAAAATAAACGTTTTTATTACTTCAGTACCCTGGTGTGGCACTCTTGTCCTTAAAACGGTTGTTACCCCAAAACTTCATATTCCTGATACGTGCCTGCTGTACGATGTACTTGTATGAGCAAGTATCCTGTTCTCTTTGTATTGCTTCCTTTGTGTGAAATGCCTGGTGTTCCTGCCAGTCCCTCTGCTTTCCTATTAAAAACTGACCACACTAAGCAGGAGAACACACAGTGGTCAGGTCTCTAGCTGTGATGGGAACTCCGTGTACTCTCCTCCAGTGTTTAAACTTGTCCTGACACCCCCCCGCTGCCCAGCCATTCACTGGGAACCTTAGTGTGCTGCTGCTTCTCCTCCCCCAGCTCTTATGCAGTTGAGAACAGAGGGAATGTGATCATTTATATAAAAAGGGGAAAAAAAGTATTTATAATGTATTTTTATATCGATACAAAAATGTTTTGCCTTTCATTTTTATTTTAAACTGAATGGGTTGTTTTACAAGGTGATCGTTTACAATCACTTTAACTATTTCTTTAGTATCAGCTCAAAGTGGTCATGGAAGCTCTTCAGCTTGGGGTTGCTGCCAGCTCAGTGTCAAAATGCTGTACAATACCGGTATTTTTACACCACCTTTTGGATATACAAACAACTTTGTGGACACCACACCTCCCATCTATCCCTCTACTAGCCACAGAAAACACAATGGGCAGAAAAACTCATCCTTGCCTGGGCACAGGCAAGTTCCAAAATGTTAGCAGTTAGCAGAGTTCATGTAAAGTGTTTGTTACCCTAGAAAAAAAATGTTCCCTTAAAGCATAAATAACAGCACAGTGCCTGTGCTGTGTAATTTGGCCCCCGGTATAACCTAAAAAACCTGGCTGATCCTGCCTGGTTCTGCCCTCCCCCCCTGTAAACTGACCACGGTTTATCATGGCTGCTGAGCCCTGACACCGTGGTCAGTTTCTGTGCCTCCGTCATCCGCAGCTCTCCTCTCTGCTCTCCCCTGTCCTCTCCCCCTCCCTGCCTTTCAGCTCTGTCCACTCCCTGATCCTCCCCTCCTGCTGCTATTATAACTACAGTATAACCACACAATCCCCTCTGTAAAATAACACTATGTGTCCCAGTGTCTGTGTTATACAGTGGTGACGGAAAGTATTCAGACCCCCTTAAATTTTTCACTCTTTGTTATATTGCAGCCATTTGCTAAAATCATTTAAGTTCATTTTTTTCCCTCATTAATGTACACACAGCACCCCATATTGACAGAAAAACACAGAATTGTTGACATTTTTGCAGATTTATTAAAAATGAAAAACTGTAATATCACATGGTCCTAAGTATTCAGACCCTTTGCTGTGACACTCATATATTTAACTCAGGTGCTGTTCATTTCTTCTGATCATCCTTGAGATGGTTCTACACCTTCATTTGAGTCCAGCTGTGTTTGATTATAGTGATTGGACTTGATTAGGAAAGCCACACACCTGTCTATATAAGACCTTTCAGCTCTCAGTGCATGGCAGAGCAAATGAGAATCATGAGGTCAAAGGAACTGCCTGAAAAGCTCAGAGACACAAAGGAACTGCCTGAAGAGCTCAGAGACAGAATTGTGGCAAGGCACAGATCTGGCCAAGGTTACAAAAAAATTTCTGCTGCACTTAAGGTTCCTAAGAGCACAGTGGCCTCCATAATCCTTAAATGGAAGACGTTTGGGATGACCAGAACTCTTCCTAGAGCTGGCCATCTGGCCAAACTGAGCTATCGGGGGAGAAGAGCCTTGATTTGCAAAAATGTCAACAATTCTGTGTTTTTCTGTCAATATGGGGTGCTGTATGTACATTAATGAGGAAAAAAATGAACTTAAATGATTTTAGCAAATGGCTGCAATATAACAAAGAGTGAAAAATTTAAGGGGGTCTTAATACTTTCCGCCCCCACTGTATAAAAACCTGTAACCACTGTAACCTTGGCACAGATCTGGCCAAGGTTACAAAAAAATTTCTGCTGCACTTAAGGTTCCTAAGAGCACAGTGGCCTCCATAATCCTTAAATGGAAGACGTTTGGGATGACCAGAACTCTTCCTAGAGCTGGCCATCTGGCCAAACTGAGCTATCGGGGGAGAAGAGCCTTGATGAGAGAGGTAAAGAAGAACACAAAGATCACTGTGGCTGAGCTCCAGAGATGCAGTTGGGAGATGGGAGAAACTTGTAGACAGTCAACCATCACCGCAGCCCTCCACCAGTCGGGGCTTTATGGCAGAGTGGCCCGATGGAAGCCTCTCCTCAGTGCAAGACACATGAAAGCCCGCATGGAGTTTGCAAAAAAACATTTGAAGGACCCCAAGATGATGAGAAATAAGATTCTTTGGTCTGATGAGACCAAGATAAAACTTTTTGGCCTTAATTCCTTGCGGTATGTGTGGAGAAAACCAGGCACTGCTCATCCTCTGTCCAATACAGTCCCAACAGTGAAGCATGGTGGTGACAGCATCATGCTGTGGGGGTGTTTTTTCAGCTGCAGGGACAGGACGACTGGTTGCAATTGAGGGAAAGATGAATGCGGCCAAGTACAGGGATATCCTGGACAAAAACCTTCTCCAGAGTGCTCAGGACCTCAGACTGGGCCAAAGGTTTACCTTCCAACAAGACAATGACCCTAAGCACACAGCTAAAATAACGAAGGAGTGGCTTCACAACAACTCCTTGACTGTTCTTGAATGGCCCAGCCAGAGCCCTGACTTAAACCCAATTGAGCATCTCTGGAGAGACCTAAAAATGGCTGTCCACCAACGTTTACCATCCAACCTGACAGAACTGGAGAGGATCTGCAAGGAGGAATGGCAGAGGATCCCCAAATCCAGGTGTGAAAAACTTGTTGCATCTTTCCCAAAAAGATTCATGGCTGTATTAGATCAAAAGGGTGCTTCTACTAAATACTGAGCAAAGGGTCCGAATACTTAAGACCATGTGATATTTCAGTTTTTCTTTTTTAATAAATTTGCAAAAATGTCAACAATTCTGTGTTTTTCTGTCAATATGGGGTGCTGTATGTACATTAATGAGGAAAAAAATGAACTTAAATGATTTTAGCAAATGGCTGCAATATAACAAAGAGTGAAAAATTTAAGGGGGTCTTAATACTTTCCGCCCCCACTGTATAAAAACTATGCCAATTTCTACCTTATATCAGAGCATCACCCAGTGCTCATGTGACCGCTCGGCTCTCTCTCCTCTGAAATCAGCGGGAGTTCTCGGCATCTCCCCCTATAGCTGTCAGCCGGGGAGAGGAGAGAGCCGAGGAGTCACGTGAGAGCTGGGAGATGCTCTGATGTAAGTAGAAGGGATTGTATGGTTATACTGCAGTGGCTTAAGAACCACTTTAAAGTCTAGAGTCTATTTAAAAACATGTATTGTATAAACATTGTTCAATAATAATATTAAGTGAAAAAAAAAGAAAAGCAAAAGGAAGCAGCAACCCTTTCTGCAAACAAAAAATATTATGTTTTTCTATGTCATTTTTTTTTTTGTAAATTTTGTGTATATGTTCATTCTTTCTAAGCTTCCATACCTCTAACAGTCTGGCAGGAGACTATTTCTTATTTTTAACACGTTATTAGCCTGAACTAAGAAAGAAACATACAGTAGGTCCTGTGATACAACAGGAGTTTCCAGTAAGTACAGGGCTCAAAAACTAACTGTAACTGTATCAGTCTCACTGATTACTTTTAGCGACCCCCCTATTTATACTCCCTATTAGCCCCCTTTCACACGATCGGACCGTTCAGGTCCACCTGTCAGTTTTGACGGCAGACCCGAACGGGCGCTCCATGTTAGTCTATGGAGCGTCGGATGTCAGCGGAGACATGTCCGCTGACAGCCGACACGGTCCGATCCGCTAAAAGCAGACGGATGGCTCTACGTCCAGGTCCGTCGCTGGCGGTTCGGATCGGGTGAGATCGGATGAAAACGGACATGATGTCCGTTTTCATCCGATCCCTCCATAGGCGGCAGCGGCGCCTGACAAGCCCCTCCCCGCTCAGTGAGCAGAGAGGGACCTGTCATCCGCTGGCTCAGCGGAGATCAATGGAGTCCGCCTCGTGTGAAAGGGGGCTCAAACACAAGTAGGTACTTTGGTGTCCTTATGTCTTACGTCTAGGATTGTAAACTCTCTGCCAAAGAGCAGAACTAAACAAAATTACAGAAGTCACATTGGAACTTGGAATCATAAAATGGAACTACCCAAGGGGTCAGAGCTGGGGAGGGTGAGAACCAAATATCAAAACCAAAAAAAATCCCAAAAAAACAGGAAGACACATTACAGAAGCCAGTTACCAGCGTGGTAAGATTTGGAAACCAGTATAGGCAAAACTAAGAAACTCATATTAGACTATTGCCTCTACAGAGAGCAAACTACACTCTATCACAGCAACAACAAAATTCTCTATTTAACAAAGCGCACCATTTCCAAATACACACTGTGCACAGTATAAACTATGGTGGTAAGCATGTATGTACCTATGCTTCATAGAAGAAAACCTGTGACGCTAAAAGTAAAGTTTGTTGCATTTCTCCCAAGGCTCTCTTTAACCTGTGCTGTCAGCATGATATAGTGGGGAGAATGGACAGGGATTCTTTCTTGGAATGAAACTTTTTGCTCTTGCTATTAGTTGTTCTGTCATTGCAAGGATCATAAATAAAAATGTTAACTGGTTAAAATAATTATGAGTTTTTGCAGCTTTTCTATCTAAACCAATACCCCACTTTTCAGCTACACAAGAATTCTTTCCTAATAAAACATTTGCAAACTGATTTGCATGGATTTGTTACTGTAACAAAGGCCTGGTATTTTTTCGTGTCTTACCTTTACTTGCACAATGCAAATATGACTGTCAAATACTGTATGACTGAGGAACAAATTTTTCCATGCTAATTTTTAGACATGCAAAATAAAACATATGCATACCCCCACACCAAACACGTACTGTAAAACCAATGACTCTTGGATTAATGAGTACCAGATACAAAATACAGATCCATCATTAGGTTTTTAGGTTAGACAAGACATGATAAGAGACTGAGCTGGATATTCAGAAATAGCTCAAAGGATATGGCCAATATCTGTGTTGTTTAAAAGCTGGGCCCTGCAGATGCTGGTCCTTCTATAGCCCTCAGAAGTCAGTTAAAGCCCATTACAATCTTTAAACCCACAAATGACCACCTTAGTTTTGTCTCCTCCATTGATTTCAATGCATAATATCGCAGCATGTTTTTTATTACAGGTCCTTTTATAGTGTTGTCAATTTGCACAGCACTTTACATATACAGTATACTGTACATTCACATCAGTCCTTGCCCTCAAGGAGCTAACCCTAACTCACATTCGTACATACACATACTAGCAGTGGCGGTTGGTTGATTATTTTTCTTTGGGGGGGGGCAAACAACCCTGCCAACCCCCCCCTCAGTCGGTCAGTTGGTACCCCATCTAGGAAGCGGGCAGCGTGTCCAGCAAGTGCTAGCTTTCTTCCTTCCTCCTCCTGTGGATCATGGCGGTTTCCACCGTGCATCTCCCTCCTCCGCCTAGGCGTCCAATAGGATCGCCTGTCCTTTCAGCCAATCGGGAAATGGGTATCAGACCCACGCTTCCTGATTGGTGGAGAGGTGATTCAGTGTTAGAATAGCGAATATTCATTCACTATTCTAGCACACCTGGATGGGCTCCAAGTGCAATGCTCTGCGTCCGGAGCCCCCCCTACTTTGAAGCCTATAAGAGCCTCTGGTTCTAATCAGGTGCTTCAGAGAAAAAACACGCCGCTGTAATTCATGCGCCCGGTGTCCTGAAAGGGGCCAGATGCATGGATCGGGGGTGGCGGCGGCAAAGGAAAGGGAAGGGGGCGCCCTTAATGGATGGGCTTCCCCTGCATACTAGGCCAAATTTAGACAGAAGCCAATGAACTTACCAGCATGTCTTTGGAGTGTGGGAGAAAACCCACACAGGCACAGGGAGAATATGCAAACTCCAGACAGGTAGTGCCATGGTTGGGATTCAAACTAATGACCCTAGTGCTGCTAAATGGAAGTGCTAACCACTTAGCCACCATGCTGCCCACATTTACAAACTGTTCCGATTTTGGCAAAGTAAAGCTGGTCAATTTGGCTCCTGTTTTGAAACCTGCTTCAGGTTGCTTCAGATGAAGCAAAAGGAGTGATAGGAGCACCACAAGGTACTAATCAGGCTTCTCTGTGCTGTACATGTACTGACATTGCGCACACTGGCAGGAGCAGTGAGCAAATTTAGGAGATTTAATAACTCATTATATGTTACTGCTCCTTCACTATCCAGCTAGCAGACTCTAGGTAGGGAGAGGACACCACTTATCCCCAAAAAAGTAAGTGGTGTCTAGCAGTGGTATAGGAAACAGGTAGGTGGGTGTACACTGCAGTATTGCCTCCATCCTGAAGGTGGCACTGTACCTATTGAGGAACAATTGTGCTCTGTTATGGGTTCCACGCAGCCATCTTGGTGAGGCCGGGAATCCTATTGGATTTTAAAATTGGATGGCCATCCTGACTCTGTGCCATTCAGTGTGCCCACAGTGTGGGAGTAGGATCAGAACCCCTGCTGGATAGGGAGAGAGTGGTAGCAGCGTTAGGAAAAGGTAATTGTTGAAGAGGGAAAGAGTAGGCTCCACTCTACAGAGTGTCTTCTCTGCCAGTTTCCTGAAAAACATCCCTCCCAACCTTCTGAGATGGGAAAGAGGGAAGCCTATTTGCCTAATCAACATCGGCAAAGGAAACACTCCCATCCATATCCCTGTTACATGGAGATTTAATACACAAAAAAGCAAAAGTGCTTTTCCTACCAATACAATTCCCTTATTCTGGCTTTTGAAATTTAAAAATTTAACCAAAAGTGTAAAACACTTTTTGATATATAAATGGTGCATTATTTAAACAGGTATGAACATCAGACCAAAATGAGGGACAAATGAGGAGGAAAGAGGAACAGAGGGACTTTGTTCCAAAAAGGGGACAATCCTTCCAAATCAACCCTGCAAGAGAAGTGCTCCTCTGGCATCCTGTAATCTGTAAGTGTGTATCATATCACTGCTGGAAAACTGCCTTACTTAGGCCCCTTTCAAAGGGTTCTATCAGGTCCACTTGTCAGTTTTTCAGGCAGACCTGGTTGGACAGTCTATTCACCCCTATGGACCGGCAGGTGTAAATGGACTTGTGTCGGCTTACATTCGCCTACCTCTGGTCCTCTAAGAAAAAATGGAAGGGAAACCATTCTCCTCCATCTAGGTAGATCGAATCAGAGGACAGTTTGGTTTAAATGGACAGTGCAATCCATTTACTCCTGGCTGCCAATATAGCAGAGTGGGCCCTGTCCGTGTCCACTCTGCAAAAAACTGAGCAGACATGGATGGCTCATCTGCCTGCTTTGCTCTGATCAGCAAGTGATCAGAGCAGGAGATTAGCGGACAGATCCCCTGATGATCTCAACGGAATCCGCCCCATGTCAAAGGGGCCGTATAAACAATGTTTTCTCTGCTTGAAGAACTGTATAGTCTACAACAAGGTTCGACAAATCATCGATTGAAATCTGCCTGTCGACTCCTTACATCCCTATATTGTGGCCTCCTGACCCCCCCGTACTTTGCCCTCCTGCCACCCCCCCCACACACACACACATCATGCTCTCCTGACCCCCAGTACTGTGCCCTCTTGATCCCTTTGCTGACACCCTGTCCTCTGCCCTGATGACGCCCAGTCTTCTGACCTGCTGATGCCCGGTCCTTCGCCCTACTGACCCCCTGTCCATTTCCCTACTGGCCCCCTGTTCTCCTTCCTGCTAACCCCTGACCTGCTTCCCCTGTCATCTGCCCTACCGATCCCTTTACACTGCTCTTCATGCTGCTGACCTCTGTATACTTCTATCTTTATCCTGTTGATCTCTGTACACTGCCCTACATCCTACTGACCCCTGGACACAGCCCTAAAAATGATTGACCACTGAACACTGCCCTACTTCTTATTGACTTCTGTACATTGCCCTACATACTACTGACTTCTGTACACAGCCCTGCATACCACTGACCTCTGGACACTGCCCTGCATAATATTTACACTGGTCAGAGGTCAGAGCAGATAGTCAGGCTAGGATTGAGGCCAGCCAGGCTTGAAACTAGTTGATTAAACCAGCCTGCAGCACCAGATGTCTGCTTTCATGATGCACTCTGGCATCAGCCTTGTGTGGTGACCAGTTGCTCCCTAAACTGTTCTCACAAAGTTGGGAGCATAAAATTGTCCAAAATGTCTTGGTATGCTAACGCCTTAAAAATTCTTCACACTGAAACTAAGGGGCCAAGCCCAAACCCTGAAAGACAACCCCACATCATAACCCCTCTCCACCAAATGATTTGGACCAGTTCACAAAGCAAGGCCCATAAAGACAGGATGAGCGAGTTTGAGGTGGTGGAACTTGACCGGCCTGCTCAGGGTCCTGACCTCAACCTGATAGAATATCTTTGGGATGAATTAGAGTGGAGACTGCAAGCCAGGTCTTCTCGTCCAGCATCAGTGCCTGACCTCACAAATGCGCTTCTGGAAGAATGGTCAAACATTCCCATAGACACACTCTTAAACATTGTGGACGGCCTTACCAGGAGAGTTGAAGCTGTTATAGCTGCAAGGGTTGGGCCAACTCAATATTGAACCCTACCAGCTAAGACTGGGATGCCATTAAAGTTCTTGTCCCTGTAAAGGCAGGCGTCCCAATACTTTTGACAATATAGTACCATCTGCCTTGTTTGTGCCTGTGAAATTTCTACAATATATCATCATATTTAAAAATCTCCTTGTGGTGATTCCTCTCACTCGTCAGGTACACTGATCAGGCCCCACCTATACTTGGCATAGTATGTGACAGAATATGGTCCACACACTCCACACAGGTAGCATCCCAAGTTGTTACCATGGTACCATTCTAAGCAGCTTTGACACTGATTCCAAAGAATAATGGCAAGAACATCTCATTGGTAGATTGGGCAGAGGGATTTTAGAGTGTGGCCCACAAGTTCTAGGTGCAAATGACATATCTCCCTGACATGGCAATTAACTCCATGGTAGGGGATGCTGGAGAGCTGTACCTGTTTTGCCAAATGCAGAACAGACCATACTGGTACAACTCATAGCTCAATTAGAGAACTGTACAGTGAAGTCCCTCCTTTAACTGTGTTATGCCACAAATTCTTTTTACAGTGATTTAGGAGTTGTGGAAATGGCTGGAAGAAAAAAGACCAACTAGGCTGTGCCACTATAGGCACTCTGGATCAAGTGATGTGGGATCAGTTTATCTTGGGGATCCCATTGAAAGGGTCCCATTAAAAGGGTTCTACAGGACCATATGTGGGCTAATGCAGTGGTGAAGCTCCATGCTGTCCTACTAGAGATTCGGGGGTTGCTCTTAATATTCATGCCAGACCCAAAGGGCCCGGTAATGGACTGGGGGGTCCCATGCTCTTTGTTTCAATGATTTTTATCTATATTGCCGAGACCCGACAATTCATTACAGCCACGATCAGTTTTAAATCACAATTTTTCCTTTAGAAATGTAATTTTGCTGTGGTACTGTTCTAAACACGGGAAAAATGCGACACTTTACAGGCATACTATAGATATCCCCCTGGCACGATATTTAAAGGAATTTGTATTGTTTTTTTATTATTTATTTATTATTATTTATGATTTTTTATTTCATTTTTATTGTTTCATTAAAAACGGCCCTTTTTAAAACTTTTTTTTGCATTGATACATGTTCCTTGGGGCAGGACCCGGGTCCCCAAACACTTTTTATGACAATAACTTGCATATAAGCCTTTAAAATTAGCACTTTTGATTATTCATGTTCGTGTCTCATAGACTTTAACAGTGTTCTTGTGTTCTGCCTGAATTTTTTGCCTGTTCGGTATGTTCTGGTGCGAACCGAACCGGGGGGGTGGGTTGGCCCATCCCTAGTGTCTGTCTCTATGTGAGAAGTGATCTCAAAGTGAGTGTGAAAGAGGACCTAGTTGATGAAGAGTGTGATGAGTCTGAAGCATTATGGGTGTAACTGTATATGGGTGTGTGTGTACCACAAAGGTTATCATTGGAGTGACAGTGATAATAATGGGGGATTTTAACTACCCGGAAATTGACTGGAGTAATGGCACTGCTGGGACAGTTAAAGGGCAAAAAATTATAAACCTACAAGACAATTTTATGATCCAGTTTATTGAGGCCCCAACTAGGAATGGCGCTCTGCTTGACCTGGTAATCTCAAACCATGCAGAGCTTATTACCAATATTCATATAAAAGAACATCTGGGTAGCAGTGACAACAAACACATAAGGGAAATATAAAAAACACTTAACTGCTTGCTGACCAGCCGCCACAATTTCACTGCGGTAGAATGGCATAGCTGGGCGAAACGACGCCCGCAGCGTGTGCCCGGAGCCGATGCGAGTGCCCGGAGGGTGCGATGACCACCGGGCTCCCGCGATCGCTCGTGACATGCACAGATCCCAGTTGTTTCAGGGGTGTAGAGACAGATCGCATGAACTAGGTATGAACACGGATCTCTCTCTCTCTCTCCTAGACAGTCCCATCCCCCCTACGGTTAGAACATACCTAGGGAACACAGTTAACCCCTTGATCACCCCCTAGTTTTAACCCCTTCCCTGCCAGTGACATTTATACAGTAATCAGTGCATTTTTATAGCACTGATCGCTGTATAATTGTCAATGGTCCCAAAAATTTGTCAAAAGTGTCCAATTTGTCCGCCACAATATCGCAGTCTCGATAAAAATCAGCAGATCACCGCCATTACTAGTAAAAAAAAAAAATATATAAAAATGCCATAAATCTATCCCCTATTTTGTAGACACTATAACTTTTGCGCAAACCAATCAATATACACTTATTGCAATTCTTTTTAACCAAAAATATGTGGAAGAATACATATCGGCCTAAACTGAGGAAACATTTTTTTTTTTTTTAATGTGGGATATTTATTATAGCAAAAAGTAAAAGATATTGTGTTTTTTTCAAAATTATCGCTCTACTTTTGTTTATTGCACAAAAAATAAAAACCGCAGAGGTGATCAAATACTACCAAAAGAAAGCTTTATTTGTGGGTAAAAAAGGACATTGATATTGTTTGGATACAGCGTCACACTACCACGCAATTGTCAGTTAAAGTGTTGCAGTGCCATATCGCAAAAAATGGCCTGGTCATTGAGCAGCCAAATCTTCCGGGGCTGAAGTGGTTATTAGAGCAAATTTTCCAAGGATGAGGGCTGCTCTCCAAGACTTAGACTGGGAGGGACTATTGGCATCAATGGACACAAAACAGAAAGGGGAATTCTTCAAAAAGAGTGTATGCAAACTCACTGCAAAGTATATTCCCATGGGCAATAGGTTTAAAAGGCTAAAAATAAATGCTAATATTAAAAATAAAATCGTTTAAATGCTACAAAGAATATAACAGAATATGTAAAAAGGAAATCAAGGATGCAAAAGTTTAAAACAAACGGCAGATTGCAAAAGACAGTAGGACAAACCCCAACAAATTCTTCAAATATATTATTGGTAAAAAGGTCAGGTCGGAGCATGTAGGCCCTTTACAAAATAATCTAGAGTGGGTGACTGGGGACAAAGAAAAGGCAAATGTATGAAATATTTTCTTTAGCTCTGTGTATACAAAGGGGCATGGGGGAACTCATGTCCATAATGGGGATGGTATTGACAAAGCACCTGGACCAAATGGCATCCACCCACACACGGATCCTAAAAGAATTGAGCTCTGTTATTTCAAAGCCATTGTTTCTAATTTTTAGAGACTCGTTAATGACTGGAATGGTACCACTGGATTGGCCCATATTTAAAAAGGGATCAAAGTCTTTACCAAGTAACTATTGACCTGTTAGTTCAACTTCTATAGTCGGGAAGATACTTGAGAGTTCAATAAAAGACCACATAGACCAGTTCTTGCTGGAAAAAAAATATTTTAAGCAACAGATAGAATGGATTCATGAAAGACAGAAGTTGTCAAACAAACCTGATTTCTTTTTATGAGGACTGAAGGTAAGTAAAGCCTTGAACAGGAAGGGGCTGTGGATGTGATATAGTTGGATTTTTCAAAAGCGTTTGACACAGTTCCCCACACACGACTAATGTGCAAGGTAAAGTCTACATGCTTAGAAAGATCAATTTGTAAATGGATAGAAAACTAGCTAAAAAAACGAATTCAGAGAGTAGTGGTTAATGATTCTTATGCCCCGTACACACGATCGGATTTTCCGACAACAAATGTTGAATGTGAGCTTGTTGGCGGAAAGTCCGACCGTGTATATGCTCCATCGAACATTTGTTGTTGGACTTTCCACCAACAAATGTTGGCTAGCAGGTTCTCAAATTTTTGGCCAACAAATGTTTGTTGTCGGTCTTTAAAATCAGGTGTATACAAGTCCGTTGGACAAAAGTCCACGCATGCTCGGAATCAAGTACGAGCCGGAGATATAACTAGCATTCATAATGGAGATATCACGTATGTCTTGTACGTCACTACATTCGTAATTGTTGGCCAGCATTTGTGTGACCGTGTGTATGCAAGACAAATTGGAGCCAACATCCTTCAAACAAAAATCCATGGTTTTGTTGTCGGAAAGTCTGATCGTGTGTACGGGGCATTACTCTGAATGGTCTAATGCCACGTACACACGATCGGGATTTTGGTCGGAAAAAGGTATGATGGATTTTCCGATGGGAATCCGCTCAAGCTTGTCTTGCATACACACAGTCACACCACATTCCGACTGTCAAGAACGCGGTGACGTACAACACGGATGACGGAACTAGAAAAAGGAAGTTCAATAGCCAGCCTTTGGGCTCCTTCTGCTAATCTCGTGTTTATCTTGTGTTAGTAGAAGTTTGGTGAGAGACGATACGCGCTTTTCAGCTTTCGTGCTTTTCAGTCCATTACTGCTCTTCAGTTTGTGCTTGTGGGTTTGTATCTGTTTTTCAGTGCGTGTAGTCAGTTCGTATCTGTTTTCCAGTGCGTTCTTGACCGCTCGTTTCTGATTTTCAGCTCACTCTTCACAGGCCTTGCTGTTCTTCAGTGCGTTCTGTTAAGTTCGTTCTGACCAGCCGACCGTTTTGAAGCCATGTTTCGGTTACGTACTCATTGTAAAGTTCGTGCTGTGTGGGGACTTGGTGTTGGGGTTCTTACTTTGACCCAAGCCCAGTCCATGAACAGGGTGGGGAGCAGTTCATGGACAAAGAATTGGTTGCTCTAGCGTGACCAATTCTTTCACATGCCTTTTTTGCATGAGATCCAGGAGAATAACCCTGATGATTTCAGGAATTATCTCCGGATGACGGACCCCATTTTTCACCATCTGTTGGCTTTGCTGACCCCTTATATTACGAAGCAGGACACCTGCATGCAGCAAGCCATCACTCCAGAGCAGAGGCTAGTCGCCACGTTGTGGTACGTGGCAACGGGAAGAAGTCTACAGGACCTCAAGTTCTCTACAGGCATCTCCCCCAGGCTCTGGGAATCATTATTCCAGAGACCTGTTCTGCCATCATACAGGTCCTGCAGAAGGACTATATTAGGGTAAGTTTTCTCCTTTAACATCACATTCTATGTATTTAATGTCACCATGATTGAAATTTGCTGTGAATGTCCCCTTTGTCCTCATGCATGCTGGATTTTTTTAATGCTCCTTTTTTGTCCTTCATGCATATTTGCCTTCACTAACCTCCCCAGCATGCTATCCTGGGCCCATACACACCTAGCCTAGTCACTTAACAATGTATTTTGTCAGCTCCATAGTACTGCTTTACCCTAAACACCCCCTAAAATGTGTACAAATGTTATTTGTGTGCTTAAATTCAGGCAAAGTGCCAGAGGTTTTTTTTTTGGGGGTCCCAAAATCATTTGGAACCCTCCCTCCCCCCAACTGCTAAGTCAAATGATACCAATCCTCTATCTTCTGACTTTGCCAAACCCATACACACTATACCTACCTCTTTTGTAGTCATATTTATGGATGAATACACCAAAGCATGTAGTGAAAGGGCCTGCCTGAATACTTTCAAATGGTACTGTTTAAAGTTTTGTTCTCCTATTATCTAGATAGGTAATTGCAGAATGTAAAAATGTGCTTCAATTTGTACAGTGTGTATTTTTATTTTAGTATGTCGACACTTCTTACCTGTCCAGTGGGCTGCCAATAGTGTAAGTAAGGAGGGGCTGGCCAAAGTAACATACATTATTTTTGCATTCAGCTCTCAGTGAAGTGGAGAGGGTTACCTGTCCAAAACATCTTCCCCCCTAAATTTTTTTCAATGGGCCATCAGAGGGGGGGAAGAATCTGATAAGTGGACCTTATACTTTTGTCCTTAAAATAAAAGTTATACTGATTTTGGCCAAGAATGTTTGTGTCTAATCTGCTTGCAATGTTATGTTCAAAATTACTAATTTTATTTTTTCTGTTTTGACTCCACAGTTTCCTTCAACGCCACAGGAATGGCAGACTGTGGCTTCCCACTTTGCAGACTGTTGGGACTTTCCCAACTGTGGAGGGGCAATTGATGGGAAACACGTCCACATAGTCCCACCACCCCATTTGGGGTCATACTATTTTAACGAAGGGGTTTCATAGTATCGTGTTGATGGTGGTGGTGTCAGCGACATATGAGTTCCTCTATGTGGATGTGGGGAAGAATGGCCGGATGTCGGATGGTGCAGTCTTTGCCTAGACGGAGTTCTACGGATGTCTCCAGAGTGGCATGATGGGACTATGACATCATAAGAGACGGGGTCACCCGGTAAAATCACACGGTGACCACGCCCCATGCCTATATAAGTCGCCGCACACCTCGCAGATGGCATTACAGCTGGAGAGAGCATTGTGTCAACATCAGAAGAAGAGAAGAGAAGAGGGGAGAAGACGGCAACCGGGCCCCCGCTAGCAAAAGAGCTGGAAGAAGATAGCGGGGTATCCGGCAGAAGATACTGGAGAAGAACCGGACAGCGACAGAAGAATCAGACAGCGGCAGAAGACCAGGCCCCCGCTAGCAAAAGAGCTGGAAGAAGATAGCGGGGGAGGCCGGCAGAAGATACCGGGGAAGAACCGGACAGCGGCAGAAGATCCAGACAGCGGCAGAAGATCTGGACAGCGGCAGAAGACCGGGCCCCCGCTAGCAAAAGAGCTGGAAGAAGATAGCGGGGGAGGCCGGCAGAAGATACCGGGGAAGAACCGGACAGCGGCAGAAGATCCAGACAGCGGCAGAAGATCTGGACAGCGGCAGAAGATCTGGACAGCGGCAGAAGACCGGGCCCCCGCTAGCAAAAGAGCTGGAAGAAGATAGCGGGGGAGGCCGGCAGAAGATACCGGAGAAGAACCGGACAGCGGCAGAAGACCAGACCCCCGCTAGCAAAAGAGCTGGAAGAAGATAGTGGGGGAGACCGGAAGAACCGGACAGCGGCAGAAGACCGGACCCCCGCTAGCAAAAGAGCTGGAAGAAGATAGCAGGGGAGGCCAGCAGAAGATACCGGACACCGGTAGAACAGGTCCGACAGCGCGGAGAAGAACCGGACACCGGGAGAAGATGCGGAGAGCGAGGTAGAAGACCCCCGAAGTCGGAAGAAGACCCCCGGAGCTGCCTAATAAATTACTTTAAAAACCTGTGTAGTGTGTTTTTTTTCTTGACACTTTTCTCCCCCAGGTGAATAGGTAGGGGTACCATGTACCCCATACTCATTCATGTAGGGTGGGGGGCCGAGATCTGGGGGCCCCCTTATTAAAGGGGGCTCCCGGATTCTGATAAGTCCCCCGCCCACAGACCCCGACAACCAACAGCCAGGGTTGTTGGGAAGAGGCCCTTGTCCTCATCAACATGGGGACAAGGTGCTTTGGGGGGCCCCGCAGAGCGCCCCCCTTCCCCAAAGTACCCATCCCCCATGTTGAGGGCATGTAGCCAGGTACGGTTCAGGAGGCGGGGCAGCTCGCTCGTCCCCACCCCCTTTCCTGACCGGCCGGGCTGCGTGTTTTGATAAGGGTCTGGTATGGATTTTGGGGGGACCCCCACGCCATTTCTTCAGCATAGGGGGTTGCTCTTGAATTCCATAACAGACCGAAGGGCCCGGCATGCTCTTGGAGGGGAACCCATGCCGTTTTTTTATTTAAAATTTGTCATGGAGTTCTCCATCAAGATTCATATCACAGTGCCTGGTATTGGCGGGGATCCAAGTCAGATCCCTGTGCTTGTCGCTTATTGGGAAAGGAAAAAGCATTTTTTTCCTTTCCCGATGAGCGAGCCAGCTCGGCGCTTCTATCTGCAGCTGACACAGTGCACTGCGATTACCTGCGGTTATGTGCGGATAGCTGCACTAAATCGCTCCTGGACGCAGTGAATTCTATTTTTTCTATCCGCACCAAACCGCATGTAATCAAAACGCAGTGTGTGAATGAGGCCATAGGAAAGCATTGTGTGCGTTTAGCTGCAGTAGAAAACGCAGGTAAAAGCACAATTCTATCCGTCTGTGTGAAAGGATAAGACCCCTTTCACACTGGTGCGTTTTTCAGGCGCTAAAAATAGCACCTGAAAAATGCCCTAAAGAAGTGGCTCCATTCACTCCAGTGTGAATCGGGCTTTCACACTGGAGTGGTGCACTAGCAGGACAGGAAGGCCCCTTTCACACTGGGGCGGTGGGGGCATCTGTGGTAAAGCGGCGCTATTTTTAGCGCTGCTTTACTGTCACTTTAGCGGCATTATTTGGCTGCTAGCGGGGCTGTTTTAACCCCCCTGCTAGCTGACGAAAAGGGGTTTAATACACCCGCAAAACGTTGCTGGAGCGGCATTTTGCCGCCAGTATCACAGCGCTGCCCCATTCATTTCAATGGGAAGGACCGGTGAGATCACCGCTCCAAAGAAGCTGCTGGCAGGACTTTTTGTGACGCCCTGCCAGTGCACCGCTCCAGTGTGAAAGCCCTCACTGGAGTGAATGGACTGGCTTCTTTAGGGCATTTTTCAGATGCTATTTTTAACACTGTAGCGCCTAAAAACACCCCAGTGTGAAAGGGGCCCAAAAAAAAGGCCTGCTAGCAGCACCTTTGGAGCGGTGTATAAACCGCTCCTGCCCATAGAAATCAATGGGACAGCGCGGCTATACCGCCGGCAAAACGCCACTGCGGTGGCGTTTTGCGTGCGGATTTATATAAACCCCTTTTCAGCCGCTAGCGGGGGTTAAAACCACTAGCGGCCGAATACTGCCGGTAAAGCGGCGCTAAAAATAGCGCCGTTTTACCACTGGCGTCCGCACTGCGAACCTGAATGGACACTCCATAGACCTCTATGGAGGGTCGGATGTCAGTGGTGACATGTCCGCTGACATCCGACCCACTCCAATCCAAAAAAGTGTAACGGAGGAAACACCTATTTTTCCATCCGTCTGCGGATCGGATCAGGTGACAACGGACTCTACGGTCCGTCATCATCCAATCCCCCATAGAGGAGATCGGCACTCTGACAAGTCCGTCCCTGCACAGTGTGCAGAGACAGACCTTTCATCTGCCTGCTCAGTGGGGATCCACGGAGCCATCCCCCGCTGAGCAGAGAAGGCTCCGTACACGGACACGTCCGTGTGAAAGAACCCTAAGGCCAACACCCTTTGTACAAAAATCCACCGGAAAGTTTGTACAAAGTCCCATCGTGTGTATGAGGCTTAAACACCAGAAATTTCACTTTTCACATCTTTCACATACACTGGCCAATCAGTTAGATCTTCCATAAATTAGATTCAGTGCATGAGCCTGTTTGGTTTTCTATAATTAATTCTTACAGTGCATCTTCCTATTACCGCTTTAGCCTAATGCTCTCTTTCCACTATTTCAACCCCAAAGTTGTGTGATTTACAATGTGCTTTTTCGGCTTGTTTTCCACTATTGCAACTTGTCATGCCACTAGGGACTGAAAAGTAGCATCACAAGTTCTACCTCATGATTTACAATGAGTACCGTTCATATGTCTGCGACTTCAAGTCGCAGCAACTTCAAAGTAGTCCCTGCACTACTTTGGTCCCACTTTGATGCGACTTGAGGTCCATAGACCTCAAAAATACACAGGCATTGCTTCAAGTTTCGGCAAAAAGTTGCGGGAAACTCGCAGCAAAAAACACGCAACTTTGGGCTTGCAATAGTGGAAACCGAGCCTTAATGCCATGTCATGCGACTAGTTCAAAACATCGGAGAAAAAGTCGCACTGAAGTTGGAACAAAGTAGTGCAAGAACTTTTTTTGGAGTTGCACCAATTAGAACGGGGGAACATTGAAATACATGTGTTTTGACTTGTCCTGCGACTTCACATGTGTCAAGTCACACAACAACTCGCAGTAGTGGAAAGAGAGCCTAAGGCCACTTGGGACTGAAAAGTTGCATCACAAGTTCTACCCCATGATTTACAATGGGTACCGTTCATATGTGTGCGACTTGCTTACGCCCATGCCGTATACACAGCGGGCACACATCTTTATTACAGAGATCCATATTTGGCATGGAAATTAACCACTTGCTTACTGGGCACTTAAACCCCCCCTGCTGTGCAGACCATTTTTCAGCGCTGATGCACTTTGAATGACAATTGCGCGGTCATACTTAGCCAAATGTTTTTTTTTTTAAGTTCCCACAAATAGAACATTCTTTTGGTGGTATTTGATCACCTCTGTGGTTTTTTTCTTTTGTTAAAAAAAAAAAAAAAAAAAAAGAAAAGACAGATTTTTAAAAATAATTTTGTATATTTTTGGATATTTTGATATTAAATTTTGCAAACAGGTAATTTGTCTCCTTCATTGATATATGCTGATGAGGCGGCACTAATGGGCACTGATTGGTTACGCTGATAGGCAGCACTGCTTGGGACCACTGGTAGGCATTGATAGGTGGCACTGGTGGGCACAGATGAGGCAGAATTGCCTCTTCGGGACCAATGTCCCTTGCACCTAAGCCGGTGATCAGCTTTTATTTTTATCCTCATGCTGTCAGCGTGAGGAGAAAAAATAAACAATTACTGAGCTTTAGTTTACATCATGTGATCAGCCGTCATTGGCTGACAGCTAATCGCGTGCTAAGGGGCCGGGATAGTCTCAGTGACTCAGTGCGCGCTGCAGGGAGCACACGGGGACCCTGTCCTAGGTCAGCCTCCCAGAAATTCAGGTCCACGCTGTGGCCGTCGTTTGGCTATAGCACGGACACCAAGTGGTTAATAGAAAAACAGATGCAGATTTCTAGGACTGGCCAAAAATAATGTTTAGAGCCAAAGGCAACTGATGACTTTCTATTAAAGGTCTAAATGGGCCATTAGCATGCATCACAATTGAACTTAGGAATGTGTCTTTGCAAAGTTAAACTAATTAAAATCCTTTCTTATTTTTGCTTGGGGATAGACTGCATAGGGATTAGAAGTTTTGTCAGACATCTACACCCCTGATAGGGTGAAGACACCTCCCAAATTTTGCCAATTTCTCATTCAAAATTATTCACTTCCTGTCACATAGCCAAACAGGAAGTGAGGGTAAAACCCTACCAATGTATGTCCTTGGGGACGCACAGGTCAATATAAATAGTTTCCCCATTCGGGAGATTGCACTCTAGCATTTTGCCATGTACATTTTTAATTATTATGTATCTTGGGGTTTATTTACTAAAAGGTAAATTCACTTTGCACTACAATTGCACTTAGAAGTGCAGTTGCTGGAGAACCGAAGGGGACAAGCAAAGAAAAAAAAAAACAGCATCTTTGCCTCTACATGATTGGATGATAAAATCACCAGTACTACCCCTCAGATTTTCATCAACTACACTTGCATTGCAGAAAGGATTTGCCTTTAATAAACCCCAAAATACCTAATAATTTGGGGTGTACACAACAAAGTGCTACAGTGCAATTTGCATAGTGGGGGCACTAGTTAGATTGACCTGTGTGTCCCCAAGGAAAAATATTGTTAGGGTTTTACTCTAACTTCCTGTTTGGCTATGTGACAGGAAGCAAAGCCAATTTTAAGAAAAGGGACACAGATACTTTAGGTTGGTGGAGACGCCCAGTATAGGACTCCATCTGTTTTAGCGTCCATATTCCCAGGACACAGTCCTCTGTGCTGGAGATGTGGTACACAGACTGGCACAATACTCCATATCTTCTGGGAGTGTCCGGTTCTGACCCACTTCTGGAGACAAGTTCTGGAGATTACCTACAAGCTTACTGATGTGGCGCTCCAGAATAACCCGGCAGCAATACTCCTGAACCTGACCCCCATTTCTAGTAAGAGTTACCGCAAATCCCTACTGAAGCACCTCTTGAATGCAGCCAGGGCGTGTACCCCAGTGCATGGAAGCAGTAATCTCCCCCCGACATTGGCACAGTGGTTTGCTAGGGTTCGCGATATTCAGCAGATGGAGCATCTTACAGCTGCGCTAGGAGAAAGAGAGGAGGAACACAATACCCGCTGGGACCTGTTCCGCTTCTCGGATGAATATAAGACTTACATTTAAGTACCTTATTCAAGGTTAAATTGGTGTTCAGGGTCGCCAGCCTTGCCGGAACTCCATAATCATCCCCATTTCCACCTTCTTCCCTACTTCTGCTCCCTATTTCTTCCTTTCATAACCTTCCCAACATTGACATCACTGGTGTCACCCACTTTCCTTTCCTAAAAATTTGAAAAAAGGATTACGGATACATACTGACAACACTCCTGGGGACTCAGGTTAGTGAGCCACAACTCATAAAAAAATATGGTGTATTGGATCACCCCACTAAAGCATGATAGCTCGTTATTCGGCATGCAAAAATGTCTACTACAGAGTCTTTTGTAAACAGTTATACTGCTGAACTATTGAGTTGTAATGTAACCTTGATTGATACCCCAGTAATGTACATCGACTTACTTGAGGAGCAATTGTTTTAGTCTAAATATAGACAAAAAGGTATGTCATGTTTGATTCATTGTATTTCTGTATAATCCGCTTTCCCTAAATAAAAAAAAATGTAAAAAGAAAAGGGACACAAAGCCCAACCTTAAAAAAAATAAAAAATAAAAATCTTGATTTCCCTCAAATGTCCACAATTAGATTAGGATTGACTTCAGCTTGATTTTAGTTCAGTGCTCTAAATCAGTGCTTCTCAACCCTGTCCTCAAGTACCCCCCAACAGGCCATGTTTGCAGGTTTTCCTTCATCTTGCACAGGTGCTTTAAATCAAAGTCAATGGTTTTGTATTTTGGACAGCTATTTTAGATAAGATACAATTTCCTAAACATGTCCTGTGCTTTGGGGGGGAGTGGGTACTTGAGGACTGAGGCTGAAAACCACTGCTCAAAAAGAAAATTGAATACTTACCACTCTGAAATGTTACTTTCCTGGTCACTATCCATGGCAGCATATGCACAATCCATGCATGTGCTACCATGAAGGCACCGGCAACTTAAAACTAAAAAAAAAAAAAAATGAAAAAGGGATTTGTCTAAGACATGCCAAACAGCCTAGTTTAGCTGCAGCTGGGAAAACCGTTGCATGAAAAGAACACACATAAAACAAAAAAAATTTGAAACAATTTTATTGGTCCAAAAAAAAAAAAAAACAGGACTTGGAAAAGAAGCAAGGAAAGCAAAATACACACATGTATGTTAATTTGAGACACTAACAGAATATGTTTAAGATTTGACCCTTTTGCAGTGTAAATTAACAGGAGTTAAAAGGAGGGCATCAACAAATGGACATCTATTAAGGATTAAAACAACATTAGGCACAACATCTTGAGAAAGAATTTTAAAAATAAGGCAGCACAGACAGTTAAATCAAAGTGAACAACGTAAAAACAACAGAAATTGCAAACATAAAAAAGATTTCATGGTAAAATAACCACCACCCAAAAAAAACAACAAACCAAAGTAACAAATAAATTGCATAAAAACACATCTGTTTTGCAACAACATAATAAACAAAATACAAATCGAAAATATATGTGTTAGAAACTCGATAAGGACACCCAAATGAAGTTTTTTCCACTTCAGGAAAATCTCGAGAGACTATTCAGCTTAACGCTCATTCACTGTCTTCAACAAGGTATTACATCATCGTGGTAGAGACTTAATTTTTCCTTGTCAAAAGAAGTTTATTGAGTATACAATGTTATAAAGATACATAAAGTAAGTTTACAAGGATCTATAAAGTAAGCTCATTGTTTTACAGTAGGGATTATAGAGGTAAGACTTAATTTTTAATCAACATCCTCCATTTTTTAAACTTCCAGATGCCTTCGGCATCCACACCCTTCTTTTTATCCAACACGAAAAAAAGTATAGCTTGATTAGCCATAATCCTATAAATTGTTTACTGTTTAACGAAACATTTTTATATACATACAAGTTGCGTACATCCTACAACACTTCCTTTAATGCACATAACACTAACCACAATACTCTCTGTTTATCTTTTTCCAGTTTCCCCAAGCCATACAATATCATTTTCCACTCACTCACCTTCACTCCTGTTATTTCTTTCACCAGATCTTGACTCCTATTTATCACATCTTTCGCTACACCACACCCCCAGAACACATGCTCACTGTCTTCTACACCCCCACAATTCATTCTCGGACAAATATCAGACACACGCGAATCCCTCCTTTTCATAAATAGCCTTGTAGCTAGACATTCATGCAAACTCATCCATACTATCTGTCTCTGCACATTTGTCACCCTATATATACTCATTTTCTTCCATACTTCCCCAGCCACTGACGCATTGACTCCCTTAAGGTTACACACATACTCCTACTCTATCAACCACTTTCTCACCTTCACTTTAACCCTCTCCCCTTCTCCTAAATCTGACAACTTAAACTCTACCCTAAACTTTTCCAATACCCAGTAGTCACGTGCCACCACGTAAGATACCGGTATCCTTGAATCCCTTCCCAACCACCCCCATCTCTTAAACAACCACCCACCCGAGAAAGCTATCATCCTAGCACACACTCCACCATTCCTCAAAACTTTCACCACGCAAAACCAATAATGCATTAACAAAAACACTCTCACATTCGGAAAACCCAACCCACCATTACATTCACATCTACACACATATTCTCTCTTGACTCTTTCCATTTTCGACCCCCATAAAAAGGTAAACAATAACTTATTAATTTTCCTCAATCTTATCCACCCAGGAGGGAAGATATTACTTGTATACAAAATTAAAGGTAAGATTACTGCCTTGACTACTAAAACTTTCCCATAAATCGACAATTTTCTTAGACACCAAAACCTCAACTTCTTGGCTATCTTTTCTCCCACTTCATTCCAGCACACTCCCCCTTTCATTCCATAGTCAAACAATACCCAAAATCCTCACTCCATCCTCAGCCTTCCCAATCTGATCATCCACATATTCCACTTGTCTTCCATACACACCCAAACTACACTTATTCCAATTCACACTCATTCCCGCACATACACAAAAAATAGACAAAAGTAACTTCACCCTTCTTATGCCCACCACCGACTGACACACTGCCACCACATCATCCATATAACCTAAACATTTCACAATTTTCCCCCCACTCCCAGGCACCAAAAAGCCCCTCACCACCTTATCCCTCTGTATCATCCTTAACAGTGGATCAATAAAACAAATAAAGAAAATAGGGGACGGGGGCACCCCTGTCTCACCCCAGATTTAACCAAAAAAGCCCACCCCAAATTCCCATTAACCAGAACCCGACTACTGATCCCCCAATACAACCCTTTTATTACATTGATGAGCAGCTGTGGTATACCCATCCGCTTCAAAACCTCCCACAAAAACCCATGATTCGCTTTATCGTATGCCTTCTCAAGGTCAAATGATGTCAGGATAATCAAACTATTCCTATCTTTACAAAAATTAATTATATCCCTAACTAAAATTAAATTCTCCGAGATCATTCGACCCGGCACTGCACAGGCCTGCGTCTCGCTAACCATCCTACTAATGACCTTAGATAATCTCCTCGCCACCATTTTTGCAAATACCTTGTAATCTGAATTTAGTAAGGAGATAGGCCTCCAATTTCGAATATCCATCTTATCCCCCTTCTTATAAATTAATACCACTACTCTCTCTCTCATAAATTCGGATATAATACCTTCCCTCATCATGTAACTAAATACCTCAACCACATCCCACTTAATAATATCCCAAACAATTTAAGAAACTCACTTGGTAAGCCATCCCCTCCTGGGGTTTTATTAGCCCCCATGCTTGTCACAGGTTCCCACACCTCCTCCTCGTTCACCGCTTTCTGCAAAAAACTTTATCATCCTCATCTAAATTATCCTCTACCATATCAATCATTCTAGTATCTGACTCATCAACACACACTCCCTCATACAATCAGTTCATAAAATTTAGTCACGCATTCCAACACATTCTCTCCCTTACATTCCCTCGATTCTTCATCATACACACCGTCAAACACTCCTTTTTCCTTACAAACCTTCTTGAAAAAAATCTAGAACATTTTTCATCCTGCTCCAGGTGTTTAACTCTCGCTTGAAAAATAATTTGTTTTCCTCTTTCAGTTAATACCTCTTTAATCCTCTTCCTAACATGGTCTATTTCATCAGCCATGTCATAGCCCATATTTCTAAATGAATATAATGTAGCCAACCTGACTTGTAACCGAGAATATCTCCTTTTCTCACTGCTACTTTTATCCCTACTCTTTTTTTGAAAAAATAATTTAATTTTCCTTTTGACCCAATCCCACCACCCCAAAATATTACTAAAATCTTTTTTCCTATTAACCCATCTACTATATACATTACTAAAATGGGCTTTGATATGCTCGTCCTGCACCAATAAACTATTTAACCTCCATACCCCTAAACCAAACTTAATACTATCTCCCATACTCAAATCAACATACACTGCCACATGGTCTGAAAAAATTACCGGCCTGTGTTTAACATTTGAACGCATCAGAAAAAAACCATAAATCAATTCTGGATTTGGTGCGCCTATCACCCATGATCACACTAGGTCTCCTTCCCACTGCATGTAACTTCAAAAAACTCAAGACGTTTCTGGCTAATCACAGGAGCATATAAATTAAAAAGCCTAAACTTCTGGTTAAACAAAATTAAATCTGCCATAATTAATCTTCCTGGCACTAACACAACATGAGACATAATGCGAATATTTCTATTTGTAATGATAATGCCTACCCCAGCATTCCTATTTTCCCCAACTGCCGACCATATGTAATCCACCACCCACTCCGGAGGCTTGGGCGGTCGATTAAAAAAAACACTCCTGTAGACAGATGATGTCTCCTCCATTGACCTTCAAGTCCTCAAAAACGGCACACTGTCTAGCAGGAGACCCAAAACCCCTCACATTGAGGGACACCAGCTTGATGCTCATTCACATGAAGATGTGCATCATTCACCCCCAGACCTATCACTTAAGCCAGAAAACTGACATACATTCCTCAGGGCCATAACGCTTTCATCATCCAAAAACTCCTGACTAGGCGACAATGTGGCCGGCTGAAAAATTTCTGGAGTTCTACCTCCACTCCAACATCCCCCAGGACCTCAAAGGGGTTATGTGTTTCAATTCCAGCTGTCTCTACTTTCAATTTCTTAGCCCTTCTCTTCTTAGGGCTCTCCAAAGCGTCCACCTTAGCCTTAGCACCGAGTGTCTCCATCTTTTCCACCTCCTCTTCTTGGGCTTCCTGCACTTCTGGCTCCCACTGTAAGGCTGCTGCCAACTCCGACATAGCCTCCTCCACTGCCCTCTCCACCTCTGCTCCGCTCCCCACTGTTAATGGCTCCACACTGATGGGTGGCACTTCTACTCTTTCCTTCCCCTTTCTCCTCCACACCATGGTGCCCACTTTCTTCCTCTTCCACCACCACCTCCCCCTCCTCTTCCTGTCTTTCAGGAGAGTCAGACAGCACCTGTGTGGACACTGGTTGTCCACTCTCAGCGGTGCGCCTGATGGCTTCAGCATAAGAGACATAGGCCCTTCTTACTTTTGGACAATTCTTCACTGTATGATCATGCTGTCCACATATATCACAGGCCCGCTTAACCAAGCAAGCCCCAGCCTCATGTCCCTCCTCCCCACAGTTCTGGCAGTGCAATTCCACATTACATTCATCTCTGGTATGCCCAAAGTTATGACATCTTCTGCAGTATGTCGGTTGACCAGAGTAGTAGAGAAACCCTCTATTTCCTGCTATTGAAAAATTAGCTTGTGGATGCCACACTCCACCAATCCCTTCAGAATCCACCTTGAGCTTGACAAAAAAACTTTAATTTACCATTAAAGATCCCCAGACGATTAGTCAGCCTGAAGCCTCCCTTCACTGCAGAGCAGTATCTCTTCAAAAAGGCCACTACCAAGGCAATGTCCGTGAAGGAGTTAAACAGGTGAACAACCAATGGTTTCTCCTCCATAGCATACAAGGGTTCCACTATGAAAGGCCTTATAGACTCATGGTTAGCTTTCTCCAATTCCTTACACTTCTCAATAACTCCCATGCAAAAATTGCTATGCACAAAATAAACATCATAGTACCTTGGTGCTGCATGGTCCTTGATACAATAGATGTGACATGGTTCCACTGCAACTGATTTATCCAGCAATTCCTGAATAAGGAACTCCAAACTCACTTTATGCAGATGACCAGGCATAACCTGAAAACACAGGGTGTTCTGAATCCCCTTTCGCTCCATTGAGCTCAGCAAAGAAAAATTCAGACCATCACACAATCTTGGCTCTTTTCAGGGCAAAGTAAAGAATGCTATCTGCAAGCTTTAGATAACATAGGTTTGTGTGCTAATGAGGCAATTGCAAACACATGGACAGTCCATGAAACACACAAAATGCAAGTTCACCCAATGTAGAGAGAACTTAAAAGTGAGTACACCTGTTAAGGATGTCCTTAAATTACTAACCCAAAAAACACACTCTGAGCATACCTAGAAACATCCAAGTAATGTTCACACACAAAAAGCACCACCAAAAACAACCAAAGTCCCTGAGCATGCCCAGACCAACCCAAATGCATTTCACACACCAAAAGGCACAGGAAAAAAACAAAGTCCCTGAGCATGCCCAGAACAACCCAAATGCAGCTAGCACAAAATAAGCCACCCCCCTGTCCAAAATTAAGCACATCATCCAGCATGCACCAAAATTACAGATGGGACAAAACACCCCCCATTTTCTGGGGGGGCAACTAAAGAGCCTAACATGTGCAATAGTTATATAACAAATACCATTGCAGTCTAAGGGAACTGACTTGGCAATTTTACTAGTCCCCACTTGGCTGGCTAATCTTCTAGTTATTGGCCTTAAAATGAGTATGGGGCCAAGGTCCCACCCTAAGGGACATATATCAATGTCACCAATTGGACAACCACAAAAACGAAACAAGGAGAAATGCCTTTAAATATGCCAAATTGCTTAAGGGCCAGTTCACACCAATGCAGTCCAGTGCATATTTTATGCATCAAAAATGCATAGAAATTTGGTTATATGGTTTTGAATGGTATAGTTCACACCAGTGCTTGCAGTTCCAGTGCGTTCCAGTTCCAGAAAAAAAAGTAGAACATGCTGCATTTTTTCTGCACTGGACTGTACTGGAAAGCTGTAAAACGCATCAAAAACGCACTGGAACACACTTTTCCTTATTTAAGGTTAAGAAAAAAGAGGGGGGAAAAAAGCACTGGACTGCATAAAAAAAGCACCAAAAACGCACAGGAACGCATAAAAAACGTGCATTCAGAAAAGCACCTGGAACTCGTCCGGACTGTGTTTCTATCCTGTGAACTAGCCCTAAGGGCCCTAAGGGCCAAATCACACTATAGAAACGCAGTCCGGATGCGTTCCAGGTGCTTTTCTGCATGCACGTTTTTTAAGCGTTTTTTTAAGCGTTCCAGTGCTTTTTTGGTGCATTTTTGATGCAGTCCAGTGCTTTCCCCCCTCTTTTTTCTTAAGCTTAAATAAGGAGTGTGCTGCAGTGCGTTTTTGGTGCATTTAGGTGCATTCCAGTGTGTTTTTGATGTATTTGACAGTGTTCCAGTACAGTCCAGTGCATAAAAAATGCAGCATGTTCTACAATTTTTTTCTGGAACTGGAAACGCACTGGAACTGCTAGCACTGGTGTGAACTATGCCATTGAAAACCACATAACCTACTTTCTGTGCGTTTTTGATGCAGAAAAAAACGCACAGGACTGCATGTGGTGTGAACTGGCCCTTAAGGAATAAAAGTTATTTAAAAATACTCGCGGCTATAATGAAATGTCGGTCCGGCAATACACATAAAAGGTAATTGAAAAAAACAGCATTAAGAAAAAAAACTAAATTAAGAACAAAAAAATTCCATACCAGGCCCTTCAGGTCTGGTATATATATTAAGGGGAACCCCGCGCCAAAATAAAACAAAAAATGGCGTGGGGGTCCCCCTCAAAATCATTACCAGGCCCTTCAGGTCTAGTATAGATTTTAAGGGGAACCCCGCGCCAAATTTTTTTTAAAAAAATGGCGTGGGGGTCCCCCTCAAAATCCATACCAGGCCCTTCAGGTCTGGCATGGATTTTAAGGGGAACCCGCGCCAAAATTAAAAAAAAATGGGGTGGGGTCCCCCTAAAAATCCATACCAGACCCTTATCCAAGCATGCAACCTGGCAGGCTGCAGGAAAAAAGGGGGGGACGAGAGAGCGCCCCCCCCTCCTGAACCGTACCAGGCCACATGCTCTCAACATTGGGAGGGTGCTTTGGGGTCCCCCCCAAAGTACCTTGTCCCCATGTTGATGAGGACAAGGGCCTTATCCCCACAACCCTTAGCCGGTGGTTGTGGGGGTCTGCGGGCGGGGGGCTTATTGGAATCTGGAAGCCCCCTTTAACAAGGGGACCCCCAGATCCCGGCCCTCCCCCCTGTGTGAAATGGTAAGGGTTTTGTACCCCTACCATTTCACCAAAAAAGTGTCAAAAATGTTAAAAATGACAAGAGACCGTTTTTGACAATTCCTTTATTTAAATGCTTCTTCTTTCTTCTATCTTCTTTCTTCTATCTTCTATCTTCCTGGGGACCATGGGGACAAGGTGCTTTGCGGGGGACCCCAAAGCACCCTCCCAATGTTGAGGGCATGTGGCCTGGTACGGTTCAGGAGGGGGGTGCTCTCTCGTCTCCCCCTCTTTTCCTGCGGCCTGCCAGGTTGCGTGCTCGGATAAGGGTCTGGTATGGATTTTTAGGGGGGCCCCACGCCTTTTTTTTTTTACATTTTGGCATGGGGTTCCCCTTAAAATCCATACCAGACCTGAAGGACCTGGTATGGATTTTTAGGGGGACCCCACGCCATTTTTAAAAAAAAATTTGGCATGGGGTTCCCCTTAATATCCATACCAGACCTGAAGGGCCTGGTATTGAATTTCGGGTGAACCCCACGCATTTTTTTTCCTGAATTTTGTTTTTTTTCTTAATGCTGTTTTTATCAATGAACTTTTATGTGTTTTGCCGGACTGACATTTCATTATAGCCGCGAAGTGAACCAGCATAAAAAAAAAAAAAAAAAAGTGAAGTGCGCCCGTTTAACCTATGCAAATGCATTTACGTTGCTTGACATTTACTAAGATTTTGCCGGCGCACTGAACCAAAGCATTTGAACAAGCGCAAATGCCGTTTGAGCATGCGCAGTGTATACATTCACCTCCCGCAGCTGTAAATGTATTTGCCGGCGCTGCCGGCTTGTCAGAAAAAGTTACTTTCTCATTCTATTTTGGCCATATTTGTTACTTGGACAGTTAGCACTACACTTCCCCACATCACCCCACATCACCCCCATGATATTGGCACTTCCAGCTTGTTTAAATCTTAAGTTAAAGATGCCATGCGCCCTGTCTATAGTGGCGTACCGATCACCTCTTCCTGTGCGCCGGGAAGAGAATAGTAAATGGGGGATTGCGCTGTGTCACCGGTGCAAATGCTTTGTAAATACGAAAATGTCATTTGCGCATCGGCATGCACCGCAAGTCATGGCGCAAATGCTTCGTAAATCAGCCCCTATGTCCTAAACTTCTTTTAATACAAATTAGCATGACCAAATGTAATTAACTCTGTATCTGCCAAAAACATCGTATTTAGTTGACAAAGGAATGATGTTTCCTACGACCGATTACTGTGCCCATGAACATGAAAGTCGCCATTTTAAACTGTACAACCGTAAAGAAAAGCACATGGCGCAGCATTCAAGTAATGATAATAATCGGAACACACGACAAGTACTTACTTTTTAGAAGCACTTTCTTGATCCTTCTGTACTGATCCTGTTCCCTCAATTTATGGTCTGACCAGCGTTTCCTCAATTGCTCCCTGGATCGTCGTACCCCAAAATTCCTGTGCAGACTCTTCACAACTTTAGTCATGATCTTTGCCTTTCTCACATTTGGGTTTAGGTACGGTCCATACTTCCCACCATAGTCGGCCCTCTTGAAGATGTCCACCATCTCTACAAAGGCCATATTTGAGGCCTTAAATCTTCTCCTCCAGGATTGGGACGTTTCCTGCTCCAGACTTTCCTTCTCCTCGTCACTGCTATTACGCACCTGCTGTGTCTCCGCCATGTTCATCTGCCAATGCGCAGAAAGAGAAGGGGTGAGGAATATTCTAGAAAGAATGTCAGGGGTGGGCAAAACGGGCGGAGTTTCACGCATGCGCAGTGTATATATAGTTAACATGCGTGTGTCGTACGTACGTTCTGTGTGCGGAGGAAAGAGGACCGGAAGCGACAAATGTTATAACGAAGGTAACATTTTAACTTGGGACATCAGTGTCAGTAAATTTATGAAGAGTTGATGAGTGCCATGGGGGCCAAAGGCTTCGCAAATTCCAGCAGTTTCTCCAGTGTTGCCTTCCTCTTTATTTTGTTATTATGAGCCAGAATAAATAGAGATGTTTTTAATATCAAAATACTTGCCTATGTGTTTTTATTCAAATAGGACAGTTTGTTTGTGAGTAGGCAGGTACATTTCAAAAATACAATGTTTAATTAACAAGGGATACCAACCTCCTTGAGCTTTAAAAATACAAGATAATAATGTTGTTGTGGAAACTTGACACACCAAAAAAATAAAAATTATGGAGATCACTAGAAAATTATTTAAAAATAATCCAAAAAAAGGAGTTCTTTATTAAAAAAAAAAATAAATAAAAAGATGACTATAAAAAATCATTCTAAACATTATTATGGAGATCTGGCTTTAAAAACAAAAAATATTATTCAGGAGATCACGAGAAATAATAAAGAAATAAGTTTGTGAGAACTCTGTGTGAATATCAACAGCAAAAGAACTTCATTCTTCTAGCATTATAAAGAACAAAAGAATGTGCTGCATTAAAAGATCCAAAAATTTACAGCATGACGAATGGGCTAGCTCCATTAAGAACGCTGGTTTTACCAGACCGAACGCTTCCGTCTCGTACTTGATTCTGAGCATGCGTGATTTTTGGCATGTCGGAATTGCATGCAAATGATCGCATTTTCGGCTATGAACTTTTTCCGACTGAAAAAATTGAGAACCTGCTCTCAATCTTTTACTGGCTGGAATTCCGCCAGTAATAGTCCGATGGAGCATACACACGGTCGCATTTTCCGACCAAAAGCTCTCATCGGACTTTTGCTGCCGGCATTTCCGATCGTGTGTACGGGGCATAAGTTTATCAGTGGTGTACCCCAAGGTTCAGTGTTGGGACCCTTACTTTTTAATACCTGTATAAATGATATAGGGTCTGGGATTAAAAGTACCATTTCTGTCTTTGCAGATGACACCAAGCTATGCAGTGGAATAATATCCTTACAGGATGTCTCCAATTTACAAGCTGACCTCAATGCACTAATTGGGCAACTACGTGGCAAATGAGGTTTAATGTTGATAAATGTAAAGTTATGCACTTGGGGGCTAAGAATATGCATGCATCATACATACTAGGGGGAGTACAACTGGGGGAATCCATAGTGGAGAAGGATCTGGGGGTTTTGTTAGATCATGAGCTCAATAATAGCATGCAATGCCAAGCTGCGGTTTCCAAAGCGAGCAAAGTCTTTTCTTGTATTAAGAGAGGTATGTACACCAGAGAGCAAGATATCATTTTGCCCCTCTACAAATCATTAGTAAGGCTCTGTTTCCACTACTGCGAGTTGTTGTGCGACTTGACACATGTGAAGTCACATGAAAAGTCAAAATCCATGTATTTCAATGGTCCCCATTGTAATTGATGCGACTCAAGTCACAGCGACTCCAAAAAAGGTTTTTGCACTACTTTGTTCCGTCTTCAGTGCGACTTTTTTTCCATAGAAAGTAATTGCAGTCACATGTACATGTATGTCACCGCGACTTTGTTGACACTTCCATGGAATCTGCGGAAGCACATGATCTCTGCTCCTCCCGAAGACATAATTTCCTATATGGATGTACGTGAGTGTGGAAAACAGCAGGAAGCATGCCCAGGGCTAGAAAGTACAAACGACAAGTTAATGATAGTGAAGAAATATTTTGGATTGTCAGACAACGTCGGGCAATATATGACCTCAGAGATCCATGTTACAAAGATCATGTAAAGAAGGAGAGAGCACAGTTGAAAGTGGCTCGCATATATTATGATACCTGGGACTCTTTATCAGCTACAGAACGGTCTGCAAAAAAATAAGTGGTTGATATATGCTGCTTAGCACTTTGCAGCTTGCACCTATTTATTCCTATAACGGGGGCAGGACCAAAGCAGCTTGCAGAGGACACAGGGTGAGTTGCTGGCAATGGGTAAATAGTAATAATGTGCAGTAACCTCTAGAAACCAATGGGTGTGTGTTAATATAGTGCACTGTGTTTTCTTGGTGGAGTCTGCTTCTCCTGCTGGGAGATCACAATGGTTTGGCAGGAGAGAATCCTCTGTCAACACTGTCTGTGTTGATGGGGGAATTTAGCTAGTTTCTTTCCTGCAACCTGTGGCTGCAGAAAAGAAAATCTGTGTGTGTGGGGGGCCCCAAATAATATTTGCCCAGGGTCCAAACAATATTAAAGATGCCCTGACCACACCCTTCAGCACATCACAAATTCATCAGGTGTCATAAATAATATAGCTTATGGTTGTTTTCCCACCATCGTTATCAATTATGCAGCCTAGCAAAATGAATGACCTATGGCTAGGTAAAAAAGAAACATTTTTTGAACTTGGTATTGTCTTTATATTACTCGATGGAGAAGTCTCAAAGATTGTTACAACCGGTACCTACGAAAATTAAAAGAAGGAAGGAGTGGTTCCGGCTCTAAAAGATTAGCCATATATGCCCATGCCGGGGATCTCAAATTTTTAAATCCGGTGTTGGAATTGCGAGAGTAAGTTATCAGCAGGCATATTTGCAGGATTTGACATATAAAATTGTAATGCTTCCTTTAATAATTTGTTATTTGTATTTCAGAACCCAAGCAAGCTGGGAAGACAGCACACAGGGTTTGCCACGGGAAAGATGAGTCAGAGGCTGCTGCTGCGGAGGGGGAAGAACTATTTCAAGACACTATAGACAAGCAACTGTTCGTAGATGAAAGAAGGTCATCAACAAACTCCATTAATGAGGAGGAGGCTGAACCAGGGCCTAGCAATGTCTCTAGGCCTTTGCAAAGATCTACAAGAGGAAGTGACAGGGCTGGGAAACCCATGGATCAAATCTTACATGTGGTCAGTGAGATGTCCACTAAAATGGCTGAAAACCAGTGTGAAGACACAGCATTTCTCACTGTAATTTTAGGCATATGTAAACAGGTCCCCCGAGAGAAAAAATATGCACTCAGGATGGCTTTGATGTCAACTGCTCAATCCTTTGTGGGTGAGGAGCCAACAACATCCTCAGCATACAGCATATGCAACCCCCCTATATCCCCCTGGTAATATGCTGAATCCCTCCAGGCCATGCATGTTACATCCAATTCCTGCCCCCACTACCTCCACCATTTGCCTCCCGACCACTCACCAACTTATTCAGCCTACACCCAATCAGGTATAAACAGAAAAGTCAGTGCAACAACCCATACACCACATAGATAGCAGAGCTCCCAGGTGCTTCATCCACAGTCGCTAGCTGAGTAGAGTAATGTGGAAAAAATGATCCGCACTCGGGTTGTTGCTCTTAAAATGTCTTCATTTAATTGAATAGCCACAGTGAACAAACGCAGATTAAGTCAGTCAGGTTCCGCCTTTACAGGAAAGGCAATACTACCCAGGAACACCAGTGGATTATCCTGGACCATCCACTAGTTCAGGTTCTGGGATCACTGAACCAAAAACATACCAGAAATTGTAAGGTTTTTGGATTTTTAGTGTTGTTGTGATACTTGTTCATTTATGTTTCTTTGTTGTGGTTGCCAAAAAAACAACCAAAAAATGGTGTAGTTCACCGAAAAATAACTTTTATTTTTGGTGCATTCTTGCAAAAAGATTTTGCTGCTAAAAAATATTCAGGTTATATATTGTTATTTTTTGCTGCCTTTTTTTGGTGTTGTTCAAATTGATATATGTTACTTTATTTTTCTTTGTTGTGTTTGTCAAAAATAAACAACCAAAAAATGGTGTAGTTCACCAAAAAAACAACTTTATTTTTTGTGCATTCTTATGCCCCGTACACAAGGTCGGATTTTCTGATGGAAAATGTCCGATCGGAGCGTGTTGTCGGAAATTCCGACCGTGTGTGGGCTCCATCGGACATTTTCCATCGGATTTTCCGACACACAAAGTTGGACAGCAGGAGACAAAATCCGATTGCGTCAATTCCGACCGTGTGTGGCGTGTTCCGACGCACAAAGTGCCACGCATGCTCAGAAGAAATTCCGAGACGGGACAGCTCATTCTGGTAAACTTAGCGTTCGCAATGGATACAGCACTTTCGTCACACTGCAATGTTAAAAATGGTTTAATACAGCGCACTCTCTTCTTCTTTATAATGTGACAAGAATTAAGTCGTTTTGCTGCTCATATTCACACACACTTCTCACAAACTTTTATTTGTGTTTTTTTAGTGGGATTCCCTGAATATATTGTTATTAGTTGTCACATCTGACAGTTTGATATTATTTTATTTTTATTTTTTTTGGGATTTTCAGCTTTTTTTTTTTCTTTAATGTTTGGATTTTTTCCAAGGCTGATCTTTGTTCAATGTTATTTTTATTTTTACTCCAGAATATTTTTGTGTGTGTTTTGTGTGTCAAGTTACCCCAACACCATTGATATCTTGTATTATTTAATCTCCAGGAGATTGTTTGGTGTTGGTGTCCCTTGTTCATTTCACATTGTATATTTGAAATGTACCTGAATCCTCACAAACCAACTGTCATTTTTGAAGTTAAACACATAGGAGAGTATAAGTCAAAACAAAAATCCTTTATTAAGGGCTCAGAACCAAACAAAGAGGAAGGCAACACTGGATCAACAGGAGAAATTAGCGAAGCCTGGGACCCCCACGGCAGACATCAATTCTTGAACATCAAAATTGGTGGCCTGAGGAGTCCATATGTAAGGGAGGGCAGTCTGGTCCAGAATTCGCAGAGATCCGGATAGCAGCAGATGACATGTGTGTCCCCAGGCTGTGGTACCACAAGAGGCTGCATTTTTTGGCCGACCAGACTGAACCCAGGCCAATCACTGTCTGGTCTTCCTTCCACGCTTCCTTCCGGGCTGTGGCTGTGCAGTTGGAGATGTGGCAGGAGGAGGAGTAGGACCTGGAGGAGGAGGAGGACTGGGAGGACCTGGAGAAGGACTGGGGGGACCTGGAGGAGAGGGAGGAGGAGGACCTGCAGGAGGAGGAGGAGGACCATCACAAAGGTGTGTCTGAGGTGTCATTTGGCCCCTCATACCTTTCTCAAGAGCCTCCAATATGAAGGCCTCACACATGGCTTGTTGGCCCTCCTCCATCCTCTGCATTTTATATGCAATGAAGGCAGCAATGTTCTCCTCCATGGTGTGGGGTGCTCCCAGGACCTCTGTAGCCCTCCAAAAGAATCCTATGGCAGCCTCCTCTAGGGCACTCCTCCTACTGCCATTTTCTCTTTTCAGGGGGGGTGGAGGGACCTGCAGATCAGCCAGCCGGCTCGGCCCGGCCACCTCCTGGCTGAGACTTCCCTGTGTATGAAAAAAGGACATGGTTGTAATGTTTTGCATCATCAATCACAATCCTAATTTAGTACTCCCAACTAACATCTAGTTAACATCATTGATTGGACAAGCAGAAATATTTAGAGGAATGCTATACCTGGCTCAATCTGGGCTCCTCCACATGTGGCCTGGAAGGCCCAGGTTGGGCGTCAGAAGCCTCAGCCGGGGGGGAAGGAAGCGTGGAAGGAAGACTGGAGAGGGATGGCCTGGGTTCAGTCTGGCCTGCCAGAAAATGCAGCCTGCCGTAGTACAACATCCTGGGGACATCCTGGGGACATCTGCTGCTCCGGATCTCTGTGAATCCAGGACCTTCTTGCGCTCCCTTAGATATGTGCTCCTCAGGCAACCAATTAATATCTTTAAATAGGTGATGTCTGCCGTGGGGATCACCTGCTTCACAATTTCACACAATTGCTCCAGTGCTGCCTTCCTCTTTGCTTGGTTCTTGAAATGGGGGTGTTTAATCTCCCACAGACAGGGCTGCTCCCTTAGCATCTCTAGGAATACTGACATGAAGTCATTATCTTTGAGTAGCATATCCATGTTCACTGCAAGACACAACACAAGACAAAGCCTAATGTCAGACAAAACTCTCCTAATCTTGTTACAATATAGGCCTCAATCTAGAAGCAGTATAGGCACAAGTTTGTCTCTTACCTTCGTTCTTACGATCGGCGCGTCCAATGCTCCTTCCTCCGCTCACAGATCGTACGTAATACGCACGCGTGTTACGCTTTATACACACTGCGCATGCGTGTAACTCCGCCCGCCCCTGAGTTCTTTCTAGTCTATTCCCCGCCCCTTTTCGTTCGGCGCAGTGGGTGAAGAGCATGATGGCGGAGTTAGAGCAGGTGTGTGCTAATTATAGCAACGAGGAGGAGGAGGAGGAAAGCCCGGATCCGGACACGTCCCGATCCAGAAGGAGACATTTTAAGGCCACAAATATGTCCTTTGGGGAGATGTTGGAGATGGTCGACATCATGAGGAAGTCCGACTATGACGGGAAGTATGGGCCTTACCCCAACCCCAACATCAGAAAGGCCAAGATCATGACGAAAGTGATCAAAAGCCTTCACAGGAATTTCGGGGTACGAAGATCGAAAGATCAGCTCAGGAAGCGGTGGTCGGACCTGAAGTTAAGAGAGCCAGAGCAGTACCGAAAGATCCGGAGAGTGCTGCAAAAAAGTAAGTAGTTGTGCTGTGTTCCTATTCTTTCTGTCTTTATTGCGTTCGTGCTGCTACATATGCTTTTATTAATTGTAACGTTTAAAAGGGCAACTTTAATGTTCATGGGCCCATTATTCGTTCGTAACAAACATTTTTCTTTCGGCCTCTAAAACACCATTGTTTAGGCCATATGCATTTTCCCACATTTTTTTTGGGCCTACTTGAATGCCAAATATTTGTTTGTGTAGATGGGTTTGTTACTAGAATGAAATGCCAACTAGATTGTGTGTAAGGAGAGGACACTGAGCAGCTGTTTTCACATCTGGACACTGGAGCACTAGTGTGGGACCCCAGAACACCATTTTTATTAGGGGGGCCACACAGGTGCTCCAGTGTATACTATAGGGGGGGCTACATCTGTGAAGCTTTACCAAACAAGTAAAGTATTGCAGCTTGACAAAGGGCAATAAAAAAAATACATCTTGGAACTCGGCTAAAATAAACAATTGTACCCCACTTCCAAGCAATGTTTCCTATTTCTAGTTCTGCCATCAAATATCTGTGTGCTAATTATACCATTTTTGTTTTACATAGGGGAGAAAAGACTCGGAGGACACCCCTCATCCGAGGAGAACACAGACCCCCCACCTATGGAAGAAGGTGAAATACCCCCAAACGAAGAAGAGCAGGAGGAAGAAGAAGATGTGGTGGAGATTGGCACCACAACAGGTGAGTGTCTGCGACCACAGACAGGCTCAGGTAAAAGAGATGGATGGTGGCAGATTTTTGAGACCTGTTTTTTTTTTCTTTCTCTCTTTTTAGGTGATCGTGATGTGAGGGATAGAGAACGTTTCACATCAGAAAGTGCCCAGATCCTGATCGGGGAGATCATGGGGTGTAATGCCGAACTGCAAAACATCCAGCAAAAAATCAATGATGTTATTAAAAAAAATAATAACATCATTGATGTTTTGGGGCGAATTTAAAACCCCACAAAATCACTTTTTGGATTGTGGTCCAATCTTTTAAATTTTTTTGCAATGTTTTGAAAAGCCAAATTTGGAGGATGCACACAGTGTGCCAACGTGCTATCTGCCATCACGGGAGATCAATGGACGCGTTTTGGGGGTGCAACCCCTTCCTCAATTATAAAGTCGCATTGAGGAAGGGCTTGCTCCCCCAAAACACGTCCCTTGATCCCCCCTGATGGCAGATAGCACATGTTGACATTCGTAAATTGGTGTGCATCTTCCAAATTTGGCTTTTCCAGGGGTGATTTCCCCCCATCTGAACGCTATATCAAACCCAGTTCCTAAATACTGATGTCTGATATAGCCTTCAGGTTTTACCTAATGTGAACTTTGTAAGTTCAAGTTTTTTGGCTTTCTTTTTGGTTTTACACAGGCCTGTTTTATCTGAAATGGACATTTCGAATTTTGCTAATGCTACTGCAAAAATTGTTATACAACAAACATGTTGGTTTGTTTTAAAAACCTTTGGTAAATGCACATGTGATTGTGCAGGTATAAAAAAGTGGCTTACTCAAGAATGTGTGGATTATTGTCTCAACACTACAACACTTTTGGGGTGATGTAATAGCTGTTTTATGCAAAAATGGGGGTTATTTCCTAAGGGCAAATCCTCTTTGCACTACAAGTGCAGTTTCAGTGCAGTTGCAAGTGCACTTGTAGTGAAATGTGTTTTTGCATTTAGGAAATACCAGCCAACAGTGCTTTGTATAAGGTTACCAAATCACGACAGGGTCAGCTAAAACAAACACAAGCAGTAAATGTCCACAAAGAATTTTTTTTTTTTATTATAAAAAGGCTTCACATATTGTCTGGCATATTGATAGCCCCCCTACCCGCAAAGAACTCCAGGTAGCGTAACCGGACATCACGGGCACTCAAGGAGGGCAAGCCAGGACAGCCACTTTCAAGCGCCGTCAGTGTGGTTTGATGTAGGATTCCGGCCTCAGGCCCAACTGAGCCAGCATAGTTGGCCGAATGTTTCCGTAAAAAGTTATGGAGAACACAGCACGCAAGTATTATATGGTTCAGTTTATACTCCGCCATATGGATAGGTGTCAGAAATAGGTAGAACCGGCTGGCCAGGATTCCAAATGTGTTCTCCACCACTCTTCGGGCTCTGGCCAGCCAGTAATTAAAAACCCTCTGTTCCGGGGTGAGGGTCCTCATTGGGAATGGCCGCATCAGGTGGTCCCCCAGCGCAAATGCTTCATCAGCAACGAACACAAATGGGAGTCCTTCCACATTGTCCTCTGGAGCTGGCAAGTCCAAGCTGCCATTCTGGAGACGCCTGTAAAACTCCGTCTGGGCGATGACTCCACCATCGGACATCCGGCCATTCTTCCCCACGTCCACATACAAGAAGTCGTAATTAGCCGACACTACCACCAACATCACTATACTATTAAACCCCTTGTAATTATAATAGTACGACCCTGAGTTGGGTGGTGGGACGATGTGGATGTGTTTCCCATCAATTGCCCCTCCACAGTTAGGAAAGTCCCACCACTCGGCAAAGTGGGAGGCCACAGTCTGCCATTCCTGTGGCGTGGAAGGAAACTGTTGAGGAAAAAACAATAAACATTACTATTTTTACTCTGAAACATGGCAAGCAGATTAGACACAAACATTAGGGGGCAACCTCCAGATAGCATTTATTAAGGGGAATTTAACAACACCAAAGTATAAGGTACACCTATCATATTCCCCCTCCCCCCCTCTCATGGGCCATTTCTAACATTATAGGGGGTGTGTGGAAATCTTGGACAGGTAACCCTCTTCACTTCATTGAGAGATGAATGCCTAAATAATGGGTATTACTTGGAACAGCCCCTCCTTAGTTACACTATTGGCAGACCACTGGACAGGTAAGAAGTGTCTGAATACAAAGATATAAATACACACTGTACACATTTGAGGACATTTGGACATTCTGCTATTACCTATCAAGATAATAATAGGATACAAAAACTTTAAACAGTATCATTGGAAAGTATACAGGCAGGCCCTGGCACTACATGCTTTGGGGAATTCATCCATAAATCTGACCAGTAAAGAGGTGGGTATAGTGTGTATGGGTTTGGCAAATGATTTGGGGACACCACAAAAAAAGCCTCTGGCACTCTGCCTGAATTTAAAGCTAAAATAACATTACTATGTTAACATTTTAGGGGGTGTTTGGGGTAAAGCACTACTATGGAGCTGATAAAATACATTGTTAAGTGACTACATGAGGTGAATATAGGGCAGGAGACACCATGCTGGGGAGGTTAGTGAAGGGCAAATATGTATGAAGGACATAAAATAATAATTACATAAAAATCCAGCATGCATGAGGACAAAGGGGACATTCACAGCATATTCCAATCATGGTAATTAGGGAATGAGGAAAGAAATACAAGATATTATCAAACATTCAATACAATAAAATGTGATATTAAAGGATAAAAATCTTACCTTCATATACTCCTTCTGCAGGACCTGTATGATGGCAGAACAGATCTCTGGGATGATGAAACCCAGAGCCTGGGGGGAGATGCCTGTCGAGAACTTCAAGTCCTGCAGGCTTCTCCCTGTCGCCAAATACCGCAGGGTAGCGACGAGCCTCTGCTCCGGAGTGATGGCTTGCCTCATGCAGGTATCCTGCCTGCTGATATAGGGGGTCAGCGAAGCCAACAAACGGTGAAACACGGGGTCCGTCATCCTGAGAAAGTTCCTGAAATCATCAGTATTATTATCACGGATCTCACGGAGCAAAGGCATATGAGAGAACTGGTCACGCTGAAGCAACCAATTCTTGGTCCATGAACTCCTCCCCACCCTGTTCATGGACTGGACTTGTGTCAAGGTCAGGACCCCAACACCAAGCCCCCGCACAGCACGAACTCTACGAGGAGTACGCATACGAAACATGGCTAGAAAACAGTCGGCTGCTCAGAACGAAGTAACAGAACGCACTGAAGAACAGCAAGGCCTGTGAAGAGCGACCTGAAAAACAGTAACGAACGAACAAGAATACAATGACTACCTAAAGTCACGCGGAACTTGCTGCACGCACTGAAGAGCAGATACAAACCCACAAGCACAAACTGAACGGCAGAAAACGATCTGAAAGCCACGAGTCTGAAAAAGCGCGAATCGTCTCTCACCAAACTTTTACTAACACGAGATTAGCAAAAGGAGCCCAAAGGGTGCCGCGCTTGGTTCTGAACCGGCCTTTTCTAGTCTCGTCGTACGTGGTGTACGTGACCGCGTGGTTGGCGATCGGAAATTCCGACAACTTTGTGCGACCGTGTGTAGGCAAAACAAGTTTGAGCCAACATCCGTCGGAAAAAATCCTAGGATTTTGTTGTCGGAATGTCCGAACAAAGTCCGACCGTGTGTACGCCCTATTAGAAGAAAATTTTGCAAACAAAAAATATTCTGGTTACATTTTGTGTTTTTTAATCATCCCTGTTTTGTTTTTTTGTTAGAGACCTGTTATTCAGCATTTGAATGCAATTACACATAACAGACATAACCAAACATAAAACAAAAACAGACAAAATTGGAGTCTAAAAAAATGTCACCCACGCAGGGGAGTAAGGCAAACAATATGCTATAAACATGGTGTAACAGCCTGGGTGGCTTAACAAAAAAGATAGTAATGCTGCAGTATAGCCAATGATGTGAAGCACCTACACCTTGTACCAGGTGATTAGGGGACATGTCCAGAAAATAGGGGACAAATCTATATGTAAACATAATAAAACATAAAATGCGTGACATACATTATGCAATAGCATCCTGCTGCCAGGGGACACAACCAGCAGCAGACATGAAAAACGATGTGAAACCCACACGCTCAGTGGCACCATTGCTGGTGCCCCTACTGGCACTCCATTGTGCACCCTCCATATCATGCATGAGGGAATCTTCAAAAAGGTACCCATCATGAATTCGAACATAGTTATGAAGCACACATGCTGCTTTTACCGCAGATATTGCATTCTCCATTTTCAAATTTATAGGTGTATGTAGAAACCTCCACTTGTTAGATAAAATGTCAAAAGCACATTCGACAACTCGTCTTGCCCTCATTAAGCGGTAGTTGAAGATTCTCTTGTCTTCACACAGAGACCGATTGGAATAAGGCCTTAGTAGATGGTCACTGAGAGCAAAGGCCTCATCCCCAACATAGACAAATGGCAGTGTCAGCCATTTGTCCCTGGCAGCAGACAGTCCTCTGGCAGGTCCAGGCCATTTTCCCTCAACATTCTTCCAAAAGATGATCGTGCAAAAATACTTGAGTCTGAGATGCTTCCGTATATAAATAAAACAATAATTGGCATCATCCACTGCTAGTAAGACAAACAAAAAATATTTTTTTATAGTTGAAGAATTTGGTTCCACTGCCAATGGGCATCACTACTCTTATATGTTTGCCGTCAATTGCCCAGGCACAATTCGGAAAATTGCATCGGACCCAGAAAACTTCCGCTATCTTGCACCAATCTTCGAGAGTGGTGGTTCTTCAGGGCCAAATCCCTAGGAAAATTCCAGATGTCTCTGCAGGTATCATGTACAATATTGCTGGCAGTAGTTTTGCCAACCAAGAACTCAAAATGCAAACTTGCAAAGGAATGTCCTGTTGGCAGGTGCCTAAAATGGCAGAGTAATGCCCCGTACACACGGTTGGACTTTGTTCGGACATTCCGACAACAAAATCCTAGGATTTTTTCCGACGGATGTTGGCTCAAACTTGTCTTGCATACACACGGTCACACAAAGTTGTCGGAAAATCTGATCGTTCTGAACGCGGTAACGTAAAACACGTACGTCGGGACTATAAACGGGGCAGTGGCCAATAGCTTTCATCTCTTTATTTATTCTGAGCATGCGTGGCACTTTGTCCGTCGGATTTGTGTACACATGATCGGAATTTCCGACAACGGATTTTGTTGTCGGAAAATTTTATATCCTGCTCTCAAACTTTGTGTGTCGGAAAATCCGATGGAAAATGTGTGATGGAGCCTACACAGGGTCGGAATTTCCGACAACAAGGTCCTATCACACATTTTCCGTCTGAAAATCCGACTGTGTGTACAGGGCATAACAGTTTATTAGAATGATGCATATTAACAATAAGCTACTTTTATAATAGAGATAAAAACTAGCTTGGAAGGAGGTGCCTGGGGACGTGAAGGAAGAAGAGGAGTAGGAGAAAGACACTGGTGACGTACAGGCACAATTAATATGGTAAACACAATCACACCCACAATTACATGCTAGTATTTATTATTTCAATTTATGTAAAAAGGATCAAATAATGATGTGGATCTACAAATGCCACAGGTAAGAAGAAAAAGTAGGTATGAAAAGTTACCTCAATATTATAATGAGTCTTTCAACGGCTGGAATACTCCTTCGGAAATTGGTGTTTTGTCGCTCTAGATGGCTAGAGATCAAAGCCAACAATTCATCAAAACTGTAAAGAGAAAATATATGGCTATTAGATACATTGACCATGTAAAAATGGACCATTTTTTTACTTTATTTCCATTTTTTTATTTGCTCAGTTTTTTTTGGAACACTTCTAGCTATTTAAAGCTAAAAACTAGAAATAGAGTCATGGTGACCATGCAAATACAATCCAAAATATATCTTGGAACATTTGCAAGTTGACATAAACAAATGTTCTTACCTTCTAATTGACATCCATGTGTAGTTTAAGAATTTGTCTTCATGAGCATCTATTAATGCTGTTACAGCAGCCATAATGACTGCTGACCCAACCAATTGCATAGCCAACATGTTTCCAAAGCACTATACAACACCTGACAATGAAAGAGGAAAGGAAACTGACTGAACAGGATAAGGAATTACATTACTATGACCAAATCACATAACATCAAGGTCGCACAAAGTCGTTTGTAAAGTCATGTGAAATCGCATTAAAATTGCAACCCAAAGTCACACTGTAAATCACGCAACTTTGGGGTCGCAATAGTGGAAACCTAGCCTAAGACCTCATCTGTAATATGCAGTTAAGTTATGGGCACCAGTTCTCAAAAAGGATATGGGAGAACTGGAGAAAGTAAAGAGAAGGGCAACCAAACTGATCAGAGGCATGGAGGAGCTCAGCTATGAGGAAAGTTTAGAGGAACTGAATTTATTCTCTCTTGAGAAGAGGTGGTTAAGGGGGATATGATCAACATGTACAAATACATAAGTGGTCCATATAGTGAACTTGGTGTTGAGTTATTCACTTTAAGGTCATCACAGAGGACAAGGGGGATCTCTTTACCTCTAGTGGAAAAAAGATTTCATCTCCAAATATGGAAAGGTTTCTTCACAGTAAGAGCTGTGAACATGTGGAATAGATTCCCTCCAGAGGTGGTTCTGGCCAGCTCAGTAGATTGCTTTAAAAAAAGCTTGGATTCTTTCCTAAATGTACATAATATAACTGGGTACTGACAATCTATAGGTAAAGTTGATCCAGGAAAAATCAGATTGCCTCTCGGGGATCAGGAAGGATTTTTTTCCCCTGCTGTAGCAAATTGGAGCATGCTTTGCTGTAGTTTTTCACCCACCTCTGGATCAACTGTGGGTGAAGGATTGTGTATATGGGATTGTATTATTTTTTTTTTTTGCTATGAGGAAGGCTTTTTCTGAAACATGTTAGCGTTTTGATGTCGCACTGCTGTTTGTGCTCAGTCAAGAATTGAGAGGAAGCAGTCGAGTTGCCGGCATTCTTTTTGCTATTATTTTTTTTTTGGTTATCTAGATGGACTTGTGTCTTTTTTCAACCAAACTAACTATGTAACTATATAACTACAGTATGTAACATTTGCCTACATTGAACCTCATTTGACATGTGTTTGCCCACCCCTCTATTTTATCAAGGTTTTCCTGTCAAGTTTGTTAGAAATTCTGTATATAGCCCTACAGAACAGACACGACACAGTCCACATCAGCTTAACTGCTTAACTACAGACAGAAAACAGTAACTTTTTTTATACATAGAAAAGACATAGATTATACAGTGCCATAGATGCAGCTACAAACGTATAAACACTGCCATCTAATGGCTGATGTAGTTGTTGCACAAAATACATGAACAATGTATTCCAACACTCCCACTCAACAGCTACTACTTAGGTTAGTCCAATTTTGGACCTCAGTTCTATAAATCTGTTTCAGTTTACTAAGAAATGTAATTTCTTCATCAATAGCTCTGATTCACTTTTGTTTCTCGTGAGTTGGAAGTCTTTGCATCTCATGTTATGAATCTGGCTCTGGTTTTAATGCTACATGAGCAACATAGGACAGACATATGGCTTGGATGCCTTCATTGCTTCTGGTGGATTTCCTGATTGAAGCCTCTTGTGGCCTGATTTCTTCTTTTACAGTGTTTGGATTGTCTGCGCTAATTTCTATTTCTGTGTCACTTATCTTCATGTGGCACTGATATGCAATTTCCCCCAGTTTGCAGTGTTTGTGTTATTTCATTAAATTTTGAACACACTGCAGTTTCATTGACAGTTACACTTCTATTACACTTCTATTGATTGTTACTTTGTTTGTGTCTTGGTGTAAAATGCTTTATCCCTTTTGAGATTCTCTGTACCCCACAAGTACACCTTCCTTTTTGCAAGTATCCCATTTTGTACGTTTTTCTTTTGGAATGTGCACATTGGCTTTGCTTCCAAAATTTTTCATGTACACGGGATATTGTTTAACCTCTCCTGAACGATTTAACTTGACAGATCGAAACCGGTGTCTAAAAACGTCTGTTTAGCCATGTTTACATGCCACGTTTAGCTGCGTTTTTGCGTCTAGAAACATTTGTAAAAAATAACAAATTTTTTAATTTTTTGTTCAAATGAAAAACTACTGTAAACAAAACGCTGCTAAACACGAGTTACTGCGTTTAGCAGCGTTTACAAGCTTTTATAGGCTTTTGGCGTTTCAAATGCCTCAGAACATCTGTCCGAACCCATTTTTTTGCGTTCCAAAAGAGACTTCTAAGCTCAATTACCTAGAAACGACTATGAATGACCCGGTATACAAGTACTGAGTATTTTTTCAGGGGCAGCTGAAAAAATTGCCCAACTGCTCCTAAACTTCCATTTACCAGCAGCAGTGTACATAAGGCCTTAGATGGTTCAAATGCAGGGGTTTTCCATTTCACAGTTCATATGGAGTTTTCTCACATGTTTCTCTTATGTTTTTCCCATATGTTGATTTTACTGATAGTCAATTTTAGAGACAGCATGCGGTTATAATTGCCTCCCCCCAGTATGCGGTTGGCATATATGCATCAAACAGCATGGTTCTTCCACCCTCACATAGAGTATGATTAATTCTTTCTGCAACCCCATTTTGTTCTGGGTTGTATGGTACAGTAGTTTGAAATATTATGCTATGCTTTCTAAAAATCACCTGTGTGTTATTACTTGTATATTCAGTTTCATTGTCTGTGCGCAATACACTTGGCATTTTGCCAAATTTGCTGCCTACTTGAGCCAAATGCTGTTCATTCTTCTCTCTTACTTCACTTTTGTTGTATAACAGATATACAGTAGTGTAGAAAAAAAATGATGCTTTAAACAAAAATCTCATATTGGGTTATTAAGTCCAACTGTAGAAAACACAAATCCGTGATAAGTAGTTGAATCATCCAAAAAAGGAAACCTCCACCTCTTGTGCGCACCGTCACCCCAGGCAATATAGACTCTTACTAGAGAGCCTGGACCCATTATTATGAAGAGTCAAACAGACTTGATGTAACAATCTTTGCAGGGGTCATCAGCTGGAGATGTGTCCTCAGATCAAACAGGGCATAAGCAGGATATTCAAACCAAGCTCTATCCACCCTGTGATCAGATTGACCAAAAAAAATCCCAAAAGGTTTGTTTAATATAAAGTATTGCACTTACATTAGTACAGGTAAAACCAGCTTTGTGTACAATATAGGCGGCCGCCTTAAGATATCCAGGCACTGTGCAAACAAATAGCACTAATAGCAGGAAACAGCCCCTTACCCGACCGGTTTCATCACTGTAATGGTAGTCATTGACATTATTTATTTTTATGTTTTTACAAATGCGCAGTATTCTTCCTTTATTTAGATATACAGTAGTGTTGTATACCTAGAGTAATCATCTATAAAAATGAGGAAATACCTATTTTTCATGGATTTAAATGTTTCCATTGGACCGCAAGGATCTAAATAATTAAATCCAGAAGTTTCTTAGCTCTGCTGTTACTCTGCTTTGGAAAGACTTTTCTTGTCATTTTCCTTTTATACAGCTGGTGCATTTCATTTTTTGATCACACGGACTCATTTTTATTCCACTTACATAGTCATTCTCAGTTAATTTCTTAATTATGTCAGGACTTCTGTGTCCAAGTCATCTGTGTCATGAGTGAAGGCAGTTTGAATGTTTTTGCTCATTGACAGTATCAACCACCTCATTGCAGTTCAGCTGATAGAGTTCATCTGTAATTTTAGCCTTTGCAAGTAAGATATCCCCTTTTGTGATGGCACAACTGTCATCTTGGAAGGTCACTACATTGCCTTGTTTTATGAGTTCCTTAACTGATAAAAGATTTGTTCCAAGAGCAGGGACATAGAGGACCTCTTTCTGGTGACACTCTGGGAAATAGAACAGTAAAAAAAAAAGTCTCCTATTCCTTCAGATTTCATTATTTGCCCATTAGCTGTGGGGGTTTTTTCTGTTTTACTTTGGTCAAGGTAAATAAAGAAATTTCTGTCATTTGTCATGTTACTTGTAGCTCCTGAATTAACAGACCATGCCTACAAAGATGAGGTGCTACTTTTCAATTAAAATACATATTCATTATCTGAAGCAAAATCTGTTTCTTCCTTTACACTTTTGGCCTTTTGTAGTTTTTTTGCATTCTAGCTTTCCAGATTCTGCAGTCTGCTTTTACATGACCTTGTCTCTTGCACACAAAATATTCACGTGTTTCTTGTTGTATGTTACTGTTTTTATTTCTATTTTTCATCTTTAAAGCAGACTCTGCAACAGAAGATTAATTCACATGCTTTCTCTTTTACGCTTATATTCATCCACAAGCTTGAACTTAACATATTATAATGTAAGGTCATCAGCTGGACATGCATCAAGTGCTATGGCAAGCGTTTCATAACTTTCTGGTAAATAGTGCTATGGCATAAAAATTGTTTATTTCTTCTCCTATACCTCTCAGTTGTTCAACCATTTTTAAGGTGTGCAATCCTGCAAATCCTGGATTTTCATCGGCTTGGTTTGGTTTAGCTTTCTAATTAAATACAGTTTATTGCTGAGATTAGCTCTTTTATGCACCTTTTGTAATCCTTCCCACATTTCTTTGTCAGTTTCACACTTACATATATGTATGATTTGATCATCTTCTATGCTAAGAGAGATTGTGTTCTGAGCTTTTTGGTCTTTCTCTATCCACTCACCTGAAGGGTGTTCTGGCCTGACTTCATTTATACATATACCTTCTCTAATTAGCAACATTGACATCTTGAATTTTCAAGACTGGTAGTTCTGGTTTGTCAAATTTTCTAATAAAAGTTTTACTGAAGCTGTGTTAGTGGCCATTTTCTGTTATTCTGTTATTTTGCTCCATCTTACACTTGTCTGCTGTAGCAGGCTATGACTGGGTTCTGGGTGTCTGTGATATGCCTGGGTCCATAACCTTTTAGAAACTCTGTATATAGTCCTACAGAACAAACCGTGCACAGTCCACATGGCTCTCCAGACCATTCTGAAGATATGCTATTTATCACCACCTTTCCTAGATATGGTCCTTTATCAACCCTTCCAGTAGTTTACAAACTATTGATGTTAGGCTGACTTGCCTGTAGTTTCCAGGTACATATCTCGGCCCATTTTTGAATTCTTGTACCACATTAGCTTTTCACCAATCTGCTGGCACCATTCCCGCCAGTAAGCTTTCCTTAAAGATTAGGAATAGCAATCTAGCAATGACCTGGCTGACTTCTTTGAGGACTCTCGGGTGTAATCCATCTAGCCCTAGTCATTTGTTCACATTACATTTTTCCAGTCTATTTTTATTTACAAACGTTTTTATTAAAGATTTATATAAAAACAGAAAGTGTACAGGCACTGAGAAGATATAGGTTACATTCACAAGGCAGGATAACTCGTTCAACTATTACATCTCTCAGGTTGTCTATAAACATAGTGATAAAGCAACCATGTATCCCATGAGTTGGGAAAGAAGAGAACATTAATAAAACAAAAAGAAAGGAATTAGTTAGAGAAAAAAACCCCCTAGAAACCTTGATATTTAGACCATACCATCAAAAAGGTTGTAGTATCATGCGAGCACATTGCAAACAATAGTAATAGAATGCACCCTCCAATGTGGATATCATACTCACTCCAGATAATGGTCACGTCCAGTCACTAAATCCGACTGGACAGCAACCACAGGCAACCGAGAGACTCCCAAAGCCTGTACTGAGCAGGTGAGCTATCCATATGCTCCACTTAAGGTCAAAAATGTGCATGGAGTCCAGAAGAGTATGGTGAATCCTTTCCATCAATCTAATGGACTCCATGCGGAGAAGTATCTGTGACTATGACACAGAGGGGCAGTTCCAATTCAGTGCAACCGCCCACTGGATGACGCTGAAGAGAGTGTGGACTAATCTCTGTTGTGGGGGGAGAACTCCCGGAACTCCCGGAATTTCTGCGTATAATAAGCACATCTGGTGAGTCAGAGTGACCGACACTTCAGTCAACTGAGTGATAAGAGTGGCTTTGTTGTTCCATATAGGTTATAATACCTTACAACTCCAAAATGTGTGCAAGAGTGTACTCCTGTCAAGACATCCTCTAAAACATGTGTCAGGAGCCAGTGGGTACATCCCATGCAAGCGATCAGGAGTGTAATACCATCGGGTATGCAGTTTAAGGACCGTTTCTTTAATAGATATAGAGCGAGTGCATTTTTGCATATTTTCAACCATAGCTTGCCAGTCTTCCTCTGGGAATTCCTGAGCGGTCTCAGTCTCCCAGCCTACCATTGCGGTAGATTTTGAAGAGTTATTACAATCATTGAGATATTTGTATAAAGTTGAAATAGTCCCCCTATCCCTGGAAGTCTCATCAAATAAATACTTAAATGGCATTTTAGACAGATCCACTTCTCCACTATTGCAGTTAAATAAAAATGCCTTATTTGTAGGTATCGGTAAAAGTTTAATCTACTAAAGGTGTAGGTTTGCTGCAAATGTGTGAATGAACAGAAGGATGTACCCTGTAGCAGAGATTCCAAGGTTACCAGCCCATGTTCAGTCCATTTGCGAAATGATTCCCCGGTTCTAAAAGCTGGGGGAAATGAGGGTTCACCCATAAAGGATGATAGGAGTGGAATGTCTGATTTCAGCTTGAATTTTTTCCAGTAGCGAGACCAGAGTTAGAGAGACTGCCCAACAATGTCATTCAATGAGGCAATATCTGTGGGAGATATTGAGCTTGACCAAAGAAGACTTGGGTGGTAATACGGAGCCACTGAGATCCGCTCAAATTGCAGCCAAGGTATGGATGTGGGAGGGGCGTGCCATTGCGCCAGCTGAACAAAGCCAGGAAGTACTTCCATAGGTCCGGGCATCCCAGGCTGCCTCTCACCTGAGTCCTATACATCAATGAGCGGCTCAATCTGGGCTTCCTATTTTGCCATATAAATTTGAGGAGATCTGATTGAATTAATTGTAATGTGGAGTGGGCTACATACAGGGGTAGAGATCTAAATAGGAATAAGAGCTTTGGGAGGATAGACATTTTGACTGCTTGGATACGGCCTAGGAAAGAAATATGGTATGAGGACCATTGATTAAGAAGATGTTTAACATTAGCGAAGGCTTGAGGATAGTTTAAAGAGTACATTTGCTTGAGGGAGGGAGACAATTTTATACCTAAATATTGTAGTGAGCTGTGGTTCCAGGAATTAAATTTAAATTTGTCCTTAAGGGTGGCCAGTAAAGGATTGGGGAGGTGAATGGGCAACGCTGTGCACTTAGATGGGTTCACTCCAAGTCCGCAAAGATGATTTAAGGAAGTTAGGGAGGTCATAAGGTTAGGGAGGGAGATTAGTGGGTCTGAGATAAATAAGAGGACATCATCCGCGTATAAGCTAATTTTGAATTCCTGATCACCTTTTTGGTATCCTTTTATGTTGGGGTTATTAGAGATGGATCGGGCCAGGGGTTCCATAGTGAGGGCAAATAAAAGAGGGGAGAGGGGGCATCCCTGTCTGGTACTGCGCTTTAAGGGAAAGTAGTCAGAGTTACACCCTGGGAGTTTGATGCGCGTACAGGGGCGGTGGTATAGGGCTTTAAATCCGTGTAAAAATTGACCACTAAATCCGAATTTGGAAAGAACTAATCTAAATAGGGCCAGAGGACACTATCGAATGCCTTGTTTATGTCCAGGCTCAGGAGTAGTACCTTCCTGGAGTGAGTATCACCATCCTGTAGAATGTTTGTTGGTAATCAGATGTTATCTGTGATTTGTCTTGAAGGTATAAAACCTGTTTGGTTTGGCGATATCAGTGAGGTGATGACCGAGGCTAAGCGATCTGCTAGTAGACGTCCAAATATCTTAAGGTCATTATTAATGACCGAAATGGGGCGGAAATTTTGGGGTAAAGTGTGGTCTTTCCCCGTTTGGGTATAAGGGAGATATTGGCCAGTAGCATTTCTTCAGGGAAATGTTTTCCTTTCAGGATAAAATTATAAAGTTTGGTCGATTTGGGGATCAGGGCATCAGCGTATTTTTTGTAATAGGTGGCAGAGAATCCATCTGGGCCTGGGGTTTTGGAGGGTTTGAGGGAGGAGATAATAGAGACTATTTCTTCCGAAGTACACGGGGCGTTGAGGAGCTGTGATTGTTCCTCTGTGAGCTGAGGAAGTGTAAGAGCATCTAGCCACGTTGGAGAGGAAGGGGGGTGCAGGGAACCAGGGTCAGAGAATAGTGTTTGATAATAAGAGGACAAAATGCTTAAGACGTCTTTGGGATGAGTGGTAAGGTTACCATTGTGGTCTTTCAATTTATAGAGGTGAGTCGACTGTGTGGTCTGTTTCAGTTTCCGCGCGAACATTATGGACGCCAAATTGCTATGGAGAAGGAAATTGGCCTTAGCCCATCTAAGAGACTTTTCTGTGTGTTCTGAAAGCAAGGTATCTAGGGTTTGTCTCTTTTCATTTATTTGGAGTAGTAAGTCATGCGATGGGGTCTGACTGTGTTTGTGGTAAAGTTTTCCAAGTTCAGCAGTGAGTTTTTGGGTTTCTAATTGTTTTTGGCGTTTTCTTGTGGTTGAGATTTCAATCAAGTGACCCCTCATTACTGCCTTATGGGCTGCCCAAAGGGACGTGGGGGATATTAGGTCTATGTCATTGTGTCTAAAATACTCTGCCAGGCGTTCAGATAGTTGGGTCAATACTCTGGGGTCTGTGAGTAGCGCGAACATTGAGTCGCCAGGCTCTGGTTGTGTATGGGAGTCCAATGCAAGAAAAATGGCTAGAGACCATGTGGTGGTCAGACCACGGCAAACATGGATAGTCGTAGAGGTAGAGTTTGCGAGAAGGGAAGGAGAGCAGAAGATATAGTCCAGTCGAGAATAGCTGTCATGAGGGTGAGAGCAAAAAGTGTATTCCCAAGAGCCGACATTGTGAGCCCTCCAGGCATCTATCAATTGATGGGACTTAAGGGAGTGCTGAAGAGATTTGGGGAAGGCATTAGAGGATGAGCCTAAGCTAGTTCTATCCATTACAGAGTGGGCTACCAAATTGAAATCCCCTCTGATAGGTATATGGGGAGAGTGAAATATATCTACGACCTGGTAAAAGCTCTTAAAAAAAGTGGCTTGAGACACATTAGGGGCGTATACGGAGGCTAAATTGATTTGTTTGTCATGCAGGGAGCCTTTGACTATGACAAAACGACTCTGTGGGTCTTTGTGGATCCACTGAGCCCTAAACATCACTGAGTTTTTAATGAGGATCGCCACCGCTCTGGATCTGGACTCAAAGGTGGAGAAGTAACATTGTTTGAATGACTTGTCTATATAGGATGGGTGGTTAGTGGTGGAGAAATGCGTCTCCTGCAGAAAGAGGATATCGGCAACCAATGATTTATACGCTCTGAAGGCCTTTCTCCGTTTATGTGGGGAGTTAAACCCCTTAATGTTGTGGGGGATTACCTTAAGACCCATGGTAAAATTTGAGATGAAGGCTAAAAAAGGCGTGAAGAGTCCAGACCAAGAGGAGCGCCTACACACCACAGCACACAAAACCTTCAAGACTACATAGCATAGGCATAATGAATATATGCGAGATATCTCTCTTTTGAACAGACATAGCTGGTACTATATCGCCATGTACTACACAATCATAAAAAAAAATCAAGGTTAGTGGTCTAGGAAAAAGAAAAAAATAGGCAAAAAAAAGGAAAAAAGTCAGCAACGTCATAACTGGGCCAAAAAGTGGCAATGCATAGACTTGGGGAGCCAGGGGGGAAACCCTCCCTCTGACCCAAAGAACAACGTCAGTGTGGACCAAGGGGTCCAATACTCTTAACCCGTGGGACCATGAAATCAGCATATACCTGAAGTCCTTACTCAAAAGGACCTGTGGGAGGCTCATTAACCCAGACATCACCGAGCAGATGCGGGGCCAACTAGCCTCAACGGGAGTAGAGTAGGGGGACAAACAAGTGGACACAACCGGAAATCAGCTCGGAGCCTGGAGAGATAAACAGCTGCGAAGCATGGCGGGAGTTCTTCTTCAAACTGATCCTTGAGCGAACATAACTCAAAAAATCAAATAGAGGGAGAGAAAAAAGTAAAATCAAAATTAGTCATAAAGTTATTTCCTGCGATCTTTCCTGGGAGGTGGGGTGGCCCATATGGCTGAATGGTGAGGAGTGGACGACAGCCTAGGTAGAGCCGCTGCATCCAAAAGGCCGAGTTTCACCAGCAATTCTTTGCCCTCAGTGAGTGTGGTGACAGTGTAGGTCGTGCCATTGTGGGGGACTTGAAGTTTGAATGGGAATCCCCAACGATAACGGATGTTAGCAGATTGGAGGATGGAGGTAACTTCTTTCATCTTCCTGCGCTTGTCCAGGGTGGTGGGGGAGATATCCGGATATATTTGGACTGGAGTGCCCTCCAGACACAGGTTAGGGGTGTTTCTCGAGGCCCGAAGGATATCCTCTTTGATTAGGAAGTCCTTGAGACATAGAACTATGTCTCTGGGGGGCTTCTCAGGAGGGGGAGGTGGACGCAGGGCTCTGTGGATCCTGTCACAGGGAACGCTGAGAGCGGGGATTCTGGTAGGAGCGGCGACTGGAACAGCTTCTGAATGGTGGGCAGCAGATCAGTCACAGATTCTGGGACCCCCGAACCTGGAGATTGTTACGTCTGTTCCTGTTGTCCAGGTCCTCAATGTGGGCCTGGAGTTGCAGGACAGTCTCTGAAAAGGATTCCTGCTCTTTTCTAAAGTCTGAACAGACCAGGGCGAGCTCATCATGCTTCATTTCCAATAAGTCAGTTCTGCTGCCCAGGGCTGCAATCTCCAGGGATAAGGTGTTAGTGGATTTGTGCAGCTCTGACTGAAACTTTTGAGCTATTTTGTCATACATCAGGGTGAGACTCTCATACAAATCAGCTTTAGTGAGTTGCAGAGAATACTTACAGTCTTCCAGGGAGTGTGCTGGGGAGGAAGCTGCAGACTGTGCCTGAGTCTCCTTCATCTGGGCGCCATCTTGGGACACCATGCTGTGTTCCCTCGCTCTCAGTAAGTAGGAAGTTAGAGACTTTTGGGCCGGTTTACTGCAACGGTTTTGGGGTCCCGGCATGCGCTGAGTGTTCCGCCAGGGGTGCAGGGAGAAATGGAAGATAAACTTAGTGATAGCCCTGGGAAGTGCCGTTCATCTCCATGGTTCATGGAGCTCTCAGCCCTTGCTTCCTTCCTGCTTTGAGCTGCGCATGCGCCCCTTTCCAGTCTATTTTGATCAGGTTTTCACCAGATTGACACAATATGGATTAAAGTTAAAGCCCAGGAAGTGTCACCTCATGCTAAACTGGATAAAGTATAAGGGCCATGTCATGGAAGCTGGGGGAGTATCTTCTGATTTCTCTAAAATCCAGGTGGTACAGGACTGGCTGGTTCCAAAAACAGTAACATAACTTTGCTCCTTTCTGGGGCTGGTAGGGTACTACTGGCATTTTATTCACAGTTTTGCATAGACTATCACTCCCAATATTTACACAATTACTGTGCAGACATTCAACCCACCAAAAAGACAAACATTTTCCTTCCGTCTAGTCCAGTAGGCAATCTACCCAAGCTGAAGCTTTTGAGACACTACAGGAACAATTATCTACTGCTCCACTTCTGGTGTATGCTGATTACACAAAACCTTTCCATGTGTACACTAATGGCAGTTCTCTGGGACTTGAGATTGCAATTGCCCAGTAGCAGGGTAAGGTTGAGCATGTCATTGCCTATGCAAGTCAAAGTTTGTGGCCAACAGAACACAAGCTGCATAACAATAATTCCTTTAAGCTAGAGCTGATGATAGTATGGGCCATAACTGGAAAGTTTGCAGAATACTTGATAAGGGGACAAGTGGATATTTACACAGACAACACTCCTCTGGCCTACCTAGAAACTTTAAAATGGGTGTCTTGGAACAATGTTGGGTTGCTCGTCTAGCCTACTTCAATTACACAATTCATTACAAACCAGGATGGCCTTGTCCTGATATCCCCTAGAACAGGGGTCAGTAACCTTTTTCCACTTCAGGGCCAGATTCAATATATGCAAATGCATTGAGGGCCGCATTCACCTGGTAATAAATGATATGGGGTAAAGAGGGGGTACAGAGGTGACTGTGTATGTGGGTGTACAGAGGTGGCTGTGTACGGGGGGTACAGAGGTGGCTGTGTACGGGGGGATACAGAGGTGGCTGTGTAAGGGGGGGTACAGAAGTGGCTGTGGACGGGGGGATACAGAGGTGGCTGTGGAGGGGGGGTACAGAGATGGTTGTGGATGGGGGTACAGGGGTGGCTGTGTACAGGAGGTACAGAGGTGGCTGTGGACGGGGGGATACAAAGGTGGCTGTGGACAAGGGGGATACAGAGGTGGCTGTGGATGAGGGGGTACAGAGGTGGCTGTAGACAGGGGGATACAGAGGTGGCTGTAGACAGGGGGGATACAGAGGTGGCTGTGGACAGGGGGGATACAGAGGTGGCTGTGGACAGGGGGGGATACAGAGGTGGCTGTGGACAGGGGGGATACAGAGGTGGCTGTGGATAGGGGATACAGAGGTGGCTGTGGACTGGGGGATACAAAGGTGGATGTGGATGGAGGGGTACAGAGGTGGCTGTGTAGGGGGTTACAGAGGTGGCTGTAGATGGGGGGTACAGAGGTGGCTGTGGAGGGGGGGTACAGAGGTGGTTGTGGATGGGGGTACAGAGGTGGCTGTGTATGGGGGTACAGAGGTGGCTGTGTACGGGGGATACAGAGGTGGCTGTGTACGGGGGATACAGAGGTGGCTGTGTACAGGGGGTACAGAGGTGGCTGTGTATGGGGGGTACAGAGGTGGCTGTGGACAGGGGGGATACAGAGGTGGCTGTGGACGGGGGTACAGAGGTGGCTGTTTAGGGGGGTACACAGGTGGCTGTGTACGGGGGGTATAGAGGTGGCTGTGGACAGGGGATATAGAGGTGGCTGTGTACAGGGGGTACAGAGGTGGCTGTGGACGGGGAGTACAGAGGTGGCTGTGTACAGCGGGTACAGAGGTGGCTGTGTATGGGGGGTACAGAGGTGGCTGTGGACAGGGGGGTACAGAGGTGGCTGTGGACAGGGGGAGATACAGAAGTGGCTGTGGACGGGGGTACAGAGGTGGCTGTGGACAGGGGGGATACAGAGGTGGCTGTGTATGGGGGGTATAGAGGTGGCTGTGGATGGGGGGGTACAGAGGTGGCTGTGTGGGGGGTACAAAGGTGGCTGTGGACAGGGGGCAATACAGAGGTGGCCATAGATGGGGTAAAGAGTGGGCTGTGTATGGGGGGGTACAGAGGTGGCTGTGTACGGAGGGTACAGAGGTGGCTGTGTACAGAGGGTACAGTGGTGGCTGTGCAGTGGGGGGGTGTAGAGGTGGCTGTGCACAGAGGGGACAGAGGTGGCTGTGTACGGGGGGGTACAGAGGTGGCTGTGTACGGGGGAGTACTGAGGTGGCTGTGTACAGAGGTTACAGTGGTGGCTGTGTAGTGGGGGGGTGTAGAGGTGGCTGTGCACAGAGGGGACAGAGGTGGCTGTGTACGGGGGGGTACAGAGGTGGCTGTGTACGGGGGAGTACTGAGGTGGCTGTGTACGGAGGTTACAGTTTTGGCTGTGTAGTGGGGGGGTGTAGAGGTGGCTGTGCACAGAGGGGACAGAGGTGGCTGTGTACGGGGGGGTACAGAGGTGGCTGTGTACGGGGGAGTACAGAGGTGGCTGTGTACGGGGGGGGAACAGAGGTGGCTGTGTACGGGGGGTAACGAGGTGGCTGTGTAATGGAGGGTACAGAGGTGGCTGTGTACGGGGGTACAGAGGTGGCTGTGAACAGGGAGGATACAGAGGTGGCTGTGTACAGGGGGGGTACAGAGGTGGCTGTGTATGGGGGTACAGAGGTGGCTGTGTATGGGGGGAATCGTACAATATAGAAGGAGATGTAATTCAGGGACAGAGTAGGAGCAGCATTAGGGAGAGGTACCTGTTGAGGAGGGAAAGAGTAGGTTTCCCCTTACAGAATGTCTCCTCTATTTACAATCAAAGATCTCTAACATTTATACACACACACATACTAGGGGCAATTTAGACAGGAGTCAATTAACCTACCAGGATGACTTTGGAGTGTGGAAGGAAACCCGCGCAGGCACAGGGAGAACATGCAAACTCCAAGCATGTAATGCCATGATTGGGGTTCAAACCAATGACTAGACATGTGCAGTTTGTTTCGTTCTGAATTGAAATTCAGAAGAATTTTCATTTTTTTGTAAATTTGGATGTACCCAAATTTCCGAATTACAATAGTACCAGATTTAAAGGAATCCGAAATAACGAAAAAAAAATTCAGAAAAAATTTGAATCGATTCTAATAGTTTTCAAATCAATTTCAAATAGTTTGAAAATTCAAAAAGTTTTCGAATGCAAATAGTTTTCAAATTTGAATTTAAAACGTTTTAGAGTAGTTTTCTAATTTCCAAAGAGAATAAAATAGAATAGAAAATAAAGAAATAAAAAAATAAAAAAAAATAGAATAGAAAAGAATATAACAGAAAATAAAAGAATAGAATATAATATAGTAAAACAGAACAAAATATAAAATATAAAATCAGAATAGAATTGAATAGAAACAAATAGAATAAAGAAAATGTAATAAAATAGAAAGACTATAACCATCTTCTGGAATTTGAACTTCAAATAGAATAAATTTGAATTTGAATACATAAGAAAAGAATAGAAAAGAAAAAAGAATTTAATAGACTATAATAGAAGAGAAAATAATAGAATTAAAAAAAAACAATAGAATAGAAATAATATAACCATTTTCCAAAATTCAAATAGAATCAATTTATAATAGAATTAAAAAAAAACAATAGAATAGAAATAATATAACCATTTTCCAAAATTCAAATAGAATCAATTTGAATTTGAATAGATTAGAAAAGAATAGATTGGGGGGGCGTGGCGACCGGACTCCAAGATGGAAGCTTAATCCAGGAGCTCCGCTCGCCCATCGGAGATAATCCGTAGGAATCAGAGCCCACCAGCACCATCTGCAGCTCCAAACACTGACACTTTGTCGACAAATCACAGCGGATCCCGGCAAGAATGCCAAGGTACCAAAAAACCCTGCAGCAGCCGCAGAAAATGACGAGATATTATGCCTCGCGCGGGCCCCAACAAAATGGCGGCTGCGCCCGAGATGACAGGCCAGACCAGGGATCCGGACGGAACAGCGGAGTGGCGGGGATATCAGCGGCTTCCTCCTGCCCGGCCAACCCACCCAGTGAAACATCCTCGGGCCCATCAACCCCCACAACGCGAAGCCTGGCCAAGTCGCGGCAACGGAGGGACTCGCTGGTCAAACAACAAGCCGATCCGGCCATGGAGGTAAGCGGGCGTCCCAACAATACAGGTCAGAGCGCTCAGGGTCAGGATCCTATTAAAGATTTCCCCACAGAAGACAGGCCAGTGTCTGATACATTAATGAAGGACATGCTGCTGTCCCGGTCGCAGAGTGAACCAAGTGGAACACAAGATGGAGGAATATACCTCATCTTATAATGTCATGGTAGAAGCGCACACAGCACAAGGGGAGGACATTTCATGGCTAAAAGATAAACTGGCAGACCTTGAAGACAGATCCAGGAGGAACAACCTCAAACTGAGGGATATACCAGAATCTGTCCCCCCTTCTCAGCTCCTGCAATACGCCCAGGCCCTATTTTTCACTTTAATTCTTGAAGCAACTGCATCAGATCTCCTAGTGGACAGGATCCATAGGGTCCCAAAACCGTCATTCCTCCCTGATGACACACCTAGAGATGTCTTAATGAGAGTACACTATTATCATATCAAAGATCGTATTCTGCAAGTTTCCCGCAAGCAGGAAAACATCCCACAACAGTACGCCGCCATCAGAGTGCTACTTGACTTGTCCAGGCACACTCTTCAACGCCGCAGAAACCTGATGACCATTACAAATGCCCTGAGAAACCACAATATCCTTCATAAATGGAAGTACCCTGCAACTCTATCGATCACTCATAATGGCCATACCATCTCGGTGTCCACCTTAGAAGAGGGGCTTAAGGCCTTACGGAATTGGGGCATAATCTCTGACCAGCCTGCCCAACATGTGCCTCCTCAGGGACCGACCCCTATACAGAGCGATTGACAAATCGTCTCCCACAAGCGTTCAAACAAGAAAAGCACCGGTGGAAGCTCATAACACTCCCCACAGTTACAAATCAGTTTATCTCCAGGGAAGAGCTCAGGCTTGACTCTTGCCAACACCCCAGAACACCAGTAGCAGTTACATCTGCACAGGGATCAATTAATGGATCCATTTCTTATCAAACCCCTGTTGACTTTCTTTTTCTTTTTTTTGTTTTCTTTTGTTCTTCTGTTTTTGATATACACAGTTTCATTTATGGTAGAATCGAACCACCTACGGCATATGAAGAAATGAAGAGACCTATCTTCAATAACAAATCCGCAATGATCTATAAATCAGCTGGGCGCAGTGAGTACTCCTACCACATCACTCCACACGACCACACATACCCCTTACAATGACGATAACATGCCTTTCAATTAATACCCGGGGACTAAACCACCCAGCAAAACGATTCTCCTTGTGGAAGGAAGCTAGTAAACAAAAAGCTGACATTCTATGCGTCCAAGAAACTCGCTTACAACTAAACAATGCTCCTCAATGTAAGCATAAAGACTACCCACTCATATACATGGCTAACACTCCAAATAGCAAAAAAGGAGGTTTCCTACTAGCTTTCAAGAACTCGCTCTCCATACAACCTAAAGATGTCTTTACTGATGCAGGAGGCAGGTACATCATCTTCACAGGAGACATTAATTCCAAACCATATACAGTAATTACACTGTTTGCCCCGAATACACACCAAATTCGATTCATTAAAAAGGTTCTGCACAAAGCTAATTCAATAAAATATGGCAACTTATTAATATGCGGTGATTTCAACATAACCTCGGATCTGACTCTGGACACGTCTTCAGGTCAATCAAAAGGAACTCTATCCCTTCAGTCCATACTCCGCCAGGAGGAGCTTTACGACATATGGAGGTGTTTACACGCCACAGAAAGGGACTATACCTTTTTCTCCAACAGACACTCTTCTTATTCACGAATAGACATGTTTCTAACGGATAAATGGCTCCTACAAAATGTGAAAGTGACTAAAATACATGATATTACATGGTCTAACCACGCTGCCATATCCATGTCTATTGTAGAGAAGGGAGTCTCCTCCTCGCCACCCATCTGGCGCTGTAATACCAGACTTTTCCAAGAAAATAACTATCACAAAACAATCTCCCAACATATACAAAAGAGGCATCCTAATCCAATTGGGAGCTAGAGAAAAGAAGAGGCAGACTCAGCAAATAAAAAAAATTAACGCAGATATACATCTTATGGAAACTCAAAATAAAACCTCCCCATCAACAACACTTATCGACAAACTAAATTCTCTTAGAGAACAACTTAGAACACTCCTAACCCAACAATATGACAAACACCTTAGATGCCTACAATAAAACTATAATGTAAATGCTAATAGAGCCTCTAAATACCTAGCGAATAGATTAAAAGCAGCTTGCACCAAAACTAGAATAGCATACATTCAACATCCTACGCTACCACACAAAATTATGAACCCACAAGACATAGCAAATCAATTTGCGTCATACTATAGCTCATTATATAATTTACACAAAGATACAAATACACCTCAACTAACTATAGACAAAATAAACTCATTTTTGGAGCACATAAATCTCCCATCCCTCTCTGAACAACACTTATGCCCCGTACACACGGTCGGATTTTCCGATGGAAAATGTCCGATCGGAGCGTGTTGTCGGAAATTCCGACCGTGTGTGGGCTCCATCAATACATTTTCCATCGAATTTTCCGACACACAAAGTTGGAGAGCAGGAGATAAAATTTTCCGACAACAAAATCCGATCGCGTCAATTCCGACCGTGTGTGGCCTGTTCCGACGCACAAAGTGCCACGCATGCTTAGAAGAAATTCCGACACGGAACAGCTCGTTCTGGTAAACTTAGCGTTCGCAATGGATACAGCACTTTCGTCACGCTGCAATGTAAAAAATGGTTTAATACAGCGCACTCTCTTCTTCTTTATAATGTGAGAAGGATTAAGTAGTTTTGCCGCTCATATTCACACACACTTCTCACAAACTTACAGTATTTTTTGTTTTTTTTATTGGGATTCCCTGAATATATTGTTATTTGTCACATCTGACAGAATGTTTTATTTTTTTTTTGTTTGGATTTTAAGCCATTTTTGTTTTAGATTTTATGTTTGTATTTTTTCCAAGGCTGATCTTTGTTTAATGTTGTTTTTAGTTTTACTCCAGGCTATTTTTGTGTGTGTTTTGTGTGTCAAGTTACCACAACACCATTGATATCTTTTATTATTTAATCTCAAGGAGATTGTTTGTTGTTGGTGTCCCTTGTTAATTTCACATTGTATTTTTGAAATGTACCTGAATCCTCACAAACCAACTGTCCTTTTTGAAGTTAAACACACATAGGCAAGTATAATTCAAACCAAAATTTCTTTATTAGGGCTCAGAACCAAACAAAGAGGGAGGCAACACTGGATCAACAGGAGAAATTAGCGAAGCCTGGGACCCCCAGGGCAGACATCAATTCTTGAACATCAAAATTGGTGGCCTGAGGAGTCCATATGTAAGGGAGGGCAGTCTGGTCCAGAATTCGCAGAGATCCGGAAAGCAGCAGATGACATCTGTGTCCCCAGGCTGTGGTACCACAAGAGGCTGCATCTTTTGGCCGACCAGACTGGATCCAGGGTCCTCACTTTCTGGTCTTCCTTCCACGCTTCCTTCCGGGCTGTGGCTGTGCTGTTGGAGATGTGGCAGGAGGAGAAGTAGGACCTGGAGGAGGAGGAGGACTGGGAGGACCTGGAGGAGAAGGAGGAGGACCTGCAGGAGGAGGAGGAGGACCATCTGTGAGTTTGCAAAGGTGTGTCTGAGATGTAATTTGGCCCCTCATACCTTTATTAAGAGCCTCCAATATGAGCGACTCACACATGAGTTGTTGTCCCTCCTCCATCCTCTGCATTTTAGAGGCAATGATGGCAGCAATGTCCTCCTCCACGGTGTGTGGTGCTCCCAGGGCCTCTGTAGCCCTCCAAAAGAGGCCTATGGCAGCCTCCTCTAGGGCACTCCTCCTCCTGCCACTTTCTCTTTCCAGGTGTTGGGGAGGGACCGGCATATCAGGCAGGCGGCTTGGCCCGGCTACCTCCTGGCTGAGACTTCCCTGTCTATGAAAAAGGGACATGGTTTTAGTTTTTGATTCATCAATCACAATCCTAAATTAGTACTCCAAACTAACATCTAGTTAACATCATTGATTGGACAACCTGAACTATTTAGAGGAATGCTATACCTGGCTTAAGCTGGGCTCCTCCACATGTTGTTGCCTGGAAGGCCCAGGTTGGGCGTCAGAAGCCTCAGCCGGGGGGGAAGGAAGCGTGGAAGGAAGACTGGAGAGTGATGACCTGGGTTCAGTCTGGCCTGCCAGAAAATGCAGCCTGTCATAGTACCACATCCTGGGGAGATAGATGTCATCTGCTGCTCCGGATCTCTTCGAATCCTGGACTTTCTGGCGCTCCCTTACATATGTGCTCCTCAGGCCACCAATTAAGATCTTTAAAAATGTGATGTCTGCCGTGGGGATCACCTGCTTCACAATTTCCAACAATTTATCCAGTTCTGCCTTCCTCTTTGTTTGGTTCTTGTAATGTGGGTTGTTGATCTCCCACAGACATGGCAGCTCCCTTAACATATCAATGAATAGTGACATGAAGTCATTATCTTTTAATAAGATATCCATGTTCACTGCAAGACACAACACAAGACAAAGCCTAATGTCAGACAAAACTCTCCTAATCTTGTTACAATATAGGCCTCAATCTAGAAGCAGTATAGGCACAAGTTTGTCTTTTACCTTCGTTCTTATGATTGGTGCGTCCAATGCTCCTTCGTCTACTCACAGATCGTACGTACTACGCACGCGTGTTACGCTTTATACACACTGCGCATGCGTGTAACTCCGCCCGCCCCTGACGTTCTTTCTAGTCTATTCCCCGCCCCTTTTCGTTCGGCGCAGTGGGTGAAGAGCACATGGCGGAGTCAGAGCAGGTGCGTGCTAATTATAGCAACGAGGAGGAGGAGGAGGAAAGCCCGGATCCGGACACGTCCCGATCCAGAAGGAGACAATTTAAGGCCACAAATATGTCCTTTGGGGAGATGTTGGAGATGGTGGACATCCTGAAGAATACCGACTATGATGGGAAGTATGGACCTTACCCCAACCCCAATGTCAGAAAGGCCAAGATCATGGCGAAAGTGGTCAAAAGTCTTTACAGGAATTTCGGGGTACGACGATCGAAAGATCAGCTCAGGAAGCGGTGGTCGGACCTAAAATTAAGAGAGCCCGAGCAGTACCGAAAGATCCGGAGAGTGCTGCAAAAAAGTTAGTAGTTGTGCTGTGTTCCTATTCTTTTTGTCTTTATTACGTTCGTGCTGCTCCATATGCTTTTCTTAATTGTACAGTTTAAAATGTCAATTTTAATGTTCATGGGCCCATTATTCGTTCGTATCAAACATTTTTTTTTCGCCCTCTAAAACACCATTGTTCAGGCCATATGCATTTTCCTACATTTTTTAGGGCCTACTTGGATGCAAAATATTTGGTTGTGTAGATGGGTTTGTTACTAGAATGAAATGCAAACTAGATTCTGTGTAAGGAGAGGACACTGAGCAGCTGTTTTCACATCTGGACGCTGGAGCGCTAGTGTGGGACACAAGAACACCATTTTTATTAGGGGGGGCACACAGGTGCTCCAGTGTATACCATAGGGGGGTCTCCATCTGTGAAGCTTGTACTAAACAGGTAAAGTATTGCAGGTTGACAAAGGACGATAAAAAAGCGACATCTTGGAACTCTGCTAAAATTGACAATTGTACCCCACTTCCAAGCAATGTTTCCTATTTATAGTTCTGCCATCAAATCACTGTGTGCTAATTATACCATTTTTGTTTTACATAGGGGAGAAAAGACTCGGAGGACACCCCTCATCAGAGGAGACCAGAGACCCCCCACCTGTGGAAGAAGGTGAAATACCCCCAACCCAAGTGGAGCAGGAGGAGGAAGAAGATGTGGTTGAAATTGGCACCACAGCAGGTGAGTGTCTGCGACCACAGGCTCAGGTAAGAGATGGATGCTGGCAGATTTTTGATACCTGTTTTTGTTTTGTTTCTCTCTTTTTAGGTGATCGTGCTGTTAGGGATCGAGATCCTTTCACATCAGAAAGTGCCCAGATCCTGATCGGGGAGATCATGGGGTGTAATTTAGAATTGGAGAACATCAAGACAAAAATCAATGATGTGATTCAAAAAAATAATAACATCATTGATGTTTTGGGGCGAATTTAATACCCCACAAAATCACTTTTGTTTTTGTGTGGTACAATGTTTAAAATATTTTTGCAATGTTTCGAAAAGCCAAATTTGGAGGACGCACACAGTGTGCCAACATGTGCTATCTGCCATCACGGGAGATCAATGGAGGCGTTTTGGGGGTGCAACCCCTTCCTCAATAATAAAGTAGTGGTGAGGAAGGGATTGCTCCCTCAAAACATGTCCCTTGATCCCCCGTGATGGCAGCTAGCACATGTTGACATTCGTAAGTTGGTGTGCATCTTCCAAATTTGTCTTTTCAAGGGGTGATTTGACCCCATCTGAATGCAATATCAAACACAGTTCCTAAATACTCATGTCTGATATTGCCTTCAGGTTTTACCATATGTGAACTTTGTAAGTTCAAGTTTTTTGTCTTTCTTGTTGGTTTTACACAGGCCTGTTTTATCGTAAATGGACATTTCTATTTTTGATAATGCCACCCCAAAAATTGTTATACAACAAACATGTTGGTTTGTTCTAAAAACCGTTTCTAAATGCACATGTGATTGTGCAGGTATTAAAAAGTTTGTTAATCAAGAATGTGTGGATTATTGTCTCAACGCTACAACACTTTTGTGGTGATGTAATTGCTGTTTTCGTAAAAAATGGTGCTTATTTTCCAAGGGCAAATCCTCTTTGCACTACAAGAGCATTTTCATTCCAGTTTCAAGAGCACTTGTAGTATAAAAGGTGTATACGCCTTTAGTAAATAACAGCCAACAGTGCTTTACAGTGCTTTGTATAAGGTTACACAATCACGCCATTTTCAGGACTCCACACATTGCTGTCAGGATCAGCTAAAACAAACACAAGCAGTAAATGTCCACAAAGAATTTCTTTTTTTTTTTTATTGGGAAAAGGCTTCACAAATTTGAAGGCATATTGATGGCCCCCCTACCCGCAAAGAACTCCAGGTATCGTAACCGGACATCACGGGCACTCAGGGAGGGCAAGCCAGGACGGCCGTTTTCAAGCGCCGTCAGTCTTTCAGGTATCACTCCGGCCTCAGGCCCAACTGAGCCAGCATAGTTGGCCGAATGTTTCCTTAAAAAGTTATGGAGAATACAGCACGCCAGTATAATATGATTCAGTTTATACTCCGCCATATGGATAGGTGTCAGAAATAGGCAGAACCGGCTGGCCAGGATTCCAAATGTGTTCTCTACGACTCTTCGGGCTCTGGCCAGCCGGTAATTAAAAACCCTCTGTTCCGGGGTGAGGGTCCTCATCGGGAATGGCCGCATCAGGTGGTCCCCCAGCGCAAACGCTTCATCAGCAATGAACACGAATGGGAGTCCTTCCACATTGTCCTCAGGAGCTGGCAAGTCCAAGCTGCCATTCTGGAGACGCCTGTAGAACTCCGTCTGGGCGATGACTCCACCATCGGACATCCGGCCATTCTTCCCCACGTCCACATACAAGAAGTCGTAATTAGCCGACACCACCACCAACATCACAATACTATTGAACCCCTTATAGTTGAAATAGTACGACCCCGAGTTGGGTGGTGGGATGATGTGGACATGTTTCCCATCAATTGCCCCTCCGCTATTAGGAAAGTCCCACCGCTGGGCAAAGTGGGAGGCCACAGTCTGCCATTCCTGTGGCGTGGAAGGAAACTGTTGAGGAAAAAAAAATTAATATTTTTGCTCAGAAACATGGCAAGCAGATTAGGCACAAACATTCTGGGGCAACCACCAGATAGCATTTATTAAGGGGAATTTAACAACACCAAAGTATAAGGTACACCTATCATATCCCCCCCCCCTCTCATGGGCCATTTCTAACATTATGGGGGGTGTGGAAATCTTGGACAGGTAACCCTCTTCACTTCATTGAGAGATGAATGCCTAAATACAGGGTATTACTTGGAACAGCCCCTCCTTAGTTACACTATTGGCAGCCCACTGGACAGGTAAGAAGTGTCCGAATACAAAGATATAAATACACATTGTACACATTTGAGCACATTTGAACATTCTGCTATTACCTGACTCAAGATAATAATAGGATCTTAAAAATTCAAACAGTACCATTTGAAAGTATACAGGCAGGCCCTTGCACTACATGCTTTGAGGAATTCATCCATAAATCAGAGCACAAAAGAAATGGGTATAGTGTGTATGGGTTTGGCAAAGTCAGCAGATAGATGATTGAGGATAGATAGAGAATTGGGATCAGCTGACTTAGCAGTTGGGGGAGGGAGGGTTACTAAAAATGATTTGGGGACACCACAAAAAATAAGCCTCTGCCACTCTGCCTGAATTTAAAGCTAAAATAACATTTCAAAACATTTTAGGGGGTGTTTGGGGTAAAGCACTACTATGGAGCTGATAAAATACATTGTTTTAAGTGCGGTGAATATAGGGCCCGTAGATCATGCTGGGGAGGTTAGTGAAGGACAATCTGTATGAAGGACCTAAAAAATTAATTACCTAAAAATCCAGCATGAATGAGGACAAAGGGGACATTCACAGCATATTCCAATCATGGTAATTAGGGAATGAGGAAAGAAATACAATATATTAGCACACATTAAATACAGTGAAATGTGATATTAAAGGATAAAAATCTTACCTTCATATACTCCTTCTGCAAGACCTGTATGATGGCAGAACAGGTCTCTGGGATAATGATCCCCAGAGCCTGGGGGGAGATGCCTGTCGAGAACTTCAAGTCCTGCAGACTTCTCCCTGTCGCCAAATACCACAGGGTAGCGACGAGCCTCTGCTCCGGAGTGATGGCTTGCCTCATGCAGGTATCCTGCCTGCTAATATAAGGGGTCAGCGAAGCCAACAAACGCTGAAACACCGTCATCCTGAGAAAGTTCCTGAAATCATCAGGATTATTCTCACGGATCTCACGGAGCAATGGCATATGAGAGAACTGGTCATGCTGAAGCAACCAATTCTTGGTCCATGAACTCCTCATCACCCTGTTCATGGACTGGACTTGTGTCAAGGTCAGGACCCCAACACCAAGCCCCCGCACAGCACGAACTCTACGAGGAGTACGCATACGCAACATGGCTAGAAAACGGTCGGCTGCTCAGAACGAAGTAACAGAACGCACTGAAGAACAGCAAGGCCTGTGAAGAGCGACCTGAAAAACAGTAACGAACGAACAAGAATACAATGGCTATAAGTCACGCGGAACTTGCTTGCACGTCTACTTTCCAAAATGGGGTCATTTGAGGTTTTTTTTGCCACCTGGGCATTCCATGGCCTCCTAAACTGTGATAGGCAGTGAAGAGTGAAATCAAAAATTTATGCCCTTAGGAAGCCTGAAGGCGGTGCTTGGTTTTCGGGGTCCCGTGCGCGGCTAGGCTCCCAAAAAGTCCCACACATGTGGTATCCCCATACTCAAGAGAAGCAATAGAATGTATTTTGGGGTGTAATTTCACATATTCCCATGGCATGTTTGAGCAATATATCATTTAGTGACAACTTTGTGCAAAAAAAAAAAAAAAAAAAATTGTCTCTTTCCCGCAACTTGTGTCACAATATAAAATATTCCATGGACTCGACATGCCTCTCAGAAATAGCTTGGGATGTCTACTTTCCAAAATGGGGTCATTTGGGGGGGTTTTGAACTGTCCTGGTATTTTATGCACAACATTTAGAAGCTTATGTCACACATCATCCACTCTTCTAACCACTTGAAGACAAAGCCCTTTCTGACACTTTTTGATTACATTAAAAAAAATTTTTTTTTTGCAAGAAAATTATTTTAAACCCCCAAACATTACATATTTTTTTAAAGCAAATGCCCTACAGATTAAAATGGTGGGTGTTTCATTTTTTTTTTTCACACAGTATTTGCGCAGCGATTTTTTAAACACATTTCTTGGGGAAAAAACACACTTTTTAAAATTTTAATGCACTAAAACACACTATAATGCCCAAATGTTTGATGAAATAAAAAAGATGATCTTAGGCCGAGTACATGGATACCAAACATGACATGCTTTAAAATTGCGCACAAACGTGCAGTGGCGACAAACTAAATACATTCTTAAAAGATTTTAAAAGCCTTTACAGGTTACCACTTTAGATTTACAGAGGAGGTCTACTGCTAAAATTACTGCCCTCGATCTGACCTTCGTGGTGATACCTCACATGCATGGTGCAATTGCTGTTTACATTTGACACCAGACTGACGCTTGCGTTCGCCTTAGCGCGAGAGCAGGGGGGACAGGGGTGCTTTTTTTTTTTTTTTCTTTATTATTTTTTTGCTTTTTTATCTTATTTTTAAACTGTTCCTTTCATTTTTTTTTAAATCATTTTTATTGTTATCTCAGGGAATGTAAATATCCCCTATGATAGCAATAGGTAGTGACAGGTACTCTTTTTAAAAAAAATTGGGGTCTATTAGACCCTAGATTTCTCTTCTGCCCTCAGAGCATCTGACCACACCAAGATCGGTGTGATAAAATGCTTTCCCAATTTCCCAATGGCGCTGTTTACACCCGGCAAAATCTAAGTCATAAGTCATGCTCGTAGCTTCCGGTTTCTTAGTCCATAGAGATGTTTGGAGCCACTCTGGTCTCTGATCAGCTCTATGGTCAGCTGGCTGAATTACCGGCTGCATTCTCAGGTTCCCTGTTGAGACAGGAGAGCCAGAGAAAAACACAGAAGACGGTGGGGGGGGGGCATTCCCTCCCACTGCTTGTAAAAGCAGTCTAGAGGCTAATTAGCTGCTAGGATTGCTTTTACATGAAAGCCAACCGCTGGCTGAAAAGAATGATACCAAGATGATACCTATACCTGCAGGCATCATTCTGGTATAACCACTCAAAATCGTGAATGGCGTACCTGAAGACAAAAAAATGGTTAACAATAAAGCACAGTAAACGGTAAAGCATAAAAAATTGCATACCTGAAAGCAAACATGATAAAACATAATAACAATAAAACACTGCAGAATAGAATACAGTAAAAAAGAGCAGAACAATAGAGAGAATAGAGAGAGAGAGAATAATAAAACGACAACTATTTTTTTTTATTTTATATTTTTGTTTGTGTTGTTTTTTTTTTTTTTTTACACTTTTTTTTGTAACTGTAACTTTTATAACTGTAACCGGTTCCAGGTTCGGGTCTCTCAAAATGCGATGGCATCTTGGGAGACCCTGTGAAAGTGTGCCTAGTCTGTGGAATGCTGTACCCTACGCTAATACTCAACTAGTGAATGGTAGCGTTCAAAACATTCACCAATGCAAAGACCAGGATTGTCAGGACAGGAGGGACAATAATAGCGGGTGTCACGCCTATATCCGCGCTTGCTGCAGACACAACATCTTTTTTGAGGGGGTTTGTTGGGTAGGGGTACTCGGGAGGACATAAAAATGCCTCTCATGCAGCCGACTGCATTTGGTTGGGGTTGTGAATGGGGGAATTACGGGCGCTGCAGAAGCGGTGGGTTCCCAATTAGGATTGGCGAATGCAGCAGGAAGGGCATTATGGGCACGACGGGCCTGTGTTTGTCTTTTTGGTGGCAGCGGGACACTACTTGTGCTTGCCACCTCACCAGCTTGAACTGCACTTATGGGACTCGCCACGTCACCAAGTGTTACTGCAGTGCTGGTTTGACTACGACCGGGGTGTATTAGGGCGCTGGTGCTTGCCAGTTCACTAAAACGCTACCAAAAAAACTGTTAGCGATCGCAGGGATCAGGCCTGACTCTGCGAACGCTGCAGTTATGCGTTTAGTGTTTTGTAAGTGACAGTGATTGATCGATACTGCACTTGGGTGGGCTGGGCTTGGCCGGGCGGAGGGGCAAAACGCAGGTGCTAGGCGGAGGGGCAAAACGCAGGTATCTGGGCTGATCCCGCTAACACTGCGTTTTTGGGAACCCTAAACTGCTAGGGACGCTAGTATAGATCTGATCGGATCAGATATTGATCCGTTCAGATACTATACCACTAAGGGAGGTGTACCCTGCGTGCGTGGGTGTTAGCGGTACTGGCACTAACCTGACGCTGCCTTGGGCAGGTGCTTGCCAGTTCACCAAAACGCTACCAAAAAAACTGTTAGCGATCGCAGGGATCAGGCCTGACTCTGCGAACGCTGCAGTTATGCGTTTAGTGTTTTGTAAGTGACAGTGATCGATTGATACTGCACTTGGGTGGGCTGGGCTGGGCCGGGCGGAGGGGCAAATGCAGGTGCTAGCAGGTATCTGGGCTGATCCCGCTAACACTGCATTTTTGGGAACCCTAAACTGCTGGGGACGCCAGTAAAGATCTGATCGGATCAGATATTGATCCGTTCAGATACTATACCACTAAGGGAGGTGTACGGTGCGTGCGTGGGTGTTAGCGGTACTGGCGCTAATCTGACGCTGCCTGGGGCTGGTGCTTGCCAGTTCACCAAAACGCTACCAAGAAAACAGTTAGCGATCGTAGGGATCAGGCCTGACTCTGCGAACGCTGCAGTTATGCGTTTAGTGTTTTGTAAGTGACAGTGATCGATCGATACTGCACTTGGGTGGGCTGGGCTGGGCGGAGGGGCAAAACGCAGGTGCTAGCAGGTATCTGGGCTGATCCCGCTAACACTGCGTTTTTGGGAACCCTAAACTGCTGGGGACGCTAGTATAGATCTGATCGGATCAGATATTGATGCGTTCAGATACTATACCACTAAGGGAGGCGTATGCTGCGTGCATGGGTGTTAGCGGTACTGGCGCTAATCTGACGCTGCCTGGGGCAGGTGCTTGCCAGTTCACCAAAACGCTACCATAAAAACTGTTAGTGATCGCAAGGATCAGGCCTGACTCTGCGAACGCTGCAGTTATGCGTTTAGTGTTTTGTAAGTGACAGTGATCGATCGATACTGCACTTGGGTGGGCTGGGCTGGGCGGAGGGACAAAACGCAGGTGCTAGCAGGTATCTGGGCTGATCCCGCTAACACTGCGTTTTTGGGAACCCTAAACTGCTGGGGACGCTAGTATAGATCTGATCGGATCAGATATTGCTGCGTTCAGATACTATACCACTAAGGGAGGCGTATGCTGCGTGCGTGGGTGTTAGCGGTACTGGCGCTAATCTGACGCTGCCTGGGGCGACGCATATCACCGCCTGGTGATCAGCGGGCTAAACCTTTATTCGGTAATAAGTGGTGGGTGCCCTGACACTATAAAAAATAAACGAACTAACCAGCGTCAACCGTAACGGTTATACGGTGATCAGTGGTGAAAGGGTTAACTAGGGGGCAATCAAGGGGTTAAAACATTTATTAGATAGTATATGGGGGTCCCTGTCGCTATAAAACGCTGACGGTGAACCTAAATATTTACCTCCCTAACTAGCGTCACCAGCGACACTAATACAGCGATCAGAAAAATGATCGCTTAGTGACACTGGCGACAGGGGGTGATCAAGGGGTTAAAACTTTATTAGGGGGGGTTAGGGGGGTATCCTAGACCTACAGGGGGCTAACCCTAACTGCCCTACCACTTCTAACTGTCACAAACTGACACCATGCCGTAATCAGAAAAAAAAAAAAAACACTGCTTGGTGTCAGTGTGACAGGGGGGGGAGGGGTGATTGGGGGGTGATCGGGGGGCGATCGGGGGGGATCGGGGGTGTAAAGTGTGCCTGGCATGTTCTACTGTGTGTGTGTGTGTTGGTGCACTCACATGTCTTCTCTCCTCGGCGCCGGAACGGAAACTGCCGAGCCGAGGAGAGATGACATCACATCCTCTGCCTCTGTGTACTACACAGAGGCAGGGGATGATTGTCATTGGCTGGGAGCAATCGGGAGGGGGGGCCACGATCGGATGGCCTCCCCCTCATCTCTAAATGCTCCCAAACAAAAGCCGACCGCCGCTGGCACCGGGGGGGGATCCAATCGGACCCCCTGCCCGCGGGAAGGCAATCACGTACCAGGTACGTGATTTTGCCTGCCCGTGCCATTATGTTCACGTATATAGGCGTTAGGCGGTTGGCAAGTGGCTAATGACCAGAGCATTTTTTGCGATTCGGCACTGCGTCGGTTTAACTGACAATTGCGTGGTCGTGCGACGTTTTACCCAAACAAAATTGATGTCCTTTTTTTCCCACAAATAGAGCTTTCTTTTGGTGCTGTTTGATCACCCCTGCGTTTTTTATTTTTTGCGCTATAATCAAAAAAATAGTGACCATTTTGAAAAAAAAACAATAATTTTTACTTTTTGCTATGATAAATATCCCACATTTATTTAAAAAAAAAAAATTCTTCATCAGTTTAGGCCGATATATATTCTTCTACATATTTTTGGTAAAAAAAAAATCACAATAAGCGTATATTGATTTATTGATATATTGATTTTGCATCTACAAAATAGGGAATAGATTTATGGCATTTTGATTTTTTTTTTTTTTTTTACTAGTAATAGCGGTAATCTGTGATTTTTAGTGAGACTGCGACATTGCCGTGGACAGATCGGACACTTTTGATACTTTTTTGGGACTAGTGACATTTAGCCACTGATTACTGTGTAAATGTCACTGGCAGGGAAGGGGTTAACATTAAGGGGCGATCAAGGGGTTAACTGTGTTCCCTATGAGTGTTTCTAACTGTGGGGGGGATGGGTTTACTGGGATATGACAGCGATCACTGTTCCCGACCACTGGGAACAGTAAATCTCTGTCATGTCTCCTGTCAGAACGAGGAAATGCCTTGTTTATATTTCCCCGTTCTGCCTGTTTACAAGGCAATCGCGGGCCACCGGAGGACACTGAGTCATCCTGACCCACAGGCACACTCCCACAACTGAGCCTGCGCGAGCTGCTGTACACCTACGCCAATTCATGAAGGAGAGCCATTGTGCCACTGTCAAATGGCGGCGGCCGGTCTTTAAGCGGTTAACTAAACTAAATAATGTAATTAACGCATCGAAGCGAAACGAAACAAAATTAATTTTTTAGTTCTGCACATGTCTACCAATGACCCATGTGGTGCTGGGTTGAAGTGCTAACTACTTAGCCACTGTGTTGCCCATATCTGCAGAGACTTTTAGGACTGCAGTATGACTAAATAATACCACACCCTCTCCAAGGGAAGTGATCCTCTGGCATCCTGTAACCCGTAAGTTTGTATCAACAACACTGCTGGAAATCTGCCTACTAAGAAGCATTGCTTTTTCTGCCTGAAGAACTGTAGAGTCTGCAACATATGTAGTACCATTGCTATAAATACTTTTGTGCCTATGCATTTTCTACAATATACACTTACCAGCAACTTTAATAGGTACACCTTGCTAGTATCGGGTTGGACCCCCTTTAGCCTTCAGAACTGTCTTAACTCTTTGTGGCATAGATTCAACAAGGTGTTTTAAGCTTTCCTCAGAGATTTTGGTTCATATTGACATGATAGCATCACGCTGTTGCTTCAGATTTGTTGGCTGCGCATCCATGATGTGAATCTTCCATTCCACCACATCCCAAAGGTGCTCTATTGGATTGAGATCTTGTGACACTGGAGGTCATTGGAGTACAGTGAACTCATTGTCATGTTCAAGAAACCAGTTTAAGATGATTTGAGCTTTGTGACATGGTGCATTATCCTGCTGAAAGTAGCCATCGGAAGATGGGTTCACTGTATTCATGGGATGGACATGGTCAGCACCAATACTCAGGTAGGCCGTGGCATTTAAACGATGCTCAAGTGGTACTAAAGATCCCAAAGTGTGCCAAGAAAATATCCCCCACGCCATTCCACCACCACCACCAGTCTGAACCATTGATACAAGGCAGGACGGATCCATGCTTTCATGTTGATTACGCCAAATTCTGACCCTACCATCTGAATGTCGCAGATGAAATCAAGACTCATCAGACCAGGCAACGTTTTTCTAATCTTTTATTGTCCAATTTTGGTGAGCCTGTGTGAATTGTAGTTTCAGTTTCCTGTTCTTAGCTGACAAATGTGGCACCCAGTGTGCTTCAAGGTTCAAAGTGTTGTGAGTTCAGAGATGTATTCTGCATACCTTGGCTGTAACGAGTGGTTAGTTGAGTTACTGTTGCCTTTCTATCATCTCAAATTAGTCTGCCCATTCTCCTCTGACATCAACAAGGCATTTTCATCCCCACAACTGCCGCTCACTGGATATTTTCTCTTTTTAAGACCATTCTCTGTAAACCCTAGAGATGGTTGAGTGTGAAAATCCAGTAGATCAGCAGTTTTTGAAATACTCAGACCAGCCCATCTGGCACCAACAACCATGCCATGTTCAAAGTCATTTAAATCCCCTTTCTTCCCCAATCTGATGCTCAATTTGAACTTCAGCAAGTCGTCTTCACCAGGTCTAGATGCCTAAATGCATTGAGTTACTGCCATGTGATTGGCTGATTAGTAATTTGTGTTGCCATGCAGTTGAACAGGTGTATCTAATAAAGTGGCTGATGAGTGTATAATCAGTGCTCAAATAACTTTGTGTTGTGATTCAGTCTATGGGCACACTGATTAGGTCTCACCTGCAAGCACAATAGTGGCTGGAAACAAGTTGAAATTCTTTGGCAGATAAGATAGTTCTAAAATGAGTATTCCCATAATTCAGCTTCAGCCAGGAAACTAGCAATTTTAAAAAGAGAGGTCAACAGCCACCTATGTATTTTTTCAGTACAGGCTTCCTTTACACTTACAATAATTTCCACTGTGTGGAAGTTGATGGAAGATCACATTGCAAAAGCTACCCATTTACAACATGCTGATTGGCAGTATTAATAGGATTTACATAAAGGGAAAATAATATCATTTTGACTATAAAGAGTGTCACTTTCATTCTGTGAAACATGCTTGCTAGGGATAAGATTTGGGTTCAGGTCTACCATGGGTTCCAGGCAAGCCCAACCTATTTGCAGTTCGTAGACCGGCCAAATTATTGTTCAATTTCATCACCGTATTAGCCACCTACACATAATTCACTTCCTGGTCTTTGAACTTCAGATGGCTTAAAAGAGCCAATAAGGATGGGGGGGTTAGTATAGGCCTGCCCCCAACTATAAAACGGTTCCTTGTCCCTGTCCACTACAGTGCTTGTGTTTTTTTTACAAGGCATATTTCCCAGTTGTTGCTGGCTGCAATTTATTTCTTCCTGTCTACATTTAGTACCATGAAAACAGGCTACAAGCTTTTTTTTACAGGGCATATCTCCTAAATGTTTTTGTTACAATTTTTTTTTCATGAGTATTTTAACTGGTTCTTACCCAAACAGTACTAGTACTAGAAATGTGGGATTAATTAGTTGTGATTGAAAATTTGGACACAATTTTCTCTTTTTTCTCTCTCCAAATCACAATAGTAACAAATTTCAATGAATCCAAAATAAATTATAACAAAATTATCTGAATTTGAATATGAATTTGAATTAAAAAATGAACTTGACTTTGAACTCAAAATGAAAAAAATATTGCAACAAATACAGTAAGGTATAAAAGTGAAATAGGATGATGATTCCTGCTTAGGCTGCTTTATAGGATGGGATAGAATAGAATAGACTAGAATAGAACATAATAGAATGAAATGGAATAGAATATAAAAAAATTATTAGAATAGAAAATAAAGGAACAGAATAGAAAATAATAGAACAGAATATCGTAGAATAAAAGAGAATAGAATAGAAAATGAAAGAATAGAATATAAATAAATATAATAGAATAAAATAAAATAGAATGTTTTCTATCCTATTCTATTTTATTCTATTATATTCATTGCAATCTCAGGAACACCGCACTGTACAGGTGGGTACCCCGGTACAGGACAGGACACTGCTGAGGACAAAGGAATGGCCAGTATCAGAGACCCTATGAGAGATGTCTAAGACCCTATACACACTATACAACTTTTGTTGTCTGATTTCCTTCAGATTTACCAATACCATGTAGTGCAAGGGCTGCCTGATTGCATACAAATTGAAACTCTTAAGGTTTGACCTCATATTATATGGTTTTGGTAAATCTGAAGGAAAAAATCTACAGAAAATTGTATAGTGTGTATCCAGCTTAAGACCAACCAAACTCTGGCACTTATATCCCAAAAGCACACAGTCACAAGGAATCAATTCAGGGTCTCAGTTACTCAATGGCCCCCTTGAACTACTGGGAAAAGACAATCTCTCCAGAGCTTCAGATCATTTATCAGCTTCCCAGCCACCATCTAAGCATACCTGCCCAGGGATTGGCTAGGCCTTCATCAGTATGCAGGCTTGTTATTTGTATTCTCCCTCCATAAGTTCAAGAAACTTCTTCTAGAGGCAGTGAAGCAATCAAACTCACAGCCTGTGAAACCCTGAACAGACCAGATCAAACAATCACTGCTCCTTTGATTACAGAAGGACTACAACTTAATTTACCTAGCATTCTATGCTAGGAGGTGGCCACATGGCCTTTTGTGGGAGATTGTGAGAGATAGGGGCAGAGTGTTGTCACACCACATACAACTTAAATGCATCTCCCAATCATATAAATGAAAGGATTGGTGTTTTTCCCAGTCACATCAAAATCAAAAAAGGTCCCCTCTGCTCTGTATACAGGGTTGCTTTAGTAAATGCCCACTATTGCAAGTCTTTAAATTGGGCAAAATTTAATATCAAGATTTTCCACCATAGACTTGAATGGGATTTAAATATACACTATATTGTTAAAAGTATTGGGATGCCTGCCTTTACACGCTTATGAACTTTAATGGCATCCCAGTCTTAGTCTGTAGACCCTTTACAGCTATAACAGCTTCAACTTTTTCTGAGAAGTCTGTCCACAAGGTTTAGGAGTCTGTCTATGGGAATGTTTGACCATTCTTTCAGAAGCACATTTGTGAGGTCAGTTACTGATGTTGGCCTGCACAGAATCCTGACCTCAACCCAATAGAACACCTTTGGGATGAATTAGAGCGGAAACTGTGAGCCAGGCCTTCTCGTCCAACATATGTGCCCGATCTCACAAATCCGCTTCTGAAAGAATGGTCAAACATTCCCATAGACACACTCCTAAACCTTGTAGACGGCCTTCGCAGGAGAGTTGAAGCTGTTATAGCTGCAAAGGATGGGCCAACGCAATACTGAACCCTACGGACTAAGACTGGGATGTCACTAAGGTTCATGTGTGTAAAGGCAGGCATCCCAATACTTTTTACAATATAGTGTATATTTAGAATTTTCTGTCCAGACTGCACACAGGATTTGGTGAACCCTTGCAAATCAATCCAGAGCAGATTTGCTCATCCCTGATGCCTACAAATTGATGTTGGTCTATTTCCTGTCTTATCGTGTCAGGAAATATCATATGTTGACACATACACACACACCCTGCCTAACAATAGCCCAGTAGGGGTTTGAGTTACACCTTAAATTACTTCTCATTTTGGCTTCCTCAATGTCACAAAACTTTGTTAAATGACAAAAGTTCATATCATTTTAAAATACTATTCACTGATATAGTCACATACAGAGAGCTAGCAAATGCAAAGTCTCCAGTATGTAAAGTAAGATATGCGAAATTCTCTCAGGCTGTGCCAGCAGATGAGTTTTCATGTATAGCATTCTCTGTGGGCTGCACGGCTCAGCTGTTCTCTAGGGGGGTACTGGCCGCTCAGCCACATAGTCGAAATAATTGTAATTCAGCTGCACTGACTTCCTGTTACTGGCCCTGACAGCTGAGACACCAACTATGTTGAAAGGGCTTTTCCATGTCTACCACACGTCTTCTCTGTAAAATGCATGAGTAAGCTAATCAAGGCACAGTGTCAAATAGCAGATTCCATTGTTAGAATCCTTTGGTTCTGCTTTTCTCTCAGAAACATATATTTCCACACATTTGTAACTCCCAATATAATAAAGTGACACCTTTCCATAGATGGTAACTAGTTATCTTGATGTTTTTGAATTGGATTATTCTGGTACACAATATATTTAAGAAGTACAAACCATCCGAGCAACTCTAACAATATTCTGCTAAAGAAACAGCTAATAAGCAGAATTTGCAAGTAAAACAGTTTGTGGTATATCTAGTAAAGATTTTCCAGCAGGCCAAATGTCAGCACACTAAAGGGGGTGACTAATGACCTAATTCAGTCTGAAGCTGACCACTAACAACATTCAACAAAGCCGCTGGAAGCCATGTATGGGCTGTCAATGCCATTTAATAGCCAGGAGGTCCCAACTCTGAATGCTCAACATTCTAGGTTTTTTAAACCCTATCAATAAGACCTACATTTTCAATGCTGAACACTGGCTGACTGAGTTTTCATAGACAGAACAATATGCCTGTTCTGTAATATTTTACATTTGATGAATACGCTTCTTTGACTTTTTCACAATCTCACAATAATGTAATACGAAATAAGGTCAAAAACTAACTGTGACACTACAGTATATTTATAATCACAGTCTTATAATCAGTGATAATGCGAATAGTAATAACAACTGCACTCGCCAGATAATGACGGACTTCTCAGAGCCATTGATTTGAGAGGCATAAAGATCTTACTAGATCCTGCTCATCAGCATTTCTCTGCCTGCATGACCAGCAGATTTCCAGACTGACTCACCCAGTTGCAAAATCAGAGAAGTACTGTAATAATGAAATAATGACAAAATGTGGCTCTAATTTAAAATGTATTATAAGTGATTTTCAAAATCAGTGTTATAAAAACATATCTTTTTATTTCTACCGTCAGCTATTATTTTATAAAACTTAAAAAAAAAAATACATATATATATATATATATATTCTTATTTATGAGTACAATGTTTGTAGAAAGTATTTCCTACATTTCTCAACTCAACCTTCCCCTCCACTATTATGCCCCGTACACACGATTGCATTTTCCGACAACAAATGTTGGATGTGAGCTTGTTAGCTGAAAGTCCGACCGTGTGTATGCTCCATCGAACATTTGTTGTCGGACTTTCCTGGCTAGCAGGTTCTCACATTTTCCACCAACAAAACTTTGTTGTCGGAATTTACGATCGTGTGTACACAAGTCCTAAGCACAAAAGTTCACGCATGCTCGGAATCAAACAGAAGGAGCCACACTGGCTATTGAACGTCCTTTTTCTCGGCTCATCGTACGTCTTGTACGTTACCACGCTCCCACGTTTGTAATTGTTGGCCAACATTTGTGTGACCGTGTATATGCAAGACAAGTTTGAGCCAACAACCTTCGAACAAAATTCCACGGTTTTGTTTTGTCAGAAAGTCCGATTGTGTGTACGGGGCATTACACTTTCTTATTTGTAAATTGCATGCTCCACCTATCCTTGAAGCACATGTCCAGCCAACTTTTTTTTTTTTTACATTTTTGATAGAGTGAGGCTATGTTTCACTAGTGCGTCCCCAAAGTCGCGCGATTTACACTGCGACTTTGCAATGCGATTTGTGGTGCGTTTTGTTTTTGCGACTTTAAATACGACTTTGTGCTACTTGGATGTTCTGCGATTTAGCCATAGTGATGTAATTCCTTATCCTGCTTACCTATTTCCCCTTCCTCTTTCGTTGTCACGTGTTGTATGTTTGTTAGCAAACATGTTGGCTATGCAATATGTTGGGTCAGCAGTCATTTTGGCTGCTGTAGAAGCATTTATAGATGAAGAAGAGGAGGATAACCGGAGGAGGAGAAGGCATAGGTTTTGGATCCATCCCATCATCGCCCAAAGGGAAGTGAGAGGCCAGTTTGGGGTCCTTTACAACGACCTCCGTGCTCATGAAGACAAATTCTTCAACTACACAAGGATGTCAATTAGAAGGTGAGAACATTTTTGGATGTCAACTTGCAAATGCTGCCAGATATATTTAGGAAAATGTGTATATGCCTGGTCAGTATGACTCTTTTTAGAATTTTAAGGTTTGAATAGCTAGAAGTGTTAACTATAACCTGTTCAAATTGTTATAATAATGGAACTCGATTTGTAAATATTTTATTTTTACATGGTCAATGTAAATAATAGCCATATTTTATCTCTTTACAGTTTTGATGAATTGTTGGCTTTGCTCTCTAGCCATCTACAGCGACAAAACACAAGTTTCCGAAGGAGTATTCCAGCTGTAGAAAGACTCATTATAACATTGAGGTAACTTTTCCTTGTCAAAAGAAGTTTATTGAGTATACAATGTTATAAAGATACATAAAGTAAGTTTACAAGGATCTATAAAGTAAGCTCATTGTTTTACAGTAGGGTTTATATAGGTAAATATCATGAAATTTCAAATATTAAACATTGGGTTCACGTAAACCTAAATTAAAGATATATATCATTTCCTTAGTTACTTTTGTAGGTATTTAAATGATTTATACCTACTATACATATTGTTTACAAGTAGAGTGTATATAGGTCAAATAAATTCTGATAAAGAGCTTTAATCGTAAGGTGGAGAAAAGGAAAGAGAAAGAAGAAAAAGGGTTGAAAGGTAGAGGTATGGTCCACAAGGTTGTCCCGCTCGTCAGTTTATTATTCTTTTTAGTTCTCTTTGAAGCCTTAGAATGGGTGTCTCTGTAAGTCATTTAATCTGTTACCATGGCAACAGGACAGAGTCATTGAAGTTTGACAGGAACTGTTGTTTTATCCAAGGATGCCAAAGTTTTTCAAATTTTGGAATTTGATTTTGATCGATGGCTACCATCTTAGCATGGGACATTGTATTATTCATTCTGTGAATTGTTTCTGCTAGTACCAATGTAGGAGATTTCCATGCCTTGGCCACTGTTTGTTTTGCAGCCGTTATTAGTTGGATCATAAGTTTGAATTGAGAGAGTGTTAACCATTCCGGTTTTAGATTAAGTAAAGTTAAATATGGATCTGGTTGTATTATTTTTTTAAATATTTTAGATGCAATCACGAAGACTTCCTTCCAGAAGGTTTGGATTACTGGGCACGTCCACCATATGTGTAAATATGTGCCTATTTCTGGGCATCCTCGAAAACAAAGAGCTGAGGTATTAGGTGAATATTTTGCCACTCTAGCGGGTACAAGGTACCAGCGAGTTAGGACTTTATAATTTGTCTCCAGTGCTAAGATGTTGGGTGAAGATGACTTAGATGTGAGCCATATGTTAGACCAGTCCGTGTCTTCTAAAGTTCGTCCCAGGTCCTCCTCCCACCTCTGAACGTAAGAGGGTCTATTAAGATTTGGTACTCCATATAATTGATTATAAAGTGATGAAATTGTACCTTTAGCAAATGGATCTTTTGTACAGATCGATTCAAAAATGGATAATTGGGATAATGGTGTATCCCCCTTTAGGAATGGTGTATAGAAATTTTTGATTTGGAGATATCTAAATATCTCAGAGTTTGGTAGATCATATTTTTCTCTAAGTGATGGGAATGAAAGGAATGATTTAGATGCTATGAAGTCATTTAGTGTCTGAATGCCTGATGTTGTCCAAGCTTTAAAAGAATTTGGGTAGATCCATGCTGGATAAAAGGCCGGATTTCTGATAAAAGAAAGGAGAGGATTGTGTGGAGATTGTAACTGATATTTGGTTTTTAGTTTATCCCAGAGAGATAAGAAGTGTTTAGTTATGGGATTATGAATTTTAAAGCGGTCTTTAGGATCAAGCCATAATAAATTTGATATTAATAGAGGGTCATTTTCTGAAGCCTCTATAAATACCCATAATGGGATTTCCTGTTTTGCATGGTATTTGGACAGACTGGCCAAATGTGCCGCTCTGTAGTAGTTAGTAAAATTAGGGTATCCCAGGCCTCCTTTATTTTTGGGAAGATGTAGTGTGTGTATAGGTATACGTGGTTTAGAAGAGCCCCATATAAACGAAGTTGCTCTTTTTTGTACTATTCTCAAAAAATAGGAAGGAATTGGAATAGGGAGGACTCTGAATAGATAAAGCAATTTGGGTAGAATAGTCATTTTGATTGCATTAATCTTCCCCATCCAGGATAAAGGAAGTTGCGACCATTGTTTTATTAGATTTGTGATCTGTCTTAATACAGGAGGATAATTGGTTGAGAATAAGTCAGAATGAGATGCTGTTAAATGAATTCCAAGATATGGGATTGATTTTTCTGCCCATGTGAATGGGAGTGCAGCCCTAGCCGGGATCAATTCCATGTTTGTGAGTGAAATATTAAGCACTAGGCATTTCTTAGGATTAATCATAAGGCCGGATAGGGCTGCAAATCCATCAAGAGTTGGTATTAAGTTAGGACCAGAGACCTGTGGTGATGATAGAAAAAGTAATATATCGTCTGCAAATATACATAATTTGTGTGTAATACCTCCTACTTCAATGCCAGTTATAGTTTGGTTTGTTCTGATATATTGGGCCATGGGTTCGAGTATAAGGGCAAATAATAAGGGAGATAATGGGCAACCCTGTCGGGTACCTCTTTCGATATTAAAGGCTTCAGATTTGTATCCAGCATATTTTATATAGGCTTTGGGTTTATTATATAATGCTTTGATCCATGTTAAAAAGTGGGGTCCAAAACCCCATTTTTGTAATGAATATTGCATATATTGCCAGGATACTGTGTCAAATGCCCTCTTAATATCGAGAGATAGAAAACATAAAGGGATTTTCCGTTTTTTAGCAATATGTGCCAATAACACTGCCCTGCGTATATTATCGCCTGCCTGTCTATTTGGCATGAAGCCTACTTGATCTCTATGTATTAATTTTCCTATAATGCTATTGAGGCGTTTTGCTATTATTTTTGCTAATAATTTAATATCGAGGTTTAACAGAGAGATAGGCCGATAATTCACACAGGAAGTATCATCAGAAAGGGGTTTTGGGATCATACAAACAATTGCCATTAGTGTTTCTTGCCGAAAAGAATGTCCATCTAGAAGTTTGTTAAAAGTTTCAGTGAGAATGGGAGAGAGTATTTCTGAGAATGTTTTATAGTATAAAGCTGAGTAGCCGTCTGGGCCTGGTCTTTTGTTAAGTTTTAGGTCTTTTATGGCGTTAGCAACTTCATCTATAGTTATAGGCTCATCCAAACTGCTTTTTTGATTCTGAGATAACTCAGGTAAGGTTATTTTTGAGAAGAAGGATTCAGCCTCTGTAGGATTAAATTCATTGTTTGTCTTGTATAAAGTTGCGAGATGTGAGTGAAATTTATGGACTATTTTAACTGGATTACAAGTGTAAACATTTTTTGATAATTTCAAACGTATTGGTTTGAAAGATTTGTTAGTTGAATTTAATGCCCGAGCCAAATATGTACCTGGTTTGTTTGTATTCATGTAGAAATTGTGTTTGGAGCGTTTGAGGGATTTATCAACTGACTCAGTGAGAAATAGATCGTATTCTAATCTAGATTTTTCCAGATGAGATTTTGTACTCTGAGATGGATTATCTTGAAATGATATGTAGGCTGCATTAAAATTGAGTTCTAGTTTTTTTGCTAGATTTTTGCGTTCCCGTTTAAATAGTGCCATTTGTCTTTGTATTGTACCACGCAAGACAGGCTTATGAGCTTCCCACAGTGTTATTGGGGAGATGTCTGTTGTATTATTAATTGATATGTATTCCTTTAAAGCTTGTTCAATGGCCATCTGATGTAGTGGGTGTTTGAGCATTATGTCCGGTAAGTACCACGTTGGGTCATGCGCTTTTGGTATGGCTGAGGCTATAGTAGTGTATACTGCATTATGATCAGACCACGGAATCGGAATTATATCTGATGCAATAATTTCTGGTATCATTCCTATTGTTAGAAAAATATGATCTATTCTGGTGAAGGTTTGATGAGGGTGCGAGAAATAAGTGAATTTCTTTTTCATTGGGTTACTTTCTCTCCATGAATCTACCAGATTGTATTTGGAAAGAAGTTGAGAAAAAGGTAATCTAGAAGTTATTTTGGATGGTGTAAAAGGTGATTTATCTAGAAATGGGAGGAGGACCTGGTTCGAATCCCCACACATTATCACTGTTCCTATTTTGTGTGTATTAATCACTTGTAATATATGTGAGAGGAATGGTGTAGGTTGTTTGTTAGGAGCGTAGTAGGAAATCACCGTGATTGCTGTATCCATTATATAACCCATGAGTATCAGGTATCTACCTTCTGGGTCTTTAATTTCTGATGATAAGGTGAATGGTGTGGATCGGTGAAATGCAATTAGAGTTCCCCTTTGCTTGGTACAGGCAGAAGCCGTGTAAATTTGTTGATAAAAAGGAGAAATATATTTTGGAGTAGATTCTTTGGTGAAGTGTGTTTCTTGGAGGCATACTATGTGAGCCTTCTTGTTATGGAAAGTACGGAAGGCTTTGGTCCTTTTTTGAGGGACATTTATTCCCTGAACATTCAGGGAAAGTATATTCAGTGGTGCCATGGCAATAGATCAAATAGTTTTGACTTACTTTTTGTTATGTAGAGCTGACTGCGCAGATCAACCTGTGTGGACTGAAGAGATGAATAGATAGAAAAGAAACCAGTGAATTCTGGAGTAAAGAGTAAACAAAAAACATATGAGATTAGATGATACATTGTATAAATTATTTTTTGCAAATAATCACAATTTACCCGTGAAAGAGAATAAATATCTCTCTCAGGGGAATAAGTGCCTTCGTCACACTCCCACATAATATGGTTGGGAGAATGAGGAGGGCTAATGGGGGTACACGGATCTTCCGCTTACAGGAGAGAAGTGCTATGTCAAAAGACATCAAAATGATGTTTCATTATTGGAGTGCAGAATATAGTTTTTGTTGAAATTATTTATTCCAGGGTGGTTGTATATGGTTAGTCTTGCCCTAGGCTAAATAATTCAGTTAGAAAGGTACTGTTAATAACTTTGGTATTGATGAAGATAGTTTGAATTATTTTGGGATTTTAACCCTTTTAGAGTAAACAATTACATATTTTATTCATATGTAACTGTTTAGATATGTTAATTCATAAAATTGAGGTTGTATTGCTTCAGATTAGAATAAATAAAAACATAATTCTAGGAACTAGTTAGGTAATAATATATTTGTTTTAAGAAAAGAAAGAAAAAAAAAAAAAAAAGCTTCCATTACTTCTGGATTATTGAACATATTTGTCCTAAAAAGTAATAAATCTATTGTTATTACCTGATAATATATAACTGAACAAGAATTTCCTTATTTCACTTATATATTCTAAGGCTATATGAATCAGAAGTAATAAGAAATATAACTGGAATGTAACATGATCCCACACAGTGTGTGACTATCAGAATGCAGTTACATTCAGTTATAAATATAGGTTTTTTTATAGAGAACCATCTCTTAGTATAATAAATGCAGAGATATCAGGAATTAGGATGTCAGTCCATTGAATCTTCTTGGTCCATGGATGATGTGGCATAACGGCCTCTTTTGTGAGAATGATGATTCCCATTTTGTTCTGGAATTTTCTGGGTGCTGCCTGAAGGTGAAGATGATGTCATTCTTCTGCGTGTGGGAGTGTTGCTGCTTGTGGGTTCTGTCAGATTTAATTTTAAAAGGGTTTGTTGTAGTTCATCTGCTGATCTGCTTCTGTAAATTGTACCTTGGTAGTTAAATCTGACTGAAAAGGGGAAGCCCCATTGATACATAATGTTGTGGCGTTGCAGTTCCATTAGTTGGGGTTTCATGGATCGTCTTTTAGTAATAGTAAGTTGGGATAGGTCAGCAAAAATTTGATAATTGTGTCCTTGAAAATTAAGTTCCTTTTTTTCTCTTGCAGCAATTAGTATTTGTTCTTTCGTTCTGTAATAATGAAATTTTGTGATTATATCACGTGGGGGTCCATCTTTCTTTTTGGCTGTGAGGGCTCTGTGTACTCTGTCCAGTTCTAAACGTTCAATAGGGATATCTGGCTTTAGTTCTTGTAATAGAGCAGTAATAGTAGATTGCAGGTCTGTCACAGTTTCAGGTATTCCCCTTATGCGTAAGTTTGAACGTCTGGCTCTATTTTCGTAATCTTCGAGCTTAGTTTGAAGTATTAAATTCTCTTTTTTTAATTGTTCCAATTCTGTTATATTTTCTTGGGTTGTAATTTTAATTTCATCCATTTTTATTTCTAAGGCTGCGGTGCGGTTTCCCAGCTCTCTTATTTCTTTGGTTAGGCTTTTTGTTATTTGGTCTGAGGTTTGTTTTAAAGCCTTATGAAGCATCTTTTCAAATTGTAATAATATTACTGGGGATACTGAGGAGGCTTGTGGAGAAGTTTGTGAGAGGATTTGTTCTGTATCTGACTCAAATGGAGAGTGTTGCTGTGACATTTTCTGTCTGTGAGAGCGCCCTGATGCTGTATCTTGTGAGGTGACTGGAGCTGCTTCAGCTGCAGTGAGTGCCTGTGAGCTCTTTGTGAGGTGATTTTTATTTCTGCCACGGTTTCCTCCCAGTACCATATTTCCTGCCCAAACTTTCACAGTTTGTTCCCTGGGGCAAAAAGGTTCAAATGGATACCTTTTGAGCCTGCAGGCTCCGCTTTGTCCTTCTCTTCTCTCCTCAGCGGTGTGGAGCTCTAACAATGCATGTCTGCTCCGCTAGGCTCCGCCTCCTGCCCCCTTGAGGTAACTTTTCATACCTAATTTTTCTTCTATGTGGCATTTGGATATCCACAGCATTCTTTCAGCCTCTTTACATGAAGTAAACCAAAAAATACTAGCATGTAATTGTGCGCGAGATTGTTTTTACAATATTAACTTTGCCTCTACATCACCAGTGTCTTTCTCCTGATCCTCTTCTTCCTTCATTTCCTCAGGCACCTCCTTCCTAGCTTATTTTATTTTAGTTTATTGAAGTAGCTTAGTGTAAATATGTATCATTATAATAAACTGTATGTACTTTTCCATTTTAGGTACCTGGCAACTGGACATTCCTTTGCAAGTTTGCATTATGAGTTTTTGGTTGGCAAAACTACTGTCAGCAATATTGTCCACAATACCTGCAGAGACATCTGGAATGTCCTTAGGGATTTGGTCCTGAAGAAGCCCACTTGCGAAGATTGGTGCAAGATCGCTGAAGTTTTCTGGGATCGTTGCAATTTCCCGAATTGTCTCGGGGCAATTGACGGAAAACATATGAGGGTAGTGATGCCCATCGGCAGTGGAACAAAATACTTTAACTACAAAAAATATTTTTCTTTTGTATTACTAGCAGTGTCTGATGCCAATTATTGTTTTACCTATATAGGCATAGGTTCATATGGCAGCAGCTCAGACTCCAGTATTTTCCAAAGATCATCGTTTGGAAGAATGTTGCGGGAAAATGGTCTGGACCTGCCACAGGACTGTCCGTTGCCAGGAACAAATGGGCCGCCAATGCTATTTGTGTATGTTGGGGATGAGGCCTTTGCTCTAAGTGAGCATCTATTAAGGCCTTATTCCAATAGGTGTCTGAGTGAAGAGAAGCGAATCTTCAATTACCGGTTAACGAGGGCAAGACGAGTGGTAGAATGTTCATTTGGCATTTTAGCCAACAAGTGGCGTTTGCTACATACACCGATTAATTTAAAACTTGAGAATGCAATATCTGCAGTAGAAGCAGCATGCGTGCTTCATAATTTTGTTAGAATTCGTGATGGCTATCTTTTTGAAGATTCCCTCATGCACGATCTGGAAGGTGCACAATGGAGTGTCAGTAGGGGCACCACCAATGGTGCCACTGTGCGTGAGGGATTCTCGTCTTATTTTATGTCTGCTGCTGGTTCTGTCCCCTGGATGCCATTGCATAATGTAATTCGTGCATTTTATTGTAATATTATTTAAATGTCTGTTATGTTTCATTGCATCCAAATGCAGAATAACAGGTCTTGAACACAAATTCTAATAAAGGATAAGCAGAAAATGCATAATGTAACCAGAATAATATTTATTTTCCAGATTTTTGTGCAAGAATGCACCAAAAATGTTTGTTTTTTGGTTTTTGGTGAACTACACCATTTTCTTTTACTTTTTAACAAGCACAACAAATATTAAAATAATAAAAGATTTCACTTTCAAAAACACAAAAATAAAAGTCATAAAAAAAATAAAATATATAATCTGAATCTTTTTTACAAGACAAATCTTTTTTCAAAAAGGAAAAAATAAAGAAAGAACTTCTATGAACTGAAAAATTCTACAGTTGTTGTTTTGGCCTCCACAACCAACCAAAAAATATAGAACAAGTGTTAAACCCACATAAAAAATTATCAAAAATTACAATTGCTCGTATGTTTTGTTTTCATTGGTCCCGGAAACGGAACTATTGGTTGGTCCAGGGAAATCCACTGATGGACCAGGGTAATATTTCCTTTCCAGAAAAGGCGGAACCTGACTGGGTGTAGGCTGCCTAAGTTGGTGAGTGGTTGGGGGGCCAAGGGTAGAGGTAGAGGGGGCAGGAATTGGATGCAACATGCGTGGCCTTGAGGGATTCAGCATATTACCATACTGGTCACAGTATGGACGGTTTATTGGTGGAGCATACTGTGTACTTGGAAAGTGAGTGTATTGTTGATAAGGGGGATATTGGGGAAGGGGGGGTTGCATATATGCAGAGGATGTTGTTGGCCCCTCACCCACAAATGATTGAGCAGTTGACATCAAAGCCACCCTGAGTGCATATTTTTTCTCAGGGGGTACCTGTTTACATATGCCTAAAATTACAGTGAGAAATGCTGTGTCTTCACACTGGTTTTCTGCCATTTTAGTGGACATCTGACTAACTACATTTAAAAATTTTTCCATGGGTTTCACAGGCCGGGCACTTCCCCTTGAAGATCTTCACAAAGGCCTAGAGACATTGCTAGGCCCTGGTTCTGCATCCTCCTCATTCATTGAGTTTGATGTTGACCTTGATTCATCTACGAACAGTTCCTTGTCAACATTGTCTTGGAATTGTTCTTGCTCCTTCTCCGCAGCAGCTTCCTCTGACTCATCCTCTGCTGCCAAACCCTGTGTGCTGTCTTCCCAGCTTGCTTGGGTTCTGAAATACCAATCACAGATTTGTAAAGTAAGCATTACAATTTGATATGTACCATTCAGAACATATGCCTGCTGATAACTTACTCTCGCATTTCCAACACTGGTTTTAAAAAATCCAGATCCCCGGCATGGGCATATGGGGCTAATCTTTTGGAGCCGGAACCACTCCTTCCTTCTTTCAATTTTCGTAAGTACCGGTTGTAGCAGTCTTTGAGACTTCTCCATCGAGTTTGTAACGAGTGCACTACAAAATATAAAGCAAATAATAAATTAAAACAAAAAACTTTATTAACTGCCTATAGGTCATTAATTTGCTAGGCCGCATAATTGATATGGATGGTGTTAAAACAACCGCTAAATATATTAACCATGACACCTACATAATTGGACATTTGCTGGAGGATGTTGACAGGGCCATCTTTAATATTATTTTATATTATTAGGACCGTGGTCAAATATTATTTGTTGTCCCACACACACACAGATTTACTTTCCTGCAGCCACAGGTTACACGAAAGTAACTATATAAATTCCACCATCAACACAGATAGTGTTGACAAGGGATTCCCTCCTGCCAAACCATTGTGATCTCCTGGCAGGAGAAGCGGTCCCCACCAAGAAAACACAGTGCACATTGTTAACACACACCCATTTGTTGCAGAATATTTAAATAGGTGCAAGGCACAAAGTGCTAAGCAGCATATATCAACCACTTACTTTTTGAAGAACGTTCTGTGGCTGATAAAGAGTCCCAGGTCTCATAATATATGCGAGCCACTTCCAACCATGCTCTCTCCTTCTTTGCATGATCTTTGTAACCTGCATCTCTGAGGTCATATATTGCCGGACGTTGTCTGACAAGCCTAATAATTTCCTCATTGTCATGCACTTGTCGCTTGTTTTTTCTAGCCCTAGGCATGCTTCCTGCTGTCTTCCACACTCACAGACATCAATATAGGAAGTGATGTATTTGGGAGGAGCAGAGATCATGTGCTTCCGTAGACTTCCGTGGAAGTCGCAACAAAGTCGCGGTGTCAGACATGTACATACGACTGCATTGCGACTTAATACCTTTCTATGGAGAACAAGTCGCACCGAAGACGGAACAAAGTAGTGCAAGAACCTTTTTTGGAGTCGCTGCGACTTGAGTCGCACCAATTAGAACGGGGACCATTGAAATACATGGGTTTTGACTTGTCATGCGACTTGACATGTGTCAAGTCGCAAAATAAGTCGCAGTAGTGGAAACAGAGCCTGAAGAAGAGTTATAATCACTGTCAGGTCTTAATTGGCATGATTTCAGTGACAACCCTTTCTAAATACAGTTATTGAGGGTAGATCTCTAACAGCACCACCAAGACAGAAATAAGGAAATAAGAACACTTTTTTTTAGAAGAGTGACCCTCGTGTCTTGTCTAGCAAAACTATTGTCACTGGAACAAGTGAGAGATAAATCAATGTAATGAAGACCTTGATAGTAGTTAAATTGGCAGTTCTAACAGAAAGGAACGGAGAGGGAGGCACACCTAAGTGTAGTATTAAAACATGGTATTTTAATGCATAAGATTAGGAACACATACAGGATGTGAGGTAATTCACGCTTTAGAAGAATATCATCATACTCAGGGGCTGCCCACATCCTGGAAGTCCATCAGGGGGTCTAGATAGCTGCTGGAAGGAGAGCTGGGATGCCTGGAGCATCCAGGAAGTCCATGCAACCTGGCATGGATCGCACGCGGAGGAAATTACGCCACAGGATGAGGTGGGGACCCGGATCATGTGAAGGATGTGGTGATTGGCCAGTAGAAGGAGATGTGTGTCACACATCCTTCTCATGATCCAGGTGCCTGCCTTTTCCTGTGATGTAATTTTCTGTGACTCTCCAGGCATGCCAGCTCTCCTTCCAGCAGCTATCCAGTTCCCCTGACGGACTTCCAGGATGGCGGCAGCCCCTGAGGATGTCGGTATTCTTCTAAAGCATGAATTAACTTACAGCCGGTAAGTGTTCTTAATCTTATGCATTAAAATAACATAAATTAATACTACACTTAGGTGCGCCTCCCCCTCTCTTCCTTTCTTTAATTTCTTACAGCGTCTTTGGACACACTCTTGGAATGGCGGCCACCTATTTATAATCCTTTATTATCTAACATACTGGACTAATGGACACTGTGTGCTTATACTAAGGACTTATGTTATTGTTATTTTAATATCATTGTGTCCCAAACCATCCACTTGCTGTGCGCCAGATATTCTTTGCTTTCTTTAAATTGACAGTTCTAACCTTGATGTAGCACCCTGATGTTTAGGCAGAGTTGCTTCTAAATTTACCTGCCAGGTATAGTTACCTTGGCTCATTGTTAGGGATCAATTGAGTTCACCCTAAGTCTGGAATTGCGGCACCGCTAGGTGGCCGGATACCTGGTGACATTAGATAAGACAAGGTCAAAGCAAGGACAGATTAGGAGTACATGGGTATCTCAGCCAATGGGCAGGGGTTCTCTTAAATCCCTTGGCCTACTGGGAGAATCTATATATTTAGGTGGGGTCAGGTGATCGGGGTTCTGTGCCACCTGGATGGCTGCCTGGTTGGATGTGTGTTGTACTGCCTGGGCTGCTAGGCCAGAGTTTGGGCCTATCCTGGGCACATCTTGCTGCTAGGCTATCTGAAGGCCTATCCAGAATCAAGAGAGGAGTGTAGGGTTGGGTTTGCAGCTTGCAGTCCAACCAGAAGTGACGGTTCTGCCGGACAGAGAAACTGTTGTGGTGGGAGGTAGAGGGGAAGCTGTCGCTCACTAAGGGACCATCCACCTTATTACCAGGGACCACAGTGAGTAGCTAAAGCAAGTACCGGAGCAGTATTCTCACCTACTGGGGACATTAAAGAATTGGGAAACTTCAGCAGGTGTCACGCCAGGGACCCAGCCAGCGGAGGTGACGCTTGCAGAGCAGCCTTGTGTGTCAAGCCAGAGACCGAGAAGGCCAGTGGGGTGAAGCTTGAGAAGTATCTGGAGTGCCAAGCTAGGGACCCAGGGACGCGGGGGTGACGCTTGAGGGAGATACTTAAGTGAAGATTGAAGAGCTCAAAGGATTCAGTGGCAGTGAATCAGCAAGTCTAGTGAGAGAGACTGGGTGCTCAGTGGGTTGAGAACCTACAATAAGTTACTGTATAAGAATAAAGGAGTTTGTTACAACTTGTGTTAGGAACTGTTGCCATAGGAGACAGCGCTCCTACGCATGCTGATGTGATATCTTGCTGGATGCCTTTCCCTGCTTGGCTGTTTACCTATAGAAGTCTCAGAGTCTGTCAATTAACATTGCAACTACCTAAAGGTGTCCTGGCCTAACCCTCTCTCCCAAAGTTCTGTTCAAGAGAAATAAAATCTCTTTACATTGAAGAAGTGTCTGGCGCCCATGAATCTATCTTGCACTACACCCACTATGCCTTATAACCCACGCTATACAGAAGGATGTAAACAGTTCTTTACTCTGGAGGTTCTCATTAGACTAAAGGAGGCTTGGGATCCTGCTACATTTATTTACTGTATCCCCCCCCCACCCCCCACACACACACCTTCCTCACCAAAAGAAAATGGCTGGATATACACTTTGAATAAGGAAAAACCCATAGCTTTTGCATCTGTGATGGAAACCATGTTTTAAGAATGGCCTGCCCTGCAGCTGCTTAAGCTACAGTAGAGTTTTGGAGGGCTTGTTGGTTTTTTATGCCCTCGTTGAACTGTTCATGCTAGATATAGTAGCACTGTCTACCTCCCGCCAACAGAAGGAACAGGCAAGCCAAAAGAGCCCCATAAACTTGTACACTGGCTGCATTGGACTGTGGGAACTGAAGTTCTGAATAGGAGTCATGCTGCGGAATCCTATGGAGCATTAAACTGCAGTACCCACAAGGAGACAGTGTGAGGGAGGAGGAAAGGCTGTATTTCTAAGGCCACAGACCAAGGAACTTCCTCTTTTCTCATGCAGAGACTAGAGTGAGCACACCAGCCTTTTTTTGGTGTGTGCCCCCCTGAGCCAGAGATCAGGGTCCTGTGTGCTGGGACTCAGAGAGAGAGCAGATTGGAGTGTGCAGAGGCTGAGGACTGAGCTGTTGGTGGTACTGTCACATATCTGTTTTGTGAGCCTGACGTGTAGAGGAGAGCCTCTCGTACCACACTGGCTTGTGGGCCACTGAGGTTGAGACAGCAGCCACAGAACCACAGTGACGTAGGAGTGTCTAGAATCAGTCAAGTATTCAGTGTGGCTGGATGTGCAGCAGACAGTTCGGTAATAATTAGGCAGACCAGAGCTGTAGCAGACTGGAATCGCAGCAGGCGCAGGAACTGAATGCGATTTGCTGAGCCGTGGCGGGATGGATAAGCAGGTGCAGGGTTAGACATGCCAGGTCGGTAACGTTCAGGCAGATCAGCAGAGCAGCAGGCAGAAGAGAATTTGAAAAAAAGTCAGGGTCAGGGTATCAAGCAGACAGCGTTAGTGAGAATAGGCCAAATCAAGATAAAGTAATGGGTACCATTGCAGTAGACCTGGGTCTTAGCATAGTTATTCCTAGAGTGAACTCTAGCAGCATAGTACACTGGTTTCACTGAAGTTATTACAGTACCATTTACCACTGGTGTTAATGTTATCTGTGCTATTGATTAATGCTGATTTTGCAGGCTATCAGTTATAGATGAATCTGCCTGTATAAGTCCTTATTATAAGCTACTACAACTTAGTAACTCTTTTGTCTAGATAAAATGTATTTGACTAGAATAGATGTATTTGACTTACTTTCTACCTGTTCCTATATGTATATATTGCTCCCTACTTAATTTGTTGCAATATAACATACTTCTTTTTTCCTAAACAGTCTGTGTGTTTGTTTACTGAACTGTAGTGTGTGCAGGGTATTTATATTTGTGCTAGTAATAGCAGTGCAATATGCTCTTTGCTTAACCTGGTGTGTCAGAGGGTCTGAGGTCGTTCACCGAGTTGAGGCAAAGAACAGAGAACCCAACCTAACAAGCAACTCCCTTGGGGGTAGTGCTACATCTATTTGCTATATCAGCTCATACAAAACACAAAAGGGAATAAACATTTTCCAAAACTTGTTCGGACAATGTTCTGATGATGTAGCACCTGAACATAGCTCATATCTCCAAGGGCCTAATTCAAAGGTGTATAACATGTGTTACCTAGCCTTGTAAGTAGTTGTGTTTAAAGTGGAACTCCGTCCAGGACCCCCCCACCCCACTACAAGCCTCCAACCTTTGAAGCATCCCCACCTTGGTATTAGTTATTTTAAAAAACAAACCAAAACCTTTTTTTTTTTCTTGCAGTCATCCAGGCAATCTGGTGACATCACAACTTTTCGCTCTCTTTCCCCTGTCAGTGGCGGGCATTCTTCTCGGACTGAGCAGTATTTGCATTATGATGTGTGAGCGCCACTCAGTCCTGGAGTGCTGCGAGCCAAGCCTGTGTGATGACATGCCCCCATGGAGGAGTTTAAATGACAGGTTGGGCTAACAGGAAATTAACAAAATGACAGGACTGTTGTTCTGATTGATAACTGTCTCTGCTCAACTAAGGAAGGAATTTTGGGCCTTTGCATTGTTATTTTAACACCAATTTGTAAAGTCACTTCACAAATATTTAAAAGGTATCTCACCTTAAAGTGTTTCTAAAGTAAACAGCTTTATATCTTATTGCCTATTCCCCCAACCCCCTCAAAACACACACCCCAAACACTCACTTATGTGAGTCCCATCAGCGATCCAGTGCTGTCCCGGCTGCAGCTTTTCTGCCTTCTCTTGCTGGTCTCACAGGAGACACAGATAGCAGCAGGAGCCATAGGCCCCTACTGCTGCCAGTCAAATCCTGTGAAGAGGAAGTGGTGGTGGTGGGGGGGGGCGAGGTCGAGCTGTCTGTGATGCACACAGCCCCTGGCTTAGAAGTACGCCAGCAAGGGTAGCATCATAGGACAGAAAATACAGCTTAAATTTTTTATTTTTTAGTAAAGTAAACATTAAATATTACTATGACACAGCAGGTGGAGCTCTAGGCTCCTTAAAGTGGAGTTACAGCCTGTACAAAAAAAAAAAATCAGCAGCTACAAATACTGTAGCTAATATAAGGACACTTACCTATCCAGGGATCCCATGATTTCGGCACTCCAAGCCAAATTGTCCATCTGCTTTAGGTGCAGACGCCGGCACTGCAAGTAAGGGAAACTGCAGTGAAGCCTTCAGGCTTCACAGCCAATTTCCTACTGCACATGCACAAGTCGCATTCTGAGTGGTCCCGTCATCTTATGGGAAACACACAGGTCCCAGAAGGCAGCGGGGGGAAGAGGGGCCCAAAGCAATCATGGAAATTACATACCTCGCCACGGCGAGATCAGAAGGGCAGCTTAAATACATTAGAAAAAGTACAAGACTATTATTGTTTAGGACCTATTTGCAGTACAGCCTGGAACTCTGCTTTAAAGTGTTTTCTTCACTGAAAATGTATTGAAAAAAGCTTGTTAAGAATGATATATACACATAGAATGGGATCAGTGGCAATGTCTCATTCCTTATCAGAGGGCTCAGAACAAAGACTCAATGAAAGACAGCTATATCTGTAAGGGAGCTACATCTGCAGATCTTAAAAAACACATAAACTGTCAGTTAAAAAAAAAAAGCATGTACAAAGAAAAAGAAATTGACCCCAAAACCATTAGTTTTATTTTAACATAGTTTGACCCTGGAGATAAATGTGATCTGAAGTGGATCTCAGTTGGGGAGAGTAGAAAAATAATTCATTTGAGTTGGTAATAAAATAAGCATTAGACATCTTAGCAATCTTTATGTTTAATAATTGAACATTTTATGAGAAAACAGAGAGTAGCGTTAAAAAAAACAACTTAGTGAACTGAATCTATTTTGTTTTTCCCCTGTTAAAAAACAATGAACCTCTTCCATATCCCGCTTCAGCTTAATTGATGACTTTTCCCAGTAAATGTATTTGCATAAAGTGATTACCTGGCTGTGATATCTATAATTATGTTGTCTGTGTTTTTATTTTACATTATGTGCTCTGTAACATCCTAATTTTTATCTGCTTCACGATGATGTCTCTATAGGACCATATTACATAGACAAATTTAATCTTTAAATGATTTAAAGCAGTGTTCTGCCTCCAAAAAAATAAAAATAAAAGTCAGCAGCTACACATACTGCAATTACTGGCTTTTAACAATAGGATACTTACCTGTCCTGGAGTCCCGCAATGTCAGCACTGAAGCTGATGTTTCCATTAGCTGTCGGGTGCTGCTGCCACCATTACAGGTAAGGGTACTCGGCAGTGTAGCCTTACGGCTTCACACTGGGAACCCTACTGTGCATGCGCGAGGCCCCGCTCCTCTCTCCTACTGGCCCGGCGACAGGGAGAGGAGGAGGGAGCCCCGCGGTGATGTCATGGTCCGCAGCCCAGACTCGCGGAAGTGGGAACAGGATACCTGTCAAAGACAGGTATCCTGTCCTGTCCCCCCTCCCCCCCAGCAAGGTGCCAATTGTGGCACCAGAGGGGGGAGGAATCAGATGAGCGGAAGTTCCACTTTTGGGTGGAACTCCACTTTTGGGTGGAACTCCGCTTTAAGACCTTGTTGATATTTACATTTACAACAGGACTGAAATCACTGTGATGCATAGGAACATCAAAGAGTGAAATTGTTCAGTAGCGTTGCAATAAAATTGCTTGTGTAGTTGAGTCTAAAACCAAACAACTGTGAGGTCAGGGATAATTTCCCCAGCACAAACCATTTCTCATCTTCTTTCTGCATACTTGTGGTCATAATGCGTATTGCGTCCTAATATTTATCTGTATGTAGCACCCTCTAATGTGCTAGAAGTATAGTGCTATGTTTATAGGTAAATTCCCAGGCTTGGCTACTATCTGGGTTGGGAGTAACTCAAGGCTGGGTGACTCACAAGCAGCCTTACCAAGACCTCCCACTTCTTTCCAGAATCTTCTAGTGTTTTCTGGAAAAGAAGGAGGATAGGTGAGGTGGAGCTGTCTGGGGTGTTCTGGGGAGCCCTGACCAATCCCCAACTTGGATTGGCAGGGGGCAGGCCTCCTCAAATACCCAGGTTCAGCCCAGCCCAGGAGGAGTTGGTGATCAGGTAGATAGAGAGAGAATGTTAGGCTATCAGGGCCTTTGAGGGAGCTCTCCAGTCTGGGGGGGGGGGCTGGTGACCTTGGGCCTGGGTTCAGGTGTGGACGGGACCCTCTTACAACCCACAGAGGTGTCCTGACCAGGGGGCACAGGAGGAGCAAGAGAGGACACCAGGAGAACACTGCCAGGCAAGTCTCCAGGAGTTCCACAGAGGCAGCCAAGAGGGCTGGTGAGTGACACACAGTCGGAAGGACTGGAGAGGCACGCCTGAGAGGATTGGGATGAGCAGTCTGGGATGGGTGCAGAGCCAGTCAGGAGGATTGCGGTGGCACAGGCAGTGGAGAGGGGCAGCTGCAGCCAGGAGGGCTGGCAGCGCCGGAAGAGGTGGTGCTGGGAGCAGTAGCCACATGGACAGTTAGCAATGGGACTACCTAAAATTTTGCTACACTAAAGGGGCCCACGGTCCCTGCCTGCAAAGGGCATCTGCTTTAGGCCTGGCTGAGCTAGTGTCAGGCCTACAAATCAGTGCTAGCTGGTCCGGAAAGTGCAGGCAAGTGATGTGCTGGAGGTGTTGAGGAGGGATAGTATGCAAGCAAGAGATGTGCTGGAGGTGTTGAGGAGAGATAAGCTGCAAGCAAGTGATGGAGGAAGAGAGGAGATTGCATATACAGTGAGTGTATATAGTTCAGTCCCAACATTGACTTTCGATCATCTGGTCATCTCAGGATTTCCCTATCCCTATCCAAGTTAATTCCCCTCAATAAAAATATAAAAACAAGTGCAAGAACTGTTTTATGTCTTTGGATGTTTGAAATTGTGTTCCTGGCTGGGCAGGGTGACAGATGGACCACAACACTCAGTAGCCCTTATGAGGGTACCGCTACATGTATAACTAATTGGCTACAGTTTATTGTGCCCAGTTAAATAACTGAATATAATATTATTACTACATTCCACACTGCGTAAAAAACAATTTACATCAGTTTCTGTCCAAGACCTAATAGCCACCACACTCAGAGATGCATGCTAGACTGCTATTCTGTAAGGCCTCATGTACACTGCTGTTGGTAAACGGACGTTTAGGAGCAGTTGGGCATTTTTTTCAGCTGCCCCTGAACTCTCCTCTGTTATCTTATCAGTACATGTACACAGGGTTGTTTATAGTCGTTTCTAGGTAGTTGAGTTTAGAAGCATTTTTTGGAACACAAAAATATGCATTCAGGACGGCTGTTCAAAGGCATTTTAAATGCCAAATGCTTGCAACTGCTTGGAAACTCATGTAAAAGCAGGCACGTTTTTTGTTTACAAGCGTTCCTAAAGAGGAACATGTAAGATATGGGAGAAACACAATTTTCACCACATGCTGTTGCCTGCAAGAGGGGGGGGGAGGGGTGACAGACAGAGAGACAGGCAGAGAGACAGAGAGAGACAGAGGCAGAGAGAGAGACACACACACAGGCAGAGAGAGAGAGAGAGACACACACACACAGGCAGAGAGAAAAAGACAGAGAGAGAGAGAGGGGGGCACAGAGACAGGCACAGGGAGAGAGACAGGCAGGGAGAGCGAGACAGGCACAGAGACGGGCAGAGAGGGAGACAGAGAGACGGGCAGAGAGACAGAGAGAGACAGAGGCAGAGAGAGAGACACACACACAGGTAGAGAGAGAGACACACACACACACAGGCAGAGAGAAAAAGACAGAGAGAGAGAGGGGGGCACAGGGAGAGAGAGACAGGCAGGGAGAGCGAGACAGGCACAGAGATGGGCAGAGAGGGAGACACAGACAGGCAGAGAGAGAGACAGGCAGAGAGAGAGAGACAGAGAGAGACAGAGAGAGGCAGAGAGAGAGAAAGGCAGAGAGAGAGAGAGACAGGCAGAGAGAGAGAGACACACACACACAGGCAGAGAGAGAGAGAGAAGAGAGAGAGAGGCAGAGAGAGTGACAGACAGAGAGAGAGAGGCAGAGAGAGAGAAAGGCAGAGAGAGACACACACAGGTAGAGAGAGAGAGACAGGTAGATAGAGAGAGAGACGGGCAGAGAGAAAGAGAGAGAGAGAGACAGGCAGAGAGAGAGACAAGCAGAGAGAGAGAGAGAGGAAGAGAGAGAGAGGCAGGCAGAGAGAGAGAGGCAGGCAAGGAGAGAGAGAGAGACAGGCAGAGAGAGATAGGGACAGAGAGAGAGAGAGAGGGGGGGCAGAGAGAGAGAGGGGCAGAGAGAGAGAGAGAGAGAGGCAGACAGAGAGAGACAGGCAGAGAGAGAGAGAGAGAAGAGAGAGAGAGAGGCAGAGGGAGAGACAGATGGGGAAGAGATGGGGAAGAGATTGGGTGCAGTTCTGCTGGGGGGGGGGCGATCCCTGTTTCCAGAAGGAGGAGAACTGCCATTGGCCACTGCTAAAGCCAATCACAGTCCTGCTAGCCCCGTCCACCATCTGGAGGAAGATGACTCGCTTGGTTGCCACTACCAATCTCAGAAAGAAGGGATTTCACAGTGGTTGAGTAAACCACAACCAGGTGACAGTTTGTGGAATTACTGTTGAGCTTCTGGGAATTTATTCCTGAACCTTTGCGTCACTTACTACTGAACCCCTTCACTCTGTGTCCCTTTAAGCCACAGCCAGTATTCAGCGCAATGAAAATCACACCCAACTTTTCCTGTGGCGCAGAGTGCCGCCCTTTTTCTCAGCTGCGGGGGGGCCAACTTATGATCCTGCACACAGGCCCACTGCTTTCAGAAAATGCCCCTGACCTGAGCTCATCTTTGCGCATCCATTCCAGATGCTTGTATGTGACATCACATACATCATATACATCACATACAAGCATGTGGGCTGGATGTGAGAGTTGGATTAGCAGGATGAGTGTGCCAGGACAGGTAGATGTGTCTCATCTCTGCTTCCTTTCACCACTCTGCATGTCACACAAATCATAGATGAGAAGAGGGTACAGCAATGGGGCAGATGTGCAGAGAGGTACAGTGGTGGAAGAGATGAGCAGGAGGGTACAGCAATGTGGCAGATGTGCAGGGTGGCACAGTGGTGGAAGAGATGAGCAGGGGGGTTCAGTGTTGGGTCAGATGAATGGGGGGTTCAGCGTTGGGCCAGATGAGCAGGGGGGTTCAGTGTTGGGCCAGATGAGCAAGGGGGTTCAGTGTTGAGCCATTTGAGCAGGGGGGTTCAGTGTTGGGCCAGATGAGCAGGGGGGTTCAGTGTTGGGTCAGATGAGCAGGTGGTTCAGTGTTGGGGCAGAGGAGAAAGGAGATACATTGGTGGGACAGATGAGCAGGGGGTTACAGTGGTGGGGCAGATGTGCAGGGGGGTACAGAGGCGGGGCAGATGTGGGACAGGAGTGCAGGGGGGTATAGAGGTGGGGCAGATGAGAAAGGGGGTACATTGGTGGGGCAGATGAGCAGGGTGGTACAGTGGTGAGGCAGGTAAGCAGGAGCATACATTGGTGGGGCAGATGAGCAGGGTGGTACAGTGGTGGGGCAGATGTACAGGGGGATACCGTGGTGGGGCAGATGTGCAGGGTGTTACAGTGGTGAGGCAGATGAGAAAGGGGGTACATTGGTGGGGCAGATGATCAGGGTGGTACAGTGGTGGGGAAGATGAGAAAGGGGGCACAGTGGTGGGGCAGATGAGCAGGGTGGTACAGTGGTGGGGCAGATGAGCAGGGTGGTACAGTGTTGGGGCAGATGAGCAGGGTGGTACAGTGGTGCGGCAGATGAGCAGGGTGGTACAGTGGTGGGGCAGATGAGAAAGGGGGTACAGTGGTGGGGCAGATGAGCAGGGTGGTACAGTGGTGGGGCAGATGAGCAGGGGGTTACAGTGGTGGGGCAAATGTGCAGGGGGTTACAGTGGTGGGGCAGATATGCAGGAAGTTAAAGTGGTGGGGCAAATGTGCAGGGGGTTACAGTGGTGGGGCAGATGTGCAGGGGGGACAGTGATCTGAGGCGTGGAGTTGCAGGAATTGGGATTGATCTGAGGCGTGAGAGTGCAGGATGTTAATTTCTCACTACTAAAGTAGTTTACAGAATTTATTTTATAAAAAATCCTTTTCGTCATTTTTTTTGTTAGAAAATCGGCACGCTCAATTTCTTTGAAAACATTTTTCGGCACACTGTTCTCAAAAGGTTGCCTACCCCTGGTATAAAGTATGTGTCTGAGAGTCAATAAAGGGTCATTCCTTTGGAGACTACCTCACATCTTGTCTGTGTACGATGTTTAGGGTAAAAAGGGCTGGCATTTGCTGTCAATCTGCTCGGAACAGTTTGGAGGGCAGGAGGCGCTGGCTGGCGGACAGAAGCAAATAAGCAAGGTGCTCAAGAGGGTTCCATCACATATAGATTTTACAAAACCAAGTAATACATGAGATATGGATATGAACGGGGAACAGTGAGTTTGCAGAGTGGCCCTGTTGAAGATGCATTCAACAAACCCGCTCTGAGAACTTAAAGGCTCCCAAGAACTGGCCACCGTATGAATAAACAGGATAGCCCTTCCCCATTTTTACTTATTTTTAGAGTAACTAAGAGATAAGGAGTGTAAAGAAAAGTCGAGAGAAAAAAGCAAAGCAGTGGTGAAGAGAGTTAAAGGGGTTGTAAAGGTAAAAATTTTTTCACCTTAATGCATTCTATGCATTAAGGTGAAAAAACTTTTGACAGTACCGCCGCCCCCAGCCCCCCCGTTTTACTTACCTGACGCCTCGAATCTTCGCTGCTCGTCCTCGTCATCTTCATTGCAGCTCAGCCTGGTCGCTGATTGGCTGCAGTGGATGGATTGAAAGCAGCGCAGCCATTGGCTCGCGCTGCTGTCAATCACATCCGATGACGCGGCGCGCCGGGGGGCGGGGCCGAGTGATACAGCGAGCGGCTATAGCCGCCGGCTGTATCACGGGAGCGCGCCCGCAAGCACTCACCACCATGCGAGGGAGCTCGCATTAAGGTGGTAAATGCTTGCGGGGAGGAGCTGAAACAGCCGCCGAGGGACCCCAGAAGACCAGGTTCGGGGCCACTCTGTGCAGAACGAGCTGCACAGTGAAGGTAAGTATAACATGTTTGTTATTTAAAAAAAAAAAAATACCTTTACAACCCCTTTAAGAAGGCTTAAAAGGAGGGGGGGGGAGTGACCTAACGGTATATTGTAGTTGACTCCCAATCAACCAACTAAGGTTCAAAAAGAGACTTCCCCTCTTCAGAGTAGACAAACATGTTCCACAAACAAAATACTTTCAATAGTATATTTAACAGAACAAAAGGGAGAAATTCATTGTTGGGGTTTACCTGCAAGTACCATGCAGATAGGTTTCCCGGTGAGATCTGAATTAGGATCACAGTGTTGTCAAGCCAGTATATCCCCCACAACCAGACCATTTAAACAGTACAGTATAATGAAGAATAATTCCTTTATAGAACAAAAAGAATGGCTCAGACAAATGTTATTGCTTCATACCAAATGAAAAAAAAAAAAAAAAAACTACTTCCCTTTTCATTGCATTTACAATCCTTCCTCATTGATGAGTTGATTAGAGCTTTACGAGAAAGCCTGTTATGAGCTTTCCACATATCATTTTATAGCTCTGATAGCAGCTGCCAGGTGACCTCAGTCTGGGAGCATTTAGTTAAGTGGGGATTGTGGTCACCCTTAATGTGACTAATCTTTAAACCCAGAACAAAAATAACCCACACCAGTGTATTCATAGAGCCCATCATGTCAAAATGGGTCTGATTTGTTTTTAAACTAAGTCTAGGTTTTAAGTGCAGGTCAGAGACGGTTGTTTCTTGCCCCATGTCTGGCAAATAAATGAGTAATAAACAACTAATGAGTAATAAATGAGTAATAAACAACAACTAGCAATAGAAATTTACTAGCGGGTGTAATATAATACTGATATAAAAATGACAGCTCTGTGTGACAGGACTCAATTTTATGCTAGAGTTAAAGATTTCTTATTGTCTCTATCTACTGATGATACTCTGAATCTCCAGTTTGAAAAAATGCTGGTTGATCCCTTGCTTATCATTTGAAAAAAAAAGTAGATTTAACATTAATATTAACATTAACATGAATGAATGGGGTACATTAGCATTGTTAGTTTATTACTATTTTAAGCTAAAATTACCGTATTTATCGGCGTATAACATGCACAGGCGTATAACACGCACATTCATTTTAAGAGGGAAGTTTCAGGAAAAAAACTTAAATCTTTAAATAAGGTTCAATGCCCATCTGCAGCCTCACAAGTGCCATCAATGCAGCCTCATCAGTCCACATCAATGCAGCCTCACCATTGCCATCAGTGCAGCCTGATCGATGCCCATCTGCAGCCTAGAGGGAACAGGGAGGGGGGCGGGACGAGCGCCGACAGATTACATACAGTGAGAATCTCCTATGATAGACAGAACAGTGGTCCAATGGCGGCCCAGGAGACAGGAGTTCCTATTACAGAGGCCGCCAAGTAAACAGAAGATTCTCACTGTATGTAATCTGACGGTGCTCGTCCTGCCCCCCCTCCCTGTCCCCTCCGAGGCAGCTAAAACTGAAGTATTGGCGTATAACACGCACGCACTATTTGCACCCAATTTTCATGGTGAAAAAGTGAGTGTTATACGCCAATAAATACAGTACATATTATTATTGCCATTAATACAAAATTTGAGCCGCCATATGTGACCCAAGGCCAAGGCAAAGATCAGTTGATCTTTGACTACTATGGAAAGGGTCAGACTTACTATTATGCCCCGTACACACGATCGGACATTCCGACAACAAAATCCATGGATTTTTTCCAACGGATGTTGGCTCAAACTTGTCTTGCATACACACGGTCACACAAATCTTGACGGAAATTCCGAACATCAAGAATGCAGTGACGTACAATACGTACGACGAGCCGAGAAAAATGAAGTTCAATAGCCAGTGTGGCTCTTCTGCTTGATTCCGAGCATGCATGGAACTTTGTGCGTCTCAATTGTGTACACACAATCAGAATTTACGACAACGGATTTTGTTGTCGGAAAATTTGAGATCTAGCTCTCAAATTTTGTGTGACGGAAATTCTGATGGAAAATGTCCGATGGAGCCTACACACGGTCGGAATTTCTGATAACAAGCTCCCATCGAACATTTTTCGTTGGAAAATCCGACCGTGTGTACGTATGTGTGTGGCACATTTTGGTAACAGAAGCGAAGAGACAGCTGTATATAGATGTTGTCCACCCATTTTCCTGTCATCAGTATAAATACAGTCTTCAGAAATAAGGTTATAAACACACAATCACAATACTCTAAACCAGCGTAGGAGCAGTTTAAAAAAAGTGTGTAAAAGTTTTAACCCTCAAAGAGGGGAGATAAACTGAGTAGTAAGGCTACATTCACACTGGGGCGTTTGGGGACGTCGGACGTAAAGCGCTGATATTTTTAGCGGAACTTTTCTGTGGTTTTTGTGGCACTTTTTAGCTGCTAGCGGGGCTCTTTAAACCCCAGCTAACAGCCGAAAAAGGGTTAAATGCGCCCAGAAATCGCTGCTGCATCTGCGTTTTGCAGGCCCTTCGGCGGCGCTGTTCATTGATTTCAATGGACAGAGCCAAATTTTGGTGTAGATTTTGATTGTCAGCAGTAGGGATGAGCCGAGCACCAGAACATGCGAACAGGCAAAAAATGTGTGTGAACAAGCGAACACTGTTAAAGTCTATGGTACACGACCATGAAAAATCAAACGTGCTCATTTTAAAGGCTTATATGTAAGTTATTGCCATAAAAAGTGTATGGGGACCTGGGTCCTGCCCCAGAGGACATGTATCAATTCAAAAAAAAGTTTTTAAAACAACATTTTTTTCAGGAGCAGTGATTTTAAGAATGCTTAAAGTGAAACAATAAAAACAAAATATTCCTTTAAATATCGTGCCTGGGGGCCCCCTTAGCCTGCCTGTAAAGTAATGCATCTTTCCAATGTGTTTTACAGTCCTGCAGCAAAATGACATTTTTAGAGGAAAAAATGTCATTTAAAATTGCTTGCGGCTGTAATGTATTGTCGGCTCCCGACATGAGCATGCAACCTGGCAGGCCAAGATAGGGGGGACGAGCGAGAACCCCCACTCCTGGACCATAGCAGGCCACATGCCCTCAACATGGCAAGGGTGCTTTGTGGTCACCCCAAAGCGCCTTGTCCCCATGTTGATGGGGACAAGGGCCTCATCCCCACAACCCTTGCCCGGTGGTTGTGGGGGTCTGTGGGCAGGGGAATTATCGGAATCTGGTAGCCCCCTTTACCAAGGGGGCCCCCAGATCCCAGCCCCACTCCTATGTGAATGGGTATGGGGTACATTGTACCCCTACTCATTGACCAAAAAAGTGTCAAAAAAGTAAAAACGACAGGAAACAGTTTTGGACAATTCCTTTATTTAAAAAAAAAAAAGTGTCCCGCGATGTCCATCCATCTTCAATCGCGGCACCTGGACCCGAAAAAATAGAAAAAAAAAAAGAAACTCAGCCTTGATGGGAGGCGTCCCGCCAACTGCTGTCTCTTGGCTGTGACAGCTGTCATATAGGCAAGGTCATATGACATAAGCAGGTTGCCTTTGGCCAATCATGGCTCAGAGGGACTAAGTCCATGCCCCACTCTATATAAGGCTGCTTACTTAGTGGCCGTGTATAGTGTGTGGACGGAGATAGATTGAGCTAGATTAGTCAGGCAGATTAGTTAGTGGCATGCAGGCAGTGTATTTAATATATATATACAGTCTAATATATATATACATATATATATTCTGCATTTAGTGTAGACTAGATATTCAGCATAGACTCTATATTCAGTCAGTGCAGGCAGTGTAGTAGTATATATAACACAGTGTATTGAAGTCGTTAAGGGGAGCTCCGCGCCAACATTTCAAAATAAAATGGAGTGGGGGTCCTCCCCAAAATCCATACCAGGCCCTTCAGGTCCTGCATGGCTTTTAAGGGGCACCATGCACCAAAATTTAAAAAAAAATGGAGTGGGATCCTTCCAAAAATCCATACCAGACCCTTATCCGAGCATGCAACCTGGCAGGCCAGGATAGGGGGGGACGAGCGAGCACCCCCCCTCCCGAACCATACCATACCAAACATGCCCTTAACATGGGGAGGGTGCTTTCGGGCCCCCTCCCCCCGCACTGTGATTGGCCAAAGCATGCAGGTTAGGTGCATGCTTTGGCTAATCATCAGACGTCAATGCATTGCAATCTCGCAGTGCATTACGGGGCATTCCACAGCACTCAAATTTGCTGCGAACGCCCCATATGTTCGGTTAGCGGTTCATTTGTGAGCAAACGAACACCCGATGTTCAAACCATACTTACGTTCGTCTCGAACCGCGGGTTCATCCCTAGTCAGCAGGTCCTAGAAGGAGCTGCCATTTTATTATTAGACCGAAGCAGCCAGCCACATGCAGCCTTGGTATTTTCACGTTGGTGTTTCTTTGCATTTTAAGTTTGTTTTTCATTATAAATTAGAACACTTTTTTCTTTTTCAAGTGTAGCTCCCTGTGTCCATTCAGACATGGAGCTGCGGCCTGGCCCCATCCCCTCTCTCTCTTCATTGGCTCACTGACTTTGATTGACAGCAGGGAACAATGACACTTCGCTGCTGTCTCAGCCAATGAGGAGGGAGAGTCCCGGACAGCTGAGTCTCTACTGCAATATTGCTGGCTCAAGATGGGCTCAGGTAAGTATTAGGGAGCTTGAGGTGGGCTTACTGACCTACCTTAAAAGGAAACCTGGGTGGAGATGAATCTAAACATGTAGGGAACTCTATCCAATTCAAGGTTATAGGGACACTGTCACATTGTCCATGTAACTGCAACTTGTTCAATTAAGCTTTGACAAAAAAACTCCAAAAAAACAAAACGGGGGTTCCAAGGTTGTCATAATGGAACAAAAAGGAAAGACTAACATTAAATACAGGTTTCCTTTGAGTAGACTGCTATGTAGTCCCTATACAAAAAGAGAGTATTGCTGCCATCTTGTGGTGCATTGCAGCATCCCTGTGTCATGATTCAAAATTACCAAGGAACCTTTATCTATTATGTGGCAGAACTAGGAGACAAAGCAAATATGCACATAATTACAAAAATGTTAGCCCAATGCCTTTTGCTTGCTTTAAACGTAAGTTATGTACATTCAATGAGTAAACAAAATCCAAAAACATTAAGTGCCGGTTCACACTTGTGCATGTTTATAATGAATGCGTTGCGTTAAACAAAAACTAAATTCGCATGTCATCTAAAAAGTCATTGTTTTCAATTACGGTCATTTACATATATGCGTTGCGATTCCTCTCCGAATGCGATGCGATAAAAAAATGGCTCTTGTGCGAGTTTACAGTGTTGCGTTACGAATTTAGTCTCCATAGACATTAATGTAAATCGCTCTGGAAGCGCATTGTTGGTTCAGATATGTGAGAATTCTTCACCTCCAGCTTCTCCTTCAGTTCAACTCAGTTCTGCCCCCTCACTTCCTGTTTTCTGTCTCATGTCCATCAGTAAGCAGTCAAGATGGCCCCCAGGCGTCGGAACACCATTGATAATGAGGAGCTCATCAGACTTGTCCGTGACAGGCCTTATATATGGGACAGCCGGATTGAAGAATACAAAAACAATGCCCGGAAGAGCAGAGGCTGGGAGGAAATTAGTAAAAGTCTGTATGCAGACTGGGATGACTTCACACCTCAGTTTCGCAAACATAAACATAAGTATATTTCTATTAATTCATCCCACTGACCACCAATGTAAGGGCATGCACCCCACTGACCACCAATCTCACTGACCACCAATCCCACTGACCACCAATGCCACTGACCACCAACCCCACTGAGCACCAATCCCACTGACCACCAATGCCACTGACCACCAATCCCACTGACCACCAATGCCACTGACCACCAATCCCACTGACCACCAATCCCACTGACCACCAAAGCCACTGACCACCAACCCCACTGACCACCAATCCCACTGACCATCAATCCCACTGACCACCAACGTCACTGACCACCAACGCCACTGACCACCAACCCCACTGACCACCAATCCCACTGACCACCAATGCCACTGACCACCAACCCCACTGACCACCAATGCCACTGACCTCCAATGCCACTGACCACCAATCTTACTGACCACCAATGTCACTGACCACCAATGTTGTGGAATAATATTGCATGCTCTATATGTTGACACAGAAAGTGCAAAAAAATAGATGGACACACTGTCGAACAATAAAACTTTATTACATTTCTAGAAAAAAGTACAGATAGTAGACGATGCAGCATTGACAGGGAAAAAGTTATTGGTCTTTATTGAATGGCATCAAGCTGCCATGATACCTGACCGGCAGGACTCATAAAGAAGTCAGTAAATTTCTCACGAATGCTGGCCCCTCTGTAATTGCCCGTTGTATGTGTCCAATCTGCGCCTTCCATCTTATCCATTAAAGAGTCCTCGAAAAGGTATCCATCTCTTTCGTGGACAAAATTGTGGAGTGCACAGGCAGCTTTTACGGCAATTATGGCGTTTTCCATGCTTAAAGTTATTGGCGTGTGAAGAAAACACCATTTGTTTGCCAGGATTCCAAAAGTACACTCCACAACTCTTCGTGCTCTTGTTAGCCGATAGTTAAAGAACCTTTTCTCCACAGACAGTGACCGGTTAGTATATGGCCTGAGCATTTTTTCTGAAAGAGCGAAAGCCTCATCACCGACAAATATTAAAGGGAGAGAGGGTTCTGATGTTCCAGGGAGTGGTCATTCGTTTGGGAGGTCTAGTGCATTCTCCCGAATCATTCTTCCAAAACTTGAGTGGGAAAAAATGCTGGAGTCAGAACTGCTCCCATAGGAACCAATGTCGATGTAGGTGAATGAGTAGTTTGAATCAGCCACTGCCAGAAGAACGACTGGCCTCACAATTCTGATGTGCTTGCCGTCTATGGCACCAACACAGTTAGGGGAGTTGCAGCGCTCCCAAAACAACTCAGCTTTGGTGTTCCATTCCTCTTTGTTTGGTTTTCTCATGACCACATCTTTTAGGACCTCCCAGATGGCGATACAGGTGTCACGCACAATGGTGCTCACCGTAGATTTTCCCAATTTGAACTCGTAGTGTAAGCTGGCAAATGAATTTACAGTTGCTAGGTACCTGAAAAAAAAATAAAATAAATTAGTTATGTTTTTTTTTTATTACAGAAGGACTCATACGCACTAGGTGGAGGAGCCTCAAGGACACACTTCGGAGACACCAGAGACTGCAGCGTGAATCAAGGAGTGGGTCTGGTGCCCCCCCAAAGCGTCCCTATGCCTTCGCCAGATACATGGATTTTTTGAAGCCAGTACTGGAATTGAGGAAGTAAGTTATGATACATGAATCGGTCACTCTACCATCTCTATCTAATTAACCAGTCCTAACCCTAACCTTTACTTCTCCCCCTATCAGCTATACTTTTTATTTCATAACAGAGTTCCAATTTAAATCTTTTGTATTGCAGCACGGAAGCAAGTTGGGAGGAGGAGGAGGAGGAGGGGGAGGAGGCGCATGCTCCTAGTGTTGACAATGATGAAGGAGTATCATTTGCTTGCAAAAATCAGGAGGATTCATCTATGGAGCTCCAGGGTGAGCTGATCGAGGTACATGAGTCCTCTGCTCAGGAGCGGGATAATGAGGATACGGATGTTTCGACACCTTCCAGCAGAAGGCAAAGACAAACATCTGCTTCCCGCAGGAAGAAAAGCAGCAGGGCAGCAGAACAGGTTGAAGACCAAGACCAGACCAATAAATTACTAAACATAGTGTTAGGTATCACTGAACAAATCAATGCCCAGCGATGCCCTCACACTATGTTTGCCATTAGTCTGGTGCCTCTTCTTAAAGAGGTCTTGCCAGACCATTACTTTAATATGAGGATTGCAGTGCAACATTGCATCCATTCATTCACTGTGCCACGCCATGTTTCTGTGCCAATGCACAGGAGTAGTAGTCCTAGTACTCAAATATTTACTCCCATTTCTTCTGCCTCAAACACTGCACCAAACCCTTATCCCTCTAGTTATGCAGAACCCTCTAGCATTTATGAGATCCCCAGATCACGAATCCCATATCCTATTCCTTCACCTGTTGCCTCAGTAATTTCACCCCCAAGTAGAACCACGGATATCGGCAGACAAATGGATATGAGACCACTTGGCTCAACATCTTACCATGTCCTGACACAAAACAGACCAGCACAGCTCTATGAGCAAATACCGTCCGTGGCAAATCAATTTCCACCTGTAACAAGACCAATGGAACAGCAGAAACCGACAATTCCAAGTCATTATCCATATCACAATCGATCGCTTGAAGTAGCCTCAAACATGCCTACACCCTATCGACAATATGGGCCCCTAAGTGTACCACCAGATAACGAAATATCCCCACCTGTGTTATTGAGGAAATATCCCTCAACACAAGGTGAAGCCTTGCAGCTAACACCACCAAGCTCTTTAACAGCAACACTACAACGGCACACCAAGCCTGATGAACATAGTTCACCAAGTTTTTTGAATTTGTAGATGACTACCTGCTAATGCCGCTACCAACTTCATGTTTAAAATTGATACTTTTTTTGTTAGTGTTATGTTTTTGTTAAATTATTTTTTGTAATTTTGAAAAGTGTATTCCAAAATGCTATCATATTTTGAATGGCTCAGGGAAATAGAGATGTAGAGAAAAAAGATTAGGGGGAAAGTGGAGATGAAGATGCGAGGGAGGGAGGGAGGGAGGGAAGGAGGATGAGAGAGTGGGAGATGACAGGGAGGATGAGTTGGAGAGATAGAGCTTGAGTTACTAAAGTTTTGTAACTTAATATTAAAGTTCAGTTATGTTCAAGCAAGACAGTCAGAGGAAGCAAGACAGTCAGAGGAAGCAAGACAGTCAGAGGAAGCAAGACAGTCAGGGGAAGAAAGAGAGTCAGGGGAAGAAAGAGAGTCAGGGGAAGTTAGAGAGTCAGAGTTAGTTAAAGAGTCAGAGTGAGTTAGAGAGTCAGGGGAAGGGAGGATGAGAGAGTAGGAGATGACAGGGAGGATGAGTTGGAGAGATAGAGTTTGAGTTACTAAAGTTTTGTAACTTAATTTAAGTTCAGTTACGTTCAAGCTAGACAGTCAGAGGAAGCAAGACAGTCAGAGGAATTAAGAGAGTCAGAGTAAGTTAGAGAGTCAGGGGAAGTTAGAGAGTCAGAGGAGGTCAGAGGAGGTCAGAGAGTCAGAGGGAGTTAGAGAGTCAGGGGAAGTAAGAGAGTTAGAGTGAGTTAGAGAGTCAGAGTGAGTTAGAGAGTCAGAGGGAGTTAGAGAGTCAGAGGGAGTTAGAGAGTCAGGGGAAGTTAGAGAGCTAGAGAGTCAGAAGAGGTCAGAGAACCAGAGGGAGCTGGATTGTTTCCAAAATATTTCATGCCAAGTATGTAATCAAAAAAAAAAAATACGTATTATGTTTTTGAAAATAAAAAATAAATACTTTTTTGGAACACAATTTTGTTGTCATATCTGTCTGCATTCTTTGCATTCCTTACTATAGCTTACTATGGTGCATAGCATAAAATTTTACAAAGTATATCTATAAAATTTACCTTAATGTAACAAGCAACCTTTCTGCTGGCTCCACACTATTCCGTAAGGTGGTGTTCTGATACTCCAAATGTGTACCAAGCAGCTGAAGCAATTCATCTAAACTAAGGAATAAAACCACAAATTCAATGTAAGTGACAGGCTAAAGCCCATACACAAAATCAAATAGAATGGTAATAGGAAAGAGTTCTAGTAAAAGGAGAAAAGAGATTCAAAGTAGGATTGGTGGTCAGTGGGATTGGTGGTCAGTGGCATTGGTGGTCAGTGAGATTGGTGGTCAGTGGGATGCATGCCCTTACATTGGTGGTCAGTGGCATTGGTGGTCAGTGGGATTGGTGGTCAGTGCCATTGGTGGTCAGTAAGATTGATGGTCAGTAAGATTGGTGGTCAGTGGCATTGGTGGTCAGTGGGATTGGTGGTCAGTGGCATTGGTGGTCAGTAGCATTGGTGGTCAGTGGCGTTGGTGGTCAGTAAGATTGGTGGTCACTAGCATTGGTGGTCAGTGGGATTGGTGGTCAGTGGCGTTGGTAGTCAGTGGCATTGGTGGTCAGTAAGATTGGTGGTCAGTGGCATTGGTGGTCAGTGGGATGCATGCCCTTACATTGGTGGTCAGTGGGATTGGTGGTCAGTAGGATGCATGTCAGTGATAGATAGTAAGAAGGAGGGAGGAGGAGAAGGAAGAGGGGTACAGGTACTAACCTATTTACTGACATCCGGGAATAGTTGAAGAACTTCTCCTCATGCTGCCTGAGATCATTGTAGAGGATCTTGAACTGGCCTCTCTCTTCCCTATTTTGAATAATTGGATAGACCCAATATCTTCTTGTACTCATCAGTCTCTTCCTCCTCCTCCTCTTCCTCCTGGCTTTGTCCATCAGGACTGCAGCAGTAGCAGTAACAACTGCTGCCATGATCAACGGCACTTGATGAAACATAATGACCAAAAATCAAAATCCTCACTGACTACTCACAAACAAACCACACTCCTCAACGACAATACTCCCCCACAAAGGAAAACAAGGAAGAGCACAGGAAGTTAACACCCATTTTTTTCTTGCCTTTTCGATTGGCCTGAGCACAAATCGCATCTGTGCCTAATTTACATTTAAAGCGCATAAAATTTGCATTGAATTCACAATACAATCGCGCTGGTAATAATCAAACGCGCAATGAAAAAATTTGCATCAAAATCGCATCGCACAAGTGTGAACCAGCACACACTGTCTTTTTAAAGCTGAATTCAATGCAAATAACCAAAAAACCCACAAATTAATCCAGTTATATAGTCTTCAAACTACAGTAATTGATTATCATTTCAGTGGGTTCAGTAACTGCCTGAGATTTAGGACTCCAAGCAGGGCTTAATCTAGACAGTCTGATATGGGGGTGCAGTAGAAAATGTCAGCTGGGCAGAGGATAGGGGGTCTGCAGGGCAGTGTATAAAAACAGGATTCACTAGGGCAGTGTACTAGGGGTCAGTAGGGCAGAGGATAGGGGTCAGCAGTTTGTAGGGCAGTGTATAGGGGTCAGCATAGGACAAGGGGCAGCAGGGCAGATTGTATTGGGCCAGCAGGGCAGAGGACAAGGGGGAGCAGGTCAGTGTGTAGTGGATTAGCAGTGCAGAAGTCAAGAAGCAGCAGGGCGGTGTGTAGTGGGTCAGCAGGGCATAGGACAGAGAGAAGCAGGGCAATGTGTAGTGGGTCAGCAGGGCATAGGACAGAGAGAAGCAGGGCAATGTGTAGTGGGTCAGCAGGGCATAGGACAGAGAGAAGCAGGGCAATGTGTAGTGGGTCAGCAGGGCATAGGACAGAGAGAAGCAGGGCAGTGTGTAGTGGGTCAGCAGGGCATAGGACAGAAGGAAGCAGGGCATTGTGTAGTGGTTAAGCAGGGCAGAAGACAAGGGGCAGCAGGGCAATGTGTAGTGGGTCAGCCGGGCAGAAGATGGGCAGTCAACAGAGCAGAGGACAGGGGTAAGTATGGCAGTGTACAGGGGGTCAGCAGGGCACAGAACAAATAATGCTAATAACTACAGCTGGCCAATGGGGGGGATCTTAAAGGGGGATTGAACAGAATTTGTGCCTGCTGTATACAATGCACACATATACCAAAGTCCTTGTACCTGCAAAATACTAATAGGTGGTCATACATGGATTGAAATTTGTCTGGTTCAGCAGGAACCGGCTACATTTTAATCCATGTATGACTGGTTGTACAGAAGTTGATCTACTGACCGACTGTAAACCCGTATAAAACTGGCTGCATGTTCAGTGAATTCTGGCAGCGTGGACCTCTCTCCTCTGTCAAAATACAATACCTCTTTGGGGGTGGTTCTCCCATCCACATCAAATTTTGTGCATGGGAGAATCAAGTCATTTTTTTTATCAACCCACTGTTGAATTAAAAAACAAATCAACATATGGAGTGCAGTGATCAGGATGAGCACCACATCATGGTCCCATCTTATAACAGTGTTCCCAGAGTGCCGCCAGTTTACATCAGAGTCTGGCAGAGTCCCCCCTTACATCAGAGTCTGGCAGAGCCCCCCACTTATATCAGAGTCTAGCAGAGTCCCCCCTTACATCAGAGTTTGGCAGAGTTCCCCCTTACATCGGAGTCTGGCAAAGTCCTCCCTTACATCAGGGTCTTGCAGAGTCCCCCCTTATATCAGAGTCTGGCAGAATGCCCCCTTACATCAGAGTCCAACAGAGTCCCCCCTTACATCAGAGTCCATCAGTCCATCAGCATCCCCCCTTACATTAGATTCTGATAGAATCCCCCTTACATCAGAATCCATCAGCGCCCCCCTTACTTTAAAGTCTTACAGAGTCCCACCTTACATCAGAGTTCGGCAGAGTGCCCCCTTACATGAGAGTCTGGCAGAGTAACCCCTTACACACACCAATGGTGCCAATTAATGAAGCGTTAACTTATGCAGTAAGGAGTGTGAACTCATGCCTGATAAGCAACATGAGGTCCACCTGGACCTTCCCCACTGCCCAATCTGAGGCTGAGCCTGGCAGTTCTCTAATTGGCTGGCTCTGGAACTGTGAATGCACAGTTCAGAGCCCATGACAAAGGAATTTTTTTATGGCCACTTTTATCCTGTCCATGGCCATGTTTTGTTTAAAACAGGCACAGGAGAAAAGTGCCTGTTTTATACAAACTGTCTGTAAATTTATAAATGGTTGGCAACCCAGGGCTGGGGTGCACACATGCTGCCACTATTATGGTTTGTTTCCTGGCAGTGGCAGGAATTATACCCTCTGTTGCTTTCTGTGGGCACAGTGCCTGCTGCGTCTGACTCATTCAAGTGAATGGGACTGCTCTGCAAGCACTCCACAACTACATGCAATGCAGGGGGTTGCAGTGCGCCAGTGTGGGGTTCTAGAGATTGAAGCAGGTGGTGAGGAGGTGATACAACACCTCCTCGCTACCTTCCAAATTCTCTCTGAAGAGTGATCTGAATACAGATCAATGTCTCTCTCCTTTCCTGTCTATTCAGGGAAGGAGGGGGAGTGTGCTGGCTGGGCCCTGTGAGAATGTCACAAGCACTCAGCCAGTAGCTGCAGACAGGGGGGTTTGCACCTGAAATCTGGGGCGGCACAGCCCACTCCAGCATCCCCCTAGATCAGGCCATGACTCCAAGAGGAACATTCCCAGTAGGGTTGCACCAATACCGTTTTTTATTCATGAGTATGAGCACCGATACTTTGCGGTGCGATTTGCGTCAATACAAAAAAAATTGCTGCAACTCACACTGCAAAGATTCACATGTGATTTGAACAGGAATGCGGTGCATTCCTGTCTGAATCACATGCGATTTCCCTCACTGCTCCCATGTGTATGTGTATAAAGAGAAGGGAAAAGCGCCATCTAGTGGGCAGTTTATTAAAAATGTTAGAACTCACAGTACATACCTGACCATATGCTATAACAGTGGGAATGTTTAATCAAAAGGCCATGGTTGGATGGAAATCTTTAACAAGGTAGGAGAGGCAGGTCTTTTTAGGTGCTTACTACAATGATAGCACAGGATTTTTTTTTTAAAAAGTGATAATATTTATTTAATCAAACATCATTGGTTAAAAATACATGTACAGTCACATGTTTTCATTCCTCTAATGCAAGAACATTGTCTTTTACCACACTTGTATTTCCGACATGTTTCGCCTTTTCGGCTTCTTCAAAGAAAAAGCGTGATGGACTTACTAATGAAATAAACAAAATGACTCAAAATCAAACATTGTGAAATATAACCATACGGTTTACATGCTCAATAACATCTACAAAGAATGAGAGCACAACTACATTCATCAGGCAGGCATCAGTTCCTGTATATACAGTTTTGAGAATGACACAAATATTAATTTTAACAAAGTCTGCTGCTTCATTGTTTTTAGATCTTTTTGTCAGATGTTACTATGGTATACTGAAGTATAATTACAAGCATTTCATACGTGTCAAAGGCTTTTATTGACAATTACATTAAGTTTATGCAAAGAGTCAATATTTGCAGTGTTGACCCTTCTTTTTCAAGACCTCTGCAATTTGCCCTGGCATGCTGTCAGGCAACTTCTGGGCCACATCCTGCCTGATGGCAACCCATTTTTGCATAATCATTCCTTGGAGTTTACCAGAATTTGTAGGGTTTTTTTGTTCACCTGCCTCTTGAGGATTGACCACAAGTTTTCAGTGGGATTAAGGTCTGGGGGGTTTCCTGGCCGTGGATCCAAAATTTCGATGCTTTGTTCCCCAAGCCATTTAGTTATAATTTTTGCCTTATGGCAATGTGTTCCATCGTGCTGGAAAAGGCATTGTTTCTCACCAAACTGTTCTTGGATGGTTGGGAGAAGTTGCTCCTGGAGGATGTTTTTGTACCATTCTTTATTCATGGATGTGTTCTTAGGCAAAATTGCGAGTGAGCCAACTTCCTTGGCTGAGAAGCAACCCCACACATGAATGGTCTCAGAATGCTTTACTGTTGGCATGACACAGGACTGATGGTAGCGCTCACCTTTTCTTCTCCAGACAAGGTTTTTTCCGGATACCCCAAACAATTGGAAAGGGAATTTGTAACGGAACCCAGTTGCACCCAGCTTAGGTGGTTTCGTCAGTAATATCGCTTCTTCCAGTCTGAATATAGATATCAGATATTCCAACCGCTGACAACCAAAAACTAGGCAGTACTCGTTTTGGCTGCTGAACATGAACTGTTTATTGAAACACAGGTACACAGAGGTAACACTCGGGACAATCCCCCCTCACAACCCAGCGAAGAGTCCACAACAGTATGAGAAAATATACAATATATATAAATACAGCATTCCAGTGTGGTTGTACCGTGAGTCTGATTAGAACAGATCAGACTAGGGTTCTCGGTCACCCTGTGCCCCTAATAAACCCAGGTTGACTAAGACATAAGAAGGCCTGGGGGAGCTGGAAAAGGAGTCTCCAGTGCTTTCCAAGGTAAGCTGGGTTCCAAAAGCCCTCCGCCCAAAGTGACTCCTGTCACATCTCTCCCCTTTCGGCAGCAGACTAACACAGGAGGAGACCCCAGACGGGTTGACTCCGAAGTTAGTCCGTAGTTCCAGTCCCCCAATGCCTGTACCCACACAGTACCCCAAACAAATTGTTCTCAACAGAGCATTACTCACCCAGCCAACCTCTGCCTCTCTCGTAGAACATACCCGCTGCTGGGGAAAGTGCGGACTGGTCTTTCCCCCTGGAGTCCTTTCAGCCACTGGAGAGAAGACAGGGTGGCTGGGCTCACTCCGTCATGCGCATGGGGATCTGGGCCGACTGCCCAGCATCCCTGGGGTATACAAGTGGAGACCGTAGTCCATTCCACTTCCACAGGAAATCCATCCTTTGTTAGTGGAGGGCACAGGCCAGCAGCGCTCTGTCCTGTTGCCAGCGGTTCAGCTGGGGGTAGGAGCTTCACTACATCAGCTTGCCGCTGGGGAGGAAGGCTGACTGCCCCAGGTCCCTGGAACTCCGCAGTTGTTGCCGGTGCTGGGCAGAGGTTGGTAGCATTCTGCCCTGTTGCCTTTACTTCTGCTGAGTTTCTATTAGTGGAGACCGCAGGCCCATCCACCGATGCCAGCTCAAGCTGCCGTTGTGAAGTGCCGATTGCATTCTTTCCCTGGAGCTCCTGCGGAGTGGATTGTTGTGTACAGAGGCCAGTAGTGTTCTGCCCTGTTAGCACTTCAGCACTCACATCATAAATTCTGGCTAACTATTGGGGAGGGAAGACAGTTTCCTTCACTCTGGCTGACTGTTGGGGAGGGAAGAAGACAACCTCTTCTCCCTTCTCCCACTGGATCCTAATTTGTTAGTGACCGCCACCTCCTCACACTGGGCCTCCAGAACTTCTGCAGGTGTGGGGCACAGGTCTTGGAACCTCTGTCCGGTTGGCAGCACTTCAACTGGGTTGGTGTTATCAGTCTGGGGCGCCGTCTGCTGCTGGGACGCCCTTTTTCTGGTACTGTCTCCCAGGTGCACAAATCCTTGTTGGGGAGGGGGAATGGCTGCTTTCCCTCCCTGCATCTCTGAAATTCATTGGGGAAGAAGGACCACCACCTTCTCACATCGGGCCTCCGAACCTACTGCGAGTGTGGAGTAGGGGTCTGCAGTACTCTGTCCTGCTGCCAGCACTTCTGATGGGGGTTCACTAGGTGGTTCCTCCTCTACAGAAAAGTCTATTAAATCCCCAGTTTCTGGAGTTGCTGAAAGTCCAGGGCATAGGCTGGTGGCCCTTGGGCTCAGTGCCAACACTTTGGCAGGTGACTCATCATCCATAACATGTGGGCGGAGATGGGCAAAGCACACTGTTACTCTGTCCCATTGCTGCCACTTCACCTGAGATTTCAGGACTGTCGGCCGGTACTTCTGGATAGTCCAGGCAAAGGGAGCCCAGCTCTGGTGCTGAGCAGAGTCTAGCAGCCATCAATAAGCGATCTTCAGCTCCCATTCCTGCATGGCCAGAAAATCTATATCTTCCAGTGCACTTCCGAGACATTCAGTATCTCTTCTCTGAAATCCATGATTTCTCCAACTGCCACCCCAAATTGATCCCAAATTGAACCCTGACAGGTTCAGGTACAACAGTCTCAGGCTGCCGTAAGCCAAAGCCTTCGTTGGGGTGTCATCCACTATCCAAGGGAATGCTTGGGATACATGCCACCAGAGGGCTCTGTAACTCTCATCCAATTGCATCCCTGCCCAGACCAGCCTGCTTAAATCGTCTGTCTGCTCCTTGTGCTTTTTTTCTCCCCAAAACAGCACCTGCAATCCATACTGTGACCAGTACCTTTCCTGGATGTAGGGGAGCATTTTTCCCTGGTGGCGCTGCTCACGAGTAGGGATGGGCCGAATGGACCATTGCTCGATTAGCATCAGAACTTTCAAACACCACGAAAGTTCGAACCCGAATAATGAACCACATTAAAGTCAATGGGACACGAACGTCAAAAATCAAAAGTGCCAATTTTGAAGCCTTATATGCAAGTAATTGGGCATACAATGGTTATAGCGGTCCGGGTCCTGCCCTGGGGGACATGTATCAATAAAAAAAAAAGTTTGTGAAAAACGTCATTTTTAAATGAGCAGTGATTTTTTGATTTTTTAAAGTAAAAGCATAAAAATTTAAAATTCCTTCCAATATAGTGCCTGGGTGGTCCCCTAAGTCTACCTACAAAATAGCAGATCTGTATCATGTCTAGAATCTGCTAAAGCAATAATTGCATTTATAAAGCCAAAAAAATGAAATTTCCCTTGCAAGCTGCCTTTATTTTGCTCAGCAACAGCTGGGGAGCCAGTGTGTATGATGAGGCCTCAATGTAGTGCACTGGGAACAAGATTAGAGATTTCTGGATACATTCTGGTGTCACTCTGACTTTTGATAGAAGTAAAGGGTGCGTAAAAATTGGTCTTTGGGTGTCGGTGGCGCCTTCCCACTGTAACCGTATAGAGGTACTCTTGATGAAAGCACGAATTGGCCTTGCTGTAAAAAATTGCAATGATATGCACCTGTCAAACAGGTGCAGAAAAATTGGTCTTTGGGTGTCAGTGACGCCTTCCCGCCGTAACCCTATAGAGGTACACTTGATGAAAGCAAGAATTGGCCTTGCTGTAAAAATTGAAATGATATGCACCTGTCAAACAGGTGCAGAAAAATTGGTCTTTGGGTGTCGGTGGCGCCTTCCCACTGTAAGCCCTATAGAGGTACTCTTGATGAAAGCAAGAATTGGCCTTGCTGTAAAAAATTGCAATTATATGCACCTGTCAAACGGGTGCAGAAAAATTACTCTTTGGGTGTCGGTGGCGCCTTCCCACTGTCACCCTATAGAGGTGCTCTTGATGAAGGCAAATAAAATTGCAATGATATGCACCTGTCAAACAGGTGCTGAAAAATTGGTCTTTGGGTGTTAATTGTGCCCATGACCAAACCAAAAAAATTCTTCCAGATGAAATGATTGAACACCCTCAAAGCTAGGCAGCCTCAAAGTCCTGCAGAGATTCCACATCCCAGAAAGACTTAATCAGTGACATTGGAAGGGGCTTCATAGCTGGTAATCCAGGACTGATTAATTTTTATACAAGTCAAACGGTCCACGGAGTCTGTGGACCGAAACGAAACCTCCTGCAGCGCTGAATGCCCATTCTGAAAGCACGCTGGATGCAGGGCAGCCCGACAACTCAATAGCATACTGGGCAAGTTCTGGCCAGTGATCCATTCTCATGACTCAGTAAGTCAGCGGATCGTCAGCTGGAAAGCTCTCCATCTCTGTTTTGGCCCCGAGGTAATCGTCCACCATGTGATGCAGATGCTGCCGATGGGATGTGGAAGCTGACAGCCCTGGGCGTCGAGGACTAAAAAAATTCCAAAATGTCTCACTTAGGCAGATGCCTTCTCCAACGCTCCTCTCTTGACCAACACTGTAACCTACTGAAGTCAGAAAAAACGTTCAATAAAATCCTCTGTAACGTGTCCTAAGAGATTTTATCTTCTGCACTCTCTGTGGGGACGGGATGAGTTCTGAGACCTTCCCCTTATATCGGTGGTCAAGGAGGGTTGCCAACCAGTAATCATGCTTCTCCTTTATGCCACGTATTCTTGGGTCCTTTCGCAGGCTTTGAAGCCTGAGGTTGCCCATGCGCCTCAAATTTGCAGAGTTTTGAGAAGCAGCCTCCTTGGGGTCACTCAGGATGACAGCATCTGGAACTTCCTCCTCAAAGCCACGTACTACTCCCAAGGGTCCTGGTGCTGGAAAGCCATCGCTTACAGATTGACACATGTCTTCTTCTTCAAAGCCTATGAAAGTGAAAAAAGCCGAGGTGGCCTGAGCCTGTCGTCGTGCTGTACTGGCACAGATTCTCATTGACGGCCTTCTGCTGCATGTATAGCTGCTGCAGAATTCTCAAAGTTGAGTTCAGCCAACCGATCAATGGCTGTGTATGACCGCCTGAAATGGCTACAGACTCTTCTGGCCTGCTTTAGTACATCTTGCAACCCTGGGTACGTACTTAGGAAACACTGCACCACCAAATTGAGGACATGTGCCAGGCATGGCATATGTGTCAACTTTCCCTGTCTAAGGGCGGACAGGAGGTTTGAGCCATTATCGGACACCACCATTCCTGGCTCCAGCTGGCATGGTGTGAACCACATCTGGGCCTGTCCCTGCAGAGCTGCAAGAATCTCTGCTCCTGTATGGTTCCTGTTTCCTAAACACATCAGCTGAAGCACTGAATGGCACCTTTTAGCCTGACTCTGGGAATAGCCCTTGGAATGCTTATGTCAGACTTGTGCGTAGCAGACAGGTGAGCCCGATGTAGCAGGGGGGGGCCTCCCTTACGTATCTGGTTACCGGCCCCTGGTAGTATGGACAGGAGGCACGGGAGCACAGAGTGGTATGAGAGCCTGGCGGGTAGCTGCAGGAAGATCCCGGTTAAGATGGTTATGGAGATCACCAGTCAACTGGAGCACAGGCAGTGGGTGCAGAGCAGGAGTGGAGCGGGTTGGTCGGTCACAGGCAGAGGTCGGCAGCAGGCGGGCAACGCAGTACAGAGGAGCAGGCAGATTCGTAGTCAGGACGGTCCGGGATCAGTGGCAGGCAGCAAACAAGGAGAAACAGAGACAGGCCGGTGGTCAGGAGATCGGAACCAAACAGGAAACAGGAAACAGGAAGCAGGAAGCAGGAACACAGGAAGCTGAAGATCGGACAGCACCGAGCCCCCTGTGCAGATGGCCTAAATAGGCAGGTTGGCGCCAAACACCGGGCGCGCGCGCCTGCCGACGCGCGCCGACGCGCCGCGATGCCCACCAACAGCGCATCTGCCCAAGGGAACTCTCTGACAGTGCCCCCCCCTCAAGGGCAGCCTCCGGATGTCCAACTGTGCCAATTTGGAAGCGTGGGTACTCCTAAAAGACCTCAGAAGCTCTTCGGCATGTAAGTTGCCCTCTGGCTCCCAGGAGTTATCCTCTGGTCCGTACCCCCTCCATTTGATCAAATACTGCAACTGGTTGCGTCTTTTCCTGCAATCCAGAATAGCTTCCACCTCGAATTCTTCCTTGCTATCGACAATTATGGGTTCTGGTGGGTCAGTACTTCGACCAGCAAAAGTGTTGGGTACAACAGGTTTCAGCAATGAAATGTGAAAGACCGGATGAATCTTCAGGGTACTAGGTAGATTGAGTTCATAGGCCACATTGTTAATCCTCTTCTTGACTGCGAACGGACCCAAGAATTTGGGGCCCAATTTCCTTGAAGGGCAGGCCATTCTTATATTGGTCGTGGATAACCAAACCTGGTTGCCAGGTTCCAGGATGAGCTCTCCCCGCCTCTTCCTGTCAAACATCTTTTTATTATACTCTTGGGTCTTAGCCATGGTATCCTGCAAGAGCTTGTTGTTACAAAGAAAGAAGTCCATGGTCTCAGAGACCGCAGGGATCGCACATTCAGGTAAAGACCTGGGCAGAAAGGACGGGTGGAATCCGTAATTGGCAAAAAACGGTGTTTGCTTAATGGCCGAATGTAGAGAGTTGTTATAGGAGAACTCAGCGATTGGCAGCAGAGAGACCCAGTTGTCCTGAGAGAAAGATGAAAAACAACGGAGGTATTGCTCCAAAGTTTGATTAGTTCTCTCCGTCTGCCCATTAGTCTGGGGATGATAAGCGGAGGAGAGTGCCAGCTCGATTTCCAGGGAGTTACAGAGAGCCTTCCAGAACCGTGAGGTGAACTGAACACCACGATCAGATATGATGTTCGATGGGACTCCGTGCAACCTGACAATCTCTTTAATGAAGACCCTTGCTGTCTCCATGGCCGAAGGTGTGCCCTTCATTGGCAGGAAGTGAGCCATCTTGGTTAACCTGTCTACGACGACAAAGATGGTAGAGAAACCCTATGACTGGGGAAGCTCTACAATGAAATCCATTGATATCATCTTCCACGGTCTTTCTGGGACGGGTAATGGCTTTAACAGACCCCAGGCTCTAGTCCGGCTATTCTTGTTCCGGGCACAGGTGGTACAAGATTCTACATAGCTCTTGCAGTCGTTCACTAACAAAGGCCACCAAAATGTGCGCTGCACTAACTCCGTTGTCTTCAGCACACCGAAATGTCCAGCCATCTTATGATCATGGCAGAGCTCCAGCACTGCCACCCTCAAATCTTCAGGGACTACGATTTTACCCTTGTGCCAAAAAAGACCATCCTGGGCCCTCACCAGCTCTCCGGAACTTGGGGTCCAATTTAAAGAAGCTTGTTTTATGCGGGATAATAGATCCACTTGAAGCAAAAGAAAATTTCCGGATGAAAGAATGGTGTCCGGATGCTCAGGTTTGCCAGAATCAGGGAACATACGAGAAAGAGCATCCGGCTTGGTATTCTTGGAACCAGGTCTGTACGTTATATGAAACTGAAATCTGGAGAAGAATAGAGCCCATCTTGCTTGTCGGGGTTTCAGTCTTTTGGCAGTTCGGAGATACTCCAGATTTTTGTGGTCCGTATAGACCAGGATAGGGTGTGCTGCACCCTCCAGTAGATAACGCCACTCCTCCAAAGCGGATTTAATGGCCAGAAGCTCCCGATCGCCAACATCATAATTTCTCTCCGCTGAAGAGAGTTTGCGGGAGAAAAAGGCCACTGGGTAGAGAAGGGCCTTTGGGCCTTGCCGTTGGGACAGAACAGCTCCGACTGCGACCTCCGAAGCGTCCACTTCAAGGACGAATGGTAGAGCAGGATCCGGGTGTTTTAAAATTGAGGCGGATGTGAACAGCTCCTTGAGTTTTTCAAAGGCAGATTGTGCCTCAAGGGACCACTGGAATCGATTCCCTTGTCTGGTTATTTCGGTGATGGGGGCAATTATTGTAGAGAAGCCCCTAATGAACTTCCTGTAAAAGTTCGAGAAGCCGATGAACCTTTGAACCCCTTTTTTATCGGAGGGAGCGGGCCACTCCAGAATGGCAGATACTTTCTGCGGATCCATTTTTATACCATCAACAGAAATGATTAGGCCTAAAAACTGGATGCTTTGAAGTTCGAATTGGCATTTTTCTGGTTTAGCATAAAGTCCATGCTGCCTGAGACGAGCTAACACATTTCCGACATGCCTGCGATGATCTGAGACTGAGGAGGAAAAGATCAGGATATCATCTAGGTAGACAATAACATAAAGATCCAGAAAGTCACGGAAGATGTCGTTGACAAAATGTTGGAATGTAGCAGGTGCGTTGCACAGACCGAAGGGCATGACAAGGTATTCGTAATGTCCAAATCTGGTGCGAAAGGCTGTCTTCCACTCATCTCCTTCTCGAATGCGGATCAGGTTGTAGGCACCACGGAGATCTAGCTTGGTAAAGATTACTGCGGATCCTAATCTCTGGAAGAGTTCGGGCACTAAGGGTAGCGGGTAACGGTTCTTGATTGTTACTTTTTTCAATTCCCGATAATCGATACAAGGACGCAAGGAATGGTCCTTTTTCTCCACAAAGAATATGCCAGCCCCGGCCGGAGAGGTAGAAGGGCGGATAAACCCTTTCTTCAGGTTCTCATCGATATATATTTTTAGAGTATCCAGCTCCTGCTCTGTCAGTGGGAAAATCCTTCCAAAGGGAACTTCTGCTCCAGGTAATAGCTCGATTGGGCAATCGTAAGGCCTGTGAGGAGGTAAGGCCTCTGCTCCTTTTTTGCTAAAGACGTCCAGAAAGTCCCAATAGGGTGCAGGGACCACCTGTTGAATTTCGGATTCGGTGTCTAAACAGAGTAATTGGGTAGACTCAGCAGAATTTGTATGTAAGCAGTGTTGTCGGCAGTAATGAGACAAGAACTTGACTTCTCCACTGGACCAGTCAATGCTGGGGTTATGGGCCTGTAACCATGGCATCCCCAATATGATGGGAAAAAGGGGAGAGGAGATGGCATCCAGGCGCAGAAGTTCTTGATGGTTAGGGCCCATGGTGGCCAACAAAGGAATGGTTTCCTGCGTGACAGGGCCGGAGCGAAGAGAGGAGCCATCTGCGAGATGTACCGAGAGTCCCCGGACTTTGGACTGAAGAGGAATGTGATGGTTGGCAGCGAAGGTCAGATCAATAAAACAGCTGCAGGCTCCTGAATCAATGATGACTGTAGCTGGAATAATATTTCCTGGAAGCTGTAGGGTGATAGACAGAGCAAGATGATTAACAGGTTTAGAGAAAGCAGGTGCACAAATTGAAGAGATGGACAGCGACTTAAGCGACTTACGTGTCTTATTTGGGCAAGACCTCACGAAGTGTCCAGGCTCCCCACAGTACATGCAGAGATTGTTAACTCTTCGGTGTTGGCGTTCTTCTGGATGGAGAGAAGGGCGGAATAGCCCGAGTTGCATTGGTTCGGAGGTGTCAGGAACTGATGTGGCCGGTGCCGGGAAGGACTGGCTGGGAGAGCTTGGAACCTTGGGTAGCATCCAGGAATTGGCTGGTAGACCTCTCGGAGCGACGCTCTCTGAGGCGTCGGTCGATCTGAATAGCCAGATTGATGAGTTCATCCAAGGTTTGGGGTACACCGACCCGTGCTAACTCATCCTTCAAGGGATCAGACAACCCCATGCGGAATTGATAACGTAAAGCCGCATCATTCCAACCAGTGTCGGAACTCCACCGCCTAAATTCCACCACATAGTCTTCTGCGGCTCTACGCCCCTGTTGAAGGGCGTGCAGGGCGGCTTCGGCAGTCGCTGTTACCTGAGGATCCTCATACAACTGGGACATGACGGTGAAAAAGGCATCAAGGTTGTCCAGTGCTCCAGACTTCTGTTCCAGGAGGCGGTGAGCCCAGGTCTGTGGTTCACCAGACAAGAGGGAGATCACAAAGCCCACCTTGGTCGCCTCCAAGGAAAAAGTGCGAGGTTGCAGGGCGAAGTATAGCTCGCAGGCATTGCGGAAGGCACGAAATTTACTGCGGTCCCCAGCAAATCTTTCGGGTACGGGTACCTTAGGCTCTGGAGGTAGCATAACTACTGAGGGCGCAGATGGCGCTCCGGCCGATGAAGCAGCTTGTGGATGGGTTGGAGCTGACAGGACCTGGACTTGTTCTTCCAGCCTTGTGTAGCCTTCCTGGAGGCTCTTCACAGCTTGCGTGAGACCCGCCAGGTGTCTACACAGTTCCTCCATGGGGGAGGTTCCCTGCTCGGGCTCGGACATGGCTGTCCGATACTGTCAGACTTGTGCGTAGCAGACAGGTGAGCCCGATGTAGCAGGGGGAGGCCTCCCTTACGTATCTGGTTACCGGCCCCTGGTAGTATGGACAGGAGGCACGGGAGCACAGAGTGGTATGAGAGCCTGGCGGGTAGCTGCAGGAAGATCCCGGTTAAGATGGTTATGGAGATCACCAGTCAACTGGAGCACAGGCAGTGGGTGCAGAGCAGGAGTGGAGCGGGTTGGTCGGTCACAGGCAGAGGTCGGCAGCAGGCGGGCAACGCAGTACAGAGGAGCAGGCAGATTCGTAGTCAGGACGGTCCGGGATCAGTGGCAGGCAGCAAACAAGGAGAAACAGAGACAGGCCGGTGGTCGGGAGATCGGAACCAAACAGGAAACAGGAAACAGGAAGCAGGAAGCAGGAACACAGGAAGCTGAAGATCGGACAGCACCGAGCCCCCTGTGCAGATGGCCTAAATAGGCAGGTTGGCGCCAAACACCGGGCGCGCGCGCCTGCCGACGCGCGCCGACGCACCGCGATGCCCACCAACAGCGCATCTGCCCAAGGGAACTCTCTGACAGCTTAGGGGGTACCTCATGTTCATAGGACAATTCTGCAGAGGATGGCATGGAGATGGCAGAGGAGGAGGAGGAGGAGGGAGTAGAGCTCACAGGTCTGGCATCATCACCACCAGCTATATGGAGACGTGGGGACACAACAAGCTGCAGCACCAAGCCCTGTCCTGCATCCTATCGAGTTGCAAGCGTCGTTACCCAGTGTGCTGTGAACAAAATATATCATCCCTGCCCATGCTTGCTGGACCACATGTCAGCAGTAAGGTGGATTTTACAGCTGACTGCCTTGCCCAACGATGCCAGAACATTCCCCTCCACGTGATGGTAGGGAGATGGAACAGCCTTAGGTGAAAAGTAGTAGCAACCAGGAACCTGCCATTGTTGTACAGCACATTGTGTGAATTCACGGAAGGGGGCAGAATCCACCAGGCTAAAAGGCAGAAGCTGGAGAGCCAACAGCTTTGACAATCTTGCATTCAGACGCTGGGCATGTAGGTGTCAGGGACCAGGGGCTGACTGACCATTGGGCAGTTCAATCACAGCTAACTGATGGGTAGATCGGGTCCCGAATCCCTGCTCACTTCTAAGAGACTGTAGTGTAAACAGACCTCTTGTGATGCGCTCCTCCCCGCCGGCCCCTCCTTCCCTCCCGTCCACCCCAGGTGCTTGTATTTGTCATCACCTCGGACGGACGAGAAGAGAGGAGAGGCCAGCGGGGAGCAGCACATCACGAGAGGTCTGTATACAGCCACTTCCCGCGCTACTCTGCATCTAGGAAGGAAAGTGCAGCAGCTTGTATGCTGTCCTGTGCTTAATCATGTACCATGTGCTGCTATTAGAAAGTTGCTGCACAGCTTCCCACCCACCCACAGTGTCCCCCTATGCCCTCCACCTCCCCACAGTGTCCCCTGTGCCCTCCACCCCCACAGTGACCCCCTGTAACACCCACCCGCAGTGTCCCCCTGAGCCACCTCCCCACAGTGTCCCCCTGTGCCCTCCATCCCCCACAGTGTCTCTCTGTGCCCTCCACCTCTCCACAGTGTCCCCTTGTGCCCTCCACCCCCCCCCACAGTGACCACCTGTAACACCCACCCACAGTGTCCCCCTGTGCCACCTCTTCACAATGTCCCCCTGTGCCATCCACCCCCCACAGTGTTCCCCTGTGCCCTCCACCTCCCCACAGTGTCCCCTTGTGCCCTCCACCCCCCCACAGTTACCCCCTGTAACACCCAACCACAGTGTCCCCCTGTGCCCCCCCTCCACAGTGTCCCCACATCTGCGATCCACCCCCAACCGTGTCCCCCCTGTGCTCTCCAACCCCCACCATGTCCCACAGTGCGATCCACCCCCCACCATGTCCCCTTGGGTCTTCCACCCCCACAGTGTCCCCCTGAGCCCTCCACCCCCCACAGTGATCCCCTGTGCCACCCCCCACAGTGTTCCCCTGTGCCCTCCACCCCCCCACAGTGTACCCCTGTGCCCTCCACCCTCCACAGTGTCCCCCTGTGCCCTCCACCCCCCACAGTGACCCCCTGTGCCACCCAACCACAGTGTCCCCCTGTGCTCTCCACCCCCCCACAGTGTCCCCCTGTGCCCTTCAGCCCCCCACGGTGTCCCCCTGTGCCCTTCACCCCCCACAGTGTCCCCCTGTGCCTTCAATCCCCCCCATGGTGTCTCCCTGTGCCATCCACCCACAGTGTTCCCCTGTGCCCTCCACCCACCTACAGTGTTCCCCTGTGCCACCCACCCACCTACAGTGTTCCCCTGTGCCACCCACCCACAGTGTCCCCCTGTGCTCTCCACCTACGGTGTCCCCCTGTGCCCTCCACCCCCCATGGTGTCTCCCTGTACCCTCCAACCCCCCCACTGTGTCTCCCTGTGCCCTCCAAACCCCCACGGTGTCCCCCTGTGTCTTCTTCCCCAACGGTGTCCCCCTGTGTCCTCCACCCCCCACTGTGTCACCCTGTGCCCTCCACCCCCCCACAGTGACCCCCTGTGCCACCCAACCACAGTTTCCCCCTGTGCTCTCCACCCCCCCACAGTGTCCCCCTGTGCCCTTCAGCCCCCCCACGGTGTCCCCCTGTGCCCTTCACCCCCCACAGTGTCCCCCTGTGCCTTCCATCCCCCATGGTGTCTCCCTGTAACACCCACCCACAGTGTTCCCCTGTGCCCTCCACCCCCCCACAGTGACCCCCTGTGCCACCCAACCACAGTGTCCCCCTGTGCCCTCCACCCCCCACAGTGTTCCCCTGTGCCCTCCACCTCCCCACAGTGTCCCCTTGTGCCCTCCACCCCCCCACAGTTACCCCCTGTAACACCCAACCACAGTGTCCCCCTGTGCCCCCCCTCCACAGTGTCCCCACATCTGCGATCCACCCCCAACCGTGTCCCCCCTGTGCTCTCCAACCCCCACCATGTCCCCCAGTGCGATCCACCCCCCACCATGTCCCCTTGGGTCTTCCACCCCCACAGTGTCCCCCTGAGCCCTCCACCCCCCACAGTGATCCCCTGTGCCACCCCCCACAGTGTTCCCCTGTGCCCTCCACCCCCCCACAGTGTACCCCTGTGCCCTCCACCCTCCACAGTGTCCCCCTGTGCCCTCCACCCCCCACAGTGACCCCCTGTGCCACCCAACCACAGTGTCCCCCTGTGCTCTCCACCCCCCCACAGTGTCCCCCTGTGCCCTTCAGCCCCCCACGGTGTCCCCCTGTGCCCTTCACCCCCCACAGTGTCCCCCTGTGCCTTCAATCCCCCCCATGGTGTCTCCCTGTGCCATCCACCCACAGTGTTCCCCTGTGCCCTCCACCCACCTACAGTGTTCCCGTGTGCCACCCACCCACCTACAGTGTTCCCCTGTGCCACCCACCCACAGTGTCCCCCTGTGCTCTCCACCTACGGTGTCCCCCTGTGCCCTCCACCCCCCCATGGTGTCTCCCTGTACCCTCCAACCCCCCCACTGTGTCTCCCTGTGCCCTCCAAACCCCCACGGTGTCCCCCCTGTGTCTTCTTCCCCAACGGTGTCCCCCTGTGTCCTCCACCCCCCACTGTGTCACCCTGTGCCCTCCACCCCCCCACAGTGACCCCCTAGGCCACCCAACCACAGTTTCCCCCTGTGCTCTCCACCCCCCCACAGTGTCCCCCTGTGCCCTTCAGCCCCCCCACGGTGTCCCCCTGTGCCCTTCACCCCCCACAGTGTCCCCCTGTGCCTTCCATCCCCCCATGGTGTCTCCCTGTAACACCCACCCACAGTGTTCCCCTGTGCCCTCCACCCCCCCACAGTGACCCCCTGTGCCACCCAACCACAGTGTCCCCCTGTGCCCTCCACCCCCTCACAGTGACCCCCTGTGCCACTCAACCACAGTGTCCCCTTGTGCCATTCAGCCCCCCCACAGTGTCCCCCTGTGCCCTTCAGCCCCCCCCACGGTGTCCCCCTGTGCCCTTCACCCCCCACAGTGTCCCCCTGTACCTTCCATCCCCCCCATGGTGTCTCCCTGTGCCACCCACCCACAGTGTTCCCCTGTGCCCTCCACCCACCTACAGTGTCCCCCTGTGCCACCCACCCACAGTGTCCCCCTGTGCCCTCCACCCCCCATGGTGTCTCCCTGTACCCTCCAACCCCCCCACTGTGTCTCCCTGTGCCCTCCAAACCCCCACGGTGTCCCCCTGTGTCTTCTCCCCCAATGGTGTCCCCCTGTGTCCTCTACCCCCCACTGTGTCACCTTCCCCCTGATGCCTACCCTGAGAGACACTGTGCTGAGTCTGGAGGATCCCAGTGCTCTACTGTGTGCCCTGTGTTTTGGTTTATGCCCTGCTATTTGCCCTACTGTGTGCCCCATGGCCTGTGATGTGCCCTGCTGTGTACCCCCTGATGTGCCCTACTGTGTGCCCCTTGCCCTGTGATGTGTCCTGTGCCCTGCTGTTTTCCCGCCTGTTGTGCTCTACTGTGTGCCCTGTGATGTGCTCTACTGTGTGCCCCATGCCCTGGAATGCGTGCCTCATGCCCTGTGATGTGCCCTGATGTGTACCGACTAATGTGTCCTGTTCCAAAGGATGTGCCCTGGGATGTGCCCTAGAGTGTGCCCTGTGCTCTGCTGTGTGCCCTACTATGTGCCACATGCCCTGTGATGTGCGGCATGCCCTGCTGTGTATCTCCTGATGTGCCCTGTGATGCGCCCCGCTGTGTACCCACTGATGTGCCCTGTACCCCCTGTTATGCACCATGCTGTGCTTCATAATGTGCCCTGCTGTGTACAGCATAATAAACCCTGCTGTGTGCCCCGTGATGTGCCCTACTGTGTGCCCTGTGATGTGCCCCATGCCCTGTGATGTGCTTAGTGTCCTGCTGGGTGCCCAATTATGTGTCCTCCTGTGTGTCCTGTGATGTGCCCTACTGTGTGCTCCATGCCCTGTGATGTGCTCAGTGCCTACCTGTGTGCCCCATGATGCACCCTCTTGTGTGCCCTGTGATGTGCCCTGCTGTGTGCCCCATGATGTGCCCTGTGCTCTGCTGTGTGCCATGTGATGTGCCTTACTGTGTGCCCCATGATTTATGTATTGGGGCTTTGTGTAGGTGTGGCTTGCGTGTGGGTGGAGACACAGGGGGCCCCATGATCTTCTATTGCCTGGGGGCCCCATGAGTTGTCAGTCCACCCCTGGTAGGGACTGTCATTTTTTTTCTGCTGCAGCAGATGGGGCAGAGAAATTTGCCAGCTACAGTCTACTGCTGGTGGTGTGCTGCTGGCAGATGTGATGCTAGGACCTGGGATACCCTGTGCTATACCATAATCCCTGTCAGTGGAGGCTGCTGAGAGGTAATGACTCGGTATCAAAGGGGAAGACTGAAGAGGAGGAGGAGGGACAGATTAGTGTGGCTGCTCTCTACTCTTTTTTGATGTCGTCCTCCTTGGGGTTGTGTCGCCTCACCTTCAGTTTCCTCCTCTGCTCTATCTGGCACTCAAGTCGCATCAGTGACCTCATCATCATCATCATTATCTCTGTCTCCTCCATCTTTATCATTACCACTGGAGACAACTTCTGAATCCAGAAATGTCTGGGCATCATCAAGGCGCAAGTGGCTGATACTGTGGTCAAATAACTCAGCTGACATGGGGCTATGGCAGGAATAGATGTGGACAAGGAGGCAGGTGTATCCACTCTGGCAACTGCAGGGAACTGCACACTTGTCTCTGCTTGCATGACAGAGGATGAGGAGGATGAGGAAGGTTTAGTAAGCCAGTCCACCACCTCCTCTGCATACTGTGGCTGGACAGCATGGGCAAACTCACTAAACAGAGGAAATGATGCCCTGCCTGAGGAATGACCACCACGTCCACCTTTGCCTGTGGACACATTTGTTGCTGACCCCCTTACAGTGTCAAGGAACGTCTGCCTCTCCTAGTTGTCCTCCCAGCCATTATTGGGAGGGAGGGGGTGGTGCTTATAAGCAAATGTAAAGAAGAAGTTGAAATCTGTATGTAGATGCACTTTAATCAATATAAAGAGGTGTTTGGTGCACTTTAATTTGAGTACTCACACTACACAGACACACTCCATGGATACACTATAATATACTGCAATATATTGCGACAAACATACAGTGACGCACAGAACTATATGGCGTTAAACTGGCAGTAACGCGCACAAAACGATATGGTGTTAAACTGGCAGTAACGCACACAAAACGATATAGCGTTAAACTGGCAGTAACACAAACAAAACTATATGGCGTTAAACTGGCAGTAACGCACGCAAAACGATATGGCGTTAAACTGGCAGTAACGCACACAGAACTAGTGTAAGGCTGACTGCAGGTCAGCCTGTATTTGTAGGAGGAGTCAGGCTGCATAAAATCTGCCTTCCTCCCTTGTGGTTGTAGGCTCTCGCGTCTGAGTTGGGATGGTCAGAAAGGGGTGGAGGTGTGGCTCGTTTCACGTCACTTCCTGGTCCATTGCGGAGCAATGGTCGGCTGCTACAGTGGTTGCGGCGGCAGTTCTTCTCTCGGTGTTCACACTGGGCACCGCCTGGGAGACCATCCGCCCACCTTCGTATCACCCCAGGGATATGTGGCTCCATGAGGGGGCCGCCCGTCCGCTTCTCCCGGTGTTCACGCTGGGGGGAGGGGGGTGTTCAGCCGCCCATCTGCTACTCTCCTTATGCTGCTTTGGTTCCATAGGGGGGCCGCCCGTCCGCCCTTCCCGGTGCTCACGCCAGGGGGGTGATTGGCCGCCTGTCTGCTCCTCTCCCTGTGCAGATCCGGCTCCATGTGGGAGCCGCCATCCCGGTGCTCACGCTGTGGGGGAAGGTCGGCCGCCCGCCTGCCTGCTCCTCTTTCCCTATTGGCGGTTATGAGCACAATGGTGATTATGTCACTGTTTTTTTCACAAGGTAACAGCTGGGTTTGCAAAGGCATTTAATGCATTAAAAACGGGGGAGGCTGGTACTTAGCATTAGGCTGGAAGCAGTGGGGTATGTAAACCTGCTTTTACATGCAGCGTTCAAGTTTGATCGGGGGGGGGGGTCCACGGGCAGGTGGCCACCTCCACCTGGACTGTCAGGCATCTACTGGCTGGAGGGCTCCCCGCTGTCCCCCCCACGGATGGCGGTCTCAGTCCCTCTCCGGTGGCGGTGCAACTATTTCCGGCTCAACGGTGGGATGGGGAGGCTCCCTCACCTGTTCACTGGGACTTAGGGCTCCTGTATATCCCGATCCAGTTGATACTACTCTCCCCATTTCAGAGATCTGAGCATCTCCCAATCCTACTCCTTAGTGGCAACCAGTACAAAGCTCCATCACAAGTCATCAGCGTCTTCGCCTATCAGTGGGCTCGGTGCATCCTCATGCTGTAAGGCTGCGGATGGGGGTGTCCATGGTAGTACAGTTTGCAGACAGGGCAGCCTGCGGGGGCTGCCTTTTCACCTGCATGGGGCCACGCTACTAGTGCCCGGTTACCTCATGCCATGCATGCATAAGCACAGGTTTCAGGGGTTAATTCAGGCTGTGGGGTTGTCATGAAAAAACAAAGAGAAAGGTTCTCTTAAGAGGGTCAACAGAGAACACTGAGATAGATACAAACCAGCTTTATTAATTACCAAAAATATACCAAATTAAAAATACAACAAATGAAAAAAGCAATATAGATAGATGGCTATCACAGGCCTATTAAAAATTGGACAACGTTGTCACAGGGGATAATAAAAACAGTTGGGAGCCGCGTCTCTGAAGAAACCAGTGTCCATTGGCTGGGCTCTGAAGAAACCAGCGTCCATTGGCTGGTGAAACGCGTCCGCGGTGTGACGTCAGCACGTCATCAGGAACCGCGCGCTACTCGATCTGGCTTGTTCTCATACGGAACCAACAGCTGATGTCAGCTTCCGCCTTCAGCCACGCACTATATCGATGCAACCGCTCCTTAGCGGCTTCACAGCGAGAGATGTCTCCCTGTTTGCCTCCATTCATCTGAGCAGCAAAGCGGCTTTCATCCATACAGAGACTCAGGGACAAAGGATTGCTACAATCTGACGATGGACACTGTGCGGTTGGTGAGATCTCTCTACCCCACTCAGCACTTCAAAATCATATGTCAATATCTATAGCATCCCCCTATTGCTGTCTATATGGACTTATATCCCGTTGCTCTTGCATGCTATATTTACATCACCCTATGCTGTAACTTGGAAGCGGTCTGATATGCAGCTTGACCTATTAGCTGTTTTTCATCCATTAATGTCTGTGGTTCTGTACTTCCATTAGAACGATCCATCTGTATTGATCCACATTACTACTAACTTCATGGCCAGATCGTCCACCCAGTAAAATTGCATCTGTTGGTATATGACTGTCCCTACTATGCTGGATGCCCCCTTAATAGGATTACCTTCTATTATTAACCAAGTATTTGAGCTGGACTTTACCAACATCAGTATATCCTATTCTGCATGGATGATGTTTGACTGTTGTGCATGAGTGGGTGTGAAGCCGCGGCTCCCAACTGTTTTTATTATCCCCTGTGACAACGTTGTCCAATTTTTAATAGGCCTGTGATAGCCGTCTATCTATATTGCTTTTTTCATTTGTTGTATTTTTAATTTGGTATATTTTTGGTAATTAATAAAGCTGGTTTGTATCTATCTCAGTGTTCTCTGTTGACCCTCTTAAGAGAACCTTTCTCTTTGTTTTTTCTATATGCGATTAGGGCAACTTGAACTGCATGCAGACTTGTGTCTGCATGATTGATTTATACTTACCTGCAAACATAACCAATTACTGATGAATTGATTGGTTGATCCTGGCAAAACCCCTGTTTGTGTTGTGGGGTTGTCATGACACTTGCTCATTTGCTGTCATCCCATTATATTCTGTGGGGGTCCTTTGGGGGCATGCAATTTACAGTTTCTCATGTAATTTATGGTTTCTCATGCATTTTACGGTTTTCGTGCAATTTACGGTTTCTCATGCATTTTACGGTTTCTCATGCATTTACAGTTTTCATGCAATTTACGGTTTCTCATGCAATTTACGGTTTCTTATGCAATTTACGGTTTTTCATGCATTTTACGGTTTTCATGCAATTTACGTTTTTTCCTGCAATTTACGGTTTCTCATGCAATTTACGGTTTCTCATGCATTTTACGGTTTTCATGCATTTTACGGTTTCTCATGCATTTTACGGTTTTTCATGCAATTTACGGTTTCTCGTGTAATTTACAGTTTCTCGTGCATTTTACGGTTTTCATACAATTTACGGTTTCTCATGCATTTTACAATCTCTCATGCATTTTACGGTTTCTCATGCATTTTTTATGGTTTCTCATGCTTTGTTATGGTTTCTCATGCATTTTATGGTTTTTCATGCAATTTACGGTTTCTCATGCAATTTATGTTTTTTCATGCAATTTACGGTTTCTCATGAAATGTACGGTTTCTCATGCAATTATAGTTTCTCGTGCAATTTGTCACTTCTTATGCCTATTCATGTTTTTCTTACGTTTCCCATGTTTCTCACGTTTCCCACGTTTCCCATGGTTCTCACGTTTCCCATGGTTCTCACGTTTCCCATGGTTCTTACGTTTCCCATGTTTCTTACGTTTCCCATGTTTCTTACGTTTCCCATGGTTCTCACGTTTCCCATGTTTCTCACGTTTTCCCATGCTTCTCACGTTTTCCCATGCTTCTCACATTTTCCCATCTTTCTCACATCTTCCCATCTTTCTCACATCTTCCCATCTTTCTCACATTTTTCCATGTTTCTCACGTCTTCCCATGTTTCTCATGTTTTTCCATGTTTCTTACGTTTCTCACGATTCCCCTCCTTCTCACATTTTCCCATGCTTCTCACATTTTCCCATGCTTCTCACGTTTTCCCATGTTTCTCTCGTTTTCCCATGTTTCTCACGTTTTCCCTTGTTTCTTACGTTTTCCCATGCTTTTGCTTTCTTATATTTTCCCACGCTTTTGCTTTCTTAGGTTTTCCCATACTTTCTTACGTTTTCCCATGCTTTCTCACGTTTCATGTCATATGCCTTTTTATGTCATGGCCTTTTGTTCGCTGCATTTCCGTTAGCTAGTGCTAATATCCAGGGTCTGTCACGTCTACAGATCCATACAGGCTGAGGTATCATTTCAATCGATTGTTGTCCCACAAGCTTCCTGCCTGTTTTCCATACATCATATGTGCACGTTCACCATTACACCTTTACTACTACCCACCATGGTCTGTGGGTACCTTGGCCCTGAGTGTTCGTTTTAATTTCCTGTCCTGGCGTAGCAGGTTGCTCTGGCTCACTTACTGCATACAGTAGGGTGGTGTTGTCATTAGGTTCACATTCTTGCATTCTTGCTCTTGTCATTTCTGCACCCACATCATCATACTTGTCAGGTACCAGGGTTATGTCATGGGCTGGTTGTCTGTAATGTTATCTGGTTGCTTTCACACAGCTGGGTTGTCCATGTTCTGCCACTGCAGGTTACCCATCACGTCTATGGGTTTAACAGATTGAGGTGATTGTTTTTAATTGGCTTGTTCGGTGGCAAGTCTCCTCATCTGTTCTTACGCTGCTTATGTATTTCGTACAAACTCACGTTTCTCATGCAATTTTCGTTTCTCATGCAATTTACGTTTCTCATGCAATTTACGTTTCTCATGCAATTTTTCGTTTCTCATGCAATTTACGTCTCTCATGCAATTTATGTTTCTCATGCAATTTACGTTTCTCATGCAATTTTTCGTTTCTCATGCAATTTACGTTTCTCATGCAATTTACGTTTCTCATGCAATTCATTGTTTCTATGCCAACTCACGTTTTCATGTTTCTCTCGTTTTCTCAGGTTTCTCATGTTTTCCCATGTTACTCTCGTCTCTCATGTTTTTCACGTTGTTCATCAATTCACGTTCACATGCTACCGGCGTTTCTTATGTAGTTTGTGTTTTCTTGCAGCCTCGGTTTGCATGCTGCTCACGTTTTCGTCAGCTTGCGCTATGCATGTTTCTCGTTCCTTCATACAGCTTACATTCCTGTCACAGGTTTCTCAGTCTGCTCACGTTTCTCTCGCAGTTTATGTTGCTGATCCAGTTGTGTGTCATTTCCACTCAGTTAATGGGTTCTATTTTTTCATCATTTTGCTGGGTACCGTTCATAGGTTTTGTCTTCACAGGTCGTTTTTTAATCGGCGTGGGCAGCAGCAAATCTTCTCATCCGGGTTACATTCTTTATATCTCGGTTTCTGTTTCATAAATTTACATCTTACCATTTACTTCAGCACCCAGACACCTTTTTAGGTTGCACGTTCCGGTTATGCAGGTCATGTCTCAAGCAGCGGATTTTGGTGACTTTGCTTCTTTCCCATCTTTTTCCAGCTGGGGGGGTCGGAGCACGGTAGCTCACCCTCTCTCAGAACCTGGTCCTTCCCAAGGCTTCCTTTTTACACATAGCTAGCACTCTTTGACCTGACGGCAGTATTTCAACACAGGGGATTGCTTTCCCGGCTTCGGCTCGGTAAACCCAGCTATTTAGGTTACTGTTTCCTTGCACGTCGAGTGCGAGTGCGGAGCATGTTACCCGGCGGACTGTGGTTTTTCCCTGTCCCAAATCCACACTACCTTTAATTTCCAGCTAAGTCCGGCCAGGAGTGGCTATTGTATGGAACTATTGGTAAGTCAGCCTATTGCAGCTTCTACTGGCTCAGGGGCTTTAGTGGATTCCGGAACCCTCTCTGTACCTAGGCTGGTACCAGTAGGCCCAGGTCTAGAATGCAGATGCTGGCATCATGCCTTCTCTTTGATTTCCAGCATTTGTGATGGATTGGGTTTCTATTTGGCGGACGCAGCAGGCTTGATCGCAAGTCTTTATTTTGAATACCAGGAAGGCTCATGACACTGTTTGGGATGTTTTCCAGGCTTTCCGGTCAAGGTTTCCTAGTCCTGACGGTTAATATCCAGTTCCTATTTGCTTTTCTGTTTTTTGCCTCTTCCAATTCATATTGGCCCACAGCACTATGGGCATATCTGGCTGAGACTCAGCATTTCATGTTGTTGGAAGACCCAATAGGCCTTTCTTATTTTCTGCGCACTCTATTAAGCCATCCTCAGGGATCCTGAAGAGTAGCCCTCCTGCTGTGCTCAGCAGACTTCCCATCGTAGGTCATATTTTTCCGTGAAGTATCTGTCATGCTCTCAAGGTCTCCTTTTGCATTGGTTACCAGCTTGGTGCTCAAGGCAGCGCTATAGCTGGCCTTTTTGTGGTTCCTGAGGCCATGGGAGTTGCTCTTCTGGCCCAGGGTCTCGTTTATTGTTGGCCAATCAACTGTTTTTTGCACCCCGGCCTTTTCTGTTTACATCTGCATTTTAAACCAGCTCGTCAGTGCTACAACTGACAAACCCAGGGTTGTTCCTCTGTTGCCTTTTCCTAACGCTCCCCTCTCCGCAGCTCTATGCATACTTCATTGCCGCCCCTTTTTTGGCCAGTCAGGGTCTGGACAGGGTCATACTTTGGCATTCATTCAGGATAGGAGCAGCCTCTGTGTCTTTGCAGCCCTTATTATTTGGTATTTGGGTAGGTGGAGGGCGGCTTGTTTCTCTGGGAACGTCCCAGAGCCTCTTTTGAGGTGCCACAAGCATTTTGTCAATCTGGCAGATTGCACGTTAATTCTGAGTGTAATAAATCTGGTTGTTCATCCTACTGTGTTTATTTTTGCCCCCTTTTAGGCATACTGACCATGTGACCACAGCACACTTCAGGTCTATGTTCTCTGTTGCTCTTTGTTCCTTGCCTACACTATCCAAAGATTGACTCCGAGTACAAGTGTAAGGCTGACCGCAGGTCAGCCTGTATTTTTAGGAGGAGTCAGGCTGCATAAAGCCTGCCCTCCTTTGCCTCCTCCCTTGTGGTCGTAGGCTCTCGTGTCCCACCCTCCCATTCCCCTTTTTCTTTTCATTTCATTTCATTTCATACTTGGGTATGCCCCCTTTTAGGCATACTGACCACGTGACTACGGCACACTTCAGGTCTATGTTCTCTGTTGCTCTTTGTTCCTTGCCTACACTATCCACAGATTGACTCCGAGTACAATATGGCATTAAACTGGCAGTAACGCACGCAAAACTATATGGCGTTAAACTGGCAGTAACGCACACAAAACGATATTGCATTAAACTGGCAGTAACACACACATAACTATATGGCGTTAAACTGGCAGTAACGCACACAGAACTATATGGCGTTAAACTGGCAGTAACACACCCAGAACTATATGGCGTTCAACTGGCAGTAATGCACACAAAACGATATGGCGTTAAACTGGCAGTAATGCGCACAAAACGATATGGCGTTAAACTGGCAGTAACGCACACAGAAGTAAATGACGTTAAACTGGCAGTAACGCAATCAAATAGACAGTGTTCAACCGTCACTACACTGATGCTATCTGAACTGTCCCTACTCTAGCTATACGCTATGTCAAGATTACTGACATGGTCTTACTACACTACACGGAAACTATATGAGCTGTCCCTATTCTACACTAATGTATGTATGAATGACACGGTCTCCTCACTACACTCTCACTATCCCTAGACTGACACTAAACTATTATTCTACACTGACAAATGAAGCAAAATAGGACAGTATAGCACACTAACTAACTAATAGCACTGAACAGAGCCCTTTTCTATCTCTCTCCATGCCAAAATCACACTGAAAAGGGCTGTCATTGAAAGAATACTTTTATACTGTGGGGCGGGAATGAGCCATGATTGGATAAAGTCATGATGACCAATCATAACTCTGACAGTGCTCTGTGCCCTGATTGGCTGAAGCTTTCACTGCTTCAGTCAATCAGGGCTTACAATGCACCGTTCAGCGCTGCAATGCATTGTGGTTGGTTAGGGGGTCGAACGACCTGTTTGTTCGGATGTTCGCTGAACGACCGAACAACGAAAGTTCGGCCTGAACTTATGCTCGGGCCGAACCGTTTGGCCATCCCTAGTGGTGACCTCTGTCCACTTTCCTGCCAGTGGTGACCCCTGTCTTCTCTCCTTCCAGCGGTGACCCCTGTCCTCTCTCTTGCCAGCAGCAACCCCTATCCTCTCTCCTCTCAGCAGTGACCTCTGTCCTCTCTCCTGCCAGAGGTGACCCTTCCCCTTAAGCCCCTCCCACTGTGAATAGTTTGACCATGCCCAATTTTTCGCCGTGGCGCACGCAGTGTGCTGCAGTTTATTCTCCTTCTTTGGTCTCCCTCATTGTCAAGTTCTAAAGTTGGGAGGTATAATACTGTGCTCCAGCAGCAGGATGGAGACATCCCATCATGCTCTCAGAACTAAATTGAGTCAGGCTGAGCACTAAGCCATTCACAGACAACCTTGTATTTTCTATATCAAGGAATACAAAGCTTCCTCTAAATGACTAAGGTGGGTGGATAATGTCACAATCTCCACCTCAGATAATCAGAGGAAGCTTTGTATTTGTTGATAAAATACAAGGTGTCCTGTGAATGGCTGAGTGCTTAACCCGACTCAGTTTTGTTTGGAAAGTATAATGGGAAGTCTCTGTCTTGCTGCTGGAACATAGTGCTGTATCCTGTATACATCTGATTCTACATACAGTTTACCCAGCTCTGACAGCAAGCAAATCTATTAGTTAAGGAAATTTAAGGAAAGTTCATTTGTGCCACTCACAATTTGCCACAGTGTTGTAGCCACGCTAATTATTGTCCCCTGGGTACCCAAGCCTGAACCCCCCAGGATTTTTTTTAACTATGGCCCTTTATGTCATGATATGATGTATCACATGACCGGAGAGGAAAAAGAAAAGCTGCCTTTATTCTGAGCAGCACAGTTAAGACTGCTCATCTACTAGGAGACCTCAGGACTTTTCATACTTTTAAAGGGTGCCACGATTGAAAAAAGGTTGAGAAACTCTGCCCTAGGAGAGCAAACATATTACTGGCAGGACCTCTAGCCACCACATCTGATGACTGGAAGAATGAGCACTTGGGGAAAATGGTTGGTACCATCTACACAAGAAACCATTCCACTTGGAGGTGTGGAAATCAGTGGAAGATACCCAAGAGGTGTTTGGCCCCTTAAAGTCAAAGGCGCAATTTGACCTATTGTTACACATGGGTAAAATTTGTCAGGTGAGAGCATAATCTTTTGGAGGAACACTCAGAATTCAAGGTATCCAAGTCACCTGTTGGGATTTTTTCCTTTCTTTATGGACTCACTTTTAGGACTTTATAATACACTTATTTTTTCGGGCTGATTTATGTTGTAATTTTTACATGTGGTGTGTTATTCATTATTTGTTTTGTTGAGGTACTATTTCAAGTACATCTTGTGACAGGACATATATTTTCCAGCACGTTGGATATTATGTATATTTTAAGAATGCAGGATATGTTTTTTTTTCTATATTAGTTATATTGCTTGCTATTTGATAATTGAAGTATATTTTGTATGGTCTAAAGAGTGGAAGGAGCTGTGCAGCATTATATAATTATTATAAACGTATGAATATATTTACCATAGCTCATCTATTTTAGTAATCTGACCACATAATGATTTACAGTCATCCAAACATTCTGTATAAGTAATATGATTAACAAAAGTCTCTATGAATGATTTTGACATGCAGACATCTGATGTCACTGACTGTTATGAGATCAACAGACCAGTTGAAATGCTTTGGCTAGATGAAAGCGTATCCATCCTATTAAAAAATGACCCCTAGGAGAGAAATAGGAAAAACATATACTCTAAAAGCAGTCAAATACATAACAAAAAGACTCCTACCTGGTGTTGTATTCATGCATAACTTTATTATTGTTTTAACTTTATGCACTACATAAAGGATTTATAAATAATACATTATAAACAGCAGAAGACAAACAATATTTTCAGACTGAAGAATAAATACATATTACTCACTAAGCTGCTTTTATAAAGTATAAATATTGCAAGGGTTTATGTCAGACTTCCACTATATCCTTTTCTTTCCGAGCAGAGCATACCAGCAGATGTCACCCTTGTAATAGTATTGCAGCTCTTCAAGGGGTTTATTTGCAATTTTCGGTGTGTAATGATTCTAGGCTTAAAGTGCATTTAAACCCCAAAGCAAGAATGTATTATCTTACTGCTTTTGAATTCTTAGATGTGGTGGCTGCATTCGTTTTCTTTTTTAGGCTTTTTGCCTTTATTTTCACCTGGCGATTCTGTCAGTAAGTCTAATATTTTTCAACTTCCTTTACTAGACCAAACTGTCAAAAGTGGCAAATTATGTGATACTGACAGGGGTGCTTACAAAGGTTAGCTTTTATTTATTTATGTAAACTTTTATCCCAAAAGGAAAAATAGTTTTGTAACTGTTTAAAATGTGATACCTGGAATGATGATGTAATAAGTTAGTCATTTATGTAATGTTCATCTAAATTTACTAGTCCAACCAACACTACCCTCTCAATAGCTTGACAATACTGCTGTCCTATGGTAGTTATGTTTCCCTTTTATAGATATGCTGGAGCAGTGGCATAGCGTGGGTTGTCGGTGCCTGGGGCAAGGCAAGAAATTTGCGTCCCCTAACCCTGCGGACTTTTAGCACTCCCTGAGTCCTTCCACTAGTACAGTAGTACTGATCAACCTGATCCCTACACTGACCACTACACTAACCTACCTGATTCCTACACTGACCTACCTGACCACTATACTAACCTACCTGACTACTACACTGACCTATCTGATTCCTACATTCATCACTACATGGACCTACCTGATTCCTATGCTGATCTACCCGATTTCTACACTGACCTACCTAATTTCTACACTGTCCATTACACTGACCTCCCTGACCATTACACTGACCCACCTGATTCCTATACTGACCACTACACTACCTAATTTATACACTGTCCACTACAAACATTATTATTGCTCACTGATTGTTTGCCAGATGTTACTGCACAAAATTACCGCTTACCCATTAGTTGCTAGAGGTTACTGCACATCATTACTACTAACTGATTGGTTGCTAGAGGTTACTGCAAATTATTATTGCTCACCGATTGCTTGCTAGAGATTACAGCAGATCATTACTGTTCACTAATTGGTTGCTGAAGGTTACGACACATCATTACAACTCACTGGTTGCTAGAGGTTACTGCACATTATTAATGCTCCCTAATTGGTTGCTAGAGGTTACAGCACATCATTACAACCCACTGATTGATTGCTTAAGGTTACAGCACATCATATCACTGCTTGCACACCACAGACTGCGGAGGTGATGGGACCCACCAATAGACAAAAAATTCTAGAACTAATTATTTTCAATGAGGGTTGAGGGGTGCACTGTGTATGAAGTGCAAGGTTGAGGGGTGTACTTTGTGTGGAATGCAGGGTTCAGAGGTGTGCTGTGTATGGAGTGCAGGGTTGAGAGGTGTGCTGTGTACAGAGTGCAGGGTTGAGGGGGTGAACTGTGTGTGGCATGCAGGGTTGAGAGGTGTGCTGTGTACAGAGTGCAGGGTTGAGGGGGTGAACTGTGTGTGGCATGCAGGGTTGAGGGGGTGCGCTATGTGTGGCATGCAGGGTTGAGGGGGTGTGCTGTGTGCAGGGTTGAGGGGAGGTGCGCTTTGTATGGCATGCAGGGTTGAGGGGGGTGTGCTGTGTATGGCATGCAGGGTTAAAGGGGTGCGCTGAGTGCAACGTGCAGGGTTGAGGGGGTGCTCTGTGTGCATCGTGCAGGGTTGAGGGGGGGGCGCTGTACAGAGTTGAGGGTTACATCCGTGTACATCTCCCCACCAATACAAAGCTCTCTTCCCCACAGTTTCCAGGGTTGAGGGGGTGCTCTGTGTGTGGTGTGCAGGGTTGAGGGAGGTGCGCTGTGTATGGCGTGCAGGGTTGAGTGGGGCGCTGTGTACCAGTACAGTTGAGTTGAGGGGTTATATCTGTGTACATCTCCCCCCAAAATACAAAGCTCTCTTCCCCACAGATTCCAGTTCAGAGCTAGAATAAGTGATGGTTAGAACCCATCAGTTTTTATTTTGCCATCTCTGTCAAGCTAGGGAGATTTAGATTCACAACATGTCCCTTAGCCAAACCAGAAAGAGAGCAGAAATCCCACCAAAGGGGGGGAATCCCTGGTAAAAATGTGTAAAAATATAGGTAAGGTAAGTAAGGTAAAATAAATAAGAAAAAAAAAAAACACATTTTTTTAAACGCGCTCCATCCCCCGAGCTTGCATGCAGAAGTGAACACATACGTGAACAATAGGGATGAGCTTCGTGTTCGAGTCGAACCCATGTTTCGACTCGAACATCGTGTGTTTGGCCGTTCGCCGAATTACGAACGATACGGGCCGTTCGCGCCAAATTCGAGTGGCGCGTCACAGCACATAATTCACTGCGGCATCGCAGTGCATTGCTGGCTGATGATTGGCCAAGCGTGCACTATGACCCGCATACTTGGCCAATCACAGCGCCGTCTGTACAGTGAGCTGTAATTGGCCAAAGCCACGGTGGCTTTGGCCAATTATGGCTCAGGGGGTTTAGTACACGCCCCACACTATAAAAGGCCGTGCACCTAAAGCTACCTGAAGAAAATTAATGGCGTTATTCTGATCCTATTAGTACAGTACCACAGGCAGCTGCAGTATTTACAAGTTAGTGTAGTGCGTCCTCTGCACAGTGTGCACCTAAGGCTACCTGAAGAAAATTGGTGGTGTTCTTCTGATCCTATTAGTATCGCAGGCAGCTGCAGTATTTACAAGTTAGTGTAGTGCATCCTCTGCACAGTGTGCACCTAAAGCTACCTGAAGAAAATTGGTGGTGTTCTTCTGATCCTATTAGTACCGCAGGCAGCTGCAGTATTTACAAATTAGTGTAGTGTGTCCTCTGCACAGTGTGCACCTAAAGCTACCTGAAGAAAATTGGTGCTGTTCTTCTGATCCTATTAGTACAGTACCGCAGGCAGCTGCAGTATTTACAAGTTAGTGTAGTGCGTCCTCTGCACAGTGTGCACCTAAAGCTACCTGAAGAAAATTGGTGGTGTTCTTCTGATCCTATTAGTACAGTACTGCAGGCAGCTGCAGTATTTACAAGTTAGTGTAGTTCGTCCTCTGCACAGTGTGCACCTAAAGCTACCTGAAGAAAATTGGTGGTGTTCTTCTGATCCTATTAGTACAGTACCACAGGCAGCTGCAGTATTTAAAAGTTAGTGTAGTGCATCCTCTACACAGTGTGCACCTAAAGCTACCTGAAGAAAATTGGTGGTGTTCTTCTGATCCTATTAGTACAGTACCGCAGGCAGCTGCAGTATTTACAAGTTAGTGTAGTGCGTCCTCTGCACAGTGTGCACCTAAAGCTACCTGAAGAAAATTGGTGGTGTTCTTCTGATCCTATTAGTACAGTACCGCAGGCAGCTGCAGTAATTACAAATTAGTGTAGTGCGTCCTCTGCACAGTGTGCACCTAAAGCTACCCGAAGAAAATTGGTGGTGTTCTTCTGATCCTATTAGTACAGTACTGCAGGCAGCTGCAGTATTTACAAGTTAGTGTAGTGCGTCCTCTGCACAGTGTGCACCTAAAGCTACCTGAAGAAAATTGGTGGTGTTCTTCTGATCCTATTAGTACAGTACCGCAGGCAGCTGCAGTATTTACAAATTAGTGTAGTGTGTCCTCTGCACAGTGTGCACCTAAAGCTACCTGAAGAAAATTAGTGGTGTTCTTCTGATCCTATTAGTACAGTACCGCAGGCAGCTGCAGTATTTACAAGTTAGTGTAGTGCGTCCTCTGCACAGTGTGCACCTAAAGCTACCTGAAGAAAATTAGTGTTGTTCTTCTGATCCTATTAGTACAGTACCGCAGGCAGCTGCAGTATTTACAAGTTAGTGTAGTGCGTCCTCTGCACAGTGTGCACCTAAAGCTACCTGAAGAAAATTGGTGGTGTTCTTCTGATCCTATTAGTACAGTACCGCAGGCAGCTGCAGTATTTACAAATTAGTGTAGTGTGTCCTCTGCACAGTGTGCACCTAAAGCTACCTGAAGAAAATTAGTGGTGTTCTTCTGATCCTATTAGTACAGTACCGCAGGCAGCTGCAGTATTTACAAGTTAGTGTAGTGCGTCCTCTGCACAGTGTGCACCTAAAGCTACCTGAAGAAGATTGGTGGTGTTCTTCTGATCCTATTAGTACAGTACCGCAGGCAGCTGCAGTATTTACAAATTAATGTAGTGCGTCCTCTGCACAGTGTGCACCTAAAGCTACCTGAAGAAAATTGCTGTTGTTCTGCTCCTATTAATACCACAGGCAGGCAGCTACAGTATTTACAGTTAGTGTAGTGCGTCCTCTGCACAGTGTGCACATAAAGCTACCTGAATTAAATTGGTGGTGTTCTTCTAATCCTATATTAATACCACAGGCTACCTGAAGAAAATTGCTGTTGTTCTGCTGCTATTAATACCACAGGCAGGCAGCTACGGTGTTTACAGTTAGTTTACTGTGTCCTCTGCACAGTGTGCACCTAAAGCTACCTGAAGAAAATTAGTAGTGTTCTTCTGATCCTATTAATACCACAGGCAGGCAGCTACAGTATTTACAGTTAGTGTAGTGCGTCCTCTGCACAGTGTGCACCTAAAGCTACCTGGAGAGAATTGCTGTTGTTCCTCTCCTATTAATACTACAGGCAGGCAGCTACAGTATTTACAGTTAGTGTACTGTGTCCTCTGCACAGTGTGCAGCTAAAGCTACCTGAATTGAATTGGTGGTGTTCTTCTGATCCTATATTAATAGCACAGGAAAGCAGCTACAGTATTTACAGTTAGTGTAGTGCGTCCTTTGCACAGTGTGCACATAAAGCTACCTGAATTAAATTGGTGGTGTTCCTCTGATCCTATATTAATACCACAGGCAGGCAGCTACAGTATTTACAGTTAGTGTACTGCGTCCTCTGCACAGCGTGTACCTAAAGCTACCTGAAGAAAATTTCTGTTGTTCTGCTGCTATTAATACCACAGGCAGGCAGCTACGGTATTTACAGTTAGTTTACTGTGTCCTCCGCACAGTGTGCACCTAAAGCTACCTGAAGAAAATTAGTAGTGTTCTTCTGATCCTATTAATACCACAGGCAGGCAGCTACAATATTTACAGTTAGTGTAGTGCGTCCTCTGCACAGTGTGCACCTAAAGCTACCTGGAGAGAATTGCTGTTGTTCTGCTCCTATTAATACCACATGCAGGCAGCTACAGTATTTACAGTTAGTGTACTGTGTCCTCTGCACAGTGTGCACCTAAAGCTACCTGAATTAAATTGGTGGTGTTCTTCTGATCCTATATTAATAGCACAGGCAGGCAGCTGCAGTATTTACAGTTAGTGTACTGCGTCCTCTGCACAGTGTGCACCTAAAGCTACCTGGAGAGAATTGCTGTTGTTCTGCTCCTATTAATACCACAGGCAGGCAGCTACAGTATTTACAGTTAGTGTACTGTGTCCTCTGCACAGTGTGCACCTAAAGCTACCTGAATAAAATTGGTGGTGTTCTTCTGATCCTATATTAATACCACAGGCAGGCAGCTACAGTATTTGCAGTTAGTGTACTGTGTCCTCTGCACAGTGTGCACCTAAAGCTACCTGAATTAAATTGGTGGTGTTCTTCTGATCCTATTAATACCACACGCAGGTGTTCTCATACTAATAATACTACAGGCAGGCAGTTGATTCTGCTAGCTGCAGTATCAGTATATATATACAACCCAGCTTGGTGCAGCTACATCTCACTGCAGGCCATTAGTATGTCTGGAAGGCCAACAAGGAGAGGCAGACAGTCACAAGCCAATAAAAGAGGGCAAGCAGGCTCTGTGTCTAGAGGCAACAGTGCTGGTCATGGAGACGAGATGGTGCATCCTCATCAGCACGTGACTGTTGGACACGCTTGTCCATTTTTTCGGCAGCTGGCCGTGTTGAGCCACAACATGCGGAAGACTTGGTAGAGTGGATGGTCAAGCCGTCCTCATCCTCCTCATCCTCTCTCACCCAGGCTCAGGGTACTTTGTCTGGCAAAGCAGCTGCCAACGCGGCCTCTTCCCTCAGCTCAATGGCATCAGTCACTCCTTCCCTAGCCCCACCATGTCCTCCTGAGGAGTCCCCTGAACTGTTTGACCACAGTGTTGGGTACATGCTCCAGGAGGATGCCTAGCGTTTTGAAGGCTCCGATGATGGTACCCAGCTAGAGGAAGGCAGTAACGTGAGCCCAGAGAGAGGGGGTGCCCAAGAAGGACAGCAATCTGGCAGTCATGTTCCCCCAGCTGCAGCATACTGCCAGCTTTGCTCCAGTGATGAGGAGGGTGGGGATGATGAGGTAACTGACTCCATGTGGGTGCCTGATAGGAGAGAGGAGGAGGAGGAGGCACATCACCAATGAGGCAGGATGCCCTCCAGGGGCCAGCTTAAGGGCAGCACTACCGGCATGTGGAAGGCAATGTCTTGGCCTCGCTGGACAAGGCGGTCAGCGGTAAGGTGTATATTACCGCTGACTCATGGTCCAGCAGGCATGGACAGGGACATTATCTTTCACAACGCACTGGGTGATTTTTCTGGCAGCTGGGAAGGATGCAGGACAGGGTGCAGTAGTGTTGGAGGTTGTTCCGCCACCACGCCTCCAAAATACTACTAGTGGTGATTCTGCCACACCTCTCTCCTTCACCCCCTCCTCTTCTTCTTCCTCCATTGCCTCTTCCTGTGCTGATTTGTCTTCGGAACCAGCGGTGCTCTGTAGGCGTTCAAGGGGCTATGCAAGCACGCAGGCCACAAGATGCCATGCAGTGCTTGAGCTGGTGTGCTTGGGGGACAGGAGCCACACTGGGGCAGAGATTCTGTCAGCTCAGCAGGGGTAGGTTCAGAGGTGGTTGACACCACACCAACTTAAGGCAGGTATGGTGGTTTGCGACAATGGCACCAACCTCCTCTCTGCCCTCCGACAGGGACAACTGACCCATGTGCCCTGTTTGGCTTATGTCCTTAACTTGGTGGTGCAGCGGTTCTTGGGCAGGTACCCGGGCTTACAGGATGTCCTGAGGCAAAGACTGTGTGCATTTCCACCGGTCATATAATGCCAGTGCTCGGCTGGCTGACCTCCAAAAGGAATTTAACCTGCCCAAGAAACGCCTAATCTGTGACATGCCCACCATGTGGAACTCAATGTTGGCCATGCTTCAGTGGCTGCACATGCAGCAGAGGGCCATCAATGAGTACCTGTGCCAATATATCACTAGGACAGGGTCTAGGGGAGTTTTTTTTTTTCCCCATGCCAGTGGGTCATGATCAGGGATGCATGCACTGTCCTGTCACCATTTGAGGAGGCCACGAAGATGGTGAGCAGTGACAGTGCATGCATCAGTGACACTGTCCCCCTTGTCCACCTGTTGGAGCACACGCTGCGTGGAATAATGGACAGGGCACTTGAGGCAGAACAGAGGCAGGAAGAGGAGGACTTCCTTAGCTCTCAAGGCCCCCATTTATCCAGACAGTGTTCCTGCGTGCCCGCCGATCACACAGGAAGTGGAGGAGGAGGAGGAGGGGGAGGAGGAGGAGGAGGAGGAAGAGGAGGATTGTGTCAGCATGGAGGTGGAGCCTGGCACTCAGCATCAGCAGCAGTCTTTAAGGGATCATTTACAGTCCCAAGAAACCCATGGACTTGTACGTGGCTGGGGATCATGTCGTCCTTAGTGACCCAGAGGACTCTGGACCGAATGCCTCAGCAAACCTACGCTGCATGGCCTCCCTGATCCTGCAAAGCCTGCGGAAGGATCCTCGTATTAGTGGTATCAAGGAGAGGGATCAATACTGGCTGGCAACCCTCCTTGATCCACGTTACAAGGGTAAGATTGCAGACCTTATCTTGCCGTCGCAGAGGGAGCAGAGGATGAAACATCTTCGGGAGGCCTTGCAGAAAGGTCTGTGCAACGCATTCCCAGAGACTGGGAGGTTACAAGCTCCTGATCCTTGACAACGTGTTGCTGAGGCTTCGGTCAGTCAAAGAAGGAGCGGTGGAGAAGGTGGCCGTCTGACCGATGCGTTCAGACAATTTTTTAGTCCACAGCCCCAAGGTATGATCGGTTCCAGCAACCATCGCCAGCGGCTGTTTTACATGGTGCAGGAATACCTAGGGGTAAGATCTGACTTGGACACCTTTCCCACTGAAAATCCTCTCGGTTACTGGGTCTTGAGGATGGATCACTGGCCAGAGCTTGCACAGTATGCAATTGAGCTACTGGCTTGTCCTGCATCCAGTGTTGTTTCGGAACGCACATTCGGTGCTGCTGGAGGCTTTTTAACCGATCACAGGGTGCGCCTGTCCACCAACTCGGTCGATCGACTGACCTTCATAAAAATGAATCAGTCTTGGATCACCACCAGCTACCAAGCACCTGATGCTGATGTAACCGAATATTTTTTTTTTAAATGTCAGATCCCTTCAAGACTGCCTATGCTGAGTGACTATCCTGTTATGCTGAGTGACTATCCTATTCCTCCTCAATGATCATGCTGATAGTTTGTAAGAATATTTTTTGTTCTGGGCGCCGCCACCAGTGGCTAAGGCCCAATTTTTCAGCCCCTGTTTAACAGGGGCGTGTAATTACAATTTTTGATGCAATATTTTGCAGCAGGGCTCGTTCCTGAGCTCCAACTAGAGTATCTGTGAGGGGTTGCAGTGTTGTGGCTCCAGCACCAGTGCCTAAGGCCCAGTTTTTCTGCCCCTGTTTAACAGGGGCGTGTAATTACAATTTTTGATGCAATATTTTGCAGGAGGGCTCATTCCTGCGCTCCAACTAGAGCATCTGTGAGGGGTTGCAGTGTTCAACAGGGACATGTAATTACAATTCTTGATCTAATATTTCACAGCAGGGCCCATTTCTGCGCCCACCAAGATTAACTGTGAGGACTTACAGTGTTGTGACACCAGCGCCACCACCACTAAAGGCCCAATTTTTCTGCCCCTGTTCAACAGGTGCATGTAATTACAATTCTTGATCTAATATTTCACAGCAGGGCTGTTCCAGCTCCCACCAAGAGTAACTGTGAGGACTTACAGAGCTGTGGCAACACCACCACCACCACCAACACCAAAGTCCCAATTTTTCTGCCCCTGTTCAATAGGTGCATGTAATTATAATTCTTGACCCAATATTTCACAGCAGGGCCCGTTTATGCGCCCAAGAGTAACTGTGAGGACTTACAGTGTTGTAGCACCAGCACCACCACCACCAAAGGCCCAATTTTTCTGACCCTGTTCAACAGGGGCATGTAATTACAATGCTTGATCTAATATTTCACAGCAGAGCCCGTTCCTGTTCCCACCAAGAGTAACTGAGAGTGCTTAGAGTGTTGTGGCAACACCAACACCTAAGGCCGCAATGTCTGCAGAGTATATAGGGCAGGCCCCTACTTTCAAACATCCAACTTACAAACGACTCCTACTTGCAAACGGAAGAAGATAACAGGAAGTGAGATGAAATCTACCCCTAGGAAGGGAAATTCTCTCCTGTAAGAATTAATATGGGAAAAACGTGTCTCCTCTCCACTGATACTTTATCACCAATCCTTGTTTCACTAAAAACCCCAAATTGTCAAAAAAAATTTGTCATTGGGACAGAAAGTGAGGTAAAATCTTCTGAAGAGGTGCACAGACAGCAAAACAAATGTCACAGGGGTGATAGCCCTTCCCTATGTTTTCCAAAAAGATTAAAAATAGATTTTTTTGTCTGGAGTTACACTTTATAAATGTACCAGTTCAAAATTACAAACAGATTCTATTTAACAACAAGCCTACAGTCCCTGTCTTGTTTGCACCACCTGTATACTGCTGTTCAGAGTATATAGGGCCTGGGGGCCCAACGCCTTTCTTTTTTTTAATTTGGGTGCGGGGTTCCCCTTAATATCCATACAAGTCCCAAAGGGCCTGGTAATGGACTGGGGGTGGGGGTACCTATGCCGTTTGTCTCACTGAGTTTCATCTATATTGCCGAGACTCAACATTACATTAAAGCCGCAAGCAGTTTTAAATTACTTTTATTCCTTTAAAAATGTCATTTTGTGCAGGGACTGTTCTAAGCATGGGAAACACGCGCCACTTTACAGGCATACTATAGACACCCCCCAGGTACGATATTTAAAGGAATATTTCACTTTTTTTTCACTTTAAGCATTATTACAATCACTGCTCCCGAAAAAACGGCCGTTTTTAAAACTTTCTTTTGCATTGATACATGTCCCCTGGGGCAGGACCCGGGTCCCCAAACCCATTTTAGGACAATAACATGCAAATTAGCCTTTAAATTTAGCACTTTTAATTTTGAACGTTCGAGTCCCATAGACTTCAATGGGGTTCTAAAGTTTGCGCAAATTTTTGTTCCGTTCGCAGGTTCTGGTGCGAACCGAACCGGGGGTGTTTGGCTCATCCCTAGTGAACAGCACCCACATAATTCTAGCCCTAGACATCCTCTGTAACTCAAAACATGCAACCTGTAAAATTTTTTAAACATCGCCTATGGAGATTTTTAAGGATAAAATTTTGTCGCCATTCCATAAGTGTGTGCAATTTTGAAGCATGACATATTGGGTATCAATTTACTCGGTGTAACATTATCTTTCACAATATAAAAAAAAATTGGGCTAACTTACTGTTGTCTTGTTTTTTAATTCAAAAAAGTGTATTTTTTTTTTTAAAAGTGGGCTTGTAAGATCGCTTCGCAAATACGGTGTGACAGAAAGTATTGCAACGATCTGCATTTATTCTCTAGTGTGTTAGAAAAAAATGTATAATGTTTGGGGTTTATAAGTAATTTTCTAGCAAAAAAAAAAAAAATTTTTCAATTTGTAAACAACAAATCTCAGAAAGAGGATTGGTCCTTAAGTGGTTAATAACAGTGGCCACTCAACCTGTACAAAGTATTGATAGGCTGACAGCTTTCAGGCTTGAACACTTGTCTCAAAACTGCAAGTAATTGCTTGGTGTGAGGCTACATGTGAACAGTGACTCTTATGCCGCGTACACACGGTCGGACTTTTCGTCTACAAAAGTCCAACGGACGCTGACGGACTAAAGCTGGCTGGTAATCCGATCGTGTGTGGGCTTCTCCGGACTTTCAACTGACTTTTTTAGCCTCAAATCCGACGGACTTTAGATTTGAAACATGCTTCAAATCTTTACGTCGTAAGTACGACGGACCCCGAAATCCGCTCGTCTGTGTGCTAGTCCGACGGACAAAAACCCATGCTAGGGCAGCTATTGGCTACTGGCTATGAACTTCCTTATTTTAGTCCGGTGTACGTCATCACGTACGAATCCGTCGGACTTTTGTGTGGTCGTGTGTAGGCAAGTCCGTTCGTAAGAAAGTCTGCCGCAAGTCCGCCGAAGGTACGTCGGAAGTATGTCGGACAGGCTGTCGGACTTTTGTAGATGAAAAGTCCGACCGTGTGTACGCGGCATTACTGTTAGCCTCCCAATAGTTTGTACAGGCTAAGCATCCGTTGGTGTTCGTATGCACCTGTCATTCCAATTAAAGAATCTGCAGGTTCTTGCAGCTAGAATTCGGTGTATATGCAGCTAATCAACCATGTGAAGGAGGCTAAACACTGCAAAACAGCTGACTGGTTTCTGCTGGTGCTGCTTTCTCAGTCTGAGCTCTGCTGTATAAGGGGAATCAGGAGGCGAATACCAAGCTAAAGACAGGTACTCACACTACTTTTAATAACAATTTACATTTCATAAAGTATTAAACAAATCATAGCTGTGTTAAATAATGTATTTTATATCTGCATAAAGTTAAACTTCTAATGTAATCCTTTACATATTATTATACCTAGTCTACTGAAACTGAAGAGAATCATGAAAAAGGTCTTGCTGTTGCATAGAGAACATACACTCACCAGCCACTTTATTAGGTACACCTGTTTAATTGCTTGGTAACACAAATTGCTAATCAGCCAATTACATGGCAGCAACGCATTTAGGCATCTAGACGTGGTGAAGACGACTTAAGCCGAAGTTCAAACCAAGTATCAGAATGGGGAAGAAAGGGGATTTAAGAGAGACTTTGAACATGGCACGGTTGTTGGTGCTAGATGGACTGGTCTGAGTATTTAAAAACTGCTGATCTGCTGGGATTTTCACACACAACCATCTCTAGGCCTTACAGAGAATGGTCCAAAAAAGAGAAAATATCCAGTGAGCAGCAGTTGTGTGGAATGAAAATGCCTTGTTGATGTCAGAGGTCAGAGGAGAATGGGCAGACTTGTTTGAGATGATAAAAAGGCAACAGTAACTCAAATAACCACTCATTACAACCAAGGTATGCAGAATGATAAAACAAATACTAATAACCGTGCTCCTCAAATATTCAAACTGACTTCAAACAAAATAAATAATACATCAATAATGTGTATACAGTATATGAATACAGTGTCCATAAACTGCCACCAGGTGTCTGCAACCAAATGTGAAAAGTTGTGAACAACAGCAGTGTCTTCTTATAGATTCCCACACCAATGTTCAGTGTCTTCTTTCACCAACATATAAGCACACAGCGCACTCGCCGGACGTGTATGACCCCCTTTACAGGTAGTCACAAGTAACTTTTAGATATAGGGATACCACTCATGATGGTCCTCTCAACCGATCATAGGAGCCTGACCTGCAGTCACACACAAGCCACTGACGCTTCTAAAACCCTCACGGACCCAAAGCAAGTCTCATACAAGAAAGAAGAAAGTGCCTCTCATAGTGCAATACGAAAACTTTATTAAAATGCACACATAAAATTGTACTTACAGTGCTGACGATCCCTTTCAGCTTATTAAAAAACAGGGATGCTGGTTTTGGTTCCTCCGGCGTTCCACAAAGGCGGAAGTGACGTGTCGCGCAGTGCCCAACCAACACATTTCGTAAGTAACATCTGCCGTCATCAGAGGTCACATGACTGGACACGTCCCTTCCTCTCATTTATGCTAACCACCATATGCAGATATCCAAGCCAAATCGATCCATTCTTAACTTTAATAAAAACCAATTAAAAGGACTCCAAAAATCCAAATTAAATTCCAATACTTTACAACCTATATTGCAAATTTATAATTAAAATTTAAACAAACGTTGTTAATCCTAAGCAATGGTGTTATACATTAGGACTACTTATACTGCCCCCTCAGGAGATGAATTGTACACCGCCTCTATTTTACATGGAGAGTGATATGGCAACACAATGGAGATTCAAGCACCTTTCCCTCTAGTGGAGGTTATGACATGGTGCATCCAAAATAATCAAGATCTTAAGCCATTTTGCAGGGATATATGGTGCTGATCAATATTTTAGTAAATTAAACCCAAACCCAACCTACTCTATACTGATTAAACCCTACCGAAATATGGTCACTAAGGTGATTGAATTAAATTGCGACACCTCTATATGACTAATACATTTAATAATTTGATATGAAACAATTCAAATCGATTTCCACAATAATACCTGCCAGATTTAAAGTATTTAATCCAAATAGCCATTCGGTTACATTCCTAAATACCCTCTGTGTCATATTTCCTTCTCTCCAATTGGACTCAACCCTGTCAATCCCGATGTAGCACCCTGGAGTTTAGTCAGGGAGCTACTCACAAATTTGCTTGCCAAGAGTAGTTTTCTTGGTCGATTGATAGGGATCTATTGATTTCTCCCTAAGTTTGACCTCGTTGCACTTTTCTCTTCTACCACTAGGTGTCCTGGGCGGGTTGATTTGGTTTGGGAGGAGGGTGCAGTTTGCCAGGTACAGTTCTGCCCAGTACAGAATATGCTGCTGAATCCAACACAGAAGACAGAGAGCGGCTTTGTCCCTGCATCGTAGTACTACACCGGCCCCCTGCCTGCACTGCACACTGTACTATTCTCTGAGCAACAGGAGAGTGGAACAGGTGGGCGCATCAGGTTAAGAAGTGCTTTTCTGATTGATTCTTAAAGCACAACTTTTCTGCTCTCTTTGCCTGAACAGCGGCTTCTCTCCCTCCTCTCCAGTCATCTCTAGCTCTCCTGCTTAATCTTTCACACTGTCCCTATGGGAGATTACCACCTCCGCCCAGGAGCTTTGTATTTGAGTCCATTAAACACTCTGGCACATTGTCTAAAGCTGGGTACATGCTGGGGTTGCGCCAATACCTGTTTTGCACCGGCACTTAGGAGTAGTACTTGCTGATACCCGTCACTGATACCTTTGTGGTGAGATTTGAGCCCATACAAAATGAATGGGCTCATATCACACTGCAAAGAATCGCATGTGATTTAAACAGGAATACAGTGCGATTCCTGTCCGAACCACATGCGTTTTCCTGCAGCACTCCTGTGTGAATCCAGGCTAAAGTCACTATGACAAGGCTGGGTTCACACAGGAGCTGTGTGGGAAATAGCATGTGATTTGGACAGGAATCGCACCGTATTCCTGTTCAAATTACATGTGGTTCTTTACAGTGCAGTTTGAGCCATTCATTTTGTATGAGCTCAAATCAAACTGCAAAATATTGGTTTTAGGTATCGGAGCATTTGCATGAGTACAAGTACTCGTCTAAATGCTTAGTATCAGCAACATTATCGGTACCAGTACGCACTATTATTTTTTTTTTTCCAGCAGGCTAAACAGATCCCTGCATCCACTCAAACAAGGTAGATGGAGGAATCCCCCCTCTGTACTATTGTACTCTGACAGCAGGACTCCTCCACTGTCAGAATACAATGATCAGTGCTGCAGCCCACAGATCGAAGGAGGTTTTCAGCTAGTTCAAGAGTACCATTTACAATCTTCAAAAATCACCTTTGGGCAGCCAGGTCACTCATTATTGGCGGAGAACCAAGCCGTCATCAAAGCAATCTAATTGGATGTGCTTTGTGATCACTGTAAAGACCAATCACAAATGTAAATAGTAATACTGGTGCACTCCGAAACCATCACATATGTTTATGTGTGCGGCAAATGCTTCTACTAGCTCTGCCCCCTGCTCTGCGCGTGGGGTGGGGGGGCGCATTTTGGCATCCTCATCCTGGGAACTGAAATACCTTGTCCCGCCACTGCCTAAGTGCCAACAAAGGTGCCTGAGGGTCATTTTGTTCTTCCCATACTGTTCTAGAGTGGCTATGTGCCACCGTGTACATATTTTTTTCTCCAGTGTGCTTTTCGATACGTTAAAATTTTGATCTAAATCCTTTTGTGCAGAACTTTGTGCAGAAGTGAATAATTCATTCATGTCTGTGGTTCTATTATTCATAAACTCAAATATGTCCATTGCTCCAGGTTATAACCTCCGCTAATTCAGATGTGAAATATGAGAAAAAATGGGTGTACCCTCAACTTGTGCAAATTTAATAAATTAATCTATATGTGAATAAGCAATGTGATTAAATAATAAAAAATATAATTGAAATAATTATTATTATATTTCCAGAGCTGCCCATTGTAAGACAAAGATAGCCTATATATGATAAAACAAATATTAACCACTTGCCGACCAGCCACTGTCATTATACGTGGCTGTACGTCGGCTCCTTTAAGAGCCATAGCAGGGACGCCTGCCCCTTGCGCATGGCCGGAGGCCACAATGTCCGCCGGCCACCCGCGGTCGGGGGAAAGAGAGCCAGAATGGGGATTTGTCAATGTAAACAATGTAGACAGATCCCTGTTCTGACAGGGGAGGAGAGAGAGATCTGCTATTCCTAGTGATTAGGAACAGCAGATCTCTCTCCTCCTCCAGTCAGTCTCGTTCCATCCCCCCACAGTTAGAAACACCTCCCAGGGAACACATCTAACCCCTTGATCGCCCCCTAGTTTTAACCCCTTCCCTGCTAGTGACATTTACACAGTAATCAGTGCTTTTTTATAGCACTAATCGCTCTATAAATGTCAATGGTCCCAAAAAAGTGTCAAAAGTGTCATATCGGTCCGCTGCAATGTTGCAGTCCCTCTAAAAATCAAAGATCGCCACCATTACTAGTAAAAAAAAAATAATAAAAATGCCATAAATCTATCCCCTATTTTGTAGACACTAAAACTTTTGCGCAAACCAATCAATATACGCTTATTTTGGTTTTTTTTACCAAAAATATGTAGAAGAATAAATATTGGCCTACACTGATGAAGAAATTTGGTTAAAAAAAAAATTCTGGGATATTTATTATACCAAACAGTCACATATAAAAAAAATATTGTTTTTTTTCAAAATTGTTGCTCTTTTTTTGTTCATAGCGCAAAAAAAATAAAAACTGCAGAGGTGATTAAATTCCACAAAAAGGAAGCTCTATTTGTGGGAAAAAAAGGATGTCAATTTTGTTTGGGTACAGCATTGCATGACAGCGCAATTGTCAGTTAAAGCAACACAATGCCGTATTGCAAAAAATGGCCTGGTCATTAAGGGGGAAAATCTTCCGGTCTGTAAGTGGTTAATAACTGCTCTCCTCAAATATTCAAACTGACTTCAAACTAAATAAATAATACATCAATAATGTGTATATGAGAATATAGTGTCCCTAAACTGCCACCAGGTGTCTCCAACCAAATGTGAACAAATTGTGACAACAGCAGTGTCTGCTTATACACCACACCAATGTTCAGTGTCTTCTTTCACCAACATATAAGCACACAGCGCTTATATTGAAATAATTATTTCAATTAAATTGTTTATTATTTAATCACATTGTTTATTCACATATAGATTAATTTGTTCAATTTGTTCAAGTTGAGGGTACACCCATTTTTTCTCAAAGTGTACAGAATGCCATCTCTGAACGCACAAAAACATCGAACCTTTAAACAGATGGGCTACAGCAGCAGAAGAACACACCGGATGCCACTTCTGTCAGCTAAGAACAGGGAACTAAGGCTACAATTGGCACAGGCTCACCAAAATTGGACAATAGAAGATTGGAAAAATGTTGCCTGGTCTGATGAGTCTCGATTTCAGTTGCAACATTCAGATGGTAGGGTCAGGATTTGGCATAAACAGCATGAAAGCATGGCTTCATCCAGCCTTGTATTATCGGTTTAGGCTGGTGGTGGTGGCGTAATGGTGTGGGGGATATTTTCTCGGCACACTTTGTGCCCCTTAGTACCAATTGAGCATAGTTTAAACGCCAATTTTAGGCTTATATACAAGTAATTGGCCATAAAAGGGTTATGGGGGTCAGAGTGCTGCCCTGGGGAACAGACCCCCTTATCCGGGCATGCAGCCTGGCCAGTCAGGAAAGCGGGGGAGATGAGTGAGCGCCCCCCTCCTGAACCATATCAGGCCCTCAACATGGAGGAGTGGGTGCTTTGGGGTGGGGGGCTCTGCCCCCCCACCCCAAAGCCCATAGTCCCCATGTTGATGGGGACAAGGGCATCTTACTGACAACCCTGGGCTGTGGTTGTCGGGGTCTGCATGTGGGGGGCTTATCAGAATCTGGAAGCCCCCTTTAACAAGGGGGCCCCTGGATCCCGCCCCCCCATCTGAAGGAGTATTGGGTACATAGTACCCCTACCAATTCACAAAAAAAATTTGCAAAAAGTAATAAACACAAGAGACAGTTTTTGACAAATCCTTTAATAGAGAATTTAAAAAAATAAAAAATAGTGTCCCTTGAAATAAATCCATTGTCAATCACGCCGCCTGCTGACCCAAAAAATAAAAAAAATAAAAAATGCTTCTGCCTCCTGGGAGGCTCCTGCCCGAATGCCTGCTCGGCGCTTTCACATTTATTATATAGGTAAGGGGCGGGGTCATCCAGTGACCAGTCCCTTCTGACATTGCGGACTGGTGCATGCTGGGCCACTGGAGCGGGGCCACCAGGTGACGTAGCTAGGTGGCCCCGCCCCTTACATATATAACAAGTGTCAAAGCGGAGAGGAGGCATTTGGTGGAAAGCCTCCCAGTAGGCGGAGCATTTGTTTATTACTTTTTGCCACTTTTTTGTGAATGGGTAAGGGTACTATGTACCAGATACTCATTCGCTTAGGGGGGCCGGGATCTGGAGACCCCTTGTTAAAGGGGGCTTCCAGATTTAGATAAGCCCCCCGCCCACAGACCCTAACAACCACAGCCCTGGGTTGTCGGCAAGAGGCCATTGTCCCCATCAACATGGGGACAAGGTGCTTTGGAGCCCCTCTTCCCCAAAGCACCCACCCCCTCATGTTGAGGGCATGTGGCCTGGTATGGTAAAGGAGGGGGGGGCGCTCACTCATTCCCCCTTTCCTGACTTGCCATGCTGCATGCCCAGATAAGGGTCTGGTATAGATTTTGAGGGGGACCCCAGGCGTTTTTTATTTTTTTTATTTTGGTGTGGGGTTCCCCTCCATATTAATACCAGACCTAAATGGCCTGGTATGAACTGGGGGGATCCCCATGCCGTTTTTTTTATTATTGTTCAGCTGTCAGCAGGGATACCCATTGACAGCTGATGACTCATCAGTTGTTAAGGATGCCCCACTCCTTAACACTGCGCCCTGATTGGGCAAAGCATTGCCCGCAAATTCAGGTGTTCAGAAGATGGCCGAACAGACAAATGTTCTCCCCAAACTGATGCTCGGGCGGAACCATCCCTATTTATGACTACCGTGTATACATCTTCTGATTGCTACTTCCAGCAGGATAATGCACCATATCACAAAACTCAAATCATCTCAAACTAGTTTCTTGAACATGTACAAGGAGAAGAGAGTGGGACATAGGGGACAGTGGCTGATGTTGGCTCCATAATGTTCACACCCTAAAATGGCTGGACTATACCGGTACAGGTAAACGATGATAGACAAAAATTATATAAAAGAAGTTTATTACAAAAAGGAAATACAAGGTATACAGATTAAAATGCAAAAACAGAAATTCAAAGATCACCAAAGAATATCTGAAAATTACAAAGTATTGACTGGTCTGGTTCTCGACTAGTTTCGCGATATTATCGCTTCCTCAGGAGGACCAATCTATAAGACAAATAATATAATGCAATACAAGCAAAAACATTATACAGTACACTACAAGTAGTGATCGTAAAAACAGCATGTAGAAAGGGGAAAAAATAAAACATAAATACTAGTTCGGCTTACCCTATCATTGGGTGATCGTGTGCGGCACCGGGGCGCCCAAACAACTCTCCCCCGCGGCGGACAAGGGGGATAGTTTAGAGCCCTCTAAAAAAAGCATAGCATAAGTGGGGGGCCACAAAAATAGCTGATGAAAGGATACAATGGATTTAGCCAAACACATGTTGAGGGGGCGGAAGGGGAAGGGAAGGGAGGGCCAAGGGGAAAAGGGGGAAGGAAACTGGGGGGAAGGGGAAGGGGGAGGGGGGGGAAAGGAGGGAGGGAAAAAGGAGGGGAATGGGGGGGCGGGGAGGGAGGAGGGAAGGAGGTTAAGGGTAATGGAACATGGGAAGGGGAAGGGGGGGGGGAAACTGGGAGGGACACCGGGGGAGGGGGTAGTGGAGGGAAGGGAAGAAGGGGGTGGGGGACAGGGTGAGGAAGAACAGACAAAACACAGGGACAGGGAAGATAGAGGGAGGGGGGAAAGGGGAGCAAACAAGAGGGATTACACTAGGCTAATAAACAATAGGAACATGTAATGTGGCTCACCATAATGGTTGGAACGAAGGGTAATACATATGCTAGCCACGAAGAGACTTGCGATGGCGTGGGGGTCGGGTGGCCCGTAATGAGCAGGAGAGCCAACCAATTCCAAACACTGGGGCATCATGGAGGAAACAATGTGTGGAAGTCCACCACTAAGGGTAGATAACCACAGGGTTGCATGGCAGTCTGTCAATAAATAGTATCAAATGTAACATAAGTAGGGATGAGCTTCGTGTTCGAGTCGAACCCATGTTCGACTCGAACATCGGCTGTTCGCCCGTTCGCCGAATTGCGAACGATATGGGCCGTTCGCGCTAAATTCGTGTGGCGCGTCACGGCCCATAATTCACTGCGGCATCGCAGTGCATTGCTGGCTGATGATTGGCCAAGCATGCACTATGACCCGCATGCTTGGCCAATCACAGCGCCGTCAGTAGAGAGAGCTGTAATTGGCCAAAGCCAGGGTGGCTTTGGCCAATTATGGCTCAGGGGATTTAGTACACACCCCACACTATATAAGGCCGCCTGCACGGCGGCCCTGTGTAGTGTGTGTTCCGGTGTGCTGAGAGATAGAGAGAGAGAGAGACAGTGTCATTTGATTTGAGTTAGATAGATTAGGCAGAACAGTCAGTCAGTTAGCTGCACTTACAGTGTATTGTGTATATATATGCATCCCAGGTGTTGCATATATATATATACACTGTATTCAGTTTAGCTAGATCCGTTCCTGTTATCTTCTATCTAGACTATTTACATTTAATGCAGTGCGTCCTGCTCACAGTGTTCAGCTAGATCCGTTCCTGCTATTTACATTTAGTGCAGTGCGTCCTGCTCACAGTGTTCAGCTAGATCCGTTCCTGTTATATTCTAGACTATTTACATTTAGTGCAGTGCGTCCTGCTCACAGTGTTCAGCTAGATCCGTTCCTGCAATTTACATTTAGTGCAGTGCGTCCTGCTCACAGTGTTCAGCTAGATCCGTTCCTGCTATTTACATTTAGTGCAGTGCGTCCTGCTCACAGTGTTCAGCTAGATCCGTTCCTGCTATTTACATTTAGTGCAGTGCGTCCTGCTCACAGTGTTCAGCTAGATCCGTTCCTGTTATTTACATTTAGTGCAGTGCGTCCTGCTCACAGTGTTCAGCTAGATCCGTTCCTGCTATTTACATTTAGTGCAGTGCGTCCTGCTCACAGTGTTCAGCTAGATCCGTTCCTGCTATTTACATTTAGTGCAGTGCGTCCTGCTCACAGTGTTCAGCTAGATCCGTTCCTGCTATTTATATTTAGTGCAGTGCGTCCTGCTCACAGTGTTCAGCTAGATCCGTTCCTGCTATTTACATTTAGTGCAGTGCGTCCTGCTCACAGTGTTCAGCTAGATCCGTTCCTGTTATCTTCTAGACTATTTACATTTAGTGCAGTGCGTCCTGCTCACAGTGTTCAGCTAGATCCGTTCCTGTTATTTACATTTAGTGCAGTGCGTCCTGCTCACAGTGTTCAGCTAGATCCGTTCCTGCTATTTACATTTAGTGCAGTGCGTCCTGCTCACAGTGTTCAGCTAGAGCCGTTCCTGCTATTTACATTTAGTGCAGTGCGTCCTGCTCACAGTGTTCAGCTAGATCCGTTCCTGTTATCTTCTAGACTATTTACATTTAGTGCAGTGCGTCCTGCTCACAGTGTTCAGCTAGATCCGTTCCTGCTATTTACATTTAGTGCAGTGCGTCCTGCTCACAGTGTTCAGCTAGAGCCGTTCCTGCTATTTACATTTAGTGCAGTGCGTCCTGCTCACAGTGTTCAGCTAGATCCGTTCCTGTTATCTTCTAGACTATTTACATTTAGTGCAGTGCGTCCTGCTCACAGTGTTCAGCTAGATCCGTTCCTGCTATTTACATTTAGTGCAGTGCGTCCTGCTCACAGTGTTCAGCTAGATCCGTTCCTGCTATTTACATTTAGTGCAGTGCGTCCTGCTCACAGTGTTCAGCTAGATCCGTTCCTGCTATTTACATTTAGTGCAGTGCGTCCTGCTCACAGTGTTCAGCTAGATCCGTTCCTGTTATCTTCTAGACTATTTACATTTAGTGCAGTGCGTCCTGCTCACAGTGTTCAGCTAGATCCGTTCCTGTTATTTACATTTAGTGCAGTGCGTCCTGCTCACAGTGTTCAGCTAGATCCGTTCCTGCTATTTACATTTAGTGCAGTGCGTCCTGCTCACAGTGTTCAGCTAGAGCCGTTCCTGCTATTTACATTTAGTGCAGTGCGTCCTGCTCACAGTGTTCAGCTAGATCCGTTCCTGTTATCTTCTAGACTATTTACATTTAGTGCAGTGCGTCCTGCTCACAGTGTTCAGCTAGATCCGTTCCTGCTATTTACATTTAGTGCAGTGCGTCCTGCTCACAGTGTTCAGCTAGATCCGTTCCTGTTATCTTCTAGACTATTTACATTTAGTGCAGTGCGTCCTGCTCACAGTGTTCAGCTAGATCCGTTCCTGTTATCTTCTAGACTATTTACATTTAGTGCAGTGCGTCCTGCTCACAGTGTTCAGCTAGATCCGTTCCTGTTATCTTCTAGACTATTTACATTTAGTGCAGTGTGTCCTGCTCACAGTGTTCAGCTAGATCCGTTCCTGTTATCTTCTAGACTATTTACATTTAGTGCAGTGCGCCCTGCTCACAGTGTTCAGCTAGATCCGTTCCTGTTATCTTCCTACTGACAGGCAGGCTTGTCTGGTTACAGTATATAAAGCTACCTGAAGAAAATTACAGGTGTTCTATTTGATCCTATTAGTACCACGGTCAGGCAGCTAGACTATTTACATTTAGTACAGTGCGTCCTGCTCACAGTGTACAGCTAGATCCGTTCCTGTTATCTTCCTACTGACAGGCAGGCTTGTCTGGTTACAGTATATAAAGCTACCTGAAGAAAATTACAGGTGTTCTATTTGATCCTATTAGTACCACGGTCAGGCAGCTAGACTATTTACATTTAGTACAGTGCGTCCTGCTCACAGTGTTCAGCTAGATCCGTTCCTGTTATCTTCCTACTGACAGGCAGGCTTGTCTGGTTACAGTATATAAAGCTACCTGAAGAAAATTACAGGTGTTCTATCCCAGCTTAGTGCAGCTACAGGCCATTAGTATGTCTGGAAGGCCAAGAAGGAGAGGCAGACAGTCACAAGCCAATAAGAGAGGGCAAGCAGGCTCTGTGTCTAGTGCTGGTCGTGGAGACGGTGCATCCTCATCAGCACGTGGCCATGGGACACGCTTGGCCTTTTTTTCGGCAGCTGGCCGTGTTGAGCCGCAACATGCGGAAGACTTGGTCGAGTGGATGACCAAGCCGTCCTCATCCTCCTCATCCTCTCTCACCCATGCCCAGGGTGCTTTGTCTGGCAAAGCAGCGGCCTCTTCCCTCAGCTCAATGTCATCAGTGACTCCTTCCCTAGCTCCACCATGTCCTCATGAGGATTCCCTCGAACTGTTTGACCACAGTGTTGGGTACATGCTCCAGGAGGATGCCCAGCGTTTGGAAGGCTCTGATGACGATACTGAGCTCGATGAAGGCAGTAACATGAGCACGGACAGAGGGGGTGCCCAAGAAGGACAGCAATCTGGCAGTCACGCTCCCCCTGCTGCAGCATACTGCCAGGTTTGCTCCAGTGATGAGGAGGGAGGGGATGATGAGGTCACTGACTCAACGTGGGTGCCTGATAGGAGAGAGGAGGAGGAGGAGGAGGAGGAGGAGGAGGAGGCGGCGGCACATCACCAACGAGGCAGGATGCCCTCCAGGGGCCAGCCTAAGGGCAGCACATTGACTGCATCACACCCCAAAGCTCCACATGTGCAGGGCGCTGCAGTCTCTGCGCGTTATTCAAAAAGTTCTTTGGTGTGGGCCTTTTTTGAGACGAGTGCATCAGATCGCACCGCTGCTATTTGCAACATATGTCTCAAGCGTATCTCGCGTGGCCAAAACATCTCCCGCTTGGGTACCACATGCTTGACCAGACATATGTTGACCTGCCATGCAGTTCGTTGGCAAGCGTATCTAAAAGACCCACACCAAAGAACAAAGAGGATCTCTCCTTGCTCCTCATCAGCTGAGATTTCCAACCCCACTAGACCTTCAGTCCTCTCTGAGACCTGCAGTGAGAGGAATGAAGGTGTAGAATTAGGTGTGTCACAGCCAAGTACTTGTGGGCAATCTGCTTTTGGTACACCGACGTCAGATTGTACCAGGCAAATTTCCCTGCCCCAGCTGCTGCACCGCCGAAAGAAGTTTGCTCCCAACCATCCACATGCCCAGCGGTTGAATGCTAGCTTGGCAAAATTGCTAGCACTTCAACTGCTGCCTTTTCAGTTGGTAGACTCTGCCCCCTTCCGTGAGTTTGTGGAATGTGCGGTTCCTCAGTGGCAGGTACCCAAACGCCACTTTTTCTCACGGAAGGCGATTCCGGCTCTCTACCGGCATGTGGAAGGCAATGTCCATGCCTCGCTGGACAGGGCGGTCAGCGGTAAGGTGCATATTACCGCTGACTCATGGTCCAGCAGGCATGGACAGGGACGTTACCTAAGTTTCACGGCGCATTGGGTGACTCTGCTGGCAGCTGGGAAGGATGCAGGACAAGGTGCAGTAGTGTTGGAGGTTGTTCCGCCACCACGCCTCCAAAATGCTGATTGTGACACACCTCTCTCCTCCACCCCCTCCTCTTCTTCTTCCTCCATGGCCTCTTCCTCGGAACCAGCGGTGCTCCGTAGGCGTTCAAGGGGCTACGCAAGTACGCAGGCCAAAAGATGCCATGCGGTGCTTGAGCTGGTGTGCTTGGGGGACAGGAGCCACACTGGGGCAGAGGTTCTGTCAGCTCTGCAGGGGCAGGTTCAGAGGTGGTTGACGCCACGCCAACTTAAGGCAGGAATGGTGGTTTGCGACAATGGCACCAACCTCCTCTCTGCCCTCCGACAGGGACAAATGACCCATGTGCCCTGTTTGGCTCACCTTAACTTGGTGGTGCAGCGGTTCTTGGGCAGGTACCCGGGCTTACAGGATGTCCTGAGGCAGGCCAGGAAAGTCTGTGTGCATTTCCGCCGGTCATATAATGCCAGTGCTCGGCTGACGGACCTCCAAAAGGAGTTTAACCTGCCCAAGAACCGCCTAATCTGTGACATGCCCACCAGGTGGAACTCAACGTTGGCCATGCTGCAGCGGCTGCACACGCAGCAGAGGGCCATCAATGAGTACCTGTGCGACTATGGCACCAGGACAGGGTCAGGGGAGCTTGTTTTTTTTTCCCCACGCCAGTGGGCCATGATCAGGGATGCATGCACTGTCCTGTCACCATTCGAGGAGGCCACGAGGATGGTGAGCACTGACAGTGCATGCATCAGTGACACTGTCCCCCTTGTCCACCTGTTGGAGCACACGCTGCGTGGAATAATGGACAGGGCACTTGAGGCAGAACAGAGGCAGGAAGAGGAGGACTTCCTTAGCTCTCAAGGCCCCCTTTATCCAGACAGTGTTCCTGCGTGCCTGCCGATCACACAGGAAGAGGACGAGGAGGAGGAGGAGGAGGAGGAAGATTGTGTCAGTATGGAGGTGGAGCCTGGCACTCAGCATCAGCAGCAGTCTTTAAGGGATCAGTCCCAAGGAACACATGGACTTGTACGTGGCTGGGAGGAGGTGGCTGCGGACGTTGTTGTCCTTAGTGACCCAGAGGACTCCGGACCGAATGCCTCAGCAAACCTACGCTGCATGGCCTCCCTAATCCTGCAAAGCCTGCGTAAGGATCCTCGTATTCGTGGTATCAAGGAGAAGGACCAATACTGGCTGGCAACCCTCCTTGATCCACGTTACAAGGGTAAGGTTGCTGACCTTATCTTGCCATCGCAGAGGGAGCAGAGGATGAAACATCTTCGGGAGGCCTTGCAGAAAGGTCTGTGCAACGCGTTCCCAGAGACTGGGAGGTTACAAACTCCTGTTTCTGGACAACGTGTTGCTGAGGCTTCGGTCAGTCAAAGAAGGAGCGGTGGAGAAGGTGGCCGTCTGACCGATGCGTTCAGACAATTTTTTGGTCCGCAGCCCCAAGGTATGATCGGTTCCAGCAACCATCGCCAGCGTCTGTTTTACATGGTGCAGGAGTACCTAGGGGCAAGATCAACTAGAGTGTCTGTGAGGGGTTGCAGTGTTGTGGCACCAGCACCAGTGCCTAAGGCCCAATTTTTCTGCCCCTGTCTAACAGGGGCGTGTAATTACAATTTTTGATGCAATACTTTGCAGCAGGGCTCGTTCCTGCGTTCCAACTAGAGTGTCTGTGAGGGGTTGCAGTGTTGTGGCACCAGCACCAGTGCCTAAGGCCCAATTTTTCTGCCCCTGTCTAACAGGGGCGTGTAATTACAATTTTTGATGCAATACTTTGCAGCAGGGCTCGTTCCTGCGTTCCAACTAGAGTGTCTGTGAGGGGTTGCAGTGTTGTGGCACCAGCACCAGTGCCTAAGGCCCAATTTTTCTGCCCCTGTCTAACAGGGGCGTGTAATTACAATTTTTTGAAGCAATACTTTGCAGCAGGGCTCGTTCCTGCGTTCCAACTAGAGTGTCTGTGAGGGGTTGCAGTGTTGTGGCACCAGCACCAGTGCCTAAGGCCTAATTTTTCAGCTCCTGTTCAACAGGGGCATGTAATTACAATTCTTGATCTAATATTTCACAGCAGGGCCCTGTGAGGGCTTACAGTGTTGTGGCCACAGCAACACCTAAGGCCCAAATTTCTGCTGAGTATATAGGGCAGGACCCTACTTTCAAACATCTAACTTACAAACGACTCCTACTTGCAAACGGAAGGAGACAACAGGAAGTGAGATGAAATCTACCCCTAGGAAGGGAAATTCTCTCCTGTAAGAGTTAATATGGGAAAACAATTTCTCCTTTCCACTGATGCTTTCCAATCCTTGTTCCACAAAAAAACCCAAATTTTCAAAAAACATTTTTCATTGGGACAAAAAAGTGAGGTGAAATCTTCTGAAGAGGAGGAAAGACAGCAAAACAAATGTCACAGGGGTGATAACCCTTCCCTATGTTTTCCAAAAAGCTTAGAAAAGATTTTTTGGCTGGAGCTAAACACGTTAAAAATGTTCAAAATTACAAACAGATTCTACTTAACAACAAACCTACAGTCCCTGTCTTGTTTGCACCGCCTGTATACTGCTGTTCAGAGTATATAGGGCCTGGTGGCCCCACACCTTTCCTTATTTTAATTTGGGTGCGGGGTTCCCCTTAATATCCATACAAGACCCAAAGGCCCTGGTAATGGACTGGGGGGTACCCATGCCGTTTGTCTCACTGATTTTCATCCATATTGCCATGACCCGACATGACATTAAACCCGCAAGCAGTTTTAAATGAGATTTTTTCCTTTAAAAATGACATTTGGTGCAGGGACTGTTCTAAACATGGGAAACACGCGTCACTTTACAGGCATACTATAGACACCCCCCAGGTACGATATTTAAAGGAATATTTCACTTTTTTTTTTTTTTACTTTAAGCATCATTAAAATCACTGCTTCCGAAAAAACGGACGTTTTTAAAAGTTTTTTTTGCATTGATACATGTCCCCTGGGGTAGGACCCGGGTCCCCAAACCCTTTTTAGGACAATACCATGCAAATTAGCCTTTAAAATGAGCACTTTTGATTTCGAACGTTCGAGTCCCATAGACGTCAATGGGGTTCTAACGTTCGTGCGAACTTTTGGTCCGTTCGCGGGTTCTGGTGCGAACCGAACCGGGGGGTGTTCGGCTCATCCCTAAACATAAGATACAGGATAAAATCCAAGTGAAGGTATCTAGAATAGATAGCGTCGGGTAGAGGATAATGTTCAAGGTAAGAGAGCATAACGTACCTATAGATGTACACCAGTGAGGTGTTGAAGGCCTCCCTTTCATCCCAGCCCCACGTCAGCAGTCTATCATGGGGAGAGCTCAGATGCTCACTCACAGGCCCGAGGGCCCATTAAGTGAGCTCCCCAACCCGGAGACGCCCACGACGCTGCCGGCCGGCAAGCGTCTGACGTCACCGGGTCAGTTTCTCCGCACTGCGCAGGTGCGCGGACCGCGCTGCTGCGCAAGCGCGTTCAAGGCCAGCCCGTGGGTAGAAGACCCTGGGCTCCGCAAGGACAAGCAGGAGACGAACACCAGGGCGTCTTCTCCTGCCAGGAGAAACACATGTCCGCTGCTTGGAAAGGCACAGGCAGCCACGGACCACACAGGGCACCTAGGGTCAGCCGAACAAAATAAACAAGAACATTAAACATCATGACAAAAAATGGTAATAAATAAATAGCAGTATGTGTAAAAGAAATAAGAGTGGCAGTAAATTGCCACCCAATCCATTAAGGTGTTGGTAAACACAAACGGGACTTAGTCCCCATAGATGGCTCTACAAACAGAGGGGGGGCAGCATTGGCTACTAGGAAACCTAGTTGAAGGATAAGCATAAATAAGTTGGGACTACCTGTTGGTGAGTGATGGGAGTGAGAATAAGGACAGGGAACAAAGAGGGGGGGGGAGGGGTGTGGGGGGAGGGGGTGTAGGGGGAGGGGGGGGGGGTTGGGGGGGTTATTGGATGTGCCGATGCGAAGATGAAGTGTGTGTTGTAAATGAATAGAGGTGATGCAGTGAAGAGTGGTAAGGGAATAGATGAAAATTATACATAGTTGATTGGTAGTATCGGATAATAAAATAAAAAACGTGAAAATGTGTGAAACAGTGGATCTAGGTACAACGTAGTGAGGATAGAAATCTGGAGGTAATAGTGACAACCAACAGCGAGGAAACCATGACAGATGAAATGGGAAAAATGGAATAAATCCTAAAAATAATTAGATTAGGGGTTAGATGACATGAAGGCAGGGGACTCCATAGAGTGTCAAACTACATAATGTAATATTCTAGGCTAGAGAGGGGTAATCGCAGAAGGGCGATGATGTAGCACTGATAGGATTAGGTTACAAAGGGCCAAAATGGGTAAGGGTCAGCTACGGATTAGGGGTATGGATAACACAATAATCACTAGGGTTGTCCCGATACCGATACTAGTATCGGTATCGGCACCGATACCGAGCATTTGCCCGAGTACTTGTACTTGGGCAAATGCTCCCGATGCCTCCCCCGATACCTTGACTGTCAGCTGTGATCTGCGTGTGGGGGAGTTACAAGATTCTCCCCCAGCGGCTTTCACCAGCTTTAGTGACAGACAGCGGTGATCGCTCACAGCTGACTGTCACTGCATCCTCCTCCATGCCCCCTCCGTTCCTCTGTCCCTCTCAGCTGTCCCCTCCGTTCTGCTCTTATCTGTCCCTCTCAGCTGTCCCCTCCGTTCTGCTCTTATCTGTCCCCTCCGTTCTCCCCCTCAGTTCCTCCGTCCTCCCCCTCCTCCTTCCTTTGTGTATGGATAGAGTCAGCTGACTCTGTCCATTCACATAACTGAAACATTGTAATCTTCTGTGATTACGATGTGTCAGTTTATGAATGGAGAGAAGCTGCTGTCTTCTCTCCATTCATTGTCAGTGCAGCTGACGCTGCAGAGAAAGGGACTGGGGATTCTCTATCCTCTGTCTCTTTCTCTGTCTCAAGGGGGAGATATCAGAGGTCTGTTAAGACCCCTGATATCTCACCAAAGCCCCCCAAAAGGGCTGATTAAAAAAAAAAAAAAAACAATAAAGAATAAAAGAAATATTATTGTAAAAAATAAAAATTGTAAAAAAAAAAAAATAACACACACATACAACGTTCACCCCCTCCCCTCCCCCCCAAAAAAAAGCAAGCACTGTTAAAAAAAAAAAAAAAAATGAAAAACAAAACACTGTCACGTGACATTAAAAAAAAAGTATCGGTAATCGGTATCGGCGAGTACTTGAAAAAAAGTATCGGTACTTGTACTCGGTCCTAAAAAAGTGGTATCGGGACAACCCTAATAATCACATTGGGCCGGAGATTAACCGGTCCATAGTAGCACGTACTCTTGGGTAAAGGGTAGTGAATATAGACTGACCAAACCCCATTCATGGCAATAATAGGTGTAATATGGAAGGTTTGAGTTGAAACATGGTATAGTGGAGTAACTGTGAAGGAACGTCTAGCTGTATGGAACTTAACCTGCGTGGTCAGTGATAGGGCTGCTCCCATGTATGGTCCATCTAAAGGAGGGGGCCAAACTCTGACGTAATGGGATAATTGATAAACAAAAAAGTAATATAAGTTAGGAATTAGAGGCACTCAAGGGGAAAAAAAGAAAACGGGTGTGTTATCCACCCAATGAATATGCACAAATTGTGAGTATAGCCTCAAATAAAAAGGGTAATAAAATTTAAACCGTACCATCATCCAAATTAATATGTACAAGGAGAAGAGAGTGGGACATAGGGGACAGTGGCTGATGTTGGCCCCATAATGTTCACACCCTAAAATGGCTGGACTATACCGGTACAGCTAAACGATGATAGACAAAAATTATATAAAAGAAGTTTATTACAAAAAGGAAATACAAGGTATACAGATTAAAATGCAAAAACAGAAATTCAAAGATCACCAAAGAATATCTGAAAATTACAAAGTATTGACTGGTCTGGTTCTCGACTAGTTTCGCGATATTATCGCTTCCTCAGGAGGACCAATCTATAAGACAAATAATATAATGCAATACAAGCAAAAACATTATACAGTACACTACAAGTAGTGATCGTAAAAACAGCATGTAGAAAGGGGAAAAAATAAAACATAAATACTAGTTCGGCTTACCCTATAATTGGGTGATCGTGTGCGGCACCGGGGCGCCCAAACAACTCTCCCCCGCGGCGGACAAGGGGGATAGTTTAGAGCCCTCTAAAAAAAGCATAGCATAAGTGGGGGGCCACAAAAATAGCTGATGAAAGGATACAATGGATTTAGCCAAACACATGTTGAGGGGGCGGAAGGGGAAGGGAAGGGAGGGCCAAGGGGAAAAGGGGGAAGGAAACTGGGGGGAAGGGGAAGGGGGAAGGGGGGAAAAGGAGGGAGGGAAAAAGGAGGGGAAAGGGGGGGCGGGGAGGGAGGAGGGAAGGAGGTTAAGGGTAATGGAACATGGGAAGGGGAAGGGGGCCCTTTGGCCCTTTGTAACCTAATCCTATCAGTGCTACATCATCGCCCTTCTGCGATTACCCCTCTCTAGCCTAGAATATTACATTATGTAGTTTGACACTCTATGGAGTCCCCTGCCTTCATGTCATCTAACCCCTAATCTAATTATTTTTAAGATTTATTCAATTTTTCCCATTTCATCTGTCATGGTTTCCTCGCTGTTGGTTGTCACTATTACCTCCAGATTTCTATCCCCACTACGTTGTACCTAGATCCACTGTTTCACACATTTTCACGTTTTTTATTTTATTATCCGATACTACCAATCAACTATGTATAATTTTCATCTATTCCCTTACCACTCTTCACTGCATCACCTCTATTCATTTACAACACAGACTTCATCTTCGCATCGGCACATCCAATAACCCCCCCAACTCCCCCCCCCTCTTTGTTCCCTGTCCTTATTCTCACTCCCATCACTCACCAACAGGTAGTCCCAACTTATTTATGCTTATCCTTCAACTAGGTTTCCTAGTAGCCAATGCTGCCCCCCCTCTGTTTGTAGAGCCATCTATGGGGACTAAGTCCCGTTTGTGTTTACCAACACCTTAATGGATTGGGTGGCAATTTACTGCCACTCTTATTTCTTTTACACATACTGCTATTTATTTATTACCATTTTTTGTCATGATGTTTAATGTTCTTGTTTATTTTGTTCGGCTGACCCTAGGTGCCCTGTGTGGTCCGTGGCTGCCTGTGCCTTTCCAAGCGGCGGACATGTGTTTCTCCTGGCAGGAGAAGACGCCCTGGTGTTCGTCTCCTGCTTGTCCTTGCGGAGCCCAGGGTTTTCTACCCACGGGCTCGCCTTGAACGCACTTGCGCAGCAGCGCGGTCCGCGCACCTGCGCAGTGCGGAGAAACTGACCCGGTGACGTCAGACGCTTGCCGGCCGGCAGCGTCGTGGGCGTCTCCGGGTTGGGGAGCTCACTTAATGGGCCCTCGGGCCTGTGAGTGAGCATCTGAGCTCTCCCCATGATAGACTGCTGACGTGGGGCTGGGATGGAAGGGAGGCCTTCAACACCTCACTGGTGTACATCTATAGGTACGTTATGCTCTCTTACCTTGGACATTATCCTCTACCCGACGCTATCTATTCTAGATACCTTCACTTGGATTTTATCCTGTATCTTATGTTACATTTGATACTATTTATTGACAGACTGCCATGCAACCCTGTGGTTATCTACCCTTAGTGGTGGACTTCCACACATTGTTTCCTCCATGATGCCCCAGTGTTTGGAATTGGTTGGCTCTCCTGCTCATTACGGGCCACCCGACCCCCACGCCATCGCAAGTCTCTTCGTGGCTAGCATATGTATTACCCTTCGTTCCAACCATTATGGTGAGCCACATTACATGTTCCTATTGTTTATTAGCCTAGTGTAATCCCTCTTGTTTGCTCCCCTTTCCCCCCCTCCCTCTATCTTCCCTGTCCCTTTGTTTTGTCTGTTCTTCCTCACCCTGTCCCCCCACCCCCTTCTTCCCTTCCCTCCACTACCCCCTCCCCCGGTGTCCCTCCCAGTCCCCCCCCCCCCTTCCCCTTCCCATGTTCCATTACCCTTAACCTCCTTCCCTCCTCCCTCCCCGCCCCCCCTTTCCCCTCCTTTTTCCCTCCCTCCTTTTCCCCCCCTCCCCCTTCCCCTTCCCCCCAGTTTCCTTCCCCCTTTTCCCCTTGGCCCTCCCTTCCCTTCCCCTTCCGCCCCCTCAACATGTGTTTGGCTAAATCCATTGTATCCTTTCATCAGCTATTTTTGTGGCCCCCCACTTATGCTATGCTTTTTTTAGAGGGCTCTAAACTATCCCCCTTGTCCGCCGCGGGGGAGAGTTGTTTGGGCGCCCCGGTGCCGCACACGATCACCCAATTATAGGGTAAGCCGAACTAGTATTTATGTTTTATTTTTTCCCCTTTCTACATGCTGTTTTTACGATCACTACTTGTAGTGTACTGTATAATGTTTTTGCTTGTATTGCATTATATTATTTGTCTTATAGATTGGTCCTCCTGAGGAAGCGATAATATCGCGAAACTAGTCGAGAACCAGACCAGTCAATACTTTGTAATTTTCAGATATTCTTTGGTGATCTTTGAATTTCTGTTTTTGCATTTTAATCTGTATACCTTGTATTTCCTTTTTGTAATAAACTTCTTTTATATAATTTTTGTCTATCATCGTTTACCTGTACCGGTATAGTCCAGCCATTTTAGGGTGTGAACATTATGGGGCCAACATCAGCCACTGTCCCCTATGTCCCACTCTCTTCTCCTTGTACATATTAATTTGGATGATGGTACGGTTTAAATTTTATTACCCTTTTTATTTGAGGCTATACTCACAATTTGTGCATATTCATTGGGTGGATAACACACCCGTTTTCTTTTTTTCCCCTTGAGTGCCTCTAATTCCTAACTTATATTACTTTTTTGTTTATCAATTATCCCATTACATCGGAGTTTGGCCCCCTCCTTTAGATGGACCATACATGGGAGCAGCCCTATCACTGACCACGCAGGTTAAGTTCCATACAGCTAGACGTTCCTTCACAGTTACTCCACTATACCATGTTTCAACTCAAACCTTCAATATTACACCTATTATTGCCATGAATGGGGTTTGGTTAGTCTATATTCACTACCCTTTACCCAAGAGTACGTGCTACTATGGACCGGTTAATCTCCGGCCCAGTGTGATTATTGTGTTATCCATACCCCTAATCCGTAGCTGACCCTTACCCATTTTGGCCCTTTGTAACCTAATCCTATCAGTGCTACATCATCGCCCTTCTGCGATTACCCCTCTCTAGCCTAGAATATTACATTATGTAGTTTTACACTCTATGGAGTCCCCTGCCTTCATGTCATCTAACCCCTAATCTAATTATTTTTAGGATTTATTCAATTTTTCCCATTTCATCTGTCATGGTTTCCTCGCTGTTGGTTGTCACTATTACCTCCAGATTTCTATCCCCACTACGTTGTACCTAGATCCACTGTTTCACACATTTTCACGTTTTTTATTTTATTATCCGATACTACCAATCAACTATGTATAATTTTCATCTATTCCCTTACCACTCTTCACTGCATCACCTCTATTCATTTACAACACACACTTCATCTTCGCATCGGCACATCCAATAACCCCCCCAACCCCCCCCCTCCCCCTACACCCCCTCCCCCCACACCCCTCCCCCCCTCTTTGTTCCCTGTCCTTATTCTCACTCCCATCACTCACCAACAGGTAGTCCCAACTTATTTATGCTTATCCTTCAACTAGGTTTCCTAGTAGCCAATGCTGCCCCCCCCTCTGTTTGTAGAGCCATCTATGGGGACTAAGTCCCGTTTGTGTTTACCAACACCTTAATGGATTGGGTGGCAATTTACTGCCACTCTTATTTCTTTTACACATACTGCTATTTATTTATTACCATTTTTTGTCATGATGTTTAATGTTCTTGTTTATTTTGTTCGGCTGACCCTAGGTGCCCTGTGTGGTCCGTGGCTGCCTGTGCCTTTCCAAGCGGTGGACATGTGTTTCTCCTGGCAGGAGAAGACGCCCTGGTGTTCGTCTCCTGCTTGTCCTTGTGGAGCCCAGGGTTTTCTACCCACGGGCTCGCCTTGAACGCGCTTGCGCAGCAGAGCGGTCCGCGCACCTGCGCAGTGCGGAGAAACTGACCCGGTGACGTCAGATGCTTGCCGGCCGGCAGCATCGTGGGCATCTCCGGGTTGGGGAGCTCACTTAATGGGCCCTCGGGCCTGTGAGTGAGCATCTGAGCTCTCCCCATGATAGACTGCTGACGTGGGGCTGGGATGGAAGGGAGGCCTTCAACACCTCACTGGTGTACATCTATAGGTACGTTATGCTCTCTTACCTTGGATATTATCCTCTACCCGACGCTATCTATTCTAGATACCTTCACTTGGATTTTATCCTGTATCTTATGTTACATTTGATACTATTTATTGACAGACTGCCATGCAACCCTGTGGTTATCTACCCTTAGTGGTGGACTTCCACACATTGTTTCCTCCATGATGCCCCAGTGTTTGGAATTGGTTGGCTCTCCTGCTCATTACGGGCCACCCGACCCCCACGCCATCGCAAGTCTCTTCGTGGCTAGCATATGTATTACCCTTCGTTCCAACCATTATGGTGAGCCACATTACATGTTCCTATTGTTTATTAGCCTAGTGTAATCCCTCTTGTTTGCTCCCCTTTCCCCCCCCCCTCTATCTTCCCTGTCCCTGTGTTTTGTCTGTTCTTCCTCACCCTGTCCCCCACCCCCTTCTTCCCTTCCCTCCACTACCCCCTCCCCCGGTGTCCCTCCCAGTTCCCCCCCCTCCCCCCCCTTCCCCTTCCCATGTTCCATTACCCTTAACCTCCTTCCCTCCTCCCTCCCCGCCCCCCCTTTCCCCTCCTTTTTCCCTCCCTCCTTTTCCCCCCCTCCCCCTTCCCCTTCCCCCCAGTTTCCTTCCCCCTTTTCCCCTTGGCCCTCCCTTCCCTTCCCCTTCCGCCCCCTCAACATGTGTTTAGCTAAATCCATTGTATCCTTTCATCAGCTATTTTTGTGGCCCCCCACTTATGCTATGCTTTTTTTAGAGGGCTCTAAACTATCCCCCTTGTCCGCCGCGGGGGAGAGTTGTTTGGGCGCCCCGGTGCCGCACACGATCACCCAATTATAGGGTAAGCCGAACTAGTATTTATGTTTTATTTTTTCCCCTTTCTACATGCTGTTTTTACGATCACTACTTGTAGTGTACTGTATAATGTTTTTGCTTGTATTGCATTATATTATTTGTCTTATAGATTGGTCCTCCTGAGGAAGCGATAATATCGCGAAACTAGTCGAGAACCAGACCAGTCAATACTTTGTAATTTTCAGATATTCTTTGGTGATCTTTGAATTTCTGTTTTTGCATTTTAATCTGTATACCATGTATTTCCTTTTTGTAATAAACTTCTTTTATATAATTTTTGTCTATCATCGTTTACCTGTACCGGTATAGTCCAGCCATTTTAGGGTGTGAACATTATGGGGCCAACATCAGCCACTGTCCCCTATGTCCCACTCTCTTCTCCTTGTACATATTAATTTGGATGATGGTACAGTTTAAATTTTATTACCCTTTTTATTTGAGGCTATACTCACAATTTGTGTAGTTTCTTGAACATGACAATGAGTTCACTGTACTCCAATGACCTCCACGGTCCCCAGATCTAATCCAATAAAGCACCTTTAGGATGTGGTGGAATGGAAGATTTGCATCGTGGATGTGCAGCCGACAAACCTGCAGCAACTACGTGATGCTATCAATATGCCAAAATCTATGAGGAATGTTTTCAACACCTTGAATCTATGCCATGAAAAATGAAGGCAGTTCTAAAGGCAAAAGAGGGTCCAAACTGGTACTAACAAGGTGTACCTAATAAAGTGGCTGGTGAGTGTAGAGTGCTCTGCTTTACTGTCTGCCAGGCAATAAAGAGGGGATGCATATTATATTAATCTTAAAAAACTAATTGAAAGAGGGTACCCTCAAAATCATGGAAATATCCTGGTACCATTTCAGTGACAAAGGTTAAATAGAATATACTATTAGTTTGGCCTTGGAATAACCTTAATTTTCCGAGCCCGGCTCTGAGACCAGATTATTCCCACCTGCAATTCCCTAGATGTGGGACTTAATACTTCCAAGCAGCGATATACAGGTCTTTCTAGTCTTCACTATTCTTCAGTACAATCAAGCAAGCAATCAATCAGATTAGGGAGAAAGCTGCCACTCAGGTAAGATATGAAGATTCAGTACACAACAATGCAACATACGTAGGATGTGGGTCACATAGTAAATGTTGACAATGAGAGGGGAAGCCATTTCTATATATAAATCTGCTTTAAAATGAATCTTGTGACATCATAAACCCATCACCACGTTGTTAAAATGGTTAAGAGTAATAGCATAACAGCATGGTGTGATTGCAATCCACCCATCACGGATCTTTAGCTACATTACATGGAATGCCATCCCTTGTGGCAAGATTAGCATAGAAATGGTCAGTAAAACACTAATCATGTGCACAGATTTTAATAGTTTAATCATTGTAATGTAATTGAATGAAATCAGAAGAGTTCTATTTACTGCTTAAGAAAGGAAAATTTGGTTGGCTGATTGCCTGGAAAAGATTTATGCACATAGGACAGATAAGAGGGGGCTAACAATATTTTTTTTCCCTAAGTTGACATATACTGTACACATACACCTTTATGTCAGACAAGTGTTTATGTGAAGACTGGCAGGAGGTTATACACATTTTAGATTTGGTCCTTAGTGGTGTACCAACACTGAAATATGACAAGACATTGATTACTGCTCAATCTAAAATAAAAATGATGGCCATAGTTATAAAAAAAAGGGTCACTAAGCTGTATATGTAATGGTTTTTGTGATTCCCTTCTACATTTTGGCAGTGCAGAAGGCAGGCATAGCATGGAGGTCATTTAAAGAGGTTGCATAGATTGTACTCACAGGAACTGTGCATGTGCTTTAACCACTGCAGCTCCGGAGGATTTGGCTACTCAATGACCGGAGCATTTTTTACAATTTGGCACTACGCTGCTTTAACTGGTAATTGCGCGGTCATGCAATGTTGTACCCAAACAAAATTTGCGTCCTTTTTTTCCCACAAATAGAGTTTTCTTTTGATGGTATTTGATTGCCTCTGCGATTTTTATTTTTTGCGATATAAATGGAAAAAGACCAAACATTTTGAAAAAAAATGTTATTTTCTACTTTTTGTTATAAAAAAAAAATAATAAATTCAATTTTAGCCATACATTTAGGTCAAAATGTATTCAGCCATGTGTCTTTGGCAAAAAAAATGTCAATAAGCGTATATTTATTGGATTGCGCAAAAGCTATAGTGTCTATAGCGTCTACAAACTTCATTTTCTGGAATTTACACAGCTTTTAGTTTTATGACTGCCTATCTCGTTTCTTGAAGTGCTAAAATGGCAGGGCAGTACACCCCCCCCCCCCCAAATGACCCCATTTTGGAAAGTAGAGACCCCAAGGAAATTGAATATTTTATTTTTTTATCACAAGTGAAAAAAAAAATAAAAAATTACACAAAGTTGTCACTAAATGATATATTGCTCACACATGCCATTGTTATTTGTGGAATTACACCCCAAAATATATTCTGCTGCTTCTCCTGAGCATGGGGATACCTCATGTGTGAGACTTTTTGGGAGCTTAGCTGCATACAGGACTCCGAAAACCAATCATTGCCTTCAGGAATTCTAAGGGTATAAATTTTTGATTTCACTCCTCACTACGTATCACAGCTTTGAAGGCCATAAAATGCCAATTTAACACAACCACCCCCCCCCCCCCCAAATGACCCCATTTTGGAAAGTAGACACCCCAAGCTATTTGCCGATAGGCATGTTGAGTCCATGGAATATTTTATATTTTGCCACAAGTTGCGGGAAAATTAAAATTTCTTTTTTTTTCACAAAGTTGCCACTAAATGATCTATTGCTCAAACATGCCATGGGCATATGTGAAATTACACCCCAAAATACATTCTGCTGCTTCTCCTGAGTACAGGGATACCACATGTGTGAGACTTTTTGGGAGCCTAGCCATGTACAGGACCCCGAAAACCAAGCACTGCCTTCAGGCTTTCTAAGGGCGTAAAATTGTGATTTCACTTCCTCACTACCTATCACTGTTTCGGAAGCCCTGAAATGACAAGATAGCACAAACCCCCCCAAATGACCCAATTTTGGAAAGAAGACACTTGGAATAGTTTATATTTTGCCACAAGTTTCGGGAAAATTAAAAATTGTTTTTTTTTTTTTTTTAACACAACGTTGTCACTAAATGATATATTGTTCAAACATGGCATGGTTATATGTGGAATTATACCCCAAAATGCATTCTGCTGCTTCTCCTGAGTACGGGGATACCACATGTGGAACTTTTTGGCAGTCTAACCGCATACAGGACCCCAAAAAACAATCATCGCCTTCAGGCTTTCTAAGGGCATAAAATGGTGATTTCACTATGCCTTTTTTCGAACAATATATCATTTAGTGACACTTTTGTGCAAAAAAAAAAAAAATAATTTTCCCTAAACTTGTGGCAAAATATAAAATATTCCTTGGACTCAACATGCCTATCAGCAAATAGCTTGGGTTGTCTACTTTCCAAAATGGGGTCATTGGGGGGGGGTTTGAACTGTCCTGGCATTTTATGCACAACATTTAGAAGCTTATGTCACACATCACCCACTCTTCTAACCATTTGAAGACAAAGCCCTTTCTGACACTTTTTGTTTACATAAAAAAATATTTTTTTTTGCAAGAAAATTACTTTGAACCCCCAAACATTATATATTTTTTTTAAAGCAAAGGCCCTACAGATTAAAATAGATGGTGGGTGTTGCAATTTTTTTTTTCACACAGTATTTGCACAGCGATTTTTCAAATGCAATTTTTTTTGGAAAAACACACTTTTTTCATTTTTATGCACTAAAACACACTATATTGCCCAAATGTTTGACGAAATAAAAAAGATGATCATATGCCAAGTACATGGATACCAAACACGACATGCTTTAAAATTGCACACAAACATGCAGCAGCAACAAACTACATACATTTTTAAAAGCCTTTACAGGTTACCATTTTAGATTTATAAAGGAGGTCTACTGCTAAAATTACTGCCCTCGATCTGATCTTCGCGGTGATACCTCACATGCATGGTGCAATTGCTGTTTACATATAACACCAGACCAACGCTTGCGTTTGCCTTTGCACGTGAGCACGGGGGGACAGGGGTGCTTTTTTTTTTAATTATTATTTATTTTGCTTATTTATTCTATTTTTAAACTATTCCTTTCATTTTTTTGTAATCATTTGTATTGTTATCTCAGGGAATGTAAATATCCCCTATGACAGCAATAGGTAGTGACAGGTACTCTTTTTTGAAAAAATTGGGGTCTATTAGACCCTAGATCTCTCCTCTGCCCTCAAAGCATTTGACCATACCAAGATCAGTGTGATAAAATGCTTTGCCAATTTCCCAATGGCGCTGTTTATATCTGGCGAAGTCATGAACTGTTTGTTGCTTCTGGTTTCTTAGGCAATAGAGATAATTGGAGCCGTTCTGGTCTCTGATCAGCTCTATGGTCAGCTGGCGGAACCACCGGCTGCATTCTCGGGCTCCCTGTTGGGACAGGAGAGCCTGAGAAAACCATGGAAGACTGTGGGGGGGACGTTCCTTCCCACTGGTTATAAAAGCAGTCTAGAGGCTAATTAGCGGCTAGGATTGCTTTTACATGAAAGCCGACCGCTCGCCGAAGAGAATGATACCAAGATAATAAGTAAACCTGCAGGCATCATTCTGGTATAACCAGACGTTGCTGGTCCTTGTTGGGCATACGTTGTAATGTTCTTTTTTTCATGCAGCCTGTGGGTTGAACGAAAAAAAGAGATTGATCGGTGGGTATGCCCACCATTAGAATACCGCTCTTCATTCACCTACTTCTAATGATGGGCATACATGCACCATTTTTTTTTTTTAACTGTGGTGGTGAAATCACGATGGAGTCACGGCTTTATGTATCATGGGAGCAAACGCTGTTGCTGTCAAGATAAATAAACCCGTGTTGCAGCTGAATGGCGTACCTGCTAAATGATGGTTAACAATAAAACAAACATTACAGTATAACATACCATACCTGCAAAGCAAATACAATAAAACATAGTAAAAATAAAACAGAGAGAGAACAATAGATATAAAACAATAGTGAGCGAACAGTAGAGCGGACAGTAGAGAGTAAACATAAGAGAGAGAACAATAGAGAGAGAGAAGAAAAATACAACCACAACTATTTTTTATTTTTTTTGTGTTTTTGTGTGTGTTTTTTTTTTTTCACTTTTTTTCACTTTTATAAAAACTGTAAAAAACTGTAAACTGAACGTTGCAGATTAGGGTCTTTCAAAATGTGATGGCCATCACATCTTTCAAGACCCTGTGTATGTGTGCCTAGGACTGTGTGGTGCTGTACCCTACGCTAATACTCAACTAATGTGTGGTAGCATTTGAAACAGTCACTGATGCAGAGACCAGGTTGGTCAGGACAGGAGGGGACAATAAAAGCGGGTGTCACACCTAAATCTGCGTTTACTGCAGACACAACATCTTCTTTGGGGTGTTCTTTGGGTAGGGGTACCAGGGAGGACATAAGGAAAATGCCTCTCATGCAGCCAGCTCACTGCATTTGGATTGGGAAGTTGGGCCAAAGCACCGTCTGGAAACAAAAGGGCTGTGACAATCTCTTGCTGGAATTTAAGGAATGATCCAGTCCAGTGAAATAAATATACACTTTTTTGTACCAGCGTCTGGCCTTAATTGGTAAATAGGTACGGTGCCAACAACTGGTCATTGAGGTCCACCCCTCCCATATTAAGGTTGTATTCATGGACACAGAGGGGTTTCTCCAAAACACCAGTCCCCGTAGGAATTTGGAGTGTCATATCTGCGTGAAGCGAGGACAGAACGAAAACATTACGTGAATCCCTCCACTTCACTGCTAACAAATTATTACACTTCAAGCAGGCTCTCTCCCCCTGTCTAAGTCGGGATTCTACAAGTCGTTGGGGGAAGCCCCTGTGCTTAGATTGCATGGTGCCACATGTGCCAATTCCATAATCAGAAAGGTGACTCAAAAGTGGCACGCTCGTGTAATAATTGGCCACGTACAAGTAGTACCCCTTTCCAAATAAGGGTGACACCAAGTCCCACACAATCTTACCAGCGCTCCCTATGTAGTCTGGGCAGTTCTCCGGCTCTACGTGACTATCTTTTTCCTCATAAACCATAAAACTATATGTATAGTCTGTTGTCCTGTCACAGAGCTTATACATCTTGACCCCATATCTGGTGTGCTTGCTGGGAAGATACTATTTGAATAACAAGCGGCCAGAAAACTTAATCAGGGACTCATCAATGCAGACAACTTAATAGGGAGTAAACAAGGCTGCAAAACGTTGGTTGAAGTGGTTTACGAGGGGCCGAATTTTGTAGAGCCGATCATATACATTTCCTCTAATCTGAAGAGATAAAGCACAGATGCTACAGAGCACAGATCAATGCAAGAGGGAGCTCATTCCAGAGATTAAAGGGGTAAATTAAATATTTACTGGCCCCTTCCCCTGCTCCACATCCTGAAACATCCCCCGCAGCAGCTGATGGGAGAGGGGAGGAGGGAAGCTGGCAGCACTGCACAGTGGAGACAGGGAGCGCCAGGAAGCAGGGGGAATCAGCACTGCATGAGGTGATTAGGGTGTGCCCAGACACATATGGCACACCCTGTGCACACGCCTATGACATTCTGGATGAAGGAGCTCAGAGATACATTTGGGCACCTTTGGACAGCAGCATTGTCAGTCTTGGGGGGGTTAGTGATAGATGGACTAGCAGATTTAAATACACTAAACAAATTGAAGCCACACTCCAGTTAACATTTTTTTAAGCAGTTACAGCAACAGTTTTTTTTCCATTTTCGGATAAAGGTTTTATATAAATGTATAAAAGCTGATTATTGTAAGCACCCCTGTCAGTGGCAAATGGATTTTCTCAACCCTGTAATTGTTACATCTGCCAGACAGCTTTTTGTTTTGAAAAACTACAGACTTAATGACTAGATCACCAGGTAAACATAAAAGAAAGTAAGTCTAAAAAAGAAAACTAATGCAGCCATCACATCTAGGAATTGGTAAGCTGCAATATAATAAATGTTTATTTTGGGGTTTTAATACCACTTTAAGAATAAGAATGCTGCAAGTTAGTGGTATTTGAAAGGTCTCTCTGAAGACTCACTGTAGAAATGACATTTCTGATTAGTTTAACTGTGGAGGGCTGTAAATCTTCTGGGCCTGTGTAAACCAAAACATGTGGGCATGGGATCAGGGAAAGAGAATTATACATTAGTGAAATTTTTTTGCAACTACCATTCCAGTTGGGGCATTCATTATTGGGAATGGGGACTTCTGAAAGATCCTGTATGAGTTATCACCAGTATGATAAAGGACTATGGTGTAGATTTTTCTAACTGAAGATCCTCATGGCTCTGTAGGTCAAGGATGTGAGACACTATGTTAATGCCAATTGTGACAAGCTTGAGTACTTAAAATATTCCATTCCTGGTTTTAAATGTAGAAAACTCCAGCTAGATGGTTTGGGAGGTCACTATTTGGACTTTGGGTTTGAGATTCCCTCAGGGATCAGAAGCAAATTTAGAGTCCTGAGTTTGGGAAAATTATTTTGGGTGGACCTGGAGTTCTGAGTTCAGGAAAACAATTTCAGTCAACCGTGAGCTCAAGTATGCAAGTGCACCAAATAACACCACAAACAGACAAACATTCCCAGTACACTTAGCAGCTAGCCTGCAAAAATACAAAACTGACCCTGTCTAACAATGTATGTTAAAAACAGAGGTTTTATTCTTGGTTTGGGACATAGAAAGCTCCAGCTAGATGGGTCAGGGGGTCACTGTTTGGACCTAGGGTTTGAGCATCACCCAAGGATCAGAAGCAAATATAGAGTTCTGAGTTTGGGGAAATTATTTTAGGTAGCCCTGGATTTCTGAATTTAGGGAAACAATTTCAGACAGGCCTGAGCTCAAGTATGCTAGTGCACCAAGTAACATCAGTTACATAGACGATGGTTCAGATGAAGCCCATGCGACAAGTAGAAAGGAATTACTGAGGTGGGCAGCTCAGAGTTGGGATTTAGAGTTAGCCAGGCAAATGTGAAAAAACTCTAGAGTTTCACTAACTGGTCACCCACATAATAAAAAATAAGAAAGGGATGACGAAAGCAACAAAGGAAGGAGGATGAAAGGATAGAGGGAGGAAAGAAGGGAGGTTATACATTTCCTCTAATCTGAAGAGATAAAGCACAGATGCTACAGAGCACAGATCAATGCAAGAGGGAGCTCATTCCAGAGATTTGTATTGCATAGATGTAACATTAGCAGTTGTTCTTCTACACACATTCATCTGTAATTTGCCTGGGGAATTTTATTGTCACAGAAAAATAGATAACAATGTGAATGTGTGTGTTACTTATGTATAAATTCCTTAGAGCAGCTTTAAACCAATTCAACCATTACTCGTAAAAATCTCTGGTTATTGCCTATGGCTTTCTATTACAGCAGCTTCTTCATCTTTGTTTTACCACTGATATAAATGGAGGGGGATTAATAAAACAAATAAGATAAGTAAATAATTATATCTGATGTTTAAATCCATTTTCTTTCTTTTGACTAATATGTTATTTGTCAATATATACGGTATGATCTGTAATTTAATCCACAAAAACATCAACGTGAAACACTCATGTTAAAAAATCTACTCCTTTCCATTAGCTCGAATCATTAAGTTCATCAACATTCTCTATCTATTTTATATATATATATATATATATATATATATATATATATATATATATATATATATATATATATATATCTTATTCTAGACCCAGTAACATTATTACTAAATTATGTGCTTCTATATGCAATGCAGATAAATCATGGCTGGTGAAAGGAGCTGGCCAGGGTGCTGTACATAGCCTCCTAAAAACATTGCAGCATCCTGTCTCAGTACTCTTTTCTAGAGCCCTCAGCCTTGATGCAAGCAGTGGGCTGGTTCTTAGAAGGAGTTATGCAAATATCAAAATGCCTTGATGGATAAATGTCCATCTGAGGAGTAAACGTTCACGTGCTGAGCCTCCTTTATTGAAAAAACTAGAATCCAATAAATGAAAGGGGGCAGACCAGGAGCATTAAGACTGGGAAGGAAAGGGCTAGACAATGGTGGACATCCTCCAGTCAAGAAATCCAGCTGGGTCTATTTGACTTACTGCAGATATACGTTCACTGCAGCTAATGTCCTGTTGCTTTGATTTATCTTCACTGCAAGACCCATGAGTGCTTCTATAGCTGATTTGGATTTGTATGGGTATTTTTAAGGGTGAGCATCTGTGCCTGGATACTGTTAACTATAATGGGTCTCTCTTTTCTTTTCTTTTTTTTTTTTTTCCTTGTCAAAAGAAGTTTATTGAGTATACAATGTTATAAAGATACATAAAGTAAGTTTACAAGGATCTATAAAGTAAGCTCATTGTTTTACAGTAGGGTTTATATAGGTAAATATCATGAAATTTCAAATATTAAACATTGGGTTCACGTAAACCTAAATTAAAGATATATATAATTTCCTTAGTTACTTTTGTAGGTATTTAAATGATTTATACCTACTATACATATTGTTTACAAGTAGAGTGTATATAGGTCAAATAAATTCTGATAATGAGCTTTAATCGTAAGGTGGAGAAAAGGAAAGAGAAAGAAGAAAAAGGGTTGAAAGGTAGAGGTATGGTCCACAAGGTTGTCCCGCTCGTCAGTTTATTATTCTTTTTAGTTCTCTTTGCAGCCTTAGAATGGGTGTCTCTGTAAGTCATTTAATCTGTTACCATGGCAACAGGACAGAGTCATTGAAGTTTGACAGGAACTGTTGTTTTATCCAAGGATGCCAAATTTTTTCAAATTTTGGAATTTGATTTTGATCGATGGCTACCATCTTAGCATGGGACATTGTATTATTCATTCTGTGAATTGTTTCTGCTAGTACCAATGTAGGAGATTTCCATGCCTTGGCCACTGTTTGTTTTGCAGCCGTTATTAGTTGGATCATAAGTTTGAATTGAGAGAGTGTTAACCATTCCGGTTTTAGATTAAGTAAAGTTAAATATGGATCTGGTTGTATTATTTTTTTAAATATTTTAGATGCAATCACAAAGACTTCCTTCCAGAAGGTTTGGATTACTGGGCATGTCCACCATATGTGTAAATATGTGCCTATTTCTGGGCATCCTCGAAAACAAAGAGCTAAGGTATTAGGTGAATATTTTGCCACTCTAGCGGGTACAAGGTACCAGCGAGTTAGGACTTTATAATTTGTCTCCAGTGCTAAGATGTTGGGTGAAGATGACTTAGATGTGAGCCATATGTTAGACCAGTCCGTGTCTTCTAAAGTTCGTCCCAGGTCCTCCTCCCACCTCTGAACGTAAGAGGGTCTATTAAGATTTGCTACTCCATATAATTGATTATAAAGTGATGAAATTGTACCTTTAGCAAATGGATCTTTTGTACAGATTGATTCAAAAATGGATAATTGGGATAATGGTGTATCCCCCTTTAGGAATGGTGTATAGAAATTTTTGATTTGGAGATATCTAAATATCTCAGAGTTTGTTAGATCATATTTTTCTCTAAGCGATGGGAATGAAAGGAATGATTTAGATGCTATGAAGTCATTTAGTGTCTGAATGCCTGATGTTGTCCAAGCTTTAAAAGAATTTGGGTAGATCCATGCCGGATAAAAGGCCGGATTTCTGATAAAAGAAAGGAGAGGATTGTGTGGAGATTGTAACTGATATTTGGTTTTTAGTTTATCCCAGAGAGATAAGAAGTGTTTAGTTATGGGATTATGAATTTTAAAGCGGTCTTTAGGATCAAGCCATAATAAATTTGATATTAATAGAGGGTCATTTTCTGAAGCCTCTATAAATACCCATAATGGGATTTCCTGTTTTGCATGGTATTTGGACAGACTGGCCAAATGTGCTGCTCTGTAGTAGTTAGTAAAATTAGGGTATCCCAGGCCTCCTTTATTTTTGGGAAGATGTAGTGTGTGTATAGGTATACGTGGTTTAGAAGAGCCCCATATAAACGAAGTTGCTCTTTTTTGTACTATTCTCAAAAAATAGGAAGGAATTGGAATAGGGAGGACTCTGAATAGATAAAGCAATTTGGGTAGAATAGTCATTTTGATTGCATTAATCTTCCCTATCCAGGATAAAGGAAGTTGCGACCATTGTTTTATTAGATTTGTGATCTGTCTTAATACAGGAGGATAATTGGTTGAGAATAAGTCAGAATGAGATGCTGTTAAATGAATTCCAAGATATGGGATTGATTTTTCTGCCCATGTGAATGGGAGTGCAACCCTAGCTGGGATCAATTCCATGTTTGTGAGTGAAATATTAAGCACTAGGCATTTCTTAGGATTAATCATAAGGCCGGATAGGGCTGCAAACCCATCAAGAGCTGGTATTAAGTTAGGACCAGAGACCTGTGGTGATGATAGAAAAAGTAATATATCGTCTGCAAATATACATAATTTGTGTGTAATACCTCCTACATCAATGCCAGTTATAGTTTGGTTTGTTCTGATGTATTGGGCCATGGGTTCGAGTATAAGGGCAAATAATAAGGGAGATAATGGGCAACCCTGTCGGGTACCTCTTTCGATATTAAAGGCTTCAGATTTGTATCCAGCATATTTTATATAGGCTTTGGGTTTATTATATAATGCTTTGATCCATGTTAAAAGGTGGGGTCCAAAACCCCATTTTTGTAATGAACATTGCATATATTGCCAGGATACTGTGTCAAATGCCCTCTTAATATCGAGAGATAGAAAACATAAAGGGATTTTCCGTTTTTTTAGCAATATGTGCCAATAACACTGCCCTGCGTATATTATCGCCTGCCTGTCTATTTGGCATGAAGCCTACTTGATCTCTATGTATTAATTTTCCTATAATGCTATTGAGGCGTTTTGCTATTATTTTTGCTAATAATTTAATATCGAGGTTTAACAGAGAGATAGGCCGATAATTCACACAGGAAGTATCATCAGAAAGGGGTTTTGGGATCATACAAACAATTGCCATTAGTGTTTCTTGCCGAAAAGAATGTCCATCTAGAAGTTTGTTAAAAGTTTCAGTGAGAATGGGAGAGAGTATTTCTGAGAATGTTTTATAGTATAAAGCCGAGTAGCCGTCTGGGCCTGGTCTTTTGTTAAGTTTTAGGTCTTTTATGGCGTTAGCAACTTCATCTATAGTTATAGGCTCATCCAAACTGCTTTTTTGATTCTGAGATAACTCAGGTAAGGTTATTTTTGAGAAGAAGGATTCAGCCTCTGTAGGATTAAATTCATTGTTTGTCTTGTATAAAGTTGCGAGATGTGAGTGAAATTTATGGACTATTTTAACTGGATTACAAGTGTAAACATTTTTTGATAATTTCAAACGTATTGGTTTGAAAGATTTGTTAGTTGAATTTAATGCCCGAGCCAAATATGTACCTGGTTTGTTTGTATTCATGTAGAAATTGTGTTTGGAGCGTTTGAGGGATTTATCAACTGACTCAGTGAGAAATAGATCGTATTCCAATCTAGATTTTTCCAGATGAGATTTTGTACTCTGAGATGGATTATCTTGAAATGATATGTAGGCTGCATTAAAATTGAGTTCTAGTTTTTTTGCTAGATTTTTGCGTTCCCATTTAAATAGTGCCATTTGTCTTTGTATTGTACCACGCAAGACAGGCTTATGAGCTTCCAACAGTGTTATTGGGGAGATGTCTGTTGTATTATTAATTGATATGTATTCCTTTAAAGCTTGTTCAATGGCCATCTGATGTAGTGGGTGTTTGAGCATTATGTCCGGTAAGTACCACGTTGGGTCATGCGCTTTTGGTATGGCTGAGGCTATAGTAGTGTATACTGCATTATGGTCAGACCACGGAATCAGAATTATATCTGATGCAATAATTTCTGGTATCATTCCTATTGTTAGAAAAATATGATCTATTCTGGTGAAGGTTTGATGAGGGTGCGAGAAATAAGTGAATTTCTTTTTCATTGGGTTACTTTCTCTCCATGAATCTACCAGATTGTATTTGGAAAGAAGTTGAGAAAAAGGTAATCTAGAGGTTATTTTGGATGGTGTAAAAGGTGATTTATCTAGAAATGGGAGGAGGACCTGGTTCGAATCCCCACACATTATCACTGTTCCTATTTTGTGTGTATTAATCACTTGTAATATATGTGAGAGGAATGGTGTAGGTTGTTTGTTAGGAGCGTAGTAGGAAATCACAGTGATTGCTGTATCCATTATATAACCCATGAGTATCAGGTATCTACCTTCTGGGTCTTTAATTTCTGATGATAAGGTGAATGGTGTGGATCAGTGAAATGCAATTAGAGTTCCCCTTTGCTTGGTACAGGCAGAAGCCGTGTAAATTTGTTGATAAAAAGGAGAAATATATTTTGGAGTAGAATCTTTGGTGAAGTGTGTTTCTTGGAGGCATACTATGTGAGCCTTCTTGTTATGGAAAGTACGGAAGGCTTTGGTCCTTTTTTGAGGGACATTTATTCCCTGAACATTCAGGGAAAGTATATTCAGTGGTGCCATGGCAATAGATCAAATAGTTTTGACTTACTTTTTGTTATGCAGAGCTGACTGCGCAGATCAACCTGTGTGGACTGAAGAGATGAATAGATAGAAAAAAAACTGTGAATTCTGGAGTAAAGAGTAAACAAAAAACATATGAGATTAGATGATACATTGTATAAATTATTTTTTGCAAGTAATCACAATTTACCCGTGAAAGAGAATAAATATCTCTCTCAGGGGAATAAGTGCCTTCGTCACACTCCCACATAATATGGTTGGGAGAATGAGGAGGGCTAATGGGGGTACACGGATCTTCCGCTTACAGGAGAGAAGTGCTATGTCAAAAGACATCAAAATGATGTTTCATTAATTGGAGTGCAGAATATAGTTTTTGTTGAAATTATTTATTCCAGGGTGGTTGTATATGGTTAGTCTTGCCCTAGGCTAAATAATTCAGTTAGAAAGGTACTGTTAATAACTTTGGTATTGATGAAGATAGTTTGAATTATTTTGGGATTTTAACCCTTTTAGAGTAAACAATTACATATTTTATTCATACGTAACTGTTTAGATATGTTAACTCATAAAATTGAGGTTGTATTGCTTCAGATTAGAATAAACAAAAACATAATTCTAGGAACTAGTTAGGTAATAATATATTTGTTTTAAGAAAAGAAAGAAAAAGCTTCCATTACTTCTGGATTATTGAACATATTTGTCCTAAAAAGTAATATATCTATTGTTATTACCTGATAATATATAACTGAATAAGAATTTCCTTATTTCACTTATATATTCTAAGGCTATATGAATCAGAAGTAATAAGAAATATAACTGGAATGTAACATGATCCCACACAGTGTGTGACTATCAGAATGCAGTTACATTCAGTTATAAATATAGGTTTTTTTTATAGAGAACCATCTCTTAGTATAATAAATGAAGAGATTTCTTTTTTTTTTTAATAACAATAGAAAATAGGATTGCACTGATACTGATGCTGGTATCGGTATCGGTGCCAATACTAGGCATGTACACAAGTATCGGTACTTGTGAAAATACACCGATACTTAAAACTGATACATTCTGGCATAGTTGTCAGGAGGATTTTCCCGCTGACAACTGAACTGTACACAAAAGAATGCAGCAATTATCGGTTGTTAAGGAGCAGGCCCACCGTGTCCTTAATGTCTGATAACTCATTTATCTGTCAGCGGGGTTCCCGCTGACAGATGAATGTGAACACAACCAGGGGCAGCTGCGCTAGCCATCAGTGTCTGTGGAGGAGCCGAACCTGTGGAGTCTGCCACACATGGGGGGAGGAACAACCTGAATGTACCACTGCAGGGGAGTGTGGGTATGCAGGAATGCTTCCTTCATTAGCCTTTCCACTGCTCAGTCCTCCAGACAAAGATTTGACTGGGAAGGGACCTGGGAAGTAGGTGCCATGCCTTCTCTCTCGGCGCTCTGAGCTCTCCTCCCCCCTCAATTGTCTCTGCTGTGTGTGCAGACAGGTTAAACACTTTTTAGCTAGAGCCTGAAGTCTGTACACAGTACACAGGAGCCGTCATTACTCCCTGTGCTGCCTACCAGGAGAGGAACCCACTGCTGACTGTTTAATGAAAAACTCAACTTTTAACCCTGTGCTGCCCTGAGAGCTGGCTGAGGTAATAATTAGGAACCCTGTGCTGCCTGCAGGGAGAAGAGACACAGCTCATTGACTAATTAGGATCCCGGTGTTTACCCCCTGTGCTGCCTGCAAGGGAGAGAAGCCCCATGATTGGCTAATCAGTTTAACCTTGTACTGCCTATGTGCTATACAGCTCATCTGTTAGTCTAGACAGAGCCCCATGTTTAAACCCTGTGCTGCCCCCCACACGCATTCTTTTCCCCTTCTTTCTCTCTCTCACCCCTTTGTCTCTCTCTCCCTACACCCGCACCCCACTCTCATTCTGACTGTCATGGAACGTCCCTCACTTCGCTTGAGTGCTTCCGTCAGTATACCGCTTCCTAAGTTCTGGAACACGAGTCCAATAGATCTGGCTATAGGAACCCCCAAGAACTAGACAACACCAGTCTTGGAGTACATCAGGACTAACTCTTTATTTGAGATCTCACACAAATTTATACACCAGGATGACTCAAAGCTAACCTCATTAACAGGAGCTAATTTACTACAAAATTTACCCAGACCAGATGACTCAGAGACATGACCTGTAGGACAGACTTGTGGGCACCGAGCTTCACACAGTAGTATAAACACAATAGCAGGAGCTAATTACAATTAACAATACAAACAACAATCTCCCCCCTCCTCAGCCTAGACTGTTCATCTCCTAGCCAGTGCTGGTGGCTAATGTGATCAGCTCATTCAATTAACACACATTACCATAAACATCAACACAGGGTTAATTAAAACAAACAACAATGAGTTGAATAACCTTAGAACCTAGACTAAACTCATTTACATTAAACACATTATAGCTGACATCAGACAGGTGAGTGGAGTTGATGACATTAGCATCTTCTCACAGTATGAGTCCCAACAGTATGACTCAGTCACTATTGCTACTATGGCAAATACAGGGTACCCAGAGTCTGTGTGTTTTGGGGGGACATGGAGCTGAATCCAAAGTAACACCAACTCCAGGGTCCCCAGGCATACAGCTCACAGAGAGCACCATTCCCCCAAATGCCAGGGCCCATAATCTGTTGGCAAGAGGCTAGCGTTCAGTCCCCTCCAATAGCCTCTGTCTCTGGTGAGTCTGTCACATTTCTCTATCAAAGGTTGACTAACAAGGTCCCAGACCTCCACCTGGTCTGGACATGCGTTAGTCAGGCAGAGTGAACTCACATAGTCTTCCCGCATGATTTCCATTCTTGGCTGCAAGGAATAGTTGACCTCAGTAGGTGTGGGGCAGAGGTCATTTACTCTCTGTCTGGCTGCCAGGGCTTAAGCTGGATTGTTTTTAACATTCCTGGGCTCGGTCTGCTGCTCGGCAGAGGGGCCGATCACCCCTGCTTCTTGAAGCTGTGGAGAGACACTAGGTGCTAGGCAGAGGCCAGCAGTGCTCAGCCCTGTTGCCAGTGATTCAGCTGGGAGTAGCAGCTCCACTACATCAGCTTGTCGTCGGAGAGAGGGGCCAACTGCCCCGTCTCCCTGGAACTCCACAGTTGTTGCCGGTGCTGGGCAGAGGTTGGTAGCACTCTGCCCTGTTGCCAGCACTTCTGCTGGGGACTCCGCATCCTCCGCTCTGGCTAACCGTTGGGGCAGGAGGCTGGCTTCCTCCACTCCCAAACTGTATAGCTGCCATTGGAAAGGGGAGCCGGCTGCTTCCTTTTCCATTCCCTCATCTGGCTGCTGGGACGACATGTCTATGGTACTGTCTCCCAGGTGCACGGATCTTTGCTGGGAAGGAAAGGCCGCTTCCTCCACCCTGGCCAACTGTTGGGGAGGGACAACAAACATCTCCTCTCCCTTCTCCCCTGTATCTGCTGCTGGGAAGTGATTGCCACCTTCTCACCCTGAGCCTTCGAAACTGCCACAGGTGTGGGGCAGAGGTCTTGGACCCTCTGTCCGGTTGCCAGTACTTCTGCTGGGGGCTCATCAGGTTGTTCTTCCTCAGCAGAAAAGTCTATTAAATCCCCTACCTCTAAAACTGGTGTCTGGGGATAGAGGTTCACCATCTCCTGTCCATGGAACCCAGAAGATGTTATCAGTGCTGGGCAGAGGTTAGCAGAGCTCTGCCCTGTTGTCAGCACTTCAGGTTTGGGAACGGCAATCTCCAGATTTTGCACTGCCGATTCTCTGGCATGCTGCGGAACGTGTTCTAGCAGTTTCCTGTATGCCCTTTCCACATGCTGTTCCTTCCTTAGCAAATGGTCCAGATCAGGTTTAAGCTCTGAAACCCCTGCAAGACCGAGCATAGCCTCTCTATTATCTCGCAGGTCCTCAAGGGTAGGTTCCCCTTCATCACCAAACACAAAACGATCTGTAAGGCTCTCCCACAGCAATCCAGGGCCGCCAAAGTCATATCCCTCCGGAGAGCATTCTGTTATCTCCCCTAAATATCCCTCCTCTGCATGCCATTGCAGAGCCCGATAACTATTGTCCAGCTCTATCTCCTGCTGGACCAGCCTGTCCAACTCAGTCACCCATTGCTCCTGGGGCCGCTCTCCAAGGAATGCCATCCGCAATGCCCGTTGGTCACTGGCCCGTTGCTCTTGGGTTGGAAAGCACTTGCCCTGTTTTATACCAGCGAGCTGGAGAGCTCCAATCCATAGCTCCACCCGAATTTGCTGCCTGAGCTCCAGGTATTCATCCTCAGACACAGTCCTGGTGTATGTTGAAAGGATGATCCACAGCAGCCCTGGGAACTCTGATGCCAGGTCCATATCTCCGCTGGGGTGACTGAAGTCTGCTATCCTGATCTTGGATCCAGGTGGAGGTTTAGATTTCCCAGGACTGCAGGAAGCTTTCCAGCTGCTTGCCACCAATGTCACGGAACATCCCTCGCTTCGCTTGAGTGCTTCCGTCAGTATACTGCTTCCTAAGTTCTGGAACACGAGTCCAATAGATCTGGCTATAGGAACCCCCAAGAACTCGACAACACCAGTCTTGGAGTACATCAGGACTAACTCTTTATTTGAGATCTCACACAAATTTATACACCAGGATGACTCAAAGCTAACCTAATTAACAGGAGCTAATTTACTACAAAATTTACCCAGACCAGATGACTCAGAGACATGACCTGTAGGACAGACTTGTGGGCACCGAGCTTCACACAGTAGTATAAACACAATAGCAGGAGCTAATTACAATTAACAATACAAACAACAATCTCCCCCCTCCTCAGCCTAGACTGTTCGTCTCCTAGCCAGTGCTGGTGGCTAATGTGATCAGCTCATTCAATTAACACACATTACCATAAACATCAACACAGGGTTATTAGAACAAACAACAATGAGTTGAATACCCTTAGAACCTAGACTAAATTCATTTACATTAAACACATTATAGCTGGCATCAGACAGGTGAGTGGAGTTGATGACATTAGCATCTTCTCACAATATGAGTCCCAACAGTATGACTCAGTCACTATTGCTACTATGGCAAATACAGGGTGCCCAGAGTCTGTGTGTTTTGGGGGGACATGGAGCTGAATCCAAAGTAACACCAACCCCAGGGTCCCCAGGCATACAGCTCACAGAGAGCACCATTCCCCCAAATGCCAGGGCCCATAATCTGTTGGCAAGAGGTTAGAGTTCAGTCCCCTCCAATAGCCTCTGTCTCGGGTGAGTCTGTCACACTGACTTATGCTGTCAATACCCTATATTTTATGCTACTTACTCCTGAGCTTAAACATGTTTTATGAACTTCAGGAGGAGGGGGATATAAGATGGAGGAGATGGGACTGGAGGAGGAGGAGGACATAGGATGACAGCATGGTCTTCGTAGCTGTGGGGCCAACAGTGCTGAGTGTTGGGAGTGCTGTGTTTCTTTATCACTTGGTCTCATCCAGATGGTAATATTACATAGCACACTAATAGATGATGGATTTCCCCCTCCCTGCTCCTCATCTTGATCTCCCTAAATGCTAGAAATAGGTATTGGTAATTGGTATCGGCGAGTACTTAAAAAAGTATTGGTACTCATACTCTTTGCTAAAAAAGTGGTATCGCTGCATCCCTAATAGAAAGTTGGTATTCCATACCTGAAACTATTTTGTACAAACTGACACTTGCATTTCATTCACTTCCTTTTTTTCTTTGAGCTAAGTGGGAAGGTCTGCAGTGCTTAAACATTATGTCAATTTTAAATAGTAATGCAGTGCAAAGTACAGGGAATTAAGGCATAAATCTGATTTACTAAGGGAAGTGACACGTTTATAATGATGTTCAACACACATTCACTAGACATTCACCACAACGTCAGCTGCAAATATTCACCATAAACTTTCACTTTACTTTGCAAAAGCTGGAAATATGAAGGTTAAATATTATTATTATATTTGTTATAATACATGATTTCTATAGTGCCTAAAAATCCTTTACAAAATAAAGGGATAATGCTGCTACACAGCATTTTCAGGGTGTGTTTCCTGATCGGGACAATATTATAACATAACTGTGCAATGTACATCAGCACAGCCACTTGTAGTCTCCATTCAAAGAGTGTGTGACAGGTTGGCAAACAGAACAATGGCAAAACAGGGACAGAATATTGTCACATGACAAAAAGAGGTACCTGCATGTAGACTTTCATGGCACGATCACCAGGTATTATTTAAATGAAAACTGCAGATTTTAAATTGTTGGCATTTTCTTTTGGAGATCTTTAGTATGTTAAAGCTTATGTAGCACCCACCTAGTTTAGATCAGGCAAATTTAGTTTAGCTCCCCTGTATTCAGTTAAGCAGGGGTTGATTATTTGGGGCTGCTCTGTGTTTCACAGACTGCTGCTCTGCTGCTTTCCCCTGTCTGTAGAGGATTCTAGAAGTATAGTGGGAGGAATAGTAGGCAGCCTGAATATTTACGGGACTCCAGGCAATAACTGGGGAGGTGTGCCCTGCAGATGGTGCGAAAGCCCATAAATAGTATGAAGCATGGACAAGCAGTGTAGTGTTCCTGTGTCTAGTCCTGAAGGAGGAGACCCCTGTGCAGTTTCCCTATGAAAGTCTTGAGGAAGTCACCAAGGTCCCATCTAGGCTTAGCTGGGAAGGGGGCTATTCACAGACCAATTGTCCAGGGATTCAGCTGGATCAGGAGGAAGCTCACTGGAGAGTAGGGATGAGCCGAACACCCCCCGGTTTGGTTCGCACCAGAACCTGCGAACGGACCGAAAGTTCGCACGAACGTTAGAACCCCATTGACGTCTATGGGACTCGAACGTTCGAAATCAAAAGTGCTCATTTTAAAGGCTAATTTGCATGGTATTGTCCTAAAAAGGGTTTGGGGACCCGGGTCCTACCCCAGGTGACATGTATCAATGCAAAAAAAACTTTTAAAAACGGCCGTTTTTTCGGGAGCAGTGATTTTAATGATGCTTAAAGTAAAAAAAAAAGTGAAATATTCCTTTAAATATCGTACCTGAGGGGTGTCTATAGTATGCCTGTAAAGTGACGCGTGTTTCCCGTGTTTAGAACAGTCCCTGCACCAAATGTCATTTTTAAAGGAAAAAATCTCATTTAAAACTGCTTGCGGGTTTAATGTAATGTCGGGTCCTGGCAATATGGATGAAAATCAGTGAGACAAACGGCATGGGTACCCCCCAGTCCATTACCAGGCCCTTTGGGTCTTGTATGGATATTAAGGGGAACCCCGCACCCAAATTAAAATAAGGAAAGGTGTGGGGCCACCAGGCCCTATATACTCTGAACAGCAGTATACAGGCTGTAGGTTTGTTGTTAAGTAGAATCTCTTTGTAATTTTGAACGGGTACATTTTTAACGTGTTTAGCTCCAGCCAAAAAATCTTTTTTAAGCTTTTTGGAAAACATAGGGAAGGGTTATCACCCCTGTGACATTTGTTTTGCTGTCTTTCCTCCTCTTCAGAAGATTTCACCTCACTTTTTGTCCCAATGGATTGGAAAGCATCAGTGGAAAGGAGAAATGTTTTTCCCATATTAACTCTTACAGGAGAGAATTTCCCTTCCTAGGGGTAGATTTATTCTCACTTCCTGTTGTCTCCTTCCGTTTGCAAGTAGGAGTCGTTTGTAAGTTAGTTGTTTGAAAGTAGGGTCCTGCCCTATATACTCAGCAGAAATTTGGGCCTTAGGTGTTGCTGTGGCCACAACACTGTAAGCCCTCACAGGGCTCTGCTGTGAAATATTAGGTCAAGAATTGTAATTACATGCCCCTGTTGAACAGGAGCTGAAAAATTAGGCACTGGTGCTGGTGCCACAACACTGCAACCCCTCACAGACACTCTAGTTGGAATGCAGGAACGAGCCCTGCTGCAAAGTATTGCATCAAAAATTGTAATTACACGCCCCTGTTAAACAAGGGCTGAAAAATTGGGCCTTAGGCACTGGTGCTGGTGCCACAACACTGCAACCCCTCACAGACACTCTAGTTGGAATGCAGGAACGAGCCCTGCTGCAAAGTATTACATCAAAAATCGTAATTACACGCCCCTGTTAAACAGGGGCTGAAAAATTGTGCCTTAGGCACTGGTGGTGGCACCCAGAACCAAAAATGTTCTTACAAGCTATCAGCGTGATGATTGAGGAGGAAGAGGATAATTACTCAGGGATAGTCACTCAGCATCAGCATAGGCAGTCTTTGAAGGGATCTGAGATTTCAAAAAAAATTATTCGGTTACATCAGCATCAGGTGCTTGGTAGCTGGTGGTGATCCAAGACTCATTCATTTTTATGAAGGTCAGTCGATCGACCGAGTCAGTGGACAGACGCACCCTGTGATCGGTTACCACGCCTCCAGCAGCACTGAATGTGCATTCCGAAAGAACGCTGGATGCAGGACAGGCCAGTAGCTCAATTGCATACTGTGCAAGCTCTGGCCAGTGATCCATCCTCAAGACCCAGTAACCCAGAGGATTTTCGGTGGGAAAGGTGTCCAAGTCTGATCTTGCCCCTAGGTATTCCTGCACCATGTAAAACAGACGCTGGCGATGGTTGCTGGAACCGATCATACCTTGGGGCTGCGGACCAAAAAATTGTCTGAACGCATCGGTCAGACGGCCACCTTCTCCACCGCTCCTTCTTTGACTGACCGAAGCCTCAGCAACACGTTGTCCAGAAACAGGAGTTTGTAACCTCCCAGTCTCTGGGAACGCGTTGCACAGACCTTTCTGCAAGGCCTCCCGAAGATGTTTCATCCTCTGCTCCCTCTGCGATGGCAAGATAAGGTCCGCAACCTTACCCTTGTAACGTGGATCAAGGAGGGTTGCCAGCCAGTATTGGTCCTTCTCCTTGATACCACGAATACGAGGATCCTTACGCAGGCTTTGCAGGATCAGGGAGGCCATGCAGCGTAGGTTTGCTGAGGCATTCGGTCCGGAGTCCTCTGGGTCACTAAGGACGACATGGTCCGCAGCCACCTCCTCCCAGCCACGTACAAGTCCATGTGTTTCTTGGGACTGATCCCTTAAAGACTGCTGCTGATGCTGAGTGCCAGGCTCCACCTCCATACTGACACAATCTTCCTCCTCCTCCTCTTCCTCCTCGTCCTCTTCCTGTGTGATCGGCGGGCACGCAGGAACACTGTCTGGATAAAGGGGGCCTTGAGAGCTAAGGAAGTCCTCCTCTTCCTGCCTCTGTTCTGCCTCAAGTGCTCCACGCAGCGTGTGCTCCAACAGGTGGACAAGGGGGACAGTGTCACTGATGCATGCACTGTCACTGCTCACCATCCTCATGGCCTCCTCAAATGGTGACAGGACAGTGCATGCATCCCTGATCATGGCCCACTGGCGTGGGGAAAAAAAAACAAGCTCCCCTGACCCTGTCCTGGTGCCATAGTCGCACAGGTACTCATTGATGGCCCTCTGCTGCGTGTGCAGCCGCTGCAGCATGGCCAATGTTGAGTTCCACCTGGTGGGCATGTCACAGATTAGGCGGTTCTTGGGCAGGTTAAACTCCTTTTGGAGGTCCGTCAGCCGAGCACTGGCATTATATGACCGGCGGAAATGCACACAGACTTTCCTGGCCTGCCTCAGGACATCCTGTAAGCCCGGGTACCTGCCCAAGAACCGCTGCACCACCAAGTTAAGGACGTGAGCCAAACAGGGCACATGGGTCATTTGTCCCTGTCGGAGGGCAGAGAGGAGGTTGGTGCCATTGTCGCAAACCACCATTCCTGCCTTAAGTTGGCGTGGCGTCAACCACCTCTGAACCTGCCCCTGCAGAGCTGACAGAACCTCTGCCCCAGTGTGGCTCCTGTCCCCCAAGCACACCAGCTCAAGCACCGCATGGCATCTTTTGGCCTGCGTACTTGCGTAGCCCCTTGAACGACTACGGAGCACCGCTGGTTCCGAGGAAGAGGCCATGGAGGAAGAAGAAGAGGAGGGGGTGGAGGAGAGAGGTGTGTCACAATCATTAGCATTTTGGAGGCGTGGTGGCGGAACAACCTCCAACACTACTGCACCTTGTCCTGCATCCTTCCCAGCTGCCAGCAGAGTCACCCAATGCGCTGTGAAACTTAGGTAACGTCCCTGTCCATGCCTGCTGGACCATGAGTCAGCGGTAATATGCACCTTACCGCTGACCGCCCTGTCCAGCGAGGCATGGACATTGCCTTCCACATGCTGGTAGAGAGCCGGAATCGCCTTCCGTGAGAAAAAGTGGCGTTTGGGTACCTGCCACTGAGGAACCGCACATTCCACAAACTCACGGAAGGGGGCAGAGTCTACCAACTGAAAAGGCAGCAGTTGAAGTGCTAGCAATTTTGCCAAGCTAGCATTCAACCGTTGGGCATGTGGATGGCTGGGAGCAAACTTCTTTCGGCGGTGCAGCAGCTGGGGCAGGGAAATTTGCCTGGTACAATCTGACGTCGGTGTACCAAAATCAGATTGCCCACAAGTACGTGGCTGTGACACACCTAATTCTACACCTTCATTCCTCTCAGTGCAGGTCTCAGAGAGGACTGAAGGTCTAGTGGGGTTGGAAATCTCAGCTGATGAGGAGCAAGCAGAGGTCCTCTTTGTTCTTTGGTGTGGGTCTTTTAGATACGCTTGCCAACGAACTGCATGGCAGGTCAACATATGTCTGGTCAAGCATGTGGTACCCAAGCGGGAGATGTTTTGGCCACGCGAGATACGCTTGAGACATATGTTGCAAATAGCAGCGGTGCGATCTGATGCACTCGTCTCAAAAAAGGCCCACACCAAAGAACTTTTTGAATAACGTGCAGAGACTGCAGCGCCCTGCACATGTGGAGCTTTGGGGTGTGATGCAGTCAATGTGCTGCCCTTAGGCTGGCCCCTGGAGGGCATCCTGCCTCGTTGGTGATGTGCCGCCTCCTCCTCCTCTCTCCTATCAGGCACCCACGTTGAGTCAGTGACCTCATCATCCCCTCCCTCCTCATCACTGGAGCAAACCTGGCAGTATGCTGCAGCAGGGGGAGCATGACTGCCAGATTGCTGTCCTTCTTGGGCACCCCCTCTGTCCGTGCTCGTGTTACTGCCTTCATCGAGCTCAGTATCATCATCAGAGCCTTCCAAACGCTGGGCATCCTCCTGGAGCATGTACCTAACACTGTGGTCAAACAGTTCGAGGGACTCCTCAGGAGGACATGGTGGGGCTAGGGAAGGAGTCACTGATGACATTGAGCCGAGGGAAGAGGCCGCTGCTTTGCCAGACAAAGTACCCTGGGCATGGGTGAGAGAGGATGAGGAGGATGAGGACGGCTTGGTCATCCACTCGACCAAGTCTTCCGCATGTTGCGGCTCAACATGGCCAGCTGCCGAAAAAAAGGCCAAGCGTGTCCCATGGCCATGTGCTGATGAGGATGCACCGTCTCCACGACCAGCACTAGACACAGAGCCTGCTTGCCCTCTCTTATTGGCTTGTGACTGTCTGCCTCTCCTTCTTGGCCTTCCAGACATACTAATGGCCTGTAGCTGCACTAAGCTGGGATATATATATATATATGTACTGATACTGCAGCTAGCAAAATCAACTGCCTGCCTGTAGTATGAGAACACCAGCAACCTTCTACAGGTAGCTTTAGCTGAACACTGTGAGGTGGACGCACCCCACTAACTTGTAGGTTTAGCAGAACACTGTGAGCAGGACGCACTGCACTAACTGTAAATAGTCTAGCTGCCTGACTGTGGTACTAATAGGATCAAAAGAACACCAGCAATTTTCTTCAGGTAGCTGTATTTACTGTAACAAGACAAGCCTGCCTGTCAGTAAGAAGATAACAGAAACGGATCTAGCTGAACACTGTGAGCAGGACGCACCCCACTAGCTAGTAGGTTTAGCTGAACACTGTGAGGTGGACGCACCCCACTAACTTGTAGGTTTAGCTGAACACTGTGAGCAGGACGCACCCCACTAACTTGTAGGTTTAGCAGAACACTGTGAGCAGGACGCACTGCACTAACTGTAAATAGTCTAGCTGTCTGACTGTGGTACTAATAGGATCAAAAGAACATCAGTAATTTTCTTTAAAATACTGTAACAAGACAAGCCTGCCTGTCAGTAAGAAGATAACAGGAATGGATCTAGCTGAACACTGTGAGCAGGACGCACCCCACTAGCTTGTAGGTTTAGCTGAACACTGTGAGGTGGACGCACCCCACTAACTTGTAGGTTTAGCTGAACACTGTGAGCAGGACGCACCCCACTAACTTGTAGGTTTAGCAGAACACTGTGAGCAGGATGCACTGCACTAACTGTAAATAGTCTAGCTGCCTGACTGTGGTACTAATAGGATCAAAAGAACACCAGCAATTTTCTTTAAAATACTGTAACAAGACAAGCCTGCCTGTCAGTAAGAAGATAACAGGAACGGATCTAGCTGAACACTGTGAGCAGGACGCACCCCACTAGCTTGTAGGTTTAGCTGAACACTGTGAGGTGGACGCACCCCACTAACTTGTAGGTTTAGCTGAACACTGTGAGCAGGACGCACCCCACTAACTTGTAGGTTTAGCAGAACACTGTGAGCAGGACGCACTGCACTAACTGTAAATAGTCTAGCTGCCTGACTGTGGTACTAATAGGATCAAAAGAACACCAGCAATTTTCTTCAGGTAGCTGTATTTACTGTAACAAGACAAGCCTGCCTGTCAGTAAGAAGATAACAGGAACGGATCTAGCTGAACACTGTGAGCAGGACGCACCCCACTAGCTTGTAGGTTTAGCTGAACACTGTGAGGTGGACGCACCCCACTAACTTGTAGGTTTAGCTGAACACTGTGAGCAGGACGCACCCCACTAACTTGTAGGTTTAGCAGAACACTGTGAGCAGGACGCACTGCACTAACTGTAAATAGTCTAGCTGCCTGACTGTGGTACTAATAGGATCAAAAGAACACCAGCAATTTTCTTCAGGTAGCTGTATTTACTGTAACAAGACAAGCCTGCCTGTCAGTAAGAAGATAACAGAAACGGATCTAGCTGAACACTGTGAGCAGGACGCACCCCACTAGCTTGTAGGTTTAGCTGAACACTGTGAGGTGGACGCACCCCACTAACTTGTAGGTTTAGCTGAACACTGTGAGCAGGACGCACCCCACTTACTTGTAGGTTTAGCAGAACACTGTGAGCAGGACGCACTGCACTAACTGTAAATAGTCTAGCTGTCTGACTGTGGTACTAATAGAATCAAAAGAACATCAGTAATTTTCTTTAAAATACTGTAACAAGACAAGCCTGCCTGTCAGTAAGAAGATAACAGAAACGGATCTAGCTGAACACTGTGAGCAGGACGCACCCCACTAGCTTGTAGGTTTAGCTGAACACTGTGAGGTGGACGCACCCCACTAACTTGTAGGTTTAGCTGAACACTGTGAGCAGGACGCACCCCACTAACTTGTAGGTTTAGCAGAACACTGTGAGCAGGACGCACCCCACTAACTTGTAGGTTTAGCAGAACACTGTGAGCAGGACGCACTGCACTAACTGTAAATAGTCTAGCTGCCTGACTGTGGTACTAATAGGATCAAAAGAACACCAGCAATTTTCTTTAAAATACTGTAACAAGACAAGCCTGCCTGTCAGTAAGAAGATAACAGGAACGGATCTAGCTGAACACTGTGAGCAGGACGCACCCCACTAGCTTGTAGGTTTAGCTGAACACTGTGAGGTGGACGCACCCCACTAACTTGTAGGTTTAGCTGAACACTGTGAGCAGGACGCACCCCACTAACTTGTAGGTTTAGCAGAACACTGTGAGCAGGACACACTGCACTAACTGTAAATAGTCTAGCTGCCTGACTGTGGTACTAATAGGATCAAAAGAACACCAGCAATTTTCTTCAGGTAGCTGTATTTACTGTAACAAGACAAGCCTGCCTGTCAGTAAGAAGATAACAGAAACGGATCTAGCTGAACACTGTGAGCAGGACGCACCCCACTAGCTTGTAGGTTTAGCTGAACACTGTGAGGTGGACGCACCCCACTAACTTGTAGGTTTAGCTGAACACTGTGAGCAGGACGCACCCCACTTACTTGTAGGTTTAGCAGAACACTGTGAGCAGGACGCACTGCACTAACTGTAAATAGTCTAGCTGTCTGACTGTGGTACTAATAGGATCAAAAGAACATCAGTAATTTTTTTTAAAATACTGTAACAAGACAAGCCTGCCTGTCAGTAACAAGATAACAGGAATGGATCTAGCTGAACACTGTGAGCAGGACGCACCCCACTAGCTTGTAGGTTTAGCTGAACACTGTGAGGTGGACGCACCCCACTAACTTGTAGGTTTAGCTGAACACTGTGAGCAGGACGCACCCCACTAACTTGTAGGTTCAGCAGAACACTGTGAGCAGGACGCACTGCACTAACTGTAAATAGTCTAGCTGCCTGATTGTGGTACTAATAGGATCAAAAGAACACCAGCAATTTTCTTTAAAATACTGTAACAAGACAAGCCTGCCTGTCAGTAAGAAGATAACAGGAACGGATCTAGCTGAACACTGTGAGCAGGACGCACCCCACTAGCTTGTAGGTTTAGCTGAACACTGTGAGGTGGACGCACCCCACTAACTTGTAGGTTTAGCTGAACACTGTGAGCAGGACGCACCCCACTAACTTGTAGGTTTAGCAGAACACTGTGAGCAGGACACACTGCACTAACTGTAAATAGTCTAGCTGCCTGACTGTGGTACTAATAGGATCAAAAGAACACCAGCAATTTTCTTCAGGTAGCTGTATTTACTGTAACAAGACAAGCCTGCCTGTCAGTAAGAAGATAACAGGAACGGATCTAGCTGAACACTGTGAGCAGGACGCACCCCACTAGCTTGTAGGTTTAGCTGAACACTGTGAGGTGGACGCACCCCACTAACTTGTAGGTTTAGCTGAACACTGTGAGCAGGACGCACCCCACTAACTTGTAGGTTTAGCAGAACACTGTGAGCAGGACGCACTGCACTAACTGTAAATAGTCTAGCTGCCTGACTGTGGTACTAATAGGATCAAAAGAACACCAGCAATTTTCTTCAGGTAGCTGTATTTACTGTAACAAGACAAGCCTGCCTGTCAGTAAGAAGATAACAGGAACGGATCTAGCTGAACACTGTGAGCAGGACGCACCCCACTAGCTTGTAGGTTTAGCTGAACACTGTGAGGTGGACGCACCCCACTAACTTGTAGGTTTAGCTGAACACTGTGAGCAGGACGCACCCCACTAACTTGTAGGTTTAGCAGAACACTGTGAGCAGGACGCACTGCACTAACTGTAAATAGTCTAGCTGCCTGACTGTGGTACTAATAGGATCAAAAGAACACCAGCAATTTTCTTCAGGTAGCTGTATTTACTGTAACAAGACAAGCCTGCCTGTCAGTAAGAAGATAACAGAAACGGATCTAGCTGAACACTGTGAGCAGGACGCACCCCACTAGCTTGTAGGTTTAGCTGAACACTGTGAGGTGGACGCACCCCACTAACTTGTAGGTTTAGCTGAACACTGTGAGCAGGACGCACCCCACTTACTTGTAGGTTTAGCAGAACACTGTGAGCAGGACGCACTGCACTAACTGTAAATAGTCTAGCTGTCTGACTGTGGTACTAATAGAATCAAAAGAACATCAGTAATTTTCTTTAAAATACTGTAACAAGACAAGCCTGCCTGTCAGTAAGAAGATAACAGAAACGGATCTAGCTGAACACTGTGAGCAGGACGCACCCCACTAGCTTGTAGGTTTAGCTGAACACTGTGAGGTGGACGCACCCCACTAACTTGTAGGTTTAGCTGAACACTGTGAGCAGGACGCACCCCACTAACTTGTAGGTTTAGCAGAACACTGTGAGCAGGACGCACCCCACTAACTTGTAGGTTTAGCAGAACACTGTGAGCAGGACGCACTGCACTAACTGTAAATAGTCTAGCTGCCTGACTGTGGTACTAATAGGATCAAAAGAACACCAGCAATTTTCTTTAAAATACTGTAACAAGACAAGCCTGCCTGTCAGTAAGAAGATAACAGGAACGGATCTAGCTGAACACTGTGAGCAGGACGCACCCCACTAGCTTGTAGGTTTAGCTGAACACTGTGAGGTGGACGCACCCCACTAACTTGTAGGTTTAGCTGAACACTGTGAGCAGGACGCACCCCACTAACTTGTAGGTTTAGCAGAACACTGTGAGCAGGACACACTGCACTAACTGTAAATAGTCTAGCTGCCTGACTGTGGTACTAATAGGATCAAAAGAACACCAGCAATTTTCTTCAGGTAGCTGTATTTACTGTAACAAGACAAGCCTGCCTGTCAGTAAGAAGATAACAGAAACGGATCTAGCTGAACACTGTGAGCAGGACGCACCCCACTAGCTTGTAGGTTTAGCTGAACACTGTGAGGTGGACGCACCCCACTAACTTGTAGGTTTAGCTGAACACTGTGAGCAGGACGCACCCCACTTACTTGTAGGTTTAGCAGAACACTGTGAGCAGGACGCACTGCACTAACTGTAAATAGTCTAGCTGTCTGACTGTGGTACTAATAGGATCAAAAGAACATCAGTAATTTTTTTTAAAATACTGTAACAAGACAAGCCTGCCTGTCAGTAACAAGATAACAGGAATGGATCTAGCTGAACACTGTGAGCAGGACGCACCCCACTAGCTTGTAGGTTTAGCTGAACACTGTGAGGTGGACGCACCCCACTAACTTGTAGGTTTAGCTGAACACTGTGAGCAGGACGCACCCCACTAACTTGTAGGTTTAGCAGAACACTGTGAGCAGGACACACTGCACTAACTGTAAATAGTCTAGCTGCCTGACTGTGGTACTAATAGGATCAAAAGAACACCAGCAATTTTCTTCAGGTAGCTGTATTTACTGTAACAAGACAAGCCTGCCTGTCAGTAAGAAGATAACAGGAACGGATCTAGCTGAACACTGTGAGCAGGACGCACCCCACTAGCTTGTAGGTTTAGCTGAACACTGTGAGGTGGACGCACCCCACTAACTTGTAGGTTTAGCTGAACACTGTGAGCAGGACGCACCCCACTAACTTGTAGGTTTAGCAGAACACTGTGAGCAGGACGCACTGCACTAACTGTAAATAGTCTAGCTGCCTGACTGTGGTACTAATAGGATCAAAAGAACACCAGCAATTTTCTTCAGGTAGCTGTATTTACTGTAACAAGACAAGCCTGCCTGTCAGTAAGAAGATAACAGAAACGGATCTAGCTGAACACTGTGAGCAGGACGCACCCCACTAGCTTGTAGGTTTAGCTGAACACTGTGAGGTGGACGCACCCCACTAACTTGTAGGTTTAGCTGAACACTGAGAGCAGGACGCACCCCACTAACTTGTAGGTTTAGCAGAACACTGTGAGCAGGACGCACTGCACTAACTGTAAATAGTCTAGCTGCCTGACTGTGGTACTAATAGGATCAAAAGAACACCAGCAATTTTCTTCAGGTAGCTGTATTTACTGTAACAAGACAAGCCTGCCTGTCAGTAAGAAGATAACAGAAACGGATCTAGCTGAACACTGTGAGCAGGACGCACCCCACTAGCTTGTAGGTTTAGCTGAACACTGTGAGGTGGACGCACCCCACTAACTTGTAGGTTTAGCTGAACACTGTGAGCAGGACGCACCCCACTTACTTGTAAGTTTAGCAGAACACTGTGGGCAGGACGCACTGCACTAACTGTAAATAGTCTAGCTGCCTGACTGTGGTACTAATAGGATCAAAAGAACACCAGTAATTTTCTTTAAAATACTGTAACAAGACAAGCCTGCCTGTCAGTAAGAAGATAACAGGAACGGATCTAGCTGAACACTGTGAGCAGGACGCACTGCACTAAATGTAAATAGTCTAGCTGCCTGACTGTGGTACTAATAGGATCAAAAGAACACCAGTAATTTTTTTCAAAATACTGTAACAAGACAAGCCTGCCTGTCAGTAGGAATATAACAGGAACGGATCTAGCTGAACACTGTGAGCAGGACGCACTGCACTAAATGTAAATAGTCTAGAAGATAACAGGAACGAATCTAGCTAAACTGAATACAGTGTATATATATATATATATGCAACACCTGGGATGCATATATATACACAATACACTTTAAGTGCAGCTAACTGACTGACTGTCCTGCCTAATCTAGCTAACTCAAATGAAATGACACTGTCTCTCTCTCTCTCTAAGCACACCGGAACACACTGCACAGGGCCGCCGTGCAGGCGGCCTTATATAGTGTGGGGCGTGTACTAAATCCCCTGAGCCATAATTGGCCAAAGCCTCATTGGCTTTGGCCAATTATGGCTCTCTGTTAAGGCGGCGCTGTGATTGGCCAAGCATGCGGGTCATAGTGCATGCTTGGCCAATCATCAGCAAGCAATGCACTGCGATGCCGCAGTGAATTATGGGCCGTGACGCGCCACACGAATTTGGCGCGAACGGCCCATATCGTTCGCAATTCGGCGAACGATCGAACAGCCGATGTTCGAGTCGAACATGGGTTCGACTCGAACACGAAGCTCATCCCTACTGGAGAGGAGTGGCAGGAAGGAGTCCACCTATCCTGTGGTTGTGTGAGTTTCCTTCACTAGGAAGAGACTGGTGGATATCGTCAGGAGGCAACTGGTGATCCTGTGGCTAAGTAAGTAAATGACCCCAATGCTGAAGAGAAGTGACAACGTGTAGCTATCAAACGCTTGAGGGAGTACAAGTCACCAGCAGCATTAGGAATCCTGTGGATTCAGTGTGCACAGTGCAGCCAGCAACTTGTGCAGAAGTTCAGCCAGCAGTGTGGGAAGTGCAGCCAGACGTTGAGGAGTCCTCAAATTGTCTAGTTGCAGGGTATCCCATGCTCCCTACCCTTATCCAAGTTAATGTTCCAATAAAAAAAAACCCTAAATAGAATCTGTAGGCTGTTTCCTAAGTCAGTGGAAGAATGAGGAAACTGCTATGTGCCTGGCTGTGTATGCCAGGAGGAAATAGGACCAACGTCACCAGCGGCTCTTTAGGGGTGCGCTATACTTAAATTTGATTTTAGTGATTATATTTACATACTTTAAAGCTCAACTCCAGCCAAAACTAATTTCGTTTTGGACAAATTGGGGTGGTTTAGAACCTCTGTCAAATTTTTATTCACTTTCCTTTAACTTCTTTAACTTAGTTTTCCCATGACACCTACATAACATCAGCTTCTGGGCTTTACTGGGTCTCCGCTGACCAGATCCAAACCCACTATGAGAAGAAAAAAAGTTAAAAGTATATTACCTGAATGCTATGCTAACAATTTGCACAATCTGTTTATTTTTTCCTTTCTCCATCGTGATGTGGCGTTGAAAAGGGAATACAATTTTGTTATGCTACATTAAAGAAAAATCACGCTTAGATGATCTACTTTTCAATCAGCAGACTCTAATAATTACATTTTGGGGCACACATTTTGCACAGCACTAACTACATAAAAAGTTGTATTGGGACGAATTACAGGAAACATTTTTTCTTTTTTCTAGATTGCTATTTCTCCTAATTAAAACCTAGAAGACAAAATTTAGAGGGACCCAAAAAAATGTATACACATTTTAACAGTTGTTATCTATGCCCTTTTTTAAAACCCAAATTGAATTATGGCAGCAATGTGTAGTATTGTGTTTCCCCTAAAGATGTCAGTAGTCAAACCATTGTTGATGTCATCATGTTGTCAGCCGTTTGTGCGGTTTATGCGGATTAGCACTTCCTGCAAGATGGCGCGCCACCTCACTAGCTGTTGAATTCCCTCCACGTTCCCAGGACTTAACACCTCTTGATTTCTATCTGTGGGGAACACTAAGGGAGGTGGTGTACCATAGAAAACCACCTACACTGACTGTACTATGGGAAGAAATTAAAACATAATGCAGAGCAATTCCTGTGGATGCTCTAGTCAACGTTTTTCATGCAGTAGTTCACCAAAATCAAGTGTCTCGATGCTAATGGTGACCACTTTGAGCACCTAATGTGATTGCACAATTCAAACATGACTTGCAGCTACCCTTTGATGTTTATTGAAATCTAGTAATAAAATGTTTATGCATATATTTTTCATGCTGAAGAGTGTATACATTTTTTTGGGCCCATCTGTGTATCCAAATATGCTATCAAATTAAAGATCTATCTGCCCCCCCCCCCCAAAAAAAAAAAAAAACAAACAATGTATGAGATGCTAGGGTAGACTACAAAGCCTAAGGGATACAGAACCATGACCAAGAAAAAAAAAACACTCTGGGACTCAAGAGTGTTATAGGGAAAAAAGGCCCAGGAACTCAATAGAGAACATTTTTATGAGAAACATTACTATGTCAGCACTACATAAATGTTGCAGTGTGTTCCTGCTACAAATAGGAGACTTCTTTCTAAACACATTTATACCTAAATCATTTTGCATTGTGCTTATAATGGCATTTGCCTAAATTGCATATAGAAATGGAACATAGATAAAAAAAAAGTGGTGAGAAAAGGACATGCTGTGCGTTGATTATAATCCAATTAAGCATTAATTATAGCATGCATTAAATATGGACTTTTATGTGAAGCCACACCATGAAACCTTCTGCTCAAATTCCATCCACTCGGCTACAGACTGCTTGTTAATCACATGTAGCTAAGTAGACAAGAACATAGTATATTTTTCCTTTGTGTATAAAAAAGAAAAAAAGTTGGTTTTAGTTTGAAAATAGCCCTTTTATGAGGATTCATTGAGTATAATTCAGAGCGAACAAGCACATGTTTTGAGTTTCCCTGGGCAGAGCACATGACCGGACTAGAACAGCAGATCCCCAGGCCTCAGGTTATGAAAAGCTCTACATTTAGAAACCCAAACAGAACTATGTGGCACAGACCTATCAATAGTAAAACATGCTTCAAATAGAAGTGTTTTTTTGTATATATATATATATATATATATATATATATATATATATATATATATATATATATATATTTATATATTACAATGAGTCTCTGTACTGTACTGTAGTCTCAGGTGTGCGTAGTTAAACTAAGGTTTAGTTAGGGTTACTTGTTTGTGAAGGGGTAAAGTGTCACTTTTGCTTACAACTTTTCAGATTGCTTGTGGTACTCTGAATTTCATCAATGTTTTACATCATTGGCAGATAAATGGCAGGGGTACAGAAGAACCAGCAGACCGAGGTAAGGTGTTTGGTTACATTTTTATTTTTTTCGAATGGCTTTTTTTAACCTAGCTTTTTATGACCATGACCAGCTTTATTTTATAGATTACAAACTATTTTCTTTTAAACACTTGGTAAAAACACCATCCAAGAAATCCATAATCTCAATACAGTAAGTATAAGGAACAAAGATCTTGTACCAAGGCTCAACATAGTTTTCTGTAGTTTAACAGAGAATTAAACATAAAAACTAAATAAAAATGTAGTGCAATAAAAAAAAATAAAAAATAAAACAAATCTACACACTGAATATGCTAATATACTGAGAACATGAGAAATGTACATGAGAAAATATATGCTAGGGCAACAAAGCCTGAACTTCTGTCCAAAATTATATCTAAGTCTGTATAAGAAAGTATGTGGCGCTAATTTTGATACTAACTAATAAAAAAATGAATAATAATGAGCGTGATAAACACAGTAATTAAAATACCTTCCAGAACCGTGTTGCAGCTGATGTGCTAAATAAGTGCGAACAATCTTCATCATAATAAATGGTAATAAACATTAGTTTATTAATCATAGTGATAATAAAGTGCAGACAAAGCAATAAAGTGCAAATGTACTTAAAATAGTGCAAGTAGTGCAATCAAAATCCATTAAGGTCCAATATTCTCTTGAAGTGCAAACAGAGTAATAAAGTGCAAAAAATAGTCCAAAAGTGATGAAAGTGCAATCAGAGTCCAATGAAGAGGGAACAAATCTCCATATGACAGTTCATAGAAGAAGAAAAAAGTGCATGTGCAATATGATCGAACGATTTCCACTTCATCCAATTACTATCACCATTCGTGGTGCGCCACTCATTTCCCCCAGCCTCTCACCTCATAGGAAGACCCCTACAGGTCAATTCAGGCCTTGGTATGAATAAAACCAGGATCCTCAACAATCGATCGACTTCCACAGATGTCTACAGCAGTACCGATATTGGGGTGGACTTCAGACTCATCCGGTGTGGTAGGGTCATGCAATAAAGAGGGGGGGGGGGGTCCATAGTGCAGTATTTCAATCAGATTTATTAAAACAAAAAGTAGTAACTTACAGTTAAAATTCCTAGATACAGCTATGTAAGGTACTTCCGGTCTCGGCCGCAACCAGAAGTGACAACACCTGGCTCCTCCCTGACACATTGCGTCACTGAACACGTGACTTCAAAAAAGGGTGATGAATCTTAAATTCACCCACTGAAGGACTCCGACCCTTAGGGATCGTATGGCAAAAATGTACTTGACCCACCTACTAAAATAAATTTTTCCTTCTTTGAGGGAAAACGGTACTACCCTTGAAGAAGCTGCTATACTTGCAGACATACTAAAGAAAGCAAGAAAAAGAAACTCAGTTTTAAATCTAGTGTGACTTCAAAAGAATATTTATAGAAGATTTTATATCTTGGCGAACCAAAGGGGTTGTTTACCTATTAGAATGTCCTTGCCGGATCCAATATACACTACCTGCCTGGAGTTTGCATGTTCTCCCTGTGCCTGCATGGGTTTCCTCCGGGTACTCCGGTTTCCTCCCAAACTCCAAAGACATGCTGGTAGGTTAATTGGATCCTGTCTAAAGTGTCCCTAGTATGTATGTATGAATGTGAGTTACGGACCTTAGATTGTAAGCTCCTTGAGGGTAGGGACTGATGTGAATGTACAATGTATATGTAAAGCACTGTGTAAATTGATGGCGCTATATAAGTACCTGAAATAAATAAATATATTAGGAGAACCAAAAGAGAACTATGGAAAAGATTGAGAGAGCATGTTCAAAGCATAAAGAATGGTTTTGTTAAACATAGCCTATCGAGACGTTATGCAGAATATCATAACAAGGACCCTTCATCTCTGTTGGTGTGTGGGATCGAAAAATATAAACACCATTGGAGGGGAGATAATAAAGTTATTAAATTGAGCCAATCAGAGTCCCACTGGATACATGAGCTACTCACTTTAGCACCATTAGGACACAACGTTGAATTTGATTTAAACTGTTTTATATCTAATATTTAAGTCTTTAATTCTTCCCATCTCTGATTTTATATTTTTTATTAGAAAGGATTTCTAGTCTGGAATATTTTTTATGCAGAATTATTTATGAGGGGTTGTATGTCCATATGATTATTGGCTCTATCTTAAATGATTATTATTGGAGTTACTTTTATCTCTTTTAAATTTATCATTATTAAGAATACAGTGTTTTTAGGTCGATTTACTGGAATATTCCTTTTTGGTTCCATTTTTCCATAGAGATCCACCTATTTAAATGTCTTTTTCCATATTGATTACATCCACTAGATGGCAGAGTCCTGGTTTGCATTATGCCTGTTTATTAGATAGCTCCTATGTAAGAGTGTGACTATATGTGAATTATCCTGGGATTTGTTATCTAGCTTTTTTCCACTAGATGTCATCAGTGAGTTTCCCAATTCTATGTGCTATTTATATGAGTTACCACCAGATGGCGCTGTCCATGGTGGATTCATATATTTATTTTATAAATCTTTTTTTATTATTTGTTTTCTATTGAAATGTATCCTGTATTATGTAGGAGTCCTCTTAAAATTGCTAGCAAGCTTGCTGTTATATTTGAAGAGAACCAAGGACGTTTCACTTATCATCACCCTTCGACGAAGTCACATGTTCAGTGACGCAACGTGTCAGGGAGGAGCCAGTTGTCGTCACTTCCAGTCGCGGCCGAGACCAGAAGTATCTTACATAGCTGTATCTAGGAATTTTCACTGTAAGTTACTACTTTTTGTTTTAATAAATCTGATTGAAATACTGCACTATGGAGCCCCCCTCATTATTGCATGACCCTACCACACTGGATGAGCCTGAAGTCCACCCCGATATCAGTACTGCTGTGGATATCTGTGGGACTCGATTGATTGTTGAGGATCCAGGTGTTATTCATACCAAGGCCTGACTTGACCTGCAGGGGTCTTCATATAAGGTGAGAGGCTGGGGGAAACGAGTGGCGCACCACGGATGGTGATAGTAATCAGATGAAGTGGATATCGTTCGATCATATTGCACATGCACATTTTCTTTTTCTACGCACTGTCATATGGAGATTTGTTCCTTCTTCATTGGACTCTGATTGCACTTTCATCACTTTTGGACTATTTTTTGCACTTTATTGCTCTGTTTGCACTTCATGAGAATATTAGACCTTATTGGATTTTGATTGCACTACCCGCACTTTTTAAAGTACATTTACACTTTATTGCTTTTTCTGCACTTTATTACCACTATGATTAATAAACTAATGTTTATTACGATTTATTATGCTGAAGATTGTTCTCACTTGATTGTTTAGCACATCAGCTGCAACACGGTTCTGGAAGGTATTTTAATTAGTGTGTTTATCACGCTCATTATTGTTCATTTTCTATTTAGTATCTATAGTTAGCACCACATACTTTCATATTCATTCATTTTTTCTGTGTGGGAACACTTTTATATGCTGGCAGCTTCTCTCATCCTTATTTTGTATATTTTTTATATTTGAGTGAGTTTGGTTTTGCGCATTAGTTCTTCTCTCTTTCATATCTAAGTCTGTGCTCTACTATGGAATACACAGGAGGGCAGTCATAGATAGGGATGGGCTGAATGGACCGCTGTTCGGTTTGCACCAGAACTTTTGAACACCGCGACAGTTCGGACCCAAATAATGAACACCATTAAAGTCAATGGGACCCGAAAGTCAAAAATCAAAAGTGCCCGTTTTGAAGGCTTATATGCAAGTAATTGGGCATACAATGGTTATAGGGGTCTGGGTCCTGCTCTGGGGGACATGTATCAATAAAAAAAAGTTTGTGAAAAACATAATTTTTAAATGAGCAGTGATTTTTTGATTTTTAAAGTGAAAGCATAAAAATGAACAATTCCTTCCAATATAGTGCCCGGGGGGTCCTCTTAGTCTACCCGTAAAGTGACAGATCTGTACCATCTCTAGAATCTGCAGCAATAATTTTAATAATTAATAATTTTATAAAGCCAAAAAAAAAACATTTTCCTTGCAAGCTGCCTTTATTTTGCTCAGCAACAGCTGGGGAGCCAGTGTGTATGATGAGGCCACAATGCAGTGCACTGGAAACAAGATTAGAGATTTTTTGGATACATTCTGGTGTCACTTTGACTTTGGCTAGAAGTAATGGGTGCGTAAAAATTGGTCTTTGGGTGTCGGTGGCACCTTCCCACTGTAACCCTATTGAGGTACTCTTGATGAAAGCAAGAATTGGCCTTGCTGTAAAAAATTGCAATGATGTGCACCTGTCAAACAGGTGCTGAAAATTTGATCTTTGGGTGTTAATTGTGCCCATGAAACCTATACCAAAAACATTCTTCTAGATGAAATGATTGAACACCCTCAAAGCTAGGCAGCCTCGAAGTCCTGCAGAGATTCCACATCCCAAAAAGACTTAATCACCCTTCAGAGGCTTCATAACTGGTAATCCAGGACTGATTCATTTTTATAAAAGTCTAACGGTCCACGGAGTCTGTGGACAGATGCATTCTATGATCAGTAACGAAACCTCCTGCAGCACTAAATGCCCATTCTGAAAGCACGCTGGATGCAGGGCAGCCCAACAACTCAATAGCATACTGGGCAAGTTCTGGCAAGTGGTCTATTCTCATGACCCAGTAAGTCAGTGGATCGTCAGCTGGAAAGCTCTTCATCTCTGTTTTGGCCCCGAGGTAATCGTCCACCATGTGATCCAGATGCTGCCGATAAATGTGGAAGCTGACAGCCCTGGGCCCCGAGGACTAAAACTAATAAAAATTACTCATTTAGGTGGACGCCTTCTCCAACGCTCCTCTCTTGACCAACAGAAGACTCAAAATTATGTTTTCCACCACACTGTAACCTACTGGAGTCAGGAAAAATGTTCAATAAAATCCTCTTTAACGTGTCCTGAAGATATTTTATCTTCTGCACTCTTTGTGGGGACGGGATGGGTTCTGAGACCTTCCCTTTATAACGATGGTCAAGGAGGGTTGCCATGTAATCATCCTTCTCCTTTATGCCACGTATTCTTGGGTCCTTTCTCAGGCTTTGAAGCATGAGGTTGCCCATGCACCTCAAATTTGCAGAGGCTTGAGAAGCAGACTCCTCGGGGTCACTCAGGATGACAGCATCTGGAACTTCCTCCTCCCAGCCACTTATTACTCCCAAGGGTCCTGGTGTTGGAAAGCCATCGCTTACAGATTGACGCATGTCTTCCTCTTCTTTGAAGCCTATGAAAGTGCCAGAATCCTCCTCCTCCACTCTCTCCTCCTGTGTGTTCTGTGACATAGGAATAATGGAATTCCCGCTGAATTTCAGCCAACCGATCACTGGCTGTGTATGACAGCCTGAAACGGCTACAGACTCTTCTGGCCTGTTTTAGTACATCTTGCAACCCTGGGTATGTACTTAGGAAATGCTGCACCTCCAAATTAGAGACATGTGCCAGGCATGGCACATGTGTCAACTTTCCCTGTCTTAAGGGCGGACAGGAGGTTTGAGCCATTATCGAACACCACCATTCCTGGCTCCAGCTGGCGTAGTGTGAACCACCTCTGGACCTGTCCCTGCAGAGCTGCAAGAATCTCTGCTCCGGTGTGGTTCCTGTCCCCTAAACACACCAGCTGAAGCACTGCATGGCAGCTTTTAGCCTGACTCTGGGTATAGCCCTTTAAACGCTTAGGGGGTTCCTGATGTTTATAGGACAATTCTGCAGAAGAGGGCATGGAGGTGGCGGAGGAGGAGGAGGAGGAGGTAGAGCTCACAGGTCTGGCATCATCACCGCCAGCTGTATGGAGACATGGGGGCACAACAAGATGCAGCACTGAGCCCTGTCCTGCATCCTTTCGAGTTGCAAGCAGCTTTACCCAGTGTGCTGTGAACAAAATATATCAACCCTGCCCTAGCTTGCTGGACCACATGTCAGCAGTAAGGTGGATTTTACAGCTGACTGCCTTGCCCAGAGATGCCAGAACATTCCCTTCCACATGATGGTAGAGAGATGGAACGGCCTTACGTGAAAAGTAGTAGCGTCTGGGAACCTGCCATTGTGGTACAGCACATTGTGCGAATTCACGGAAGGGGGCAGAATCCACCAGGCTGAAAGGCAGAAGTTGGAGAGCCAACAGCTTTGACAAACTTGCATTCAGATGTTGGGCATGTAAGTGGCAGGGACTGTATTTTTTTTTTTGCTGCAGCAGAAGGGGCAGAGAAATTTGCCAGGTACAGTCTACAGCTGGTGGTGTGCTGCTGGCAGATGTGCTGCTAGGACCTGGGACACCCTGTGCTATACCGTCATCCCTGTCAGTGGAGGCTGCTGAAAGGTAATGACTTGGTATCGCAGGGGCAGACTGAAGTGGGTAAGGAGGAGGGACAGATTTGTGCCCCTTTTGTGTGGCTTTTAGGTGCTCTTGCCAATGGGTTGAGTGTTTGGACGATAAATGCTTTGTTAAGCATGTGGTACCCAAATGGTTGGTGTTTATGCCACGTTTGATGTGCCTGAGACACAGTTTGTAGATAGCAACAGTGCGATCTGCTGCAGATGTGCTGAAAAAGGCCTAGAAAGTTGAGCTTTGGGGAGTGGGCCGGGAGATAACAGCTGCAGAATGTGATGGAATAGGGTGGCTGCTCTCTACTCTTTCTTGATGTCGGCCTCCTTGGGGTTGTGCTGCCTCATCTTCAGTTTCCTCCTCTGCTCTATCTGGCACCCAAGTCGCATCAGTGACCTCATCGTCATCATCATCATCTCCATCTCCTCCATCTTCATCATTACCACTGGAGACAACTTGGCAATACGCTGCGGCTTGGGAAACATGAATGCCAATTTGTCTACCAGTGTTCCTCCCTCGCTCTAGGCTCATGTTCCTGCCATCCTCAACCTCAGAACCAACATCTGAATCCAGTAATGACTGGGCATCTCATGGAGCAAGTGGCTGACGCTGTGGTCAAATAACTCAGCTGCAAAAAAAGAGAGAGTCGCCCTGGGACTTTAGATGAGGTGGTCACAGTTAGCCACTGAGTAACAAGAGTAATAGCAGTATAAATGTTTATTAAAATTAATGTACATACATGAATAATATAGCATATTAGCTCAGCCAATGGATTTGCACATAATGAAGAGAATAAATAAAGTTGATACCAACATTATACAATGCAGTATATACAAATGCACGCATCAGAAAACCTGATGCGCATTTCGCGAGATCATTGCTCGCTCATCAGGGGTGGATGCGGTTGTATCTAAATAGACAAAAAGATGTGTCACAGTGGTAAATGTAAGAACAATGGCAGAATGGGCCAGAGCAAAACGACCCAGTACTTATCAATGAACAAAACCAGAATTTCCATCGCTGAATCCCCAAATGGACATTATTGGGAGTGAGGGGGCAGTGATTATAAGCAAATGTAAAGAAGAAGTTGAAATCTGTACGTAGATGCACTTTAATAAATGTAAAGAGGTGTTTGGTGCCCTTTAATTTGAGTACTCACACTACACAGACACACTCCATGAGTACACTATAATATACTGCAATATAATGCGCCAAACGTACAGTGACGCACAGAACTATATGGTGCTTAACTGGCAGTAACGCACACAGAACTACATGGAGTTAAACTGGCAGTAAGGCACACAGAACTATATGGCGTTAACCTGGCAGTAACGCACACAAAACTATATGGCGTTAAACTAGCAGTAATGCACACAGAACTATATGGCTTAAAAACTGACAGTAACGCACACAGAACTATATGGCGCTAAACTGGCAGTAACGCACACAGAACTATATGCAGTTAAACTGGCAGTAACACACGCAAAACTATATGGCATTAAATTGGCAGTAATGCACACAGAAGTAAATGGCATTAAACTGGCAGTAACGCACAAAACTATATGGCGTTAAACTGGTAGTAACGCACACAAAACAATATGGAGTTAAACTGGCAGTAACGCAAACAGAACTATATGGCATTAAACTGGCAGTAACGCACACAAAACTATATGGCGTTAAACTGGTAGTAACACACACAAAACAATATGGGGTTAAACTGGCAGTAACGCACGCAAAACAATATGGCGTTAAACTGGCAGTAATGCATGCAAAACTATATGGCGTTAAACTGGCAGTAACGCATGCAAAACGATATGGCTTTGAACTGGCAGTAACGCACACAGAAGTAAATAGCGTTAAACTGGCGGTAACACACACAAAACTATATGGCGTTAAACTGGTAGTAACGCACACAAAACAATATGGAGTTAAACTGGCAGTAACGCAAACAGAACTATATGGCATTAAACTGGCAGTAACGCACACAAAACTATATGGCGTTAAACTGGTAGTAACGCACACAAAACAATATGGCGTTAAACTGGTAGTAACGCACGCAAAACAATATGGCGTTAAACTGGCAGTAATGCATGCAAAACTATATGGCGTTAAACTGGCAGTAACGCATGCAAAACGATATGGCTTTAAACTGGCAGTAACGCACACAGAAGTAAATGGCGTTAAACTGGCGGTAACACACACAAAACTATATGGCGTTAAACTGGTAGTAACGCACACAAAACAATATGGAGTTAAACTGGCAGTAACGCAAACAGAACTATATGGCATTAAACTGGCAGTAACGCACACAAAACTATATGGCGTTAAACTGGTAGTAACGCACACAAAACAATATGGCGTTAAACTGGCAGTAACGCACGCAAAACAATATGGCGTTAAACTGGCAGTAATGCACGCAAAACTATATGGCGTTAAACTGGCAGTAACGCATGCAAAACGATATGGCTTTAAACTGGCAGTAACGCACACAGAAGTAAATGGCGTTAAACTGGCGGTAACACACACAGAAGTATTCAAATAGACAGTGTTCAACCATCACTACACTGATGCTACCTAAACTGTCTCTACTCTAGCTATACACTAATGTCAAGATTACTGACATGGTCTCACTACACTACAGTTAAACTATCTGAGCTGTTCCTACTCTAGTTGAACACTACGCAAAGCTGAATGATGGTCCTCCTCACTACACTCACACTATCCCTAGACTGACACTAAACTAAAATTCTACACTTACAATTGAAGCAAAATAGCACAGTATAGCTCACAATTAAATGATAGCACTGAACAGGGCCCTGTTCTTTCTCTCTCCACGCCAAAATCACACTGAAAATGGCTGCCATTGAAAGAATACTTTTATACTGTGGGGCGGGAATGAGCCATGATTGGATAAAGTTCAGATGACAGTGTCCAATCATGGCTCTCACAGTGCTCTATGCCCTGATTGGCTGAAGCTTTCACTGCTCTAGCCAATCAGGGCTTGCAATGCACTGTTCAGCACCACAATGCATTGTGACCCATTTTTACGTCTGTTCGCCAAACGACCAAACAACGAAAGTTTGTCTGGAACTTATGCTCAGGCCGAACCATTCACCCATCCCTAGTCATAGAGAAGTCCAGTGCTTCTATTTACACGCAAATATATGCATAGTGTGAAATATAATGTGATTAATTCTCTCCATCAACTTAATGGCTTCCATAGTTTGTGTTACTTGAGACCAGGAAACTGAGGGATTTCACCAATTAAGGGCTATGGCCCAGTATATGGCCCTAAAAATAGTATGCGTAAGTCTCAGGCCAGGGTTTGAGATCACAGGGATTGTAGAAAAAAAAGACACATGGGCACTGTCAAGGTGAGCTGTACGCCTGTAATTTGGGACACCTTGATAGCTTTTTGCCAGATGGACTAAAGAGCCTGACAGCTCATAAATATATGGAGTACCTCGATCTGCGCAGCCCCTGAAGCATGTGTCACCCACCCCAGGGAAGATAGCGTGAATTTTAACAGGGGTATGGTAACATCTCGTATGTAATTTTAACAACTTAGCCACTTAATGGCTAAATATCTAGTGCTTTTGTGCATATTTGATAGCATCTCTAACCAGTCCACAACAGAGTACTCTACCCCTAGTTTGGTCTCCCACTGAACCATCGAGAAGGATTTATTAATGGATTGTACCCCACTAATAAACGATATAAGGTAGAAAAAATTCCACCAACTTTATTTTATAACACGAGGGAGCACCCTGAAATGATGTTCCCACAGGCACCACCCATGTTCAGGCAAAGGCTACATAGCATTAAGGGGAAAACCACATGTAATGCCACGTACACATGATCGGAAATCAGGCCAACAAAAGACCGATAAGAGCTTTTGGTCTGAAAATGCGACTGTGTGTATGCTCCATTGGACTTTTGCTGGCCGAATTCCAGACAGCAAAAGATTGGGAGCATGTTCTCAATTTTTTGGTCAGAAAAAGTTCCTATCTGAAAATGCGATCGTCTGTAGCAATTCCACCGTGCAAAATTCGTATGCATGCTTGGAAACAATTTGACGCATGCTCGGTAGCATTGAACTTCATTTTCTCGGCTCGTCATAGTGTTGTACGTCACCGTGTTCTTGACGGTCGAAAGTTCAGCAAACTTTTGTATGACCGTGTGTATGCAAGGCAAGCTTGAGCAGAATCCCGTCGGAAAAGCCATCATATCTTTTTCCAACCAAAATCCTGATCGTGTGTACGCGGCATAAGAGTGCAAAGGCAGTAGTTTTTTATACTTTCTATTGAGGCATACTATTAACCAACAGCTGTGAGCAGTCCTTTGTATCTCCCAGTTCTACTTGCAATCCTTATGATTGGGTCAAATTGTCCTCTCAATGGAAGCCAGTCAGGTTTAGTTGGCTACAGGATATTTACAAAAATTATGGAAACCCACTCAAGCAACCAAAGACATCTCTCTGTATCCCTATTACTACTTTATCCTGCCTGTGATAGTTAAAAGAGAATTTCTCCTTGAACACTATGAACACAAAGGCAACAGTTGAGAAAATGAAATATTAACAATTATAAAAAAAAATATACAAATAATAATATTTATTCCTATCCTACAGCGCTTCAATCAACATCAATTCAGTGCCTTCCAAAAATAAACTCTTCAACTCCACTATTCCTTGCTCCTTTAAAAACCCCTGTAGCAGCTCAGCCCAGCCATGCTTTGTTCAGTAAATATTGTTTTTCTTAGAAAATTGGCAAAGTTTCCTTTTGTTAGCTCTTGCCTTTGTTTCTTTTTCAAGCTATACATTTGTGTTCACCCATTATTAGTGCCTTAATGAACACAGATGTGAGTCCAATATCCTTAATATTCAGTTGAGGCTCTACTGTGCTCTTGTGTTTGGTATTTCTTCTTTACCTGAACATTTATTGAATCTTTTCTTATAACGCCTCATAATTAAAATCTAAAAGGCATTTTGCTGCATGACTTGCCTTTTTATATCTCAACTGTATTTAAGCCCCCTTCCAGTGTTAATGTTTTTCCTTCATGTTGGTCGAAGGCCAGGCCAAGCAATCTGCACCCTTCTGTGTTGGACCACCTCTAAGCAGTTAAAAGACCTCACTGAACATGATGTCATTTTACACACCCCAGTAGATTGCTTCAAAACATAGTATAAGCCAAAATTCTGCTTTAAAGGTTAAATCAGTTATGCACAGAATTATGCAATAGCCTGAAAAGTTAAGTTTAAATGGTTACAATGTTGTAAGGCTAATTGCAATGGCTCTTTATTACAATTACTTACCAATTCTGATTGGGTCTCTTTAAGACTATAAATATTCAGTCGACACAGTTCTTAAAGCAGACCTACATTGTGAAGCCATGCCTAGAAAGAGGCTTGAACAAGGAAATTTCAGTATATAGCCTATTGTAATCTATGATGGATTGTGGCATATCATCCATTCTCTGTTCTTCCACTTAGACAAAATTCCCATATACATTGCCAAACTTTTTAGTGTTCTATTACAATTCACTCATGTATATGACAATACTTAACTCATCTTTTTATTTCTTTCCCTTTTACAGTGGACCCTTATGGTCCAGAACACATTTATTGGGGGGTCCCTTCTTTTCATCCATAGTAAGTACCTTGTTAGCTATAGCCCCAAGTATCTGTTAATTATCGTTTACACCCCAACTTACCAAGTAGTAGTTAAGGTACCAGATATGAGATGCCCAACATGATAATGAAGCTACATTGCTCACTGACAATACAAATGTTCATTGTCCATGTTGATATCACTATTGTCGCCCATTTATATATTTCTTTATAATTATATTTTTTTTATACAATGCTTTTTCTGCATTCTGCACAATGCCTTTTTTTACATATAAACATATATATATATCTATATCTATATATATATATATATATAGATATAGATATATATATTGTGAGAGTGAGAGCCCCAGTTTTAGTGAAAATGTGTGTAAAATGGACACAGGACCCTCAAAGAAGCAGTTTGAGAAGTTCCAGCAAAAGATTGGTGAGCAGAGAAAAACTATGCTTTAAGTTTTTTCTGGATTTTGTAAGTCTGGAAACTTGAAGACTCCAAAGAGGATTGGGAGGGATGGAGTCTTCAGTCATGTGTCCGGGCTTTCCAGAAGCTTTGCAGGTTGTGTGTGTGTGTGTGTCCAGGTGCACACACCCGTTATAAGGCAGACCTGAGCATAGCTCAGGTTGTGTGGGAAGGAGTTGGAGCTGGAGCAGTTTCTGCAGACAGGAAGGAGGTGTGCTACCGTTTAAGAACCCAGGCAACAGCCTTGAGATGGTACTCCATGTGGGAGAGGTTCCAGGTCAGTGGACTGAGAGAGTCGGGGGACCATAGCTGAGACAACTGGAAGAGAGAGTCTTGGGGACCAGAGGGGACAGTGAGTCTTGGAGGAGTGTGGAAGCCTGGAGTGTCAGGCGAGCCCCTTCCTAGAGGCCAGGAGTGGGCCTGTGCAGCAAGGAACTGCGCCCAAGGCTGAGCGAGCCTTAAGAGCCAGATGGATTGGCATTTTTCAGTTGTTGTTTTTGGGAGAAGAACCCCTGTGTAGGAAACCAAATGCGTGTGTGAACTTTCATCTTTTTGTTACTTTCAATAAAAGCGGGCTACCACGCCCTTAAACCTTAGTTCCTGCTGGCTGTGAACTCACTTAAAATGCATCTATGACTGAGGTAGACACCCCCCAATATCACAATAAATAAATATATAAAAAATGTCAGGTTTCTGTGATGTAATAAAATGAGACAAGGTTAAATCATTTCAGAACTTTTTCCACCTTATAATGTGACCTATAAATTACTCAATTGAGTATAAGTATAAATAAATAAAATAAAAATAATATAAAATAATAAGTGTATACACCTTCTTATAACTGGGGTTGTAGCTGTGTGTAGAATTAAGCAATCACATTCATACTCATGTTAAATAAGAGTCAGTACACACCTGCCATCATTTAAATTGCCTCTAATTAATAGACATGTACGAATCGAAAATTCGTACATTCGGAAGCATCTGAAATACAAATTGCTATGCTTCCAAATTTTATACAAAATCCGAAATTCCATTGATGAATTTCGGATCCAAATTCCGTTACAACAGAAACGTGACTGGTGTTTTGTTGACCAATCAGAGGTTTTCTTCTGCTGCAGAGTGAGGGTTGGGAAAATTACCTTTTTTAATATGGGAGTGGGAGACTGAATCGGACAAAATAAGAATGTTCATTAATATAATTTTATTATTGTCATAATGATTACGATTATTCGTTATGAAGTTAAAAACCCAGGAAGTCAGCACAGCACAGGGATGGTGGGAGCCCCTCATAATGAGCACAGCAGGGGTACAAACCCAGGAGGAAGTCAGCACAGCACAGGGATGGTGGGAGCCCCTCATAATGAGCACAGCACTTCCTGGGTTTGTACCCTTGCTGTGCTCATTATGAGGGGCTCCCACCATCCCTGTGCTGTGCTCATTATGAGGGGCTTCCACCATTGCTGTGCTGACTTCCTCCTGGGGCTGTACCCCTGCTGTGCTCATTATGAGGGCTCCCACCATCCCTGTGCTGACTTCCTCGGGGAAGTCAGCACAGCACAGGGATGGTGGGAGCCCCCCTCATAATGAGCACAGCAAGGGTACAAACCCAAGGAAGTCAGCACAGCAAAGGGATGGTGGGAGCCCCCTCATAATGAGCACAGCAGGGGTACAGCCCCAGGAGGAAGTCAGCACAGGGATGGTGGGAGCCCCTCATAATGAGCATAATGAGTCTGACGACTGCCATATTGAGAAAGGTATTTTTTGCTTTTTTAAATTCATCATAACGAACGTTCATAATTGTTACGAAAAGTTAACGAACCTAACGAAAATTCGTATTTCGTATGAATCCAAATTGAATTTTGGACACGAAATACGAATTAACGGCTAATACGTAATGGAACGAAACAAAATGAATTTATTGACGGCGCACATGTCTACTAATTAACTCAAAATAAAGTTCAGCTGTTCTAGTAAGTCTTTCCTGATATTTTCTTAGTCGCATCCTACAGCAAAAGCCATGGTCTGCATAGAGTTTCCAAAGCATCAGAGGGTTCTCATTGTTAAGGTCTCAGTCAGGAGAAGGGTACAAAAGAATTTACAAGGCATTAGATATACCATGCAACACAGTGAAGACAGTCATCATTAGGTGGAGAAAATATGGCACAACAGTGACATTACCAAGAACTGGACGTCCCTCCAAAATTGATGAAAAGATGAGAAGAAAACTGGTCAGGGAGGCTGCCAAGAGGCCTACAGCAACATTAAAGGAGCTGTAGGAATATCTGGCAAGTACTGGCTGTGTGGTACATGTGACAACAATCTCCCGTATTCTTCATATGTCTGGGCTATGGGGTAGAGTGGTAAGACGGAACACTTTTCTTACCAAGAAAAACATCCAAGCCTGGATAAATTTTTGCAAAAACACATCTGAAGTCTTCCAAAAGCATGTGGGGAAATGTGTTATGGTCTGATGAAAGCAAGGTTAAACTTTTTGGTCATAATTCCAAAAGATGTGTTTGGCGCAAAAACAACAATGCACATCACCAAAAGAACACCATACCCACAGTGAAGCATAGTGGTGGCAGCATCATGCTTTGGGGCTGTTTTTCTTCAGCTGAAACGAGGGCCTTAATCAAGGTAGATGGAATTAAGAACAGTTCCAAATACCAGTCAATATTGGCACAAAACCTTCAGGCTTCTGCTAGAAAGCTGAACATGAAGAGGAACTTCATCTTTCAGCATGACAATGACCAAAAACATACATCCAAATCAACAAAGGAATGACTTCATCAGAAGAAGATTAAAGTTTTGGAATGGCCGAGCCAGAGCCCAGACCTGAATCTGAAAATGTGTGGGGTGATCTAAAGAGGGCTGTGCACAGGAGATGCCCTCACAATCTAACAGATTTGGAGTGTTTTTGCAAAGAAGAGTGGACAAATATTGCCAAGTCAAGATATGCCACACTGATAGACTCATACCCCAAAAGACTAAGTGCTGTAATAAAATCAAAAGGGGCTTCAACAAAGTATTAGTTTAAAGGTGTGCACACTTATGCAACTATATTATTTATTTATTTTTTTATTTTTACTTCCCTCCACCTAAAAGATTTCAGTTTGTTGTTCAATTGAGTTGTATAGTTTATAGGCCACATTAAAGGTGGAAAAAGTTCTGAAACAATTTATCTTTGTTATTTTTTTTTTACATCACAGAAACCTGACATTTTAACAGCAGTGTGTAGATGCTCCGAGCGCGTTGCCTGCTTGTCTCCCCGTCTGTTCTCATCCATCCGGTGACGTCATTTCCACCCACGTTCCACACTGGTTTGCTTCCTGGTGGCCACAGGACACCCATAGAGTCTGCATCTGGATTAACATCACCGTGGACGGCGCTATATCCGAAGGATGGACTTGGGTAGAACCTCCCTTTCACCTTACTTAGCTTGAAACCATTTATAACATGGGGTCACATGTATGGTGTTTAATTTAATTTTTCACAAGTTTATGCATGTTATTTTTGGTGTGTAATTTTGTTTTTTTACACAGTTTACATATATTAGGATATGTTAAATGAGTTATGGATTTTTACATTATTTATGAATTTACTTTATATACTGCACAATTTTTTGATTTTTACCTTTTATTAGGTTGGTCACCTTTTAGTGCTATCAACTGCGTCCTCTAAGCGCTCACTGTTTTTTGTTTAATGTCTGCATGTTACACTGGCATAGAAAATGTCCAAACAAGGACCAGCCTAAACCTTTACCACCCTAGGTCATGATGCAGGTAATCTCCCTTTAAATCTGGGCCTATTTGCAGCAGGAACGTGCGGTGAGGTCAGTGGCTGGTGAGGCACTGGCTAGTATCAGAGCCAGATACACACAGGTTACATACGCCATGATCGTTAGAGCGAGAGCAATAATTTTAGCACTAGACCTCCTCTGTAACTCTAAACTTGTAATCCGTAAACAATTGATATTTTTAAGTACTGAAGTTCGGCTCTATTCCATGAGTGTGCACAATTTTAAAGTGTGACATGTTAGGTATCTATTTACTTGGCGTAACATCATCTTTCACATTATACAAAAAAATTGGGTTATCTTTAGTGTTTTTTGTTTTTTTTTAATATTCGTGAAACAGTTTTATCTTTTTTTAAACGCGTTTGAAAAATTGCTGCGCAAATACCGTGTAACAAAAAGTTGCAACGACCACCGTTTTATTCCCTAGGGTGTCTGCTACAACAATATATATAGTGTTTGGTGGTTCTGAGTAATTTTCTAGCCAAAAAATTATGATTATTAGATGTAGGAGAGAAGTGTCAGAATTGGACTGGGTGGCAAGGGGTTAATTACCATAAGTAATATACAAATAATTATTATATATTGCTTTTAAGGTAATTTACTATATTTTCAAAAACTGTACTCAAGCAGGTAGCTTAACGAACAAATTACTGAAGTTTGAAGTTATAACTTCAAAACAGTATTTTCACAGTAAATAGATACATAATAAATTATTATCTTATAACATATAGCATAATATATGATTTAGCTTGATTATAACAGTACCTTTTCAACAGCAGCAGATTATCATTCTCCCTCTTAACTATGTGAGAAAAACATGGGATTGTGAGTAAATCTTATACCCATAAACCCATATTATTTCCTTCTAGTTAAGAGTTCTGGGCTGGAAGGGAGCATTTGTCTTTTAGACACATGCCCCTTCTATGACACTGCAGTGAGAGGCGTGCCTCTACTGCAGCATTTTTATTGGACAGATGGGGCTAATGGTACTTTACCATTGGTCCAAGACTCCAAGCTGTCCATTGAGCTCAGTGCCTCTGACAAGAAGTGAGGAGAGGCACTGTGAGCTCATCCTCTCAGTCTGCTGCAAACACGTGTCTGACAGGCTGCACAAGGAGCCCCGTATCTGTGACCTTAGGTCACCAGGCTATGACCCTCGAAGCTCAATTTATTCATTTTTTTTTTCTTTTCTTTTAATGTTTATGACAGGTGAGGCTCTGTCTCACCTGCCTCCCCTGACTGCACATTCCTGATTTAGCTATATTTAGATTTCAGTTGAAAACCAGCTCTTTAAATGGTTACTTTCCGCATTAAAAATTCAAAACAATCTGAGGGCATATGTGCAATCATATGGCTAATGAGCTTAAACCTTATCAACGTCATGTTTCTTCAGCCAAGTGCTCTCTGTTCATGCTTTCACCTTGCAACTTCCAATCAAGATAGCACTTTATTCATTATAGTGAGTATGAGGATAATTAAAAAACCTATAGAAGCAGTTATACCAGTAAATCTGCATGGAGAGAGACACAATTAGAAAACACTTTAACTAATGCCTTTGTGCTAACATATTTATTTCCACAATACAAGAGAAATGAGCAAAAAAAGTTCTATTTTAAATGATCTAACATTTTCTCCTAGTACAATTATTGTAAAGAAAAAAAAATCACTTTTTATAGATGAGTAAAAATTGAAAGATCTGTCAGCACTCCTGCTGATGGCTTTGATAGCTTTCAGTCCTCCCTTTATTAGGCTTGATTCATACTAATGCGTTTTTGATGCTTTTTGCATTTCTCAGAAATGCAGGGAATTTTCTTAACTAATGGTTCCTATGGAACACATTCACATCAATGTATTTTGTGCCTCTGCATTTTTGGAAAGGGTGGCAGACTTTTTTCCCCCGCAAAATGCAGCATTTTGCATGTAATAGACTTTAATGGACCCGCATCCAAAACGCAAGTACTGCGCAATTTTGCTGCGATTTGAGGTTTTTCTTTCCATTCACTGTATATAGCTGGTTGCTAAGGAGCGGGTCAGGAATCCGGCGGCCACGTCCTTAACAACCGATGAGTCATCAGATGTCAGCGGCCTTCCCTGTGTGAGTAGGTCATGTCCCAACTGGAATAACAGATGATGAAATAGTAGCTCCAAGACCATCCTGTGAAAAATGATAGAAGTGTAAGATGTGTACATATTGGTATATAATGTGAGGGCTAGATCCCTCAAATGTAATACCAAGGATGTGAACTGGGTGTGCAAAGTAAGTGTAATGGTGTATACAAATGGTGACAGACAAGTGTTAATCACCATGAGAAATAAATAAATAGAAAAGTATACTGAGCACCGAAAGACAGCCATCCATGAGAAAAACATAGAGCCAACTAGTACCTTGATCCTGGAAACCTAATCCAAAGGTGTGCATGTGCATTCAGATGGATCTAAGATAGAGTGAAAAGTGCTACACATGAGTGCCATTTATGCCGAGGTGCAGCTGCAGGGCTACTCCCAATGTCACGTGAAGCGTGTAAAGTACACCAGACACATGTTATGTCAATTAGTGTCTTTTTGTTAGGCATTTCGTTCAATAGCCAGGCTGTCTTAAAACAAAGTGTGAGTTTATTTGGTCACACTTGTCATCAACTTGAAAATACATACAAAGTTAAAATCTTCATACAGCTTGATGTTGTAAAACAAAAGATGTTAGGAATAAAAGCTTAAAAAGAAAGTACAAGAGAAGATTCAGCTTCGTGCTTCTCTATTGTCAGAGGGGTGTCTGCTAGAACAGCTGTTTGTGAGGTAGGCTGTATGTAGGCCTAAAGTAAATAAAATGTCTTCTCCAATGTGTGGAAGCGTGTGTAATGAAAATGTTTCCTTCTGTGTATGTGCGAAAGAGAAGTGAAGTCCTTCTGTGTATGAGTGAAGGACAAGTGAAGTGCCTCTAGCCTTGTGTCACACTGTGCTTTATACTATTTCAAATCTACCAGTCAGCAAAATGCAGCCATAACCATATATAGCTTGGACTAAAGATGAAATGATCATATTCCTGATTATTCTAAATATTCACTTTGCCTATAGCTGACAAGTCTTTTAAACTTCTTTGACGGTAACACATAACAGTATTCTATAAAAAACACAAGGTGTATGACCTTTCTGCTAGATGATCACTACAAGTAATGGATACATTCTTTAACCATGTGCCGCCCGCCATATAGCAAAATGACGGCTGCAAAGTGGTTTCAATTCTTGGCAGGGGGGGTCTGTGCTGATTATTTATCAGCACAGCCCCCCTCGGATCCCACCCAGGACCACCAGGGAAGCCGCCCAGGACCACCAGGATGGCCATCCACACTGGACCACCAGGTATGCCCCCCAGACCCGCAGGGAAATACTAATCTGTGCCCAGGCAGCTTCCAATCAATGCCCAGGCAGCTGCCAATCAGTGCCCACTCACAATGCCTACCACTGCCAGTGCCACCAGGGATGCCTATCAGTGCCGCGTATCAGTGCCCAGCAGTGGCACCTATCAGTGCCCAGCAGTGCCGCCTATCAGTGCCACCCATAAGAACCCATCTTTGCAGCCTTTTAGTGCCCATCAGTGTCGCCTATCAGTGCCCACCAGTGCCACCCATGAGTGCCCATCAGTGCTGCATATCAGTGCCACCCATCAGTGCCGCCTACCAGTGCCCATCAGTGCTCATCGTCAAGGCCCGCTCATTGGTGCCACCTTATCAGTACCTGTCAGTGCCGCCTTATCAGTGCCCATCAGTGAAAGAGAAAACTTACTTATTTACAAAATTTTTTAACAGAAACAAAAGCAAAACTTTTATTTTTTTCAAAATTTTCGGTCTTTTTTTATTTGTTTAGCAAAAAATAAAAAACGCAGAGGTGATCAAATACCACCAAAAGAAAGCTCTATTTGTGGGAACAAAATGATAAAAATTTTGTTTGGGTACAGTGTTGCATGACTGAGCAATTGTCATTCAAAGTGCAACAGCACTGAAAGCTGAAAATTGGTCTGGGCAGGAAGGTGTATAAGTGTCCTGTATTGAAGTGGTTAAGTAACAGAAATTCAGTTCTGTATCAAAACTTACAAATGCATAATAAACTATAATTTTATATATATTTACACACAGATTCTAACTAGCTAACTAATTAAAGTAACTATATCAAATAACTATGTTATGGCTAATCTATGATTTTATTTTTAAGATCTCTACAATTACTTTTTTTCAAGTCTATGACAAATACTCTGTGTGTGTATTCTTATCTGTGAAACCACTGACCTTAAGTCAAGCTCTGGACATGGAGAACAACTGGTACAAAAATGACGTTCACACACCTAACTATTTCAAGATCCGCTCGTCTGAGCGGAGTAAAACTGCTAAAGTTAAAAAGGAACTCAAACAGCATAAATACAGATCTTGGTTAAAAAGACAAATTAATATACTGTATTTATTGGCGTATAACACTCACTTTTTCACCATGAAAATCGGGTGCAAATAGCGTGTGCGTGTTATACGCCAATACTTCAATTTTAGCTGCATCGGAGGGGACAGGGAGGGGGGCAGGACGAGTGCCGTCAGATTATACAGTGAGAATCTCCTGTTTACTTGGTGGCCTCTGTAATAGAAAGTCCCGTCTCCTGGGCCACCATTGGACCACTGTTCTGTCTATCATAGGAGATTCTCACTGTATGTAATCTGTCAGCGCTCGTCCCGCCCCTTCCCTGTCCTCTCTAGGCTGCAGATGGGCATCAATCAGGCTGCACTGATGGCAGTGGTGAGGCTGCTACAATGATGGCAGTGGTGAGGCTGCTGCATTGATGGCAGTGGTGAGGCTGCTGCATTGATGGCAGTGGTGAGGCTGCTGCATTGATGGCAGTGGTGAGGCTGCTGCATTGATGGCAGTGGTGAGGCTGCTGCATTGATGGCAATGGTGAGGCTGCTGCATTAATGGCAATGGCAAGGTTGCTGCATTGATGGCAATGGTGGGGCTGCATTGATGTGGACTAATGAAGCTGCATTGATGGCACTTGTGAGGCTGCAGATGGGCATTGATCAGGCTGCATTGATGGCAATGGTGAGGCGGCAGATGGGCACTGACCCTTATTTTGCTTCAAAGTTCCTTATTAAAAATGTAAGTTTTTTTTCCTGAAACTTCCCTCTTAACATGAATGTGCGTGTTATACGCCTGTACGTGTTATACGCCGATAAATACGGTAATTATTCTAAAATTCCCCCGAATATAAATTTATTATATTACCTAAATCACGCACACTTCATTTATGGCCCTTTCATACACATTTTGAATCAGTTGCTCCAGATATACCACAGCTAATCATAGGATCAGATAAGCCAGAAGTCATTTTCCGACTAAAAATACCTGTCATTTGTTCGCCTTTCTCATTTCTTCCTTGATCAATTTATAAAATTGTTTCATTCTAACCCCAATACAGATTTGAAATAAAATACATAATATCATGATAATAACTATTGGATGCAATAATATATTTCCGGCAGTAACAGTTGTTACTAAGGTATTTCCCCAAACCAATACAGTTTTTTAAAAATTTGACCACCATGAATTAGCTGACATTTTAGACCATTCATGTTCTATCACATTTAGATTACCCTGTTCATGCTTAAATATTATCTCTGCTTTTTGAAGTTCTTCAGATAAAGCAATTAATAAACCCTTATCCTTTTGTATGATGTCTGCCCATTCCTTCCATGGGAATTCATTTACTTGTGATATCTTATATTGCATATGAAGAACAACCACATTTCTCATAAGCATATTGTTTAAATTTACTCTAACTCCATTAATACTGATTCCTATAAGGTCTCCTTCTATACAATACAAACCTCGACTCAGGATTTCTGTTTGTGTGCAGGATAGGAAAAAAGCTTTAACTGTTTCAGTGCTAGTCATGACTTGAAAACAAACCTTCCTTTTTCCTACTGAAGTTACTAAGTCAAAGGAAGTTTTACTTTTTCTATTCTTGCTGTACATAATGAATGATTATGGAAACAAGAATGAAAAATTCCTTTGTCCTGCTTAGGCAAACAGATTATTTTTGATTGAAAATGTAAACAGGAAGATAGATCAAGTTCTGGTTTTGAATAATTACTATCCAAAGCAAAATCTGTAAACTGCAATTGATAATATAACAATTGAGTATCACTTACTGGTAATCCTAAGACTGTAATTGGAACCAATATTTGTTCTCTTCCTGCTATAGGAATCATTGAGGTACTAAAACATTCCTGCTGATTACATCCTACCCATTTATTTACCCATAAATCTATATGTTTTTTTGTAAATACATATTGAGCTGTTATTTTAAAATTGGTAGAATACTCTGTCTGTATCTCCTAGACATGTCCTGGCTATATGGGAATATTGTTCACTGTTCATTAAATTTAAAGTAATATTTTGTAAATGGACCATAGATGGGTCTATAAGCGTTGCTGTCTTAATTATCATATTTTCTAATATTTGGTTTAAATTTCTCTGAACTTTAATACTTTTACTACCCACTAGACCTGTTTCTAGATCAGACTTAACCGTATTAATATCCATACTATTGATAATGCTACCAATTGTTCCAACCCCTCCAAGAATCCCTTCTACAATACCTTGTTTATTCCTTTATTATTTTTACTATTAGTTCCAAACCATTTATCAATACCCAGTTCCATATTAACTAAATACTCTTGACATTGAGGATACCTTGATGAAATTTTCCATTCAGAAATGTTAAATTTCCAAAGTATAATCACAAAATATCCTTCTCTTAAGAGATGTCTGGACTGGAAATGATTAATTTGAAAAGGACTGGCGGAAATAAATTTTCCATTAATACACTTAGTTTTTTCAGGGGATAAAACACACTACAACATTTGCAATATCACATTTCATAGGATCATTTTTCAATGATAGGCAACACTCATATATACCTGAGTCATTTAGACTTGGACTAGCGTGATGATAAATCAAGCTATTATTTGTCCAATCCAAATAACCAAAATTACCCTTACGAATAATATTAGCTGAGCTATGAAAGACTACCCAATAACTCACTATTTCTCTTCCAAGTTAATAGTGAATTCTGAGATAAATCTATTTGCGTAGTACACATCAAAGTTAAATTATCCTTTCCTTTTGTAACTTTAAGAGATCGCAGAGATACTTTTATGTCTGGAATAATCAAATCCACAACAGTAATCATCACCTTCACTTTGACTTGAGCTAAACCTCTTGCTATTTGAAAATCCCATACTCTAGTTACATCTCCTTTTTCATCTCCTGTAATTTGTAAATGTTCTGGATCTACAAACTCTAAATAATATTGTGTTAGAAACCAAATATCAGTTTTGGATCCTTCAACAGAAGGAGAATGTACCTTACCATTAGTTACATCACCAGTCCAAGTTGTAGACTCATTTCCTTTTAAAACTGTAACCCAGAATCCCATATTTGTTAAATTACACTCATATGTACCAGTTTTATTATTATGTACATATGATCCTTGCATTTTTATAAACTTTGTCTTGGATTCTATTCTGGCGTATATTTCAATGTTGTTACTATGGAAAAAATAAAAATTCATACAACAAGTAACCCCATATCCTATACAAGCGTATCCATATATGTCATTGCTTGTGTCAAAATTACTGTCTTTCGGAAAATGTCTCTTATTTCTGGATAGTTGAAAGTCTCTTTTATGCAGAGTCTCAGTCTTGTTTTCTTCTGCTGGGCTGGAAAAAGTCAAGTAAGTATTTATGAAAAAAAACGGAAAAAGGAGTCCTGAGATGGCGAATTTTCTCCCTTTTTATGTATTTTCTTTCTTTCCGATGTTTTCTTAATTACTTCTTGGAGCTTGTTGTTCCTCCGTGTTTGGTTATCAAATGTCATATCTGCAAAAGCAAAGCAATATCATTATCTTGGCATAAACAATTTGCATTGATCAGTATGAACCCTTATTTTTTGTTGTCTCTGTGCATTTTTCACAGAATTGAGAGGCCTTTGGACTTGTATCATTACACCTAGTGTATCCAAAATCTCAAAAGGACCTTCCCAATTACTTTGTCATGGTCCACTTTTTCGAAAGGTTTTAATTAATCATGACTTGTCCACCTTTCTCAAATTTTGAGGTGTGTGAAGGAATCATTTTCTGCATGTGAGAAGCTGCATGTGGCAAAATGGTGTTCAGATTATCTTGCAACATCTGTAACCATTTGGTTTTCTCATTTGCGGAGTAGACAAAGGTTCATGTGTGAACACAAGAGGCATTTTTCTACCTGTTATTAGTTCAAATGGACTATATTGAGTAGATGAGGATACTTTGTATGCTCATCAGAACAAAGGGTACATCATCTACCCATGTATTTCCTTTGTCTAGTAACATTTTTGCAATCCTGGATTTGATAGTCCTGGTTATTCTTTCCACAATACATGCAGATTGTGGATGGTATGGAACATGAAATCTTTGTTGGATACCCAGAATTTTGCACATTGCTTGCATTACTTTACCTGTAAAATGCATTCCTCGATCCGAACTGAGGTCCATTGGGATCCCCCAAGTTGGAAAAACATGATTAACATTCTTGCAGTCGTCAGTGCATCATCTCTGCAGGTAGACAATGAGTGCAAACCTTAACCCATTTTTTCCTGTAGGCAATGGTCCTATATAGTCAATTTGTAATGTAGACCATGGACCATTAGCTGGAGGAATTCTTTTTAAGGGAGGTTTTTGTCCCTTTGGTCTGGGATTCACTTGAGCACAAATAAGATAAGATTGAATTACTTTGTTTACAGTTTCCTCCATTTTTTCCAGTAAAACTTCTCTTTGAGAACCTCTAGCAATCTCTGCTTTCCTACATGGCCTAAGCTTTCATGATTATATTTTGTGAACTCTTGTTAATGTTTTGGTATAACAGGACGTAGAAGCACATTTGAATCATGACACAATATCCCATTTTCACAAACAAAGGGACATTTTAAATCAACCTGAGAAGCAGATAAGGAATGATCCTTTTTCTGCTCTTCTGCAAAAGAGGAGATCTGTGTATCTGTCTTACTGAATACATTCACTGAAACTGGTTCTGATGGAATCTCTGACTGCTCATTAACAGCTGCTTCTTTTGCTAATGTGTCAGCTGCTCTGTTACCAATGCTTAATTCATCATTCTCTTTCTTATGAGCTGGTACCTTCACAATTGCATAGGCACAAGGGTTTTTCTCTGCTAGTGTAAAAATGGATTCTAGTATTTCTCTATGTGCCAAAACTTTGTTTGAAGTGTCTACAAAACCTCTTCTTTTCCAAATTGGCAAATGGTCAGTAAGAGAACGCACAACATATGAACTGTCACTATAAATTGCTAGTGGTCCTTGGTTCTCTTCATTGTCTACTGTCAACACTGTTTCTACAGCTAAAAGTTCTGGTTTTTGCACTGAAAAGTGTCCTGAAGTCTGTGTTGTATGGCATATCCTCTTTTAGGCAACCAAATTGCATAGCCTGAAAAATACTCCCCTGAAATACAGTAACGTGAACCATCCACAAACACTGGTTCATCAGTCTTCTCTGCAAAACAGAGGAGTATAGGCATCCCCGACTTCACATGAACACTCATGTTCTAATCCATTATATTCCATCAATTGAGAGAGTACATATCTGGCATTATGTTCAACCTGGATCTGTTTAGGTGATAAAGCCAACAACCATTGTAAAAATCTTTGATTTGAAACACCTTGAAAATTTTTCTCAAGGAGAAATTTCAGGGTGGAATGCGGTGTTTGTAAGGTAATTTGGTTAAATCCTACAATGTGCTCAGTTGCCTTCACTGCATAGTGAACTCCTACCAATTGTTTTACACATATGTCAAAACCTCTCTCAACTGGGGTTAAAATCCTAGAGAAGTATCCCAAAATTCTCCAATTTCCTCCTTGCAATTGAAGCAACACAGAAGAAATAGCATTTTCAGATGTATGCACCTGCAAAGCAAATGGTGCTTGCCTTTCTACTGTAGCTAGGGCTGGTGCTATTTGCAAATCTGTTTTCAAAGATTCAAAGGCCTTTTGCTGAACTTCTGTCCAAGGACCAAAACCATTTTCCTCATTGGTCTTAAGCAGATTGTACAAATTTTGCCTTCTCAGCAAATGACTCAATGTACTCTCTGGAAAAATTCACTAATGCCAGGAATTGTCTGAGTACTTAAAATGTTGTTGGTGCAGCAATAGCAGTAGTCCTTTCTTGCAGAGGTTGACGTTTGCCCAAACTGAAGAAACTTGACCTTGCCTTTCATGAGCTGAACTTTACGAGTATTTAGCTTGAGACCTGCATCTTGCAGCAGATCAAACAATTCTGCTAAAAAGATTAAATGCTCGTCCTCACTTTCCGATAACAACAAGATACTGCACATACTGCAAAATACAGTCTGGCCTAGAAAATTTTGATAAGACTTTCGCTAAGGCTTGATGAACTACGCAAGGACTTAGATGCTGGCCTTGCGGAAGACAATTGAAGGTATATTGTTCGTTCATGAATCAAAATGCGAATTTATATTGACAACTTTTGGGCAAAGAAATAGAAAAAAATCCATTAGCAACATCATGCACAGAGAATACTTTAGCGTCAATTTGCGACATTATGTCAGGTGTTTCTGCAACTATCGGGGCACAATTTGGGGTATATTGATTCAGCATTCTGAGATCTACCAGAAGCCTGAAAGAACTAGGGTCATCTCATTTAGGTACTACCCATAACGGATTGTTTGTCACTGAATTTGTTTTCCTAATGATACCCTGTTGCAAAAGTTCTTTTATGTTCAATAGACTCTGGTGGCAATTTGTGTGGCTTCTGAGCTGGTGGATCCCGCCCTTGCACGTCTACCTCAATGTCTTTGAATAAACCTGCCTTGGCTCCATAGATTTTTGTAAGATTTGACCAATTGTTCCACATTTTGATTGTCACCAATATCTGGCCATCTATGGTCTTCAGCAATCACTTCTGTTAAACAGATGCTGCCGACTTCACTTTAATCTGCTGGGTCAATTACCACAGGCTTACGATTAATGGAACCTTTCGAAATAACACCATTACCTAGATCAATTCTCCAACCTCTTTGTTGAATGATATCTATTCCAATTATATTCTCTGCACAGGGAGAATACCAAATATCGATCTCAGTATCCAAATAAACTTTTTTACACTTTGATGCTTTTGAATTATACAACTGTACAAATTGCTGCATTTGTCAAAAGAGGTCATTTTTAAACCTGTAATCGTTATTTCGGCACCTGTATCGATTAGAAAACTGAATTTTTGACCATTTAATTTTGCTTTAGTGTAACATATTCTAGATAATGAGACTTTATTTCCCTTTTTATTATTTTATAGTCATGGGTTAGGCAGTAATGCATTTGAATCACCAGTGGCTGATTGCAAGTTCTTTTCATTTATGCCAGTGCTGATTGATAATTATCTGATTTGTTTTATCAGAGGAGCAGAAGAAGAAGAAGACTGAGTTACATTAGGATGAGGAGAAACAGATGGTTCAAGAGGTATAAGTCCATTTTCTTTACCTATATTTCTTGAATCTTTCATCTGCATTTCCTTTAAGAATTTTTTACATTGATAATGTAAATGGCCTGGTCGCTGGCAATAATAAGTGATGGGCTCTCTTGGTCTCTCTTGCTTGCACCTGTCATAGTTAATAGGAGCTGTCCATCCTGTCTTGTCTGTTGTCTGACTATTCCGTTTTAAAAGTGTCATTTTGAACCAGAGCTATCTTAGACTTAAGATTGCCCTGTTTTACATTTGTCTTCTAACTTTAATCGATGAAACTTGACGCTTCTGATAAAGAATCTTTTTCTTGTGCGATAGTTAATGAAGCTGGATCAAGATAATTAAAATTTCTTTGCAAATGCTTTAATAATACCTGAATCGCTTTCATCATCTACCCCCAAAACCATTTTATATGCCTTTTGAGAATTTTATTTTAAACTCAAACGGATCCTCGGTAACTGAAGTCTGTAAGGAGTCAAGTGTTTCAATTGACGGAACATCTTCACCCGTTGTACATAATAACAATTGTCGTAGTCTGTCTGAATCGTCACTATGTATTTCCTGTCCATTGTCACCAATAATAGGTGACTTTGTTAGTCGTCTAGCATAATGTGTAGGTAACCAAAGATAAAATATATGATTACGCTGTTCGTCTTTAAGGTTTTACCGATCAGTGTAAGACTCAAATATGTTTGCGTTATAAAAAGTGTCCGCCCTTAAATCATATGCTGGGATGTCTTTTAAAACTTTCATTAATTGGTCATGTATTTGTAACTTTAATTTAGCTGCACGGTCAAGTAATTTTTTTTCTTCTAACCTCTGTTTGGTCTTCAGCGATGTCTACACTTATTTCCAAATTATCGGGAATATAGTTAGTCTGAGGTTTTGTTTTTGATGTAGAGGCCTTCTTTTTGTCACCTTTTGTTATCACAGCAATCTGTGTCAATCTACTGTCATTCTGTAGTTTTTTCAAAAGATTTGTTTTAGAGTCAATTTGTTCCTCAAGATTCTCTATACAATTACAAAAAAAATCTCACAGTTTGGACAATTAAGAGAATCCCGAGACAAGTTTTCATGTTTCCCTGTATTCTTTACAGTGTTACATTCTGTCTGCTGTAATGTACACACAATTTTTAGCAGGTAAATCAACATTAATAATCATTTAGTTAAATATTCTTACCAACTTTAAGATGTTAGATATATATATATATTTTTTTACGCTGCTTATTTACAGTGAATCTAGCTTTGTCTACCTGGACATTAGCCTGTAAACATTCCTTGTACATATATGCCCAAAGATGACTGTCATTTGGATAAAAAGACACATCTTTAAATTCTAGCTTACTTTCTCTAGTTAAGTCATCAATAAATTCCATGACTTTTACTCACCGTATTTAGAAGAATTTCTCGTCTTTAGCCAACTCAGTTTCTTGGACCTTTTGTCCTCATCTGATGGAACACAAACGCCTCTTTCTAGGTTCTTTGATCGTTTTTTTTTTTTTCTGAGACTTGATCAATCATGAGAATGTGTTAGTCTCCCCCCTTTGACAAGGAGCAAGGAAAAAAAAATGACCACTGTGGCTGGCTCGCCAATGTTAAAAGTACACCAGACACATGTTATGTCAATTAGTGTCTTTTTGTTAGGTGTTTCGTTCAAAAGTTCAATAGCCAGGCTGTCTTAAAACAAAGTGTGAGTTTATTTGGTCACATTTGGCATCAACCTGAAAATACATACAAAGTTAAAATCTTCATACAGCTTGATGTAGTAAAACAAAAGATATTTAGGATTAAAAGCTTAAAGTACAAGAGAAGATTCAGCTTCCTGCTTCTCTATTGTCAGAGAGGTGTCTGCTAGAACAGCTGTTTGAGGTAGGCTGTATGTAGGCCTAAAGTAAACAAAATGTCTTCTCCAATGTGTGGAAGCGTGTGTAATGAAAATTTCTCCTTCTGTGTGTGTGCGAAAGAGAAGTGAAGTCCTTCTGTGTATGAGTGAAGGACAAGTGAAGTGTTTCTAGCCTTGTGTCACACTGTTTATACTATTTCATATCTACCAGTCAGCAAAATGCAGCCATAACCATATATAGCTTGGACTAAAGATGAAATGATCATATTTGTGATTATTCTAAATATTCACTTTGCCAATAGCTGACAAGTCTTTTAAACTTTGACGGTAACACATAACAGTATTCTATAAAAAACACCTTTCTGCTAGATGATCACTACAAGTAATGGATACATTCTTTAAGTAACAGAAATACAGTTCTGTACCAAAATTTACAAATGCATAATATATATATATATATATATATATATATATATATATATATATATATATATATATATATATATATATATATATATATATATATATATATATATATATATATATATATACACATATATATATATATATATATATGTCAGGTCCATAAATATTGGGACATAGACACTCGACACAATTCCAATCTTTTTGGCTCTATACACCACCACAATGGATTTGAAATGAAACAAACAAGATGTGCTTTAACTGCAGACTTCCAGCTTGAATTTGAGGGTATTTACATCCAAATCAGGTGAACGGTGTAGGAATTACAACAGTTTGTATATGTGCCTCCCACTTTTTAAGGGACCAAAATAACGGGACAATTGGCTGCTCAGCTGTTCCATGGCCAGGTGTGTTATCCCCTCATTATCCCATTTACAAGGAGCAGATAAAAGGTCCAGAGTTCATTTCAAGTGTGCTATTTGCATTTGGAATCTGTTGCTGTCAACTCTCAATATGAGATCCAAAGAGCTGTCACTATCAGTGAAGCAAGCCATCATTAGGCTGAAAAAACAAAAACAAACCCATCAGAGAGATAGCAGAAACATTAGGTGTGGCCAAATCAACTGTTTGGAACATCCTTAAAAAGAAAACGCACCGGTGAGCTCAGCAACACCAAAAGACCCGGAAGACCACGGAAAACAACTGTGGTGGATGACCGAAGAATTTTTTCCCTGGTGAAGAAAACACCCTTCACAACAGTTGGCCAGATCAAGAACACTCTCTAGGAGGTAAGTGTATGTGTGTCAAAGTCAATAATCAAGAGAAGACTTCACCAGAGTGAATACAGAGGGTTCACCACAAGATGTAAACCATTGGTGAGCTTCAAAAAACAGGAAGGCCAGATTAGAGTCTGCCAACCAACATCTAAAAAAGCCTTCACAGTTCTGGAACAACATCCTATGGACAGATGAGACCAAGATCAACTTGTACCAGAGTGATGGGAATAGAAGGGTATGGAGAAGGAAAGGAACTGCTCATGATCCAAAGCATACCACCTCATCAGTGAAGCAAGGTGGTGGTAGTGTCATGGCATGGGCATGTATGGCTGCCAATGGAACTGGTTCTCTTGTATTTATTGATGATGTGACTGCTGACAAAAGCAGCAGGATGAATTCTGAAGTGTTTTGGGCAATATTATCTGCTCATATTCAGCAAAATGCTTCAGAACTTATTGGACGGCACTTCACAGTGCAGATGGACAATGACCTGAAGCATACTGCGAAAGCAACCAAAGAGTTTTTTAAGGGAACGAAGTGGAATGTTATGCAATGGCCAAGTCAATCACCTGACCTGAATCTGATTGAGCATGCATTTCACTTGCTGAAGACAAAACTGAAGGGAAAATGCCCCAAGAACAAGCAGGAACTGAAGACAGTTGCTGTAGAGGCCTGGCAGAGCATCACCAGGGATGAAACCCAGCGTCTGGTGATGTCTATGCGTTCCAGACTTCAGGCTGTAATTGACTGCAAAGGATTTGCAACCAAGTATTAAAAAGTGAAAGTTTGATGGATGATTGTTAATCTGTCCCATTACTTTTGGTCCCTTAAAATGTGGGAGGCACATATACAAACTGTTTTAATTCCTACACTGTTCACCTGATTTGGATGTAAATACCCTAAAATTAAAGCTGAAAGTCTGCAGTTAAAGTACATCTTGTTTGTTTCATTTCAAATCCATTGTGGTGGGGTATGTATGTATATATATATATATATATATATATATATATATATATATATATAATTTTTTTTTTTCAACAAATTCTAACTAGCTAACTAATTAACTATATCAAATAACTAACTATAATATGGATAATTAATGATTTTACTTTTAAAAGATCTCTACAAGTATTTCTGTTCAAGTCTATGACAAATGTGTGTCTTATCTGTGAAACCACTGACCTACTGACCTTAAAGTGGGGTTCCACCCAAAAAACAAAAATACCTGGAAAAAATCCAAAAAAAAAACCAAAAAAACATTTGGATATTTTTTTTTTTTCACTTACCTCTAAATGCCTGTTGCTAGGTGGTCCCTCGTAGTCTGCCTGTTCCTTTGCCTGGGCTGGTGACATCACTTCCCCCCAGGCACAGGAAGGGCTCCGCTCTGCTCCCTCCCTCCTGTCAATCATCTGGGACCCATTACAGGTCCCAGGTGATTGAGCGGCCAATCACGGCGCGCGGCGCCGCTCGCGCATGCGCAGTGGGTGCCAGGCTGTGAAGCCACAGCCCGGCGCCCACAGTTGAAATGCCGGCGCCGACGAGCGGAGGGGGGGGACGAGCGGGGCCTCGATCCCCCGCATCGCTGGACCCAGGGACAGGTGAGTGTCCAATTAAAAGTCAGCAGCTGCAGTATTTGTAGCTGCTGACTTTTAATTTTTTTTTTTTTTGACAGCCCCCTGGGTGGAACTCCTCTTTAAGTCAAGCTCTGGACATGGAGAACAACTGATACAAAAATGATGTTCACACACCTAACTATTTCAAGATTCATCTTATGCTGAGCTGAGTAAAACTGCTAAAGTTAAAAGGGAACTCAAGCAGCATAAATACAGATCTTGGTTAAAAATCCAAAATTAATATAATTATTCTACAGGCGGCCTATATTGCCCGGCAGTGTGACACCCAACATCCCTCATGGCAAATGCAGATGGATTCATACGCACCGGCGCATGGCGCCACAGATGACGTCACACGTGGAAAGTGACGTCAATGCACATCAGGCCCCCTAGAAGAGTAAAGGGGTAAAAAACAGTTTATACAGCACCTACGTATAAACTGTGGTAGTTCATTGAGAACTACAAGCCGACAGCCGCAAAGGCTGCCAGACCTTGTAGTTTTCTATTCACAAAATTCTGTGAATGAGTGATGTGGCCAGGTGGGAGGAGCACTCCACGGTCACGTTCTTTGGAGTGTATAACAGAGAAGAAGATGATCGCCCGCCGCCTGTTACATCGGGAAGCCAGGGGTGTTTGGTGGATTTAGAATATGTTACATGTTACACCCTTAATATGGGTGTAACATGTAACATGTTACAAAAGGTAAACTTTGAGCATGGGAGGTGCACAGCCAGACATACAGGTGCCCAGTCTGACATAGTGTATCATCGATCACAGTACTGGGCCTCTGTGATTGCCCTGGTACTACATGATCAAGGTGACCAATCACAGCGATTACAGGTAAAGTAGTAAGCAAGGCTCTCATTTATGATGCCTTGCTTACTACTGTGTGATTGGCCATAGTGGTCACATGGTACCAGGGCCAATAACAGCAGCCCTATACCATGTGATAACTGTGACCAATCACCGCGTCACAATAGTAAACTGAATCAAACATTTGAACAGTGCTACTGTAATAATCAGAGTGTAAAAAAGGCCCCTGATATCTGTGTGTGTATATGTATATAATATATGTATATACAGTGGGGCAAAAAAGGTATTTAGTCAGCCACCAATTGTGCAAGTTCTCCCACTTAAAAAGATGAGAGAGGCCTGTAATTGTCATCATAGGTATACCTATGAGAGACAAAATGTGGAAACAAATCCAGACAATCACATTACCTGATTTTTGAAAGAATTTATTTGCAAATTATGGTGGAAAATAGGTATTTGGTCAATATCAAAAGTTCATCTCAATACTTTGTTATATATCCTTTGTTGGCAATGACAGAGGTCAAATGATATCTGTAAGTCTACAAAAGGTTGTCACACACTGTTTCTGGTATGTTGGCTCATTCCTCCATGCAGATCTCCTCTAGAGCAGTGATGTTTTGGGGCTGTTGCTGGGCAACGCGGATTTTCGACTCCCTCCAAAAGGTTTTCTATGGGGTTGAGATCTGGAGACTGGTTAGGCCACTCCAGGACTTTGAAATGCTTCTTACGAAGCCACTCCTTCGTTGCCCGGGCGGTGTGTTTGGGATCATTGTCATGCTGAAAGACCCAGCCACGTTTCATCTTCAATGCCCTTGCTGATGGGAGGAGGTTTGGACTCAAAATCTCACGATACATGGCCCCATTCATTCTTTCATGTACACGGATCAGTCGTCCTGTTCCCTTTGCAGAGAAACAGCCCCAAAGCATGATGTTGCCACCCCCATGCTTCACAGTAGGTATGGTTTCTTTGGTTGCAACTCAGCATTCTCTCTCCTCCAAACACGACGAGTTGTGTTTCTACCAAACAGTTCTACTTTGGTTTCATCTGACCATATGACATTCTCTCAATCCTCTTCTGGATCATCCAAATGCTCTCTAGCAAACCTCAGACAGGCCCGCTCTCTGCAGGTCATTCACTAGGTCCCCGTGTGGTTCTGGGATTTTTGCTCACCATCCTTGTGATCATTTTGACCCCACGGGGTGAGATCTTGCGTGGAACCCCAGATCGAGGAAGATTATCAGTGGTCTTGTATGTCTTCCATTTTCTAATTATTGCTCCCACAGTTGATTTCTTCACACCAAGCTGCTTGCCTATTGCAGATTCAGTCTTCCCAGCCTGGTGCAGGTGTACAATTTTGTTTCTGGTGTACTTCGACAGCTCTTTGGTCTTCACCATAGTGGAGTTTGGAGTGCGACTGTTTGAGGTTGTGGACAGGTGTCTTTTATACTGATAACAAGTTCAAACAGGTGCCATTAATACAGGTAATGAGTGGAGGACAGAGGAGCCTCTTAAAGAAGAAGATACAGGTCTGTGAGAGCCAGAAATCTTGCTTGTTTGTAGGTGGCCAAATACTTATTTTCCACCATAATTTGCAAATAAATTCTTTCAAAAATCAGACAATGTGATTGTCTGGATTTGTTTCCACATTTTGTCTCTCATAGTTGAGGTATACCTATGATGACAATTATAGGCCTCTCTAATCTTTTTAAGTGGGAGAACTTGCACAATTGGTGGTTGACTAAATACCTTTTGCCCCACTATATCTATCTATATCTATCTATCTATCTATCTATCTATCTATCTATCTATCTATCTATCTATCTATCTATCTATATATATATATATATATATATTGTAATGGAAATTTGTAAGTCCTGTATATAATTGTATTGTATTTTGTATGTATTACACACTGCCCTCACTGTGCACACAGCACTAATAATGTTTTCAGTAAATGTTTACATTCTTTCGAGTCCTGATTAGAATTAGCCTGCCTATGTAACGCCCCTTGTTACCATAAATGTACAATTGTAATATTAATGTGATATATACAAAACAATTCTGCGCTGCCGTAACAACAAAAAGCAGCTAACACAACCAACAAAGTAAAACAGAGAAAAAAACACACAATAAGTGTAGCGCTAGTAAAAAATGAGTAAACGTCCAATATGGAAAACATCAAAATCAAAGTTCCAAGTATAAATACTGCAGAGGGACCATCAATATATGTATGAAGGGAAAAAAGTCTTTAGAAAAATGTTCCAACCAAAGCTGTATATAATCTTGAAGTAAAAAACAGACACACCACCACCAATTGTAAGAAGGCTTACCGGATGGAGTGGACCCAATGGGGCATATGCCGACTGGGTCGGATGCACTTAAGTGATGGGTGGCTGGAAGTGGCACGGGAAGGCGATGTTGGTGAATGGACCCACGCGTTACTCTGTCGCTTTAGGCGATGCAGGAATCCAGAGAGATGTGTGGACCAGAACGCACGTTGTAGTTACGCTCAAATTAAATGTTGAAAGAGGCAGGTGGAAGATGGAAGGAAAGAAAAGGCCATATAGTGTAAATCCGTTTAAGAAATTTATTAGATAAAAAAGGATATACACTCACTTGTAAAATGAAAAAAAACAGCGCTGAAGATAAAATGTGGCGACAGTGGGGTCCTACCCGACGCGTTTCGTCTTCATAGACATCATCTGGGGGGTTCCTCCCACTGTAGCCACCAAGACATATATAGGGGATGCATCAATGTTGATGGGAATCAGCTCCATAAACGGGAACAGCACTTCAGGTATTCGGCCAAAATGGCCGCCCGGCGTGCGTTCCAAGACTCACTATGGATAACATGTGGGCCCAGGAGATAAAAAGAATCATAATAGCCAAAGGAGTCCAAAAAAATGTGGTATGTGGAGAGTAAGTGATGACCGTGATGGGAGAAGTGAAAAACGCTCGCGATAAACGAAAGAAGAGGAAAGAGGAAGCGGCGCGATGATGTGCGCGTGCATCTAGACATGAAAACCAAACCGCACATGCGCGTGACGTACGTGACGCACGTGAAACGCCATGGCGGCATGCCCCCAAGCGGAGTAGTGTGCGCGCAGTCGAGGCATGTAAACAACAGCCCTGCGCATGCGCGTGACGCACGTAGTGTGTGTGAGGTGTTGTGATGTCCGTATGGGGGCGGACCTCCTTGGGAAAACAAAAACAAATACAGTGAGTGTGCGTGGAGCGATGTTAGTGGAAAGATTAAGATGCTACAGGCAACACTGCCCAGCAACGTTAAACATGAACATAAGTAATGGGTATGAATAGAAAAGTGCATATGTGGAGTGAAGGTCCGTGATAATATGGGATAAAACTTTGATCGTATGTATGCACATATAAAATGTATCAAAGTAATGGCAAATAGGCCATAAAATAGTGAGAAAAAATGATGCTAAAAAAAGGGAAAAAATTAAAAATTAAAAAAACGAAAAAAGGGAGAGGTGAACCCTTACGAGACCGTATACATGTGTGTTATTATGGAGGGGATTCCCATAATATTACATGGATTACACAATATTAAAATAATAATATTCACTGGATGCGCATATACAGTCAATATAATATAATCAAAATATATATATACCATTAAAAAATTTCTTTATACATGGCCTTAAAATTAAGTATCATTGTATAGTAACTTGCAAACAATAAGGTGGAAAAAATAAAAAATATAAAAATGTAAAAATAAAGGAATATAAAAATAGAAATAAAACATATGAAGCAAAGGAGAGGGCATGGAAACAGGGGAACATCAAGCTTTATTAATGAAAGCGTAACGTCTAGTTCGACGTTAATACCCAATGGGAAAAGTGTGCGGAGCTCATGGATCCAGAAAGTCTCCAGCCGGGAGACCCCCCTGGTCATGGCCCCTCCATGGAGGGACATACCTGTCAATTACGACAAACTGTGTCCCCTCAATGACACGATTATGGTGTAACTTATAGTGTCGGGGGACGGTGTGTTTAGTGTCCCCATTTTTGATGAGGGCAATGTGTTCCGCTACTCTTATAGCGAAAGAGCGAATCGTGCGGCCCACATATTGTTTCCCACAATGACATGTAATTAGATAGACGATGTGACTGGTGGTACAAGTGCAGAACTGTTTTCTTATCAATAAACTTGGCCCTCAGGAGTGCAGATTGTGCCCTGAAGGTATACCTTCAGGGCACAATCTGCACTCCTGAGGGCCAAGTTTATTGATAAGAAATATGACCCCCGCCTTGTGGATCGTGAGCTCCAGTTTGCACTTGAAACCAATAGGGAATCATTACTTATTGAGAGGCCTAAGAGAGAACAGAGTGAGACTTTTAAGTGGTCTTTATTGACTTCTTTTTCCAACCAACATAGGCACATCAAAGCTATTCTCTCTAAGCATTGGGATATTCTCAAGAATGACCGTGTCTTGGGTACAGCTTTGCCTGACAAGGCGAAAGTTATTTTTAGGGGAGCCCCCACTCTGCAGAGCAAAATCGCTCCCAACATCATCAACCCCCCATACGCCAGCCACTCTTCCATGAGATGGAAGGATTCTACTCATGTAGAAAATGTATTGTATGTTTACATAATTCTGGCATTGGTAGGAAAACTGAGTCCTTCACTTCGTCGGTCACCCACAAGAGATATTCCATAAAACAGTTCTGCACTCGTACCACCAGTCACATCGTCTATCTAATTACATGTCATTGTGGGAAACAATATGTGGGCCGCACGATTCGCTCTTTCGCTATAAGAGTAGCGGAACACATTGCCCTCATCAAAAATGGGGACACTAAACACACCGTCCCCCGACACTATAAGTTACACCATAATCGTGTCATTGAGGGGACACAGTTTGTCGTAATTGACAGGTATGTTCCTCCATGGAGGGGCGGGGCCATGACCAGGGGGGTCTCCCGGCTGGAGACTTTCTGGATCCATGAGCTCCGCACACTTTTCCCATTGGGTATTAACGTCAAACTAGACGTTACGCTTTCATTAATAAAGCTTGATGTTCCCCTGTTTCCGTGCTCTCTCCTTTGCTTCATATGTTTTATTTTTATTTTTATATTCCTTTATTTTTACATTTTTATATTTTTTATTTTTTCCACCTTATTGTTTGCAAGTTACTATACAATGATACTTAATTTTAAGGCCATGTATAAAGAAATTTTTTAATGGTATATATATATATTTTGATTATATTATATTCACTGTATATGCGCATCCAGTGAATATTATTATTTTAATATTGTGTAATCCATGTAATATTATGGGAATCCCCTCCATAATAACACACATGTATACGGTCTCGTAAGGGTTCACCCCTCCCTTTTTTTCTTTTTTTTAATTTTTAATTTTTTCCCTTTTTTTAGCATCATTTTTTTCTCACTATTTTATGGCCTATTTGCCATTACTTTGATACATTTTATATGTGCATACATACGATCAAAGTTTTATCCCATATTATCACGGACCTTCACTCCACATATGCACTTTTCTATTCATACCCATTACTTATGTTCATGTTTAACGTTGCTGGGCAGTGTTGCCTGTAGCATCTTAATCTTTCCACTAACATCGCTCCACGCACACTCACTGTATTTGTTTTTGTTTTCCCAAGGGGGTCCGCCCCCATACGGACATCACAACACCTCACACACACTACGTGCGTCACGCGCATGCGCGGGGCTGTTGATTACATGCCTCGACTGCACGCACGCTACTCCGCTTGGGGGCATGCCGCCATGGCGCTTCACGTGCGTCACGTACGTCACGCGCATGTGCGGTTTGGTTTCCATGTCTAGATGCGCGCGCACATCATCGCGCCGCTTCCTCTTTCCTCCTCTTTCGTTTATCACGAGCGTTTTTCGCTTCTCCCATCACGGTCATCACTTACTCTCCACATACCCCATTTTTTTGGACTCCTTTGGCTATTATGATTCTTTTTATCTCCCGGGCCCACATGTTATCCATAGTGAGTCTTGGAACGCACGCCGGGTGGCCATTTTGGCCGAATACCGGAAGTGCTGTTCCCGTTTATGGAGCTGATTCCCATCAACATTGATGCATCCCCTATATATGTCTTGGTGGCTACAGTGGGGGGAACCCCCCAGACGACGTCTATGAAGATGAAACGCGTCAGGTAGGACCCCACTGTCGCCACATTTTATCTTCAGCGCTGTTTTTTTCATTTTACAAGTGAGTGTATATCCTTTTTTATTTAATAAATTTCTTAAACGGATTTACACTATATGGCCTTTTCCTTCCTTCCATCTTCCACCTGCCTCCTTCAACATTTAATTTGAGCGTAACTACAACGTGCGTTCTGGTCCACACATCTCTCTGGATTCCTGCATCGCCTAAAGCGACAGAGTAACGCGTGGGTCCATCCACCAACATCGCCTTCCCGTGCCACTTCCAGCCACCCATCACCTAAGTGCATCCGACCCAGTCCGGCATATGCCCCATTGGGTCCACTCCATCCGGTAAGCCTTCTTACAATTGGTGGTGGTGTGTCTGTTTTTTATTTCAAGATTATATACAGCTTTGGTTGGAACGTTTTTCTAAAGACTTTTTTCCCTTCATACATATATTGATGGTCCCTCTGCAGTATTTATACTTGGAACTGTGATTTTGATGTTTTCCATATTGGACGTTTACTCATTTTTTACTAGCGCTAGACTTATTGTGTGTTTTTTCTTTAATATTAATGTGATACCTACGTAATCATGTGCATAAAAACCTTCAATTGCGTCATAATAAAGCAGAACAGTTATTTGGAAAGATGCTGAGCGTATCTTTTGTGTCTGTTCCCTACTGCAGTAGTTATTATTAATTTGGAACCACTAATCAATATGAGGATAGGAGTTGCCTATCAACAATTTAACCAAGTCAGCATGGCAAGCTTTGCCTTAGGAGGGGATTCCAGGTGACCCTGAGTATCCGAAACGAGGAGCTTGAGACGATCCGGGAATTTCTGATAATCAGCCGGCTGAGGTAAGCCTTTTGCTTACATTTGAGTTATCAGACTTCCTTGATCGGTAAGGCATTTTCGGGACAAAGGGTACCTATTTTACTCCCCTTAATCGAACTGTATTGATTGGTGGTTATATGTTATGTTGTCCCTGTCTATTGTCCATCGGAGTGTTATAGATAAGAAAGGGAAGAATAGTACTGTTCACAGGTATATGTAGTACATCTGCTAGATAAAGTAGTTTAGAGGCAAGAGGGTATAGGCATATGTAGAGAAGACTGGCCAGTCATTATGGGCATTGAATTAAGTAAGGGAATGAAGGGTAAGAGACCCTCAAAAATGCCCAGCGCAAGAGGAGCGCTATATATGAACCGAAGGTGCGGTTCCGCCTATACTGAGCCCCTAGATTAATGGTTAAAGTGTACAGGGATCCACAATGGGTAACTGGGTTACCAAGGTCCACAGGGACTAAGAATCATGCAGAGTAAACAGCTAGAGAAACAGCTATCTATGTGAGCAGGATGGATGAAGGGGGACATTAACACTAGACAAAAAGGGACATTTTCATGTTAAGTTGTGGGATGAATTTGGGGTCAGGCACTACAACTATTAGAGTCAGAAACAGAGAAATGAGAGGTAAAACAGAATACTTTATATGTTGTCAGAGAGGGAAGATGGGATGAGCACTGTGGCTCCCCGTCTGATCATAGAATCATAGAAGCTAGATATAAAAGATATCTGAACAAAATAAGGAAAGCAGAATTTAGGCAGGGAATATTAATGAGAGTTAAAAGAAATTGAGAGAATGATATGCATGTGTTGTGTACAAATGGGAAAAATGTAAGCGATTTTAGAGAGATATTGGTGTGTGTGCGAATGCTGGGACCTTTAGTTCTATTGCTTGTGTGTGTCATGTACACAGATGTGACCCCCTCCTTTGCGCTCTCATGAAAGAAATGTGGCTGGGATGAGAGGTTAGTGATAAGCTGGAAGGACACCATTGCCAATTTCTGTTTTTTAGACAAAACATTTATAACAAAATGTGCTGGGTTAACGAATCTAATGGTAAACAATGTGATCACAATTATTTTGAATCTGTTTTCCAGACATGGTAAAATGAAGGTTACATTTAACCGTGTATTACACAAATTGAATATCCTGTGATAGTGGAAACAGTGCATTTAAAAAAGGGAAATTAAGTAAAATTAAGTAATAATGAGTATTCATTTCTAATATGAGTTTAACATCTATATAGATATATTGAAACTGGTTTAGACAACCTTTGGTTGGAAATGAAATCCAGGTTATTGGGGAAATTTGTAAAAATGGGATTAGTTTAGATTAAGATAACAATTTTGTAATTTTACATTTATACAATAAGCCCTTATTGAGAGAAAAAAAGATTAAGATGAGGTTGTTATTTGGAATACAGCTGCCATAATATTTAACAAAGCCAAGATGGATGGGATACATAAGAAGTTTTTCTACAAAAATGATATTGTAAGGTTCTTGACAATAACTTGATGTGCGGTCCATGATGTAAGAGTAATAATAAATAAAATTTAAATATAACAGACCCATCACATCCAGTCCACACACCCTGTTAGGATAGATGCCACCTGCAGCCAGTTGTTTTATAGTTTTTGATGCTTTCTGGTCCATCATACAGATTGTTGGTCCTTTTGTTTTTTCTTGTAAGTACTGTGGTATAAGCAGAAGAATAGTTTTGGATTTATGGACACTCTCCATGACCACAGGGTATTGTTATCATTTATTATATTATTGCCAGGAAAAAGTTGTCTTTTGAAACATGAAACTGGAGTTCTTACACAAACAGTGTGATAGAAAACAAGCCATTGTAATATATTTATGCAAGCTGGACCCAGTAATGAAGGCTTCATCCCGATATATCAGAGCTGCAGCTTTTATGCAAAGGTGCTATTAGACAAAGTTAGATATTGTTTTGGTCAAACATTTAATTTTTAATGGTCCGACATTCTGTGCAGCAAATATACAGCTAACTAAATGTTTGTCTAATGAAAGGTTTAAAATATGAGTTTGTTTATGTACAAATCTAACAATGAAAAACGCGTACATTTATTCAAAAGAAAGGAAAAGACACGTGTTAAATTGATGGTGTAGGAATCAGCTGCTGTGAGCCCAGTGCGGGACACACTCCCTGAAGACTCAGATATTACATTTTTTGTAGATTTGAGTATGCAGTTTATCACCCAGAAGGATACTCTGTATTCAAAGTCATTGGATCCTTTTTCCCCAGCTCAAGAAGCAGAGCTCCATGTTTTAGCAAAGCCTGTGAGCTATAAAAAGAATGTATATTTATATAGATAGTTGAGATATAGAGAGCTTTTGGTTCCATTTGAAGGGCCAGAAGTTTGTTTTTACTTCAGCAGGTAAACAAATAAAGCATGCCAAGTTAATTTGATTGTCTGTTTTCAGCCTTCCAGCTTCTTGCTGAGGTAGCCATATTAACTTTCACACATGTAAGCAGACCAGGTGACTAAGGATGCTGCATAACAGCCCGGGACACTTGATGGGTCTGTGCAACTCACAGATTCCACCCTAGTTCTGGCCCAGTATAGCTGGGATTAATAATTTAACTTTAAGGACCCCAGGACAAGAAGAACAAGTGGTCCACAGGGGGCAACTTCTTATGAAACAGGACTTTGGAAAAGGTGATCATTTATGTCTGCCAGCCACTCTTTTCCCTCCAGCTTGACACATGGACCGTGTCATCAGTCACAAGCAATGTGAATGTAAATGAGCATGGGATAGAGCCAGGGTTCACCACAGTTGTTTTACTAACATACCACTTCTTGTTTTACCTGTTACCAAAGGTGTTACCAAAAGCTGAACATCCCTTCCAGAGATTACAAAAAAGATATATCCAGATGCCCAAGTCAGGATCTTACAAGTATGCATTTTGTCTGTATGGACATGTTTTTTGGATGTCCAGAGGCAAATGCTACTGCAAAGGCCACAGTAATAAGTGTTATCGGAAGTAGTTTGTAAGTACAGAGTGCCAGAAAGTACAGAGAGTAACAGAGGAAATAATTTTTATAGGAGAGTCCTTACTAGAAGTTTTGAGGTTTTATTTTTACACCCCTACTGTCTACAATATAGCGGACAAAGTAAAGTAAGAAACTAGAAAACTTTTGCCTGAATGTTTTCTTATATTTTATCAAGCCTCTAAGGGGGATGTTGGACTCTCTCCCTATGGGATTTGGTTTGGGAGTGTGTTACTCACTTGCTTATATTTTGTCTCAGCAGCTGAAGTCCTCCATTCGGATCTCACGGAGAATGTTGATGATCTTTTAAGGTTTTTTACAAACTCATTTATGTGTTTTCTCCCCAATTCCAGATCCTAAAAGTTTGGAAGGATCTAAAACTAAAGCCAGGTGACTTTTGGATTGTTAAGAGACATTTATATATAAGGAAATGTTTGGAGACTCAATACAGCATCTAGTTCATGTACAGTTTTTGCAAAACTTGAAGGAAAAGTCACCTGGATCCACACCAGACACTGCAAAAATGACTTAATTAAAGAAATCTCTGTGTTTGATTTGTTTCCCTCTTGTCATCACAGTCTAGGGTACTTTTTGATTCAATTATTTTAATTGTAAGGGATATATATATATTTGAAAAATAGTTTAGCCATGTTGAAGTCATATTTGTCTTTTGTATGTCTTCCATTTTATGTAGAATTGTCTGTGTTTACATATGCTGATAAGTCAGCATGTCCACAATTCAGCTAGAAGGCCATTCTGGCCACAGGAGTGTACAGCCAGTACTCTGTAAATATGTCTTATCAATCATTTGTTTTTCACAATGAAAAGTCATTTTGTAATGAAAAAGTTGCTCAGCTATTATTTTCTCCACAATGGAGTTTTTTGCCTCTTTGGCCAGGACTACCTCCACCTAAGCGTGTGGAGGTTCCAGGTTAAAGGTGATAGCAGGTATGGTTAGTGATCAAAATATTGATCAAAAGAGGGGAGACTGTAATGGAAATTTGTGAGTTCTGTATATAATTGTATTGTATTTTGTATGTATTGCACACTGCCCTCACTGTGCACACAGCACTGATAATGTTTTCAGTAAATGTTTACATTCTTTCGAGTCCTGATTAGAATTAGCCTGCCTATGTAACGCCCCTTGTTACCATAAATGTACAATTGTAATATTAATGTGATACCTACGTAATCATGTGCATAAAAACCTTCAATTGCGTCATAATAAAGCAGAACAGTTATTTGGAAAGATGCTGAGCGTATCTTTTGTGTCTGTTCCCTACTGCAGTAGTTATTATTAATTTGGAACCACTAATCAATATGAGGATAGGAGTTGCCTATCATCAATTTAACCAAGTCAATATATATATATATAAAATTTTCTCACAAAAGTGAGTACACCCCTGTGACATTGGGGGATGTCTAGCTCAGTGGTAGATGCCTTTTTTAGTAAGTTCACAGTGAACAGGAACTTTAGTTTAAGGGCATGGTAGCCCACTTTTATTAAAAGGAACAAAATAAAGGAAAGTTCATACATGCATTTGGATGCCCACACAGGGGTTTTAGGCTCATTTTTGATTTCTCCAAAGTCTCTATCATATTTTCTGGACGTAATCCAGCAGCATACGCAGTGGCAACTTTTAACAAAAGTAACAAATTCATGAATAAACCATTCCTGTCCTGTTCTTCTTTGTTCTGTACAGCCTGCCATACAGTGCTCCACCTAGTGGTACTCCGCAGTACCAGACCGTCAGACTGTAGAGGAGACACCCCAGGATAGATTGGCTGTACATTCCAAAGCTTAAGCATCTCCTTTAATACTTCTGTTATAAACCAGGCTCTTGACTCCAGACCTAAGTCCTTCCTGGGGACTTTCATGACACTGGGGATGCAGAGAGACTCACTTACTGAGACTTGAAAAGTTGCAACGGTTAACAGAACCTCCTCCTAGCTGGAGGTAAACACAGCCTGGGGCTCTACCAGAGCGCTGCCAGGTGCTGGACTCATACCCAACTTCTCAGGCTCAGCATCAGTGAACTGCTCCAGAACATTACCAGTGACAACGTCACTTTGACACTCCATGTCAACCTCAGTTTTGTGGGTCACGGTCAATGTCTCTGCTGTGCGCTCGCCCTTATTTTGTTCATCCTGCTCACGAGGGTTAACCCCTGCAGCAGCCACCATGCCCTCAGGTACAAGCTGTTCTGCATTCCCTCTTGCTGGCACAGCAGAAACTTTGTCCACCTTATTTTTGTGCATAAAAGCCTTATCTATCAGGGAGATAAGATTTTTACCCCAACTATCCCAATCTATTGTATTTGCCCTCCCTTCAGCGGTACTCCTCAGCACCGATCCCTCTGCCCAAGGAGACCCAAAAGAACAGACTGGCTTAGCTGCAGACTCATTACACCAGTCATTGTAAATCATGTCAGACTGTGGTAACACAGGTTTTAACACAGCAGGTTGCAATACACCATATTCACCACCTTGCTCGGCTGGCGCTTCATAAACCTCACACACCTTTGCATTTTTCACAGGTTGTGTTAACCCACCATTTACCTGCGCATTTTTATTACTAGCAGCTTGCACTAACACATTACCATTACACGGTACAGTTCCACTCTGTCCCACCAGAGTGACATAGCAGTTGTCCAGGGCAACCTCCGACTCCAATCCATGAAGTTCCCTGGAGATTTCTGGGGACAACTGTGCTGTCTTGCCACCAGTTGCTACAGGCAACATCCAATTTGTGATAACTTTTGCTCTGAAAGAACCTGGGGTTTTCCCAACAGCAGCAAACTTTTCATCAACAGTAGCACTTATAGCATTTTTAGCTCTTGCAGGCTGTCCTAGTCCACTGCCAACTTGAGACTGACAGTCATTAGACACAACACTTTTAGTCATCAACACAGGTTCTGTTTGGACTTTAACTCCTGCATTCCCACTGGGTAGGGACAAGTCATTCTCAAGCACACATTCAGTGGCCCCACTAACTGGGGTCACTCTCACATCATCATGGACAGTCTCGTAACCAGTGCTTTTATACATGAAATCAGCAGTTCCAGCCATCATTTCATTAAAGACAGTCTTACCCACTGCAGTAGTTGGTATTTGAGTACGTTGTCTTATGAACCAGTCCTCTGCTGCACTTTTACTGGCCAACTCCCCCTGATGGCTACGGTATGAAACTACAGCAGGCATCTCCCCCTGTTTAGCAACCCCTGCAGGCACAACAGGAAACTCCTCCTTGTTGCTAGGGGTGACAGCAAACATATTTGCACAGAAATCTGGGCCTGCAGACAAAACCTTTTGTTCAGCAACATTATCTCCAGGCGTATTCCATAACCTATGGCAAGAAAACATGCCATGCCCCAGCTGGCCACATTCCAGGCATGGTACAGGACGATTTTTTCCAAAGCGCTTCTCTCCTGGTGATTCCCAGCTGGCTGGAATGCACAGGCCTCTTTGTGGGGACGCTGAGCCAAATCTCCACTGCAGCTCCTCCTTTCCGGCACCACTTTCACTCTGGTTGCCATGGGAGACTGCACTCTCCCAGTAGAACTTTACTGGCTCTCTCCAACATGCTGTATCAGCTCCTCCTTAAGCCACAATCCTTATTAGACATAGCCCATGGTACACAGACAGCCCGACTGGCTTCCTCTGCGTTGCTATGGGAAACCACTCTCGGTCTCAGCCTTTGATTAGCCTCTCTTCTGGCACATAACACAGGCTTCCCTCCTCTGGACCCTGTCTCAAGCTGTGTCACTTTTACACTTTTCGCAACAGCTGCTGGTTTAACTGCAGCAATGTTGCCAGGGGCAAAAACACCCATCTCCCAGGTATGGACATCCGGCAGCTTTCTTTGTATAGAAGGTTGGCTTGCCTTCCACTTTAGCTTGGTCCATTCCTGCCAGGTGCCGCTTGCACCAATCCACTGCAGATTCAAACGCTGGTGGACTCTCCATACCAGCAGTCACCTGTGCACTCATTGCACCAGTGTTGCTAGGGACAACCCCAGCCCTTTTTCTCCTTGGTAAACTCTGATCAGGCATGTATGGGGCTCGTTTGGGCAGGAACAACCCCTTCAGCCACAGAGCTCTGTCTCTCATTTCTGCAAACCTTGCTTCTTTTAGGAGCTTTGATCGCCCCATACTTAGTCACTCTAGAACAACTTTGCACAGTCCAAGAAAAAATAAGCACTGTCTCTTTAAAGCGAATTGCTTTTCTCAGCTGCACACACAGATTGTGCTGTCTCATGCACACAAACACAGTTCATAAAACAGATTAACTTACTTTTTTCAGGGATCTCCAGTTCTGACAGCATTCTCCATCACTTGTGACATTGGAGGATGTTTAGCTCAGAGGTAGTTGCCTTTTTTGGTAAGTTCTCCTAGCGAACAGGAACTTTAGTTTAAGGGCATGGTAGCCCACGTTTATTAAAAGGAACAAAATACATGCACTTGGATGCCCACACAGGGGTTCTTCTCCCAAAAACAATAACAAATGAAAAATGCCAAGCCACCTGGCATTCTTCAGCAGTACTGCCACTTAGGCTTTATCCCTCTTGGCCATATAACAGGGTTCCCGTACAACTACTGTACCTCTTTTCAGCTTCCTTGCTGCTCAGGCCTTCCACTTCAGGCTCTCATCTGTCTCCTTGGACGCACACAGCGTCTATCTAGAAAGTAGCCCCTCACTGATCCTGATCCTCAGACTTGGGTCTCTGGCTTCCACTAGTGCACACCTGCACTCTCTGGACTTCTCGGGAGAGTGGAGCCCAGAACCCTAATCCTGACTCTGCTATAAGCCCAGGACCCACCTGCTCAATCAACCAGCCAGACTCCTGGCTGTTCCCAAAACCCGTTCCCAGGATTAGAGATTCCGTCCCACCCATAACGCCATAGGCGTGCGCACAGGGTGTGCTGGGTGTGCCCAGGCACACCCTAATCCCCCTATGCGCATTAGTGTTATCGTTCTGTGTAGCAACAGGAACATGGGAAAGATCTCCCTCTTACCGGCTCTGCCATAAGAGAAGTGTTTATCCTTTTCTCTTTCACTGTGCCAGCAGGGAGATCAATATTCCGGGGTCATATATATGTAGATTTATACACATGCATGTGTGTTTTAGCTTAAGGGTGCACACCCTAATGCATTAGGCTGCGCACACCTATGCATAACGCTATGAAATCTCCCGGCTCCAGGTCCCCAAATAGATTTTACAAACTTTGGAGGAAACTGATAAAACAGATTCCTCCACATTAAATACCCCTGGAGCCCTTCAACCTGCCTATTTGAGAACCCTGGGCGACAATTACTAGGGCAGGGAACTGTACTATCACACCCCACACATTTTTGTAAATATTTTATTCTATCTTTTCATGTGATAACACTGAAGAAATTACACTTTGCTACAATGTAAAGTAGTGAGTGTACAGCTTCTATAACTGTAAATTTGCTGTCCCCTCAAAATAACTCAATACACAGCCATTAATGTCTAAACTGCTGGCAACAAAAGTAAGTACACCCCTAAGTTAAAATGTACAAATTGGGCCCAATTAGCCATTTTCCCTCCCCGATGTAATGTGACTTGTTAGTGTTACAAGGTCTCAGGTGTGAATGGGGAGCAGGTGTGTTAAATTTGGTGTTATCGCTCTCACTTTCTCATACTGGTCACTGGAAGTTCAACATGGCACTCCATGGGAAAGTACTCTGTGAGGAAAAAATTAATTGTTGCTCTACATAAAGATGGCCTAGGCTATAAGAAGATTGCCAAGACCCTGAAACTGAGCTACAACACGGTGGCCAAGACCATACAGCAATTTAACAGGTCAGGTTCCACTCAGAAAAGGCCTCCCCATGGTCGACCAAAGAAGTTAAGTGCACGTTTCCAGCATCATAACCAGAGGTTGAAATATTAAAAATTTTCCTTCGCGCTGGTAGATGTAAAAATGAATAATAATAGTGACTAAATAATAAAGGGAATAATTCTATCAAAAAGGTGTAAATATTGCAGCAAAATAAGGGTGTTCACACCAACACTTGGTACAGTAGATATTAAAATGAATTTCGCGCAATATTACCAATACTCAATAAATATGCGTAAAAGTGTGTAAACATAGACAAAATAAAAACTTTTATGTAGTGGTTGCTGCAGCTGTAGTTGCTAGGATCAGCGATCTCTGTGTTGCAACTTATAGCAATTCCCACTGTTTTTCAGTGAAGTGATGGTGCTATAGTAAAGTGAAAACGTGCAGGTATCTATGATAATATTGTGATACAAATGCCATGAATGAAGGCAGGCTGGAATATCATGAATAAATTATCGTGAATAAATAAATTCTTGTGAGTGAAATATTCCTTAAAAAATTCTGAATAAATAATATTAAGCGCAACCCATCATAAAATAAAAATAAATTTTACACAGAAAAGGTGCCAGCAATAATCTATAAAATAAGTGCAATCACAATTCACTTAAATGTAACCTTAAAAGTACAGGTGATAACATTGCAAAATTATAAATAAAAAGTTCTTGAAACAATAAATAGATGGCGATATTAAAAAGGTATTTATAAATGGTTCTTCTACTCAGATCTGTTCTATCTTGTATGCTGGGTATAATATTCTTATGGTGGTGCCTCCTAGTGTGGTCTCACAGAACTCTCACCTTAAAATTGCAATAATCAGGCTTTTGGTAATTATGTCTTTAAGGCGTGGAAGCAGTGTCTGGGAGCCTCTCCTTCTTTGTGGTTATCTCTCCATACTTTCTTCTCTGTCACTCCGCTCTGGTGGAACTCAATATCAGGGGAGATAAAAATGGGGGAGGAGGAGAGAAGAAAGGCTCCACTAGTGTGATAACATTTTTGAAATCAAAGGGGGGGTATTTATTTGGATAATGCTCTTACATTTAGTACAATAAAAACAGGCAGAGTAAATAGGTGAAAAGTCTGGCGTTCTGAGCGCCCTCTCACTTGTGCTTCAGCTTGTGCCGCTCCAGCCAATCCCTATGCATTACGACATGTCACGTGTCTTCATCTGGGGAACCGGATTGGCTGTTCTATGTTACCTTATATGTAATAAAACCGGAAGTTCTAGAACCGCCATTTTGCTTGTGGTTATGTTCGTTTAGCTCGGCAACCTGTATGCCTGAGCCGGAAGTTCTAGAACCGCCATTTTACTTATGGTTGTATTTGTTTTACTCGGCGGTCATTTTTCTTTAGATTTAGGAAGTTGATTCGCCACCATTTTGTTGTGGATATCTGTGATGTTTCTCTATGTGATAGACTCCTATGTGGGCGGCCATTTTTTTGGTGGAGGTGTAATTAAATGTTATATCTTATTTACAGCCAGTATATGTAATAAGAGGAGTTGTATTACAGACAATTTAAAACGAAATACAACAAATACCCTTATTTGGTTCACTGTTGATGTTTTACAACAGCCCATCTACAATAAAAATATGTATAAAAATGTACATATATGTTCCAGCTTTACCGAAAAATGAATTAATTCACAGGCACTATTATTTTGATGTATGGATGAAGCAAGTATGAGAGTACTCTGGTATAACCTCCAATACGTAGGCCGCACTCAAAACACGCATAAAAGAACATGTACAAAATATAAAATCTGGCTTCCCTAAACATAATGTGTCAAAACACTTTGCACTAGTACATAACAGGGATCCCGCACATCTCCAATTCTGGGGAATTGAAAAACACAAACCAATGTGGAGAGGTAGGCATTTGGTTCATGATATTAGCCGTAAAGAGTCCAGATGGATTCATACTTTACGCACTTTGGTACCTGGGGGTCTGAACGTGGAATTTGATTTAAACTGTTTTTTAAATAATTTTTAAATAATTTTAATATTTTTTAATAAATTTTAATATCTATTTTAATATCAATTACTAATAAATTATAATATAGTGAAACATTATATGAAGATTGAACACTTCCAACACATTTTATTAATATTGGATTATAGTGTCCATACTTCATATATATTAGATTATAGTGTCCATCTTTTATCCATTGCTGATGATCTCGTATTGTTTAATTAATTTTAATGAGAGTGTGTATTATAATTATCTACAATTGCCATAATACTGATTGATTAACATTTATCACCAATATTCTTATGGATGATCACTTTTTTATTTATTATTGGATTAGAATTGCTTTAACATGAATCGTCATTAATTGTTTTAATTTTGTATAATGTATTAACTGGTTGATATACCAGAGCACTCTCATACTTGCTTCATCCATACATCAAAATAATAGTGCCTGTAAATTAATTCATTTTTCGGTAAAGCTGGAACATATATGTACATTTTTATACATATTTTTATTGTAGATGGGCTGTTGTAAAACATCAACAGTGAACCAAATAAGGGTATTTGTTGTATTTCGTTTTAAATTGTCTGTAATACAACTCCTCTTATTACATATACTGGCCGTAAATAAGATATAACATTTAATTACACCTCCACCAAAAAAATGGCCGCCCACATAGGAGTCTATCACATAGAGAAACATCACAGATATCCACAACAAAATGGTGGCGAATCAACTTCCTAAATCTAAAGAAAAATGACCGCCGAGTAAAACGAATACAACCATAAGTAAAATGGCGGTTCTAGAACTTCCGGCTCTAGCATACAGGCCGCCGAGCTAAACGAACATAACCACAAGCAAAATGGCGGTTCTAGAACTTCCGGTTTTATTACATATAAGGTAACATAGAACAGCCAATCCGGTTCCCCAGATGAAGACACGTGACGTGTCGTAATGCGTAGGGATTGGCTGGAGCGGCACAAGCTGAAGCACAAGTGAGAGGGCGCTCAGAACGCCAGACTTTTCACCTATTTACTCTGCCTGTTTTTATTGTACTAAATGTAAGAGCATTATCCAAATAAATACCCCCCCTTTGATTTCAAAAACGTTATCACACTAGTGGAGCCTTTCTTCACTCCTCCTCCCCCATTTTTATCTCCCCTGATATTGAGTTCCACCAGAGCGGAGTGACAGAGAAGAAAGTATGGAGAGATAACAACAAAGAAGGAGAGGCTCCCAGACACTGCTTCCACGCCTTAAAGACATAATTACCAAAAGCCTGATTATTGCAATTTTAAGGTGAGAGTTCTGTGAGACCACACTAGGAGGCACCACCATAAGAATATTATACCCAGCATACAAGATAGAACAGATCTGAGTAGAAGAACCATTTATAAATACCTTTTTAATATCGCCATCTATTTATTGTTTCAAGAACTTTTTATTTATAATTTTGCAATGTTATCACCTGTACTTTTAAGGTTACATTTAAGTGAATTGTGATTGCACTTATTTTATAGATTATTGCTGGCACCTTTTCTGTGTAAAATTTATTTTTATTTTATGATGGGTTGCACTTAATATTATTTATTCAGAATTTTATAAGGAATATTTCACTCACAAGAATTTATTTATTCACGATAATTTATTCATGATATTCCAGCCTGCCTTCATTCATGGCATTTGTATCACAATATTATCATAGATACCTGCACGTTTTCACTTTACTATAGCACCATCACTTCACTGAAAAACAGTGGGAATTGCTATACGTTGCAACACAGAGATCGCTGATCCTAGCAACTACAGCTGCAGCAACCACTATATAAAAGTTTTTATTTTGTCTATGTTTACACACTTTTACGCATATTTATTGAGTATTGGAAATATTGCGCGAAATTCATTTTAATATCTACATAACCAGAGGTTGTCTTTGGGAAATAGACGTATGAGTGCTGCCAGCATTGCTGAAGAGGTTGAAGGGGTGGGGGGTCAGCCTGTCAGTGCTCAGACCATACGCCACACCCTGCCTCAAATTGGTCTGCATGGCTGTCGTCCCAGAAGGAAGCCTCTTCTAATGATGATGCACAAGAAAGCCCGCAAACAGTTTGAAGACAAGCAGACTAAGGGCATAGATTACTGGAACCATGTCCTGTGGTCTGATAAGACCAAGATAAACTTATTTGGTTCAGATGTTGTCAGCGTGTGTGGCGGCAACCAGATGAGGAGTACAAAGACAAGTGTGTCTTGCCTACAGTCAAGCATTGTGGTGGAAGTGTCATGGTCTGGGGCTGCTTGAGTGCTGCTGGCACTGGGGAACTACAGTTTATTGAGGGAACCATGAATGCCAACATGTACTGTGACATATTGAAGCAGAGCATGATCCCCTCCCTTCAGAGACTGGGCGGCAGGGCAGTATTCCAACATAACGACCCCAAACACACCTCCAAGATGACCACTGCCTTGCTAAAGAAGCTGAGGGTAAAGGTGATGGACTGGTCAAGCATGTCTCCAGACCTAAACCCTATTGAGTATCTGTGGGGCATCCTCAAATGGAAGGTGGAAAAGCGCAAGGTCCCTAACATCCACTAGCTCCATGATGTCATCATGGAGGAGTGGTAGAGGACTCCAGTGGCAACCTGTGAAGCTCTGGTGAACTCCTTGCCCAAGAGGGTTAAGGCAATACTGGATAATATTGGTGGCCACACAAAATATTGACACTTTGGGACACAATTTGGACATTTTCACTTAGGGGTGTACTTACTTTTGCTGCCAGCAGTTTAGACATTAAGGCTCCATGCACACCGGAGCTGATAAACTGCAGTTTATTGAAATTTGGGCGTTTTTTTTAAAAGCCCATAAACTCCACTCTGTTAGCCTGTGAGTCCATACACATGGACTTTTTTTAAGCTTTAATGAGCAGTGGAGTTTATGGGCTTTCTTCTGAACGCCAGAAATTCACGTTCAAGAGCAGTACTGGAAAAACCAGACACCGGTAAAAGGTGTTAAATGAGGTTTAACACTGTAAAAAGAGCGTTAAACCTCGTTCAGCGTTTCTCTGCCTCTATTCAAAATCAATGGTTCCCGATGGGAGCCCATTAATTTGAATAGAAGTCGCACCGCAAGTCAGATCATCATGGTCTGGTATGGATTTTAAGGGGAACCCCCTTCGGTCTGGTATGGATTTTAAGGGGAACCCCCTTTGCCGAAAAAACGGTGTGGGGGTCCCCCCCAAATCCATACCAGATCCTTATCCGAGCACGCAGCCCGGCTGGTCAGGAAAGGGGGTGGGGACGAGCGCCCCCCCTCCTTAACCGTACCAGGCCGCATGCCCTCAACATGGGGGTAGGTGCTTCGGGGCAGAGGGGGAGCTGCGCCCCCCACCTCAAAGCACCTTGTCCCCATGTTGATGAGGACAAGGGCCTCTTCCCGACAACCCTGGCCGTTGGTTGTCGGGGTCTGTGGGCAGGGGGCTTATTGGAATCCAGGAGCCCCCTTTAATAAGGGGGCCCCCAGATCCTGGACCCCCCACCATATGTGAACGAGTATGGGGTACATCGTACCCCTACTCATTCACCTGGGAAAAGTGTCAAAAATAAAACACACTACACAGGTTTTTAAAGTAGTTTATTAGTCAGCTCCAGGGGTCTTCTTCCGACTTCGGGGGTCTCTTCCTTCTTTTCCACACTCTCCGGCATCTTCTCCCAGTCCCCGGTGTCTTCTCCCACTCTCCAGTTCTTCTGCCGGGCTCCTGCTCTTTTGCCACTCTTTTGCTAGCGGTGGCCCGGTCTTCTACGATTGTCTTCTCCCCTCTGCTCTTCCACCATCCCATCGTGCCCTGGGTGGTGACGTCATAAGGGGGCGGGGTCACCGGATTACATCACCTGGTGACCACACCCCGTGCCTATATAAGTCGTTGCGCAACGTGCACCCGGCATTACAGCAGGAGAGCGCGTCATGTCAACGTCGGAAGAAGAGCAGAGGGGAGAAGACTACGGGGAAGACCACAGCTAGCAAAAGAGCAGAAGATAGCGGAGGAGCCCGGCAGAAGAACTGGAGACGGGGAGAAGACACCGGAGCCTGGGAGAAGAGGCTGGAGAGCAGGGAGAAGAAGGAAGAGACCCCCGAAGTTGGAAGAAGACCCCTGGAGCTGACTAATAAACTACTTTAAAAACCTGTGTAGTTTTTTATTTTTGACAGTTTTCCCAGGTGAATGGGTAGGGGTACGATGTACCCCATACTCGTTCACATAGGGTGGGGAGCCAGGATCTGGGGGCCCCCTTATTAAAGGGGGCTCCCGGATTCCGATAAGCCCCCCTCCGCAGGCCCCGACAACCAACGGCCAGGGTTGTCGGGAAGAGGCCCTTGTCCTCATCAACATGGGGACAAGGTGCTTTGAGGTGGGGGGGTGCAGCGCCGACCCTGCCCCGAAGCACCTACCCCCATGTTGAGGGCATGCGGCTTGGTATGGTTAAGGAGGGGGGTCACTCGTCCCCACCCCTTTTCCTGACCGGCTGGGCTGCGTGCTCGGATGAGGGTCTGGTATGGATTTTGGGGGGACCCCCACGCCATTTTTTCGGCGAAGGGGGTTCCCCTTAAAATCCATACCAGACCAAAGGGCTTGGTATTGTCTGAGGGGGGGAACCCCACGTCAATTTTTTTTTCATTGTGACGGGGTTCCCCTTCATCCTCAGCACACAAGTCGCACCGCAAGTCGGATAATAATGATCTAACTTCTGGTGCGACTTCTATTCAAATCAATGGGCTCCCATAGGGAACCATTGATTTTGAATAGAGGCAGAGAAACGCGGTTAAAACCTAGCTACGCTAAACGTGCATTGACAGCAATGCAAAACGCTGATAAAATTGCGTTTTTAAAGCAGCGTTCTCCTGCCAGCAATCCGACAATCAAAACAGCCGTTTATGAGCTGCAGTGTGCATGGAGCCTAATGGCTGTGTGTTGAGTTATTTTGGGTGACAGCAAATCGACACTGTTATACAGGCTGTACACTCACTACTTTACATTGTAGCAAAGTGTCATTTCTTCAGTGTTGTCACATGAAAAGATATGTAGCAATAACCCCGCAGGAGCTGCTTAAGTTAGTTCAGTCCATTACTCTGCCTCTCAACCCCAATAACAGTCTCAGCCCCCTCTAGCACACCTGGCAATAGTGTATGTGCAATGACCAATGAGAAACACATAAGTTATGATAAAACACAGAAATTGTCTTTACTACAATATTTCTGTGAAAGAATAACAGACAATAACATGATATATTCGAGGAATCAACATAGAGAGCAATAACTGAGATTTAAGAGCAATATAGCTCTCAAATTGCTCTCGGGGGATTCCAAACACTAGAATGTCCTCAACAGAAAAGGTGCACTTAAATGGTAAATAAATCACAATATGTCACTTCAAATAGATTTACTAAGATTGGCTCTATGAGTCCACGCAGGAGGAGAGCAGAGGAATGATTACCTTTGTGTCAGGCCTCTCTCCACTGTTCCCTGACACGACAGGCCCAATTTTACACACCTATTCAGTAAATAGGTCAATAAACAATGGTTTAACTTTATAGATAAACTGTCCCACACACCCAATGCATATGCAGAGCCCTGAATAGATGTGTGGATCCCTATGGCACTAACAGCTTTAGTCCCTTTTTTGAAGCAAAGATAAAATTTGGTGTCTTCAGCTAGCCACTTTCGTTGGTGCACTTTAACTCCTGGGTAGCAGAGCAAAACAATATAACTGGCCCAGATTTTCAAGTGAAAAAGACAGGATTTTGTTCAACAAGGTGAAAGGACAATGGTGTCTGAATACAATGTCCCAGAAATTGATAGTCTCATCCTTTATCCCTGTAGTACTACAAGTGTCAGCAAGATGACTACCGGCAATGATGTTTGTATACAGTGTTCAAATAACTCTTTCAGTAGTGCAGTGTCTCTTTTCCCTGCAGATGGGCAGAAATGCCCTCTCACCAAATTCTGCGATCAAGACCCAAATGAACATACCGGAACTGACAGGCTTTCATGGGAACCCGATCGGTCCCCTCACACTGGAACGATTCAACGTTGATGGAGATGCACCTCAATATTCACCTGGGACTCCCCTCTCTCAGGCTGGACGTCCCAACTGGCAGCCGAGTGATCATCTGAGAGACAGCACCTCTCTCTCGGGTCTGGTCTCCTCACTCCCCCATGGCTGACTGAACTTTACCTCAGGACACAAAATGGAGTCTTTTATACTTTTTTATCAGCAGAGCATCATGGGGTTTGTAGTTCCCCCTGTATACCAGTCTATGTGGCCGTTTTGTGTGGGAACTGTATGTCCCAGAATCCTTCGCAGCTCCCCCTGCATTTCAGTACAATCTTTTTCATTGGCTGTTGTAACTGGATTTCTACATCTTCCAACTTCCGTAGGGGTATGTATGACAAATACCTCTCGTAAACGTTTCTGGTCAATAATTTAACCTGAGCACCTGAATCAAGAATGGCTCTTGTATAAACTCTCTCCACCAAGACAGGCACTACAGGCAGAGGGCCTACCAACTGAGCAGGAGGTTTGGTGGAAGCATTTAGAACAGCAAGTTTTTGTGGCTGGACTCGTGTTTCCTTCCTCTTTTGACATTGGGAATTCTGTTTCCGTTGACATCTTGGAGGCCGAGAGTCATTTCTCACTGAGACAGCATAAACTGCAGGTGCCCTCTATTGTTCCCTTGCAGGTTCAGTGAAAGTTCTTCTTGAAGGCCCATGCCTTCTCTCCATCCTTGGATCACCTCTTTGTGGTCCACGCCGGTCTTCTACCCTCTGTGGTCTTGGGCATACTCTTTGGTAATGACCCACACCTCCACAGTTTAAACAGATGTCTTGACTCATTGTGCTCCGGCCAACCGCAGCAGGCGAGTCCAGGGTCACATTCTGACCCACAGCACCCCCATCAGATGACTCAGTGAACTTCGCTGCCAACATGTTTACCATGTCCATTATCTGTACCATTTGTAACTTCAATGCAGCTATCTCAGACTTGATGTCCAGCTGCTCTGCTTCTGAGCACAACCTGGAGGTAGCAGCCATATTTACTTTGGTGACTTGGCTTGATGATCTGGTCATCATCTCTCTTAACTGGGACATCTGAGTCTGAGTCACTGTCGACTTACTGGCCACCCTGACTCCAACAGCAGATTCCAACCTTCGGCTCTTCTTCTTCTTGTTTTCCTGCAGGGCCTCCTCTTCTCTAATGACCTTCACTAGTTTAGAGTAGGTGAGGGAGTCACTCAGACCCCGGGCTCGAAGTTGCAGCATGGTAGGATCCAGCGGCTGGGCTCCCCTTTGCATCTGTCGCATAAGAGTTCTATTGCTTTGGCTTCCACTCCACCCTTTTATTATGATTTGGTGCAGAATCTGATCTAGCCACACAACATAGGCTGATAGCTTCTCACCCTCCATCTGGTAAGTGTGGTCAAAGAGATAAATTAATTCCGTACCATCTTCGGTTCCTCCATAGACCTCACGGAGCGCTCCCAAACACTGAGTAGTAGTGCAACTGGGTTTATCCCGTTTTTTTTTTTTTTTTTTTTATAATTGTATTTTTATTGGTTTGGGCAAAAAGGAAAAGTTATACAATACTCATGAAATGACATATATAACAAAAGATATAGTGTACAAATGAGATGTCCAAAGTAACAAAAAGCTGAAGATAACTGTAGTTTGTACTTGGGTATAGTCAGTTTATAAACAAATCATGATGTGTTACAGAGGTCATACATACAAATTGCCTATGTATTGAACGTGCAAATATCAGGGAGTACTTATGGGACACCAGATGGTAAGGACCATAAAAGGTGAAACCTATAAAGAGGCTCAGGGATTGTCAAATGCATACCTTAGAACGTAGAGTCTGAGGTGGGTGTCCCAAATTTCGATTGAACCCATGGTTCCCATATTTTATTAAATTGTGGGATATTATCATATACAGTAGCTGTAAGGTATTCCAGTCTTCAAATGTCAGCTATGAGTTGGAGGAATCTGGACCATGGAGGAGGCATATTGGATAACCAACACAATGGGATAATTCTCTTACCAGCTAACAGAATGTAGGAAATCAATCATTTAATATGTTTAGCAATACCGGTAAAGGGGAGACCTAATAAGCAGTGTACTAGGTCAAGCAGAAGGGACAGATCCACCAATTTACTGAAATAATAGCATCACCTCATGCCAAAAGGCTTTTATCAGGGAGCATTGCCAAAAAAATATGGAACAACGAGCCTATATCAAGTCCACAGCGCCAGCACATCACTGAGCTTGAGGGATTGAATTTATGAATGACCTCAGGGACATCTGCGGATCAAGTTGTTATGTGATCCAGAGCATGAGAATTTTAATAGAAGTCTTCCTCTGCACTACACATTTGGAGGACTTGAAAGTGAAGGACCAGATCCTATCCCACATCTGGGGGTTTATAAGATTAAAAGAGAAAACAAACGTGCGCTCATAATGAACATAATCTGTGTAAAAAATACATAATCTAAATCCCTGTAAGAAAATCAGAAATGTGCATCAAAAAAATATTCCTACACATGTTCTATTTCTATTTGCAAATTAGGCATTGCTTCCAATCTCCGTCCCCATCCCTGACCCTGGATAAACCTACCCCCTTTGAATATCTTTGCACCTAAGGCCCACACCAACTACATCTGGTGTCATCTACATATCGCATCCTCCATGAGTCTTATCCCCTCTCTGAAGTCACTCACCTATACATGCGTAGATGGGCACAACTGCTATGTAGTCTTATAAACCAAAAAGCATAAATAAAAGAAAAAAACGCGCTGAAAAATAATATAAACACTTAAAGCTGCACAAATAAAACACCAATACCTGTGTACAATAAAAATAAAAGAGAAAACAAACGTGCGCTCATAATGAACATAATCTGTGTAAAAAATACATAATCTAAATCCCTGTAAGAAAATCAGAAATGTGCATCAAAAAAATATTGATAATTAATAAATGGTAAAAAGCTGTGAAAAAAATATGCTTAAAAAATGTCATAACATTTCAAGAAAAGTTTTCACAACCCAAATGGATAAGGAACAGTCCTTAGATGAAATACTCCAAGGAGTGAAAGTTCTTATGATGAACAGTAGGAGAGGAAGTCCCATACATAAACAGTTACTTCACAGAAGCAGGAGGAAGCATCCACCTTCTGACCAGTCAGACACTGCACATATATATGGAGAGGGAGGGAAATGAGGATAAGAGCTCTCATATAGTCCCACAGTATTAAAAGGTGGACCCTTACCCTCAATGATGGACCTCCTCTCTGGCGAGGTCTCACACGCAGGCAGACTTTGCCCTCTGCAGGGACTGTGGATGGATGATGTCCGGATACAGCTCATACAGTGTGCGTCTCCAGCTTGGCTTCTACCAACTCGTCCACCTGGGGGGGAGGGAGTGACTTGGGGAACACATTGGGAACATTAAAAGAGGTTTCTTAGGTCATCCGGTCTCCAAACACTACCTTGAGGTTCATAAACAAAACCCCAGGGGGACTTCGTTCATAGGCATTGACAAACTTAAGCTCCCCTGGAGGGGAGGTTCTAAGAGGAGAGCCATTTCGAAGCTCGAAATGGAATGGATCTATAAAATCCGCTCTTTAAGACCCAGAGGACTAAACGTTGACATTGAGCTCAATGCTTTTATAGTTAATTCCTAGAAATAACCCCACCCCCTTTTTTTCCCCTCTTTTAGACAACTATAGAGTGGAGGGCAATAGACTCAGTTTGAGGGTCCTATACGATCGTCTGTGATCATACATTTCCGATGGTTTTATATTTTTATATTTTTATTCTTTATGATGTTTATTTTATTCATATTTGTGGAACTATATATGAGATCCACTTAAAAAAAAAAAAAAAAAAATATTTAGTGTGTTGATATACTCCCCAATGTAAAATCATTAATACAGGTTCACTGATGTTCTTTCCATCTATGAATGCGCTTGCTACTGTACTGATTTTTGCAGGGGAACATGCATACTGAGAAATCCCTTTTTTTCTTTCATTTTGGGTTCCGTTCAGTGTATTATATAATTCTAATTTATATTAATTTTAATAAATTTAATTAAATTATTTGTGTTTATAACGCTTCAGATAAGTGTACTTGAGAGTTTTTAATACTGTGAGCACTGTGCGGTATAGTTAGCAATAGCTTATTATACTGAACCAGGGATTTCTTCCTTAAGGGGTTAATCTCTTTTCTGGTCTCTGTTTATTAAAGGTTACCATGGCAGCATTGATTGCAGGGAAGAACACCAGTTAGAGGCTTGGTTATTTCCCCATCCAGCTGTCTGATTACTGCTGAGTGGTGATATCAAGTCAGAATGAGGCTTGGTTCATGCTCTGCACTATATAGGTGATGACTTGATGCGTCGCCCGTGCCCCTTTGAAAATGTTAGATGTAACGAAACTAGTAGGGCGTGGCTACGCATCGTAAGCCATCACTCAGTCCGCCCATGGTTTGCACGGGTGTTTGCTATTTTTATGCCGGCCTTTTTATATTGTATTCACGGAGCTCACTTGTTGTGACTCCATTGTTTTAACTAGCAATAAATTCCAAAACTTTATTACACCATCGGAGCCCCTCTTTTGTTTTTATCCACCTCCCTTTGGGACAAGTGTGCTTGTCACTCCCTCCCCCCCAGGTGGACGAGTTGGTAGAAGCCAAGCTGGAGACGCACACTGTATGAGCTGGATCCGGACATCATCCATCCACAGTCCCTGCAGAGGGCAAAGTCTGCCTGCGTGTGAGACCTCGCCAGAGAGGAGGTCCATCATTGAGGGTAAGGGTCCACCTTTTAATACTGTGGGACTATATGAGAGCTCTTATCCTCATTTCCCTCCCTCTCCATATATATGTGCAGTGTCTGACTGGTCAGAAGGTGGATGCTTCCTCCTGCTTCTGTGAAGTAACTGTTTATGTATGGGACTTCCTCTCCTACTGTTCATCATAAGAACTTTCGCTCCTTGGAGTATTTCATCTAAGGACTGTTCCATATCCATTTGGGTTGTGAAAACTTTTCTTGAAATGTTATGACATTTTTTAAGCATATTTTTTTCACAGCTTTTTACCATTTATTAATTATCAATATTTTTTTGATGCACATTTCTGATTTTCTTACAGGGATTTAGATTATGTATTTTTTACACAGATTATGTTCATTATGAGCGCACGTTTGTTTTCTCTTTTATTTTTATTGTACACAGGTATTGGTGTTTTATTCGTGCAGCTTTAAGTGTTTATATTATTTTTCAGCGCGTTTTTTTTCTTTTATTTATGCTTTTTGGTTTATAAGACTACATAGCAGTTGTGCCCATCTACGCATGTATAGGTGAGTGACTTCAGAGAAGGGATAAGACTCATGGAGGATGCGATATGTAGATGACACCAGATGTAGTTGGTGTGGGCCTTAGGTGCAAAGATATTCAAAGGGGGTAGGTTTATCCAGGGTCAGGGATGGGGACGGAGATTGGAAGCAATGCCTAATTTGCAAATAGAAATAGAACATGTGTAGGAATATTAAACTTTTCCCGGAGGGTGTTGAAAGTATGTAGCCTGCGTGTAATTGAGTGTACTAGGTTACGTAATTGAAACAAGGAGGGCCTCAAAAGCCAAATGTCGACAAGGTGGAGAATATGTACGGCCAACTTAACCTGTCAAATCTTTTGGGCATCTAGGCTTAGGACAATGGCTGGGCAGGAAGACCTGTTCCGGAGGTCTATTAAGTCTATGGTGCGGCGTGTGTTATCCCCGGCATGTCAGGTCGGGACAAAACCCACTTGGTCTTTATTAATTGATTTAGGGATAAATTGGGAAAGACTAGACGCAAGAATTTTGGTGAATATTTTATAGTCCAAATTTAGTAGAGCTATGGGCCTATAGTTATCTGGAATGGAGGAATCTTTGCCGGGTTTAGGGATAACGGAGATATAGGAATGGGAAAAATTAGGGTGCGGGGATTGTCCTTTAAATAAAGTACCGTAAAGAGATAACATGTGGGGGGATAGAATATCTAGGAAGGATTTATAGTAGAAATAAGGTAACCCATCAGGGCCTGGCGACTTATGAAGAGGGAGCTCCTTGCTTGTGTTTGAAAGTTCCTCCTCAGTTATGGCTGCATTTAATTGGACTTGATCAGAGGAGGACGATTTTGGTAATGCAAGGTCAGAAAAGAACTCATCAAAGTTTTCTTGAGTGAAGTTGAAGTGATTTTTGGGGGTTAGGCAATTGTAAAGCCTATGATAAAAGGTTCCAAAAATCTTGGACATTGTAAGGGGGCAGTGAGTCCTAGTTCCATCTACCTGTTGAAGAAAGTCAGGAAAGGAGTGGAAAGGGTGTGGACAGAGTTTATTGACTAACATCCTATGGGGCTTGTTAGAGAATTCATAACATTTTTGTTTTGCCCATATTATGGATTTAGTTGCCTTACTCAGATCTAAGGATTTTATTTGTTCTCTGAGGGAAATGACCTTGTGTAATTTCAACACTGTGGGTTTACACAGAAGCTGACGTTCCGTCCCCATTAATTCAGCCATCAAGGACTGATGGAGTCTGTTCCTATCTTTTTTTCAAACAGAAACCTTTTGCAATACAGGCACCATGGAAGTATGCCTTGTGTGCCTCCCACAGTCTAGATGTATCCTGAACAGAACCTACATTGTGTTGGAAAAATTCCTTCAGTTCTGAAGCTAATTTTGTTCGAGTAACCTGTGATTGTAGGAGGTGGACGTTAAGTGGCATGTCCTGGAGGGGGTTTGGGACAGGATAACATCCAACGTGATAGGGGCATGGTCAGACCATGTGATGGGAGAGATGTCGGATTCAACAATATAGGGGATAAGTGGGGCCGAGATGAAAAAATTATCCAGTCGGGAGTACATTTTATGGGCCATAGAATAAAAAGTGTTTTGAGTCAAACAGTTGGTGGGATCTGATGCATTTGTGAAATGAATTTGCTTGGGAAGTAACCTTCCGTGATGGGGGTATCTTGGAGAATAGTCTGTCTGTCTCTGGTGGGGGACATTATCAGATTGAAATCCCCACCAACAATCATGAAGGGTTGGTAATGGTATCGTGGAGACTCAAAGACCTTGTTAAGAAAGTAAATCTGTCCATAGTTGGGGGCGTATATATTGACTAGGGTAAAAGAGGAAGACATGTAGTCACACTCCAGGATGAGAAACCTCCCATGGGGGTCAGCATGTGTTGTTTTGACCCTGATGGGACAGGACTTAATTAAAATTGCTACTCCGGCCCTGTCTGTGGAATCGGAGACAAGATAGGAGGAAGGAAAATATTTTGAAGCAGACTTCAGTGAACCCCAGCGCGAAACTACATCAGCACCTGAGGACCTGAACTCGTTCAAGGCCATCCAACACTTTTGGATAGAGTTCAGGCCCTTTACATTATAGGACAGAATCCTCAACGCCATGTTGACATATCAACATCAAAGGCTCATTTAGGCAAATAAAACATAGGAGCGAGCACAGAGTAAAAGACAATAAAAATGATTTAAGCATGTTAAACATAATAGACCTACTAAAATACATGTAAGAACATGTTGACCTCAATATCAAAATAAGAAAAACTGGTATCATCAACCTACATATCTGATATGTGAGCATGGACATAGAGACATTTAAACACAAAATAAGAACTGAAAAAAAAAAAAGAAACAACATTTGACAACCTGAGAGGCAGCCATTCTCAGGAGGCCTTGGCAGGAACCAAGAGCCAGGTAGGGACACATGAGGGTCTCCAGCAGGGGACATAGAAGTTGGGGACCGTCCGCTCTCCTTGTGAGCATAACTATAGCAACATAAGTAAGGGAAGACAAAAGCTATTGTAAACAGTCAGAACATCGGAACCCTATGGGTTTGTGAACATTTAACTGTGAAAAATAGGGTAACTCAAAAACTGTTAACCAGACCACAACACTGAGTAGCCTATGGAGTCCCAATACGGGGTGATTGGCGCTGTTCCACTAAACCTCGTCTGATGTGCAGAAACTAGTGAGGTGTATCAAGTAAAAAATGTGAATAAATAAAAACTGAACATAAATTATTATATATGTAGGAATGATGAAATTACAAACGTGTGGGAAAAACTATTCTTGGTGTATATGCAAAAAATGCCCACATATATATAAAGTGCAGCGTGTATTATCACCTTACTAGATTAGAGGTGATCAAAAACAAACCATTATAGGTTGGTATAAAGAAAGTGGTATGAATTCCCAAAAAACCTTCAGAAAATCCTTGAAAAAATAGCGTAAATATGTGCATAAAAAAGCGTAAATATGTGCATAAAAAAGTGCTAAAATATATAAATAAGAACCTTATAATCATAGATGCACATAAAAGTGTTTAGAAATAAATCATTAAATCATCAGTCCAAAAAATGTCCCAAAAGAAAAAAGGAAAAAAAAGTCCATAGAACGTTCTTCCTAAAGTGCAAATAGTAAGTCTCTTCAAACATCTAGCAGTACTCTTAGTGTTGTAAACTCTTCCAGCCTTCCAAAGGACCCCCCAATGTGCCCTCACTCACCGGAAGAATTCACCCCTGCAGGGGTATCAAGCCTATCAGCCGTATCCTGCAGCAATGCTCCCTGGTGACAGTCCTCCATTCGGATCTCCACTCCTGGTATCCCGATTAGTTCCAGTCACTCCCCGCAGACACATCCATATAAAACAAGAATGAGCCCCATCGCGTGAATCCGTAAAAAAACTTAGCTTTATTAAAAATATTAAAGGAAGCAAACAGTGCTCCGCTGACTGGTTAGCAGTCAAACAAAGTGTAGTGAAGGCAGCGCTGTGCGGCGTGCGTTCCACCGCTCGCTGCACACCCGGAAGTAAAGCAAAAGGACAAGACGTATGCGTATCACGTAGCCACGACTTACGCGTTTCGTCATCAAGACGTCATCTGAGGCGCGGCCATCTTGGTACTCCATACGTCTTATATGTACGATAGAGGCGCCCGAAGGCCAATCATGGTGGAAATCCCGCCCCTCAACCTAGATAGAATATTGTAGGCACAAGGGATATGTACCAAGCGCCATCTAGTGGGCCGGAAAAAATACAACACATTCGGCGCCTCCATCATAAACATGTAAACAGAACGAGGAGAAACAAGGGAAGTAAAGGAATATTAAAAACATATTGGCACTCATAAAGCACTGGTACATCGGTAAACATTAAAAAGTACCTATCAAAAAGGGATGATTTATAAACATAAAAATAAACATAAAAATTATAAAAATTGTAAAAATGGTGATTCACATATATGTGGGTTGCTCAAAAATGGATCCATTAAACCATAATTCCGATGTAAACACAGGTGTAAAACATAGTAGGGGGGTGATATGCATACCTATCCCAAAAATTGGGACTCTATTACCCCATATGAATCAATACACCCATTGACTTTCAATGAGTAAAAGTAGACCCTATGCAAACCACATATACAAAACTAAATAAACTACCCTATATATCCTCATATAAATTACAATCAGTGTGCACTTTAGTACTGAAAGAAACTTATGATGTAAAAGATGGACATCCATAAATAAGTGATGCGGTATAAAAAATAATAAAATATGATATAGACTATAAAACAGGTGCGTGGAAACAAGAAGAATACAAAGAATGAAAAAGTGGTGACCATCATTGTGTTACATGAGGGTGTAGGCCTCTGAGATTCTCAGAGAAGGAACATGCAATTAAAAATTAGATAGAAAACAGTTCAGGTCTATTTCCACATTAAGTCCCCTAGGAACCAGACAATCAAGACGATGTATCCATCTGGTTTCATTTTGGGAGATTAGTTTTTTCTTATTGCCCCCCTCCATTGTTCCTTGATCGTGTCAATGCCATAGAATATCAAACCAGATGGATCCCTGCGGTGATATTCATCAAAATGTCTAGAAAGATTGTGTTTAGGGAACCCCTTTCTAATATTATTAATATGTTCCCTAATACGTACACGTAGGGGTCTTGTGGTCCTGCCCACATATTGCAGTCGGCACGGACACTCAATAATGTATGTCACATGAGTGGTATCACAAGTGACTAGCTCCCTGATATCATATTCTTTACCACTCCTTGACTTGAAAGAGGTTCTCTTCTTAGGTTGCCTCTTGCTGACCCTACAGGCCAGGCACTTCTGGCACCTGTAAAAACCTTTCATGTCGGCAAACAGTTTCACACTCCTAGGGGGATCAATAACATTATGAACCAGATGGTTTCTGAGGGTTGGTGCTTTCCTGTAAATAAACCGAGGTTTCTTTGTGAGAATTTTCCCTAAGGTCCTGTCTGATTTTAAAATTGGCCAATACTTCCTTACTATATATTCAATGGACCTATATTGGTTGTTAAAACCTGTTACGAAAGCTATATCTTCTGGAGAATTTTTTCTGTTGCACTGTTCCTTTCCCAACAAGGAATCCCGATCCAGTTCTTGTATCTCATCCTTCAATTTGACTAAGGGATCAACTTTGTAACCTTTGTCTACGAACTTCTTAATCAAGGCATCAGCTTGATCTCGATAGTCCTCAATGTTCCGGCAATTCCTCCGTATTCTTAAAAGTTGCCCCTTGGGAATGTTCTCTTTCCATTTCGGATGATGGCAACTGGAGGTGGGTATATACCCATTGCGGTCCGTTACCTTAAAGAATGTTTTTGTAGACAATTCGCCGCCTTGTTTAAAAATCTGTAAATCCAAATAATCTATCACGTGATAATTGGATTTGCCGGTAAAGGAGATACCGTAATCATTCTGATTGAGTTCATCCAGGAAATCCTGAAACGACTCGGGACTTCCCTCCCACACAATGATTACATCGTCTATGTACCGACGGTAAAACTTTATTTCAGGCCTACTTCTACCATATATGTAGCGTTCTTCCAACATGTCCATGAATAAGTTCGCCACACTCGGTGCATACTTGGCACCCATGGCCACACCTTTTTTCTGAACATAGAAATCTTTCTGATACCAAAAGTAATTACTTTCCATTGCCAATTGAAGTCCTTCTAATATAAATTGAGTTTGTTGGTGTCTAAGACCTGATCTCTCATACAGGGCCTTCTCAACCCCTTTTAACCCATCCTTCTGTGAGATACTGGTGTACAGGGAGTTGACGTCTATCGTTGCCAATAAACAATGTTCAATCCCGGTAATCGCCTTCATTTCATTAATAAGTTGGGTACTGTCCCTAAGATAGGATTTGCCCTTCACTACCAGCGGTTTTAAAAACTGGTCAATGTATTCCCCTAGTCTAGAGAATAGGGAATCCACTCCACTAACAATTGGTCTACCCGGTGGTTTATTCAGCCTCTTATGTATTTTGGGCAAGTAATATATAACAGGAGTTTTTGTGGATTCCGGAACTAGGTATTTGGTTTCCTTTTTATTCAAGATGCCTATTTCTCTCCCTTTTTTCACTAATCTTCTCAAACTTTTGACATATTGCGGTTTGGGGTTGCTTTTCAATTTTTTATATGTATTCTCAACCCTCAGTAAGTTGTTCATCTCATCCTCATAATCCTCCTTTTTTAGTATCACTAACCCACCCCCCTTATCGGCGGGTCGTATCACCACTTCCTTTCTTTTACCGAGTGCTTGAATTGTTTTCCATATGTGCTTACTTTTCGTCTTCTTCTTTTCCATTTTCGCCAGTTCGTTTTCCACCATCCGTCTAAAAGCACCAATACATTGGTCCCCTGTAGGGATGAGCCGAACACCCCCCGGTTCGGTTCGCACCAGAACCTGCGAACGGACCGAAAGTTCGCACGAACGTTAGAACCCCATTGACGTCTATGGGACTCGAACGTTTGAAATCAAAAGTGCTCATTTTAAAGGCTAATTTGCATGGTATTGTCCTACAAAGGGTTTGGGGACCCGGGTCCTACCCCAGGGGACATGTATCAATGCAAAAAAAACTTTTAAAAACGGAGCAGTGATTTTAATGATGCTTAAAGTAAAAAAAAAAAAAGTGAAATATTCCTTTAAATATCGTACCTGAGGGGTGTCTATAGTATGCCTGTAAAGTGACGCGTGTTTCCCGTGTTTAGAACAGTCCCTGCACCAAATGTCATTTTTAAAGGAAAAAATCTCATTTAAAACTGCTGGCGGGTTTAATGTAATGTCGGGTCCTGGCAATATGGATGAAAATCAGTGAGACAAACGGCATGGGTACCCCCCAGTCCATTACCAGGCCCTTTGGGTCTTGTATGGATATTAAGGGGAACCCCGCACCCAAATTAAAATAAGGAAAGGTGTGGGGCCACCAGGCCCTATATACTCTGAACAGCAGTATACAGGCTGTAGGTTTGTTGTTAAGTAGAATCTCTTTGTAATTTTGAACGGGTACATTTTTAACGTGTTTAGCTCCAGCCAAAAAATCTTTTTTAAGCTTTAAGCTTTTTGGAAAACATAGGGAAGGGTTATCACCCCTGTGACATTTGTTTTGCTGTCTTTCCTCCTCTTCAGAAGATTTCACCTCACTTTTTGTCCCAATGGATTGGAAAGCATCAGTGGAAAGGAGAAATGTTTTTCCCATATTAACAGGAGAGAATTTCCCTTCCTAGGGGTAGATTTATTCTCACTTCCTGTTGTCTCCTTCCGTTTGCAAGTAGGAGTCGTTTGTAAGTTAGTTGTTTGAAAGTAGGGTCCTGCCCTATATACTCAGCAGAAATTTGGGCCTTAGGTGTTGCTGTGGCCACAACACTGTAAGCCCTCACAGGGCTCTGCTGTGAAATATTAGATCAAGAATTGTAATTACATGCCCCTGTTGAACAGGAGCTGAAAAATTAGGCCTTAGGCACTGGTGCTGGTGCCACAACACTGCAACCCCTCACAGACACTCTAGTTGGAATGCAGGAACGAGCCCTGCTGCAAAGTATTGCATCAAAAATTGTAATTACACGCCCCTGTTAAACAAGGGCTGAAAAATTGGGCCTTAGGCACTGGTGCTGGTGCCACAACACTGCAACCCCTCACAGACACTCTAGTTGGAATGCAGGAACGAGCCCTGCTGCAAAGTATTACATCAAAAATCGTAATTACACGCCCCTGTTAAACAGGGGCTGAAAAATTGTGCCTTAGGCACTGGTGGTGGCACCCAGAACCAAAAATGTTCTTACAAGCTATCAGCGTGATGATTGAAGAGGAAGAGGATAATTACTCAGGGATAGTCACTCAGCATCAGCATAGGCAGTCTTTGAAGGGATCTGAGATTTCAAAAAAAATTATTCGGTTACATCAGCGTCAGGTGCTTGGTAGCTGGTGGTGATCCAAGACTCATTCATTTTTATGAAGGTCAGTCGATCGACCGAGTCAGTGGACAGACGCACCCTGTGATCGGTTACCACGCCTCCAGCAGCACTGAATGTGCGTTCCGAAAGAACGCTGGATGCAGGACAGGCCAGTAGCTCAATTGCATACTGTGCAAGCTCTGGCCAGTGATCCATCCTCAAGACCCAGTAACCCAGAGGATTTTCGGTGGGAAAGGTGCCCAAGTCTGATCTTGCCCCTAGGTATTCCTGCACCATGTAAAACAGACGCTGGCGATGGTTGCTGGAACCGATCATACCTTGGGGCTGCGGACCAAAAAATTGTCTGAACGCATCGGTCAGACGGCCACCTTCTCCACCGCTCCTTCTTTGACTGACCGAAGCCTCAGCAACACGTTGTCCAGAAACAGGAGTTTGTAACCTCCCAGTCTCTGGGAACGCGTTGCACAGACCTTTCTGCAAGGCCTCCCGAAGATGTTTCATCCTCTGCTCCCTCTGCGATGGCAAGATAAGGTCCGCAACCTTACCCTTGTAACGTGGATCAAGGAGGGTTGCCAGCCAGTATTGGTCCTTCTCCTTGATACCACGAATACGAGGATCCTTACGCAGGCTTTGCAGGATCAGGGAGGCCATGCAGCGTAGGTTTGCTGAGGCATTCGGTCCGGAGTCCTCTGGGTCACTAAGGACGACATGGTCCGCAGCCACCTCCTCCCAGCCACGTACAAGTCCATGTGTTTCTTGGGACTGATCCCTTAAAGACTGCTGCTGATGCTGAGTGCCAGGCTCCACCTCCATACTGACACAATCTTCCTCCTCCTCCTCCTCCTCTTCCTCCTCGTCCTCTTCCTGTGTGATCGGCGGGCATGCAGGAACACTGTCTGGATAAAGGGGGCCTTGAGAGCTAAGGAAGTCCTCCTCTTCCTGCCTCTGTTCTGCCTCAAGTGCCCTGTACATTATTCCACGCAACGTGTGCTCCAACAGGTGGACAAGGGGGACAGTGTCACTGATGCATGCACTGTCACTGCTCACCATCCTCGTGGCCTCCTCAAATGGTGACAGGACAGTGCATGCATCCCTGATCATGGCCCACTGGCGTGGGGAAAAAAAACCAAGCTCCCCTGACCCTGTCCTGGTGCCATAGTCGCACAGGTACTCATTGATGGCCCTCTGCTGCGTGTGCAGCCACTGCAGCATGGCCAACGTTGAGTTCCACCTGGTGGGCATGTCACAGATTAGGCAGTTCTTGGGCAGGTTAAACTCCTTTTGGAGGTCCGTCAGCCAAGCACTGGCATTATATGACCGGCGGAAATGCACACAGACTTTCCTGGCCTGCCTCAGGACATCCTGTAAGCCCGGGTACCTGCCCAAGAACCGCTGCACCACCAAGTTAAGGACGTGAGCCAAACAGGGCACATGGGTCATTTGTCCCTGTCGGAGGGCAGAGAGGAGGTTGGTGCCATTGTCGCAAACCACCATTCCTGCCTTAAGTTGGCGTGGCGTCAACCACCTCTGAATCTGCCCCTGCAGAGCTGACAGAACCTCTGCCCCAGTGTGGCTCCTGTCCCCCAAGCACACCAGCTCAAGCACCGCATGGCATCTTTTGGCCTGCGTACTTGCGTAGCCCCTTGAACGACTACGGAGCACCGCTGGTTCCGAGGAAGAGGCCATGGAGGAAGAAGAAGAGGAGGGGGTGGAGGAGAGAGGTGTGTCACAATCATTAGCATTTTGGAGGCGTGGTGGCGGAACAACCTCCAACACTACTGCACCTTGTCCTGCATCCTTCCCAGCTGCCAGCAGAGTCACCCAATGCGCCGTGAAACTTAGGTAACGTCCCTGTCCATGCCTGCTGGACCATGAGTCAGCGGTAATATGCACCTTACCGCTGACCGCCCTGTCCAGCGAGGCATGGACATTGCCTTCCACATGCTGGTAGAGAGCCGGAATCGCTTTCCGTGAGAAAAAGTGGCGTTTGGGTACCTGCCACTGAGAAACCGCACATTCCACAAACTCACGGAAGGGGGCAGAGTCTACCAACTGAAAAGGCAGCAGTTGAAGTGCTAGCAATTTTGCCAAGCTAGCATTCAACCGTTGGGCATGTGGATGGCTTGGAGCAAACTTCTTTCGGCGGTGCAGAAGCTGGGGCAGGGAAATTTGCCTGGTACAATCTGACGTCGGTGTACCAAAATCAGATTGCCCACAAGTACGTGGCTGTGACACACCTAATTCTACACCTTCATTCCTCTCAGTGCAGGTCTCAGAGAGGACTGAAGGTCTAGTGGGGTTGGAAATCTCAGCTGATGAGGAGCAAGCAGAGGTCCTCTTTGTTCTTTGGTGTGGGTCTTTTAGATACGCTTGCCAACGAACTGCATGGCAGGTCAACATATGTCTGGTCAAGCATGTGGTACCCAAGCGGGAGATGTTTTGGCCACGCGAGATACGCTTGAGACATATGTTGCAAATAGCAGCGGTGCGATCTGATGCACTCGTCTCAAAAAAGGCCCACACCAAAGAACTTTTTGAATAACGCGCAGAGACTGCAGCGCCCTGCACATGTGGAGCTTTGGGGTGTGATGCAGTCAATGTGCTGCCCTTAGGCTGGCCCCTGGAGGGCATCCTGCCTCGTTGGTGATGTGCCGCCTCCTCCTCCTCCTCCTCCTCTCTCCTATCAGGCACCCACGTTGAGTCAGTGACCTCATCATCCCCTCCCTCCTCATCACTGGAGCAAACCTGGCAGTATGCTGCAGCAGGGGGAGCATGACTGCCAGATTGCTGTCCTTCTTGGGCACCCCCTCTGTCCGTGCTCGTGTTACTGCCTTCATCGAGCTCAGTATCATCATCAGAGCCTTCCAAACGCTGGGCATCCTCCTGGAGCATGTACCCAACACTGTGGTCAAACAGTTCGAGGGACTCCTCAGGAGGACATGGTGGGGCTAGGGAAGGAGTCACTGATGACATTGAGCCGAGGGAAGAGGCCGCTGCTTTGCCAGACAAAGTACCCTGGGCATGGGTGAGAGAGGATGAGGAGGATGAGGACGGCTTGGTCATTCACTCGACCAAGTCTTCCGCATGTTGCGGCTCAACATGGCCAGCTGCCGAAAAAAAGGTCAAGCGTGTCCCATGGCCACGTGCTGATGAGGATGCACCGTCTCCACGACCAGCACTAGACACAGAGCCTGCTTGCCCTCTCTTATTGGCTTGTGACTGTCTGCCTCTCCTTCTTGGCCTTCCAGACATACTAATGGCCTGTAGCTGCACTAAGCTGGGATATATATATATATATGTACTGATACTGCAGCTAGCAAAATCAACTGCCTGCCTGTAGTATGAGAACACCACCAACCTTCTACAGGTAGCTTTAGCTGAACACTGTGAGGTGGACGCACCCCACTAACTTGTAGGTTTAGCAGAACACTGTGAGCAGGACGCACTGCACTAACTGTAAATAGTCTAGCTGCCTGACTGTGGTACTAATAGGATCAAAAGAACACCAGCAATTTTCTTCAGGTAGCTGTATTTACTGTAACAAGACAAGCCTGCCTGTCAGTAAGAAGATAACAGAAACGGATCTAGCTGAACACTGTGAGCAGGACGCACCCCACTAGCTAGTAGGTTTAGCTGAACACTGTGAGGTGGACGCACCCCACTAACTTGTAGGTTTAGCTGAACACTGTGAGCAGGACGCACCCCACTAACTTGTAGGTTTAGCAGAACACTGTGAGCAGGACGCACTGCACTAACTGTAAATAGTCTAGCTGTCTGACTGTAGTACTAATAGGATCAAAAGAACATCAGTAATTTTCTTTAAAATACTGTAACAAGACAAGCCTGCCTGTCAGTAAGAAGATAACAGGAACGGATCTAGCTGAACACTGTGAGCAGGACGCACCCCACTAGCTTGTAGGTTTAGCTGAACACTGTGAGGTGGACGCACCCCACTAACTTGTAGGTTTAGCTGAACACTGTGAGCAGGACGCACCCCACTAACTTGTAGGTTTAGCAGAACACTGTGAGCAGGACGCACTGCACTAACTGTAAATAGTCTAGCTGCCTGACTGTGGTACTAATAGGATCAAAAGAACACCAGCAATTTTCTTTAAAATACTGTAACAAGACAAGCCTGCCTGTCAGTAAGAAGATAACAGAAATGGATCTAGCTGAACACTGTGAGCAGGACGCACCCCACTAGCTTGTAGGTTTAGCTGAACACTGTGAGGTGGACGCACCCCACTAACTTGTAGGTTTAGCTGAACACTGTGAGCAGGACGCACCCCACTAACTTGTAGGTTTAGCAGAACACTGTGAGCAGGACGCACTGCACTAACTGTAAATAGTCTAGCTGCCTGACTGTGTTACTAATAGGATCAAAAGAACACCAGCAATTTTCTTCAGGTAGCTGTATTTACTGTAACAAGACAAGCCTGCCTGTCAGTAAGAAGATAACAGAAACGGATCTAGCTGAACACTGTGAGCAGGACGCACCCCATTAGCTTGTAGGTTTAGCTGAACACTGAGGTGGACGCACCCCACTAACGTGTAGGTTTAGCTGAACACTGTGAGCAGGACGCACCCCACTTACTTGTAGGTTTAGCAGAACACTGTGGGCAGGACGCACTGCACTAACTGTAAATAGTCTAGCTGCCTGACTGTGGTACTAATAGGATCAAAAGAACACCAGTAATTTTCTTTAAAATACTGTAACAAGACAAGCCTGCCTGTCAGTAAGAAGATAACAGGAACGGATCTAGCTGAACACTGTGAGCAGGACGCACTGCACTAAATGTAAATAGTCTAGCTGCCTGACTGTGGTACTAATAGGATCAAAAGAACACCAGTAATTTTCTTCAAAATACTGTAACAAGACAAGCCTGCCTGTCAGTAGGAATATAACAGGAACGGATCTAGCTGAACACTGTGAGCAGGACGCACTGCACTAAATGTAAATAGTCTAGAAGATAACAGGAACGGATCTAGCTAAACTGAATACAGTGTATATATATATATATATGCAACACCTGGGATGCATATATATACACAATACACTTTAGGTGCAGCTAACTGACTGACTGTCCTGCCTAATCTAGCTAACTCAAATGAAATGACACTGTCTCTCTCTCTCTCTAAGCACACCGGAACACACTGCACAGGGCCGCCGTGCAGGCGGCCTTATATAGTGTGGGGCGTGTACTAAATCCCCTGAGCCATAATTGGCCAAAGCCTCCTTGGCTTTGGCCAATTATGGCTCTCTGTTAAGGCGGCGCTGTGATTGGCAAAGCATGCGGGTCATAGTGCATGCTTGGCCAATCATCAGCAAGCAATGCACTGCGATGCCGCAGTGAATTATGGGCCGTGACGCGTCACACGAATTTGGCGCGAACGGCCCATATCGTTCGCAATTCGGCGAACGATCGAACAGCCGATGTTCGAGTCGAACATGGGTTCGACTCGAACACGAAGCTCATCCCTAGTCCCCTGGCACCTTGGGATTGAAGATGGAGTTGTTCCTGAGCTTCGTATGGACAAAACCATCAGTTTCCATCATAGGAATGACTTCTTTATTCAGAGCATAGTGTTTCTTGATCTTCAATTTCCTAATACATTTTTGTAAGTCAATATACACTTCAAATTTATCGATGCCCTTCTCTGGTGCATATTTCAGTCCTAAGTCTAAAATCTTCAATTCATCTTCTGTAAAAACCGCATCACTTAAATTAAAAATCCCTTGGCCTAGTACTCCCTTCTTCTTTTTCTGCTTCCCTCCTCGTTTTCCTCTAGTCTGTTTCTTTCGTTGCCTCTGTGGGAATAATCCGGTTCCCTCTCTGTAATCCTGTTCCTCCCATTCGTGGGGTTCATACGTGGATGTTGTGGGGACGGGTACCCTGGATATCCATTCGCCCTCTGTGTTCTGTTCATACCCATTGGTGGGCCTCTTCTTGGTGAATGGTAAAAATCTCTCTGTGTCCCTCGCCAACCTGGTGGATGATATTGCACTCTGGCGTTCCATCTCCCAGGGGGTCTGTCTCGGGGTCTTCCTTGCTGAAAATCCCTTTCCTCTGGGTAGTCCCTTCTGTTTCTGGACTCCCATTGGGATATGCATTGTCTTCCTTCCCTCAAAGGGGAGAATCTATTATGTGTGGGTACATTGTACCTTGGAGTCCGTGGGGATCTACCGGGATGTTGCACATGGTACACATCCCTCCTGTTATCCGCATATCTCTGTAAATGATTCGGAGTCCTGGGAATTTCTTCTCTTCTTGCTGGAGTCCCCTGTTCAAATCTCATTTGTCGCATAATACTAGGTTCTGGGGTATCTCTTCCATTCAGTTCATCATGGGAATTCTCATCCATGGAAATTTCACCCAGGTCTTCATTCACTTCCCCAAGGTCCAACTGCCATTTGTAGACCTTTTTATTAGTATAGTCCAAAACGTTCTTTTTAAACTTCTTTTGTTTTTTAGCCTGGATTTCTGCATCATATTTTTTAATCAATTCTTGCAATTCCCTCTCTTTGGTCTTATATTCACTTTGGCTACTGTATGGTAATAGTAGTGTTTTTATCTCATTAATGCTGTCCTCAATCCCCCTTAATTTAAATTGTCTCCTTCTGACAATCTTACCCAAAAGCTCCTTCTCGCACTTGGAGAAGAAGGAGTACCATTCCTCCATTAAGGTGACATCATTCAAGCTATCATTGGGGTTCAAATCCCACCTCAATCTTCTAGGTGTCATATTCTCCCCAATATATGTCTCAAGGGTAGCAATATCCCACCAGACCCTGAGTTGCTTTTCAAGAGCATGTCTGAGCTGTTTAAACAGGCCATTCATGTCTTGTGTATTGTTAACCTGTTCCTGACTAAAAATTCCAGTAAGATCTATATTACGATTCGACATATAGCCAAATATATCCATAGCAGCAGAACTTAACGTGTACACCTGTAAGGTGACCGAAAGATATAAGAAACAAATAGCTCCGCGCTTAGGTAATAAAGGAACTGCAGCCCCCCCAGCACAGAATAACACCTACGTGAAATTCTAAGTAGTATAGAGTCCCAATACGGGGTGATTGGCGCTGTTCCACTAAACCTCGTCTGATGTGCAGAAACTAGTGAGGTGTATCAAGTAAAAAATGTGAATAAATAAAAACTGAACATAAATTATTATATATGTAGGAATGATGACATTACAAACGTGTGGGAAAAACTATTCTTGGTGTATATGCAAAAAATGCCCACATATATATAAAGTGCAGCCTGTATTATCACCTTACTAGATTAGAGGTGATCAAAAACAAAACATTATAGGTTGGTATAAAGAAAGTGGTATGAATTCCCAAAAAACCTTCAGAAAATCCTTGAAAAAATAGCGTATATATGTGCATAAAAAAGCGTAAATATGTGCATAAAAAAGTGCTAAAATATATAAATAAGAACCTTATAATCATAGATGCGCATAAAAGTGTTTAGAAATAAATCATTAAATCATCAGTCCAAAAAATGTCCCAAAAGAAAAAAGGAAAAAAAAGTCCATAGAACGTTCTTCCTAAAGTGCAAATAGTAAGTATCTTCAAACATCTAGCAGTACTCTTAGTGTTGTAAACTCTTCCAGCCTTCCAAAGGACCCCCCAATGTGCCCTGACTCACCGGAAGAATTCACCCCTGCAGGGGTATCAAGCCTATCAGCCGTATCCTGCAGCAATGGTCCCTGGTGACAGTCCTCCGTTCGGATCTCCACTCCTGGTATCCCGATCAGTTCCAGTCACTCCCCGCAGACACATCCATATAAAACAAGAATGAGCCCCATCGCGTGAATCCGTAAAAAAACTTAGCTTTATTAAAAATATTAAAGGAAGCAAACAGTGCTCCGCTGACTGGTTAGCAGTCAAACAAAGTGTAGTGAAGGTAGCGCGGTGCGGCGTGCGTTCCACCGCTCGCTGCACACCCGGAAGTAAAGCAAAAGGACAAGACGTATGCGTATCACGTGGCCACGCCTTACGCGTTTCGTCATCAAGACGTCATCTGAGGCGCGGCCATCTTGGTACTCCATACGTCTTATATGTACGATGGAGGCGCCCGGAGGCCAATCATGGTGGAAATCCCGCCCCTCAACCTAGATAGAATATTGTAGGCACAAGGGATATGTACCAAGCACCATCTAGTGGGCCGGAAAAAATACAACACATTCGGCGCCTCCATCATAAACATGTAAACAGAACGAGGAGAAACAAGGGAAGTAAGGGAATATTAAAAACATATTGGCACTCATAAAGCACTGGTACATCGGTAAACATTAAAAAGTACCTATCAAAAAGGGATGATTTATAAACATAAAAATAAACATAAAAATTATAAAAATTGTAAAAATGGTGATTCACATATATGTGGGTTGCTCAAAAATGGATCCATTAAACCATAGTTCCGATGTACACACAGGTGTAAAACATAGTAGGGGGATGATATGCATACCTATCCCAAAAATTGGGACTCTATTACCCCATATGAATCAATACACCCATTGACTTTCAATGAGTAAAAGTAGACCCTATGCAAACCACATATACAAAACTAAATAAACTACCCTATATATCCTCATATAAATTACAATCAGTGTGCACTTTAGTACTGAAAGGAACTTATGATGTAAAAGATGGACATCCATAAATAAGTGATGCGGTATAAAAAAATAATAAAATATGATATAGACTATAAAACAGGTGCGTGGAAACAAGAAGAATACAAAGAATGAAAAAGTGGTGACCATCATTGTGTTACATGAGGGTGTAGGCCTCTGAGATTCTCAGAGAAGGAACATGCAATTAAAAATTAGATAGAAAACAGTTCAGGTCTATTTCCACATTAAGTCCCCTAGGAACCAGACAATCAAGACGATGTATCCATCTGGTTTCATTTTGGGAGATTAGTTTTTTCTTATTGCCCCCCTCCATTGTTCCTTGATCGTGTCAATGCCATAGAATATCAAACCAGATGGATCCCTGTGGTGATATTCATCAAAATGTCTAGAAAGATTGTGTTTAGGGAACCCCTTTCTAATATTATTAATATGTTCCCTAATACGTACACGTAGGGGTCTTGTGGTCCTGCCCACATATTGCAGTCGGCACGGACACTCAATAATGTATGTCACATGAGTGGTATCACAAGTGACTAGCTCCCTGATATCATATTCTTTACCACTCCTTGACTTGAAAGAGGTCCTCTTCTTAGGTTGCCTCTTGCTGACCCTACAGGCCAGGCACTTCTGGCACCTGTAAAAACTGAGTAGCCTATGAATAAAGGACAAGGGAAGATTCAGAAAAGTTGTTTAGGGCGTATTAAGGGGGTTACTTGGAGGATCGGGGGCGCTGAGGAGTGGAAACAAGTCCCTTTGACTGAACTGTGACAGGGGTTCAGACACGGCTGGGGGTAGAAGGAATAGGATGACCTGGTGCGAGGGAAGGAAGTAGATTTTATTCAGGCAAAGGAGGGAGATTCAGGCTTTTTATGAAGGCTTCCCCTTCTTGAAGATCTCAGAGGCTGTATTGAGTACCCTCTTTAGATACGATAAGATAAAAGGGGAATCCCCAGTAGTATGGAACACGGTGGTGCTGCAGGTGTGCAGTGATAGGACGGAGATTTCTCTGTTTTGGACAAGGTGGTGGGGGAAAGATCACTGAAGATCTGGATTTTTGTGCCCTTATATGCAATCAGGGACTTGTTGCCTGGCTAGAGTTAGGGCTTCCTTACTGTCATAAAAGTGAAAACGCACAATAACATCCCTGGGCTTGGCTCCGTTTGGGGGTTTTGGGTCCAGGGAACGATGGGCTCTATCCAATCGCCAGTCGACATCCACCACTGTGTGGGCCAGTGTATTAAAGAGACCCAGGAGATACGGGAGTAAAATGTTGTCACTCACCGTTTCAGGGATACCTCGGAAACATAGGTTTTGGCGTCTCTCCCTGTTCTCTAAATCCTTCTGTTGTAATTGCAGTTGGGAGACTGAAAGTTTGAGGGTATAGTTTTCCTCCTCCAGAGCTTGTACATAGTTCACCATCTCATCAAACTTGTTCTGTAAAGCGTCAGCACGCTCTCCTATTTGGGTGATTTCTCCCCTTAGTTCCAAAGAAATCTTGCCCACCCCCGCAGCAATGTTGCGGGTGATTTGTAGCAGAAGATTCTGCAGTTTTTCATCTAATATGTCTGGGGTTAAAATTGCCTGTACAGAGGGAGGTTTAGACCCAGATACCTGTTCTGTGGCCGGAGCGGGATTACCGGCCTCTTCTGTCCCCAGGAGTGGATCTATTGTGGCGAAGGGGTTGGCAAGGGAACTCGAGGCTGAGAATTGAGGCCTAGTAATATCCATAGCAGTTCCCGATTGTGGCCCAAACAGTGGACAATAGTGCTGCTGTTGGCCGACCTTTCCCATGGGGTGCCCACAGAGTAGAGAAGGTAATCAGACTTACCCCCGGTGCTGTTTCAAGCTAGTGTAGCTTTGCGGAGGTCACGGAGATCTGACGGGTCCAGAAGCTCACTCAGAACACATCCGCCATGCTAGAAGCCGCGCATGCGCACCCCCAGGTTTATCCCATTTAGCCCTCAGACTTTCAACCACTCTCTGCCTTTACACTACATCGGCCACTTCCCACTCTTCCACCGCTTAGATAGCTTTGTCAATCCAAGTGTCAAAGTCATCCTCTCCTGAGGGTGTGGGGACTTTCCCCGAGAGCATAGCTGGCTTCTTGAGTAGGGATGAATTGAACGGACCCCTGTTTGGTTCGCACCAGAACTTTCCAACACCGCAAAAGTTTGGACCCAAATAACGAACCCCATTAAAGTCAATGGGACCAGAATGTCAAAAATCATGCCCATTTTGAAGGCATATTTGAAGGCTTATATGCAAGTAATTGGGCATGCAATGGTTATAGGGGTTCAAGTTCTGCCCTGGGGGACATGTATCAATAAAAAGCCTGAAAAAAGTTTGTGAAAAATTTCATTTTTAAATGAGCAGTGATTTTTTTTATTTTTAAAGTAAAAGCATAAAAATGAAAAATTCTTTCCAATATAGTGCCTGGGGGGTGGGGGGTACCCATAGTCTACCTGTAAAGTGGCAGATCTGTACCATGTCTAGAATCTGCTGCTGCAATGATTGCATTTATAAAGCCAAAAAAAATGACATTTTCCTTGCAAGCTGCCTTTATTGCTCAGCAACAGCAAACGGAGCCAGTGTGTATGATGAGGCCACAATGTAGTGCACTGGGAACAAGATTAGAGATTTTTTGGATACAGTACATTCTGGTGGTACTTTGGATAGAAGTAACGCGTGCGTAAAATTGGTCTTTGGGTGTCGGTTGCACCTTCCCACCGTAACCCTATAGAGGTACTCTTGATGAAAGCAAGAATTGGCCTTGCTGTAAAAAATTGCAATGATATGCACCTGTCAAACAGGTGCAGAAAAATTACTCTTTGGGTGTCAGTGGCGCCTTCCCACCGTAACCCTATAGAGGTAATCCTGATGAAAGCAAGAATTGGCCTTGCTGTAAAAATTTGCAATGATATGCACCTGTCAAACAGGTGCTGAAAAATTGGTCTTTGGGTGTAAATTGTGCCCATGAAACCTATACCAAAAACATTCTTCCAGATGAAATGATTGAACACCCTCAAAGCTAGGCAGCCTCGAAGTCCTGCAGAGATTCCATATCCCTAAACGATTTAATCAGTGACATCGGCATCAGGGGCTTCATAGCTGGTAATCCAGGACTGATTCATTTTTATAAAAGTCAAACGGTCCACGGAGTCTGTGGACAGACGCGTTCTATGATCAGTAAGGAAACCTCCTGCAGCACTGAATGCCCGTTCTGAAAGCACGCTGGATGCAGGGCAGCCCAACAACTCAATAGCACACTGGGAAAATTCTGGCCAGTGGTCTATTCTCATGACCCAGTAAGTCAGTGGATCGTCAGCTGGAAAGCTCTCCATCTCTGTTTTGGCCCCGAGGTAATCGTCCACCATGTGATGCAGACGCTGCTGATGAGATGTGGAAGCTGACAGCCCTGGGCGGCAAGGACTAAAAAAATTTCAAAATGCCTCACTTAGGCGGACACCTTCTTCAACTCTCCTCTCTTGACCAACAGAAGACTCAATACTACGTTTTCCATGACACTGTAAGTTACTGGAGTCAGGAAAAACGTTCAATAAAATCCTCTTTAACATGTCCTCAAGAGATTTTATCTTCAGCACTCTCTGTGGGAACGGGATGAGTTCTGAGACCTGCATGCATCCTTAATGATTATTGGCGCGGGTAAAAAAAGCCGAAACGGCCTGAGCCTGTCATCATGCCGTGCTGGCAAGGTACTCGTTGATGGCCCTCTTCTGCATGTATAGTCGCTGTAGCATTCCCAAAGTTGAGTTCCACTTGGTGGGCATGTCACAAATCAGTCGGTTTACGGGCAGGTGGAATTCCCGCTGAATTTCAGCCAACCAAGCACTGGCTGTGTATGACCGCCTGAAATGGCTACAGACTCTTCTGGCCTGTTTTAGTACATCTTGCAACCCTGGGTATGTACTTTTCTGCAGAGGAGGGCATGGAGATAGCGGAGAATGAGGGGGTAGAGCTCACAGGTCTGGCATCATCACCAGCTGTATGGAGACGTGGGGGCACAACAAGCTGCAGACCGAGCCCTGTCCTGAATTCTTTCGAGTTGCAAGCAGTGTTACCCAGTGTGCTGTGAACTAAATATATTGTCCCTGCCCATGCTTGCTGGACCACGTGTCAGCAGTAAGGTGGATTTTATGGCTGACTGCCTTGCCCAACGATGCCAGAACATTCCCTTCCACGTGATGGTAGAGAGATGGAATGGCCTTACATGAAAAGTAGTAGCAATTGGGAACCTGCCATTCTGGTGCAGCACATTGTGCGAATTCACGAAAGTGGGCAGAATCCACCAGGCTGAAAGGCAGAGGTTGGAAAGCCAACAGCTTTGACAATCTTGCATTCAGACGCTGGGCATGTGGGTGACAGGGACTGTATTATTTTTCTGCTGCAGCAGATGGGGCAGAGAAATTTGCCAGGTACAGTCTACAGCTGGTGATGTGCTGCTGGCAAATGTGCTGCTAGGACCTGGGACACCCTGTGCTATACCATCATCCCTTTCAGTGGAGGCTGCTGAGAGGTAATGACTCGGTATCACAGGGGCAGACTAAAGTGGGTAAGGAGGAGGATGGACAGATTTGTGCCCCTTTTGTGTGGCTTTTAGGCAGACTTTTAGCACTCCCCGAGTCCCTTCAAATACAATAGTACTGATCTACCTGATTCCTATACTGACCACTACACTAACCTACTTGATTTCAACACTGACCAACCTGATTCCTTTACTGACCATTACACACTACACTGACCGTGACCACTATACTATACTGTCCACTACACTAAGAACTATACTGACCACTACACTACACTGACCACTATACTGTCCACTACACTGACCACTATACTGTCCACACCACTACACTATACTGTCCACTACACTATACTGTCCACTACACTGACCACTAAACTGTCCACTACACTATACTGACCACTACACTATACTGACCACAATACTACACTGAGAACTACACTACAGTGACCATTACACTGTCCACTACACTACACTGACCACTATACTATACTCTCCACTATACTGACCACTACACTGTCCACTACACTACACCATCCACTACACTGACCACTACACTACGCTGACCAATATACTGTCCACTACACTACACTGACCACTATACTATACTGTCCACTACACTGACCACTATACTACACTGAGAACTACACTACACTGACCACTATACTGTCCACTACACTATACTAACCACTATACTATCCATGACACTACACTGACCACTATACTGTCCACTACACTATAATGACCACTATACTGTACTGTCCACTACGCTACACTGACCACTATACTACACTGTCCACTACACTGACTACTATACTATACTGTCCACTATACTACACTGACCACTACACTACACTGAGAACTACACTACACTGACCATTATACTGTCCACTACACTATGCTAACCACTATACTATACTGTTCACTATGCTACACTGACTACTATACTACACTGACCAATATACTGTCCACTACACTACACTGACCACTATACTACACTGCACGGACCACTATACTACACTGACCACTATACTACACTGACCACTATACTACACTGTCCACTATACTATACTGTCCACTATACTACACTGAGAACTACACTACACTGACCACTATACTGTCCACTACACTATACTAACCACTGTACTATACTGTCCACTACACTACACTGACCACTATACTATACTGTCCACTACACTGACCACTATACTATACTGTCCACTACACTATACTGGCCACTACACTACACTGACCACTATACTACACTGTCCACTACACTGACTACTATACTATACTGTCCACTATACTACACTGACCACTATACTACACTGTCCACTATACTATACTGTCCACTATACTACACTGAGAACTACACTACACTGACCACTATACTGTCCACTACACTATACTAACCACTATACTATACTGTCCACTACACTACACTGATCACTATACTACACTGATAACTTCACTACACTGACCATTATACTGTCCACTACACTACACTAACCACTATACTATACACTACACTACACTGACCACTATACTGTCCACTACACTATACTGACCGCTATACTATACTGTATAATATGCTATACTGACCACTACACTGACTACTATACTACACTGACCAATATACTGTCCACTGCACTACACTGACCACTATACTACACGGACCACTATACTACACTGACCACTATACTATACTGTCCACTATACTACACTGACCACTATACTATACTGTCCACTATACTATACTGTCCACTATACTACACTATACTGTCCACTATACTACACTGAGAACTACACCACACTGACCACTATACTGTCCACTACACTATACTGACCACTATACTATACTGTCCACTACACTACACTATACTGTCCACTACACTACACTGACCACTATACTATACTGTCCACTACACTGACCACTACACTATACTGACCACTATACTACACTGTTCACTACACTGACTACTATACTATACTGTCCACTATACTACACTGACCAATATACTGTCCACTACACTACACTGACCACTATACTACACTGAGAACTACACTACACTGACCACTATACTGTCCACTACACTACACTAACCACTATACTATACTGTCCACTACACTACACTGACCACTATACTGTCCACTACACTATACTGACCACTATACTATACTGTTCACTATGCTACACTGACCACTACACTGACTACTATACTACACTGACCAATATACTGTCCACTACACTACAGTGACCACTATACTACACTGACCACTATACTATACTGTCCACTATACTATACTGTCCACTATACTACACTGATAACTACACTACACTGACCACTATACTGTCAACTACACTATACTAACCCCTATACTATACTGTCCACTACACTACACTGACCACTACACTGACAACTATACTATACTGACCACTACACTATACTGACCACTACACTATACTGACCACTACACTACATTGACCACTATACTACACTGTCCACTACACTGACTACTATACTATACTGTCCACTATACTACACTGACCAATATACTGTCCACTACACTACACTGACCACTATACTACAATGAGAACTACACTCCACTGACCACTATACTGTCCACTACACTACACTAACCACTATATCATACTGTCCACTACACTATATTGACCACTACACTATACTACCTACTATACTGTCCACTACACTATACTGACCACTATACTATACTGTTCACTACACTACACTGACCACTATACTATACTGTCCACTATACTATACTGTCCACTATACTACACTGACCACTATACTACACTGAACACTATACTACACTGACCACTATACTATATTGTCCACTATACTACACTGACCACTATACTGTCCACTACACTAACCACTATACTATACTGTCCACTACACTATACTGACCACTATACTATACTGTCCACTACATAACACTGACCACTATACTATACTGTCCTGCCTACAGTCTTCCTATACTGACACTACATATATGGCGCCTCTCTCTTCTCCCCCCCGTGTTTATCCATTCCTCACCTTCTTGTCCTGCATCGGTCCGGAGGATAGGAGGAGGAGAAGACAGTGGCCCCGGCGGCTCACACTTTCTAGTGCTTGTCTCCCCCACGCTCCGGCCGCCATGTTCATTGTTTCCCGGCGCACTGTGATTGGGTGCATGGGGGGTCATGTGCGGAGGCGGGATTTCAGGAGCAACCGTGATCGCGGATAGGCCAGCCCCACTCCGCACATGACGCCCATATGCCCAATCACAGGGCGCCAAACACTGAACATGGCGGCCGGAGCGTGGGGGACACAGGAAATTAAAATTAGGAGGAGGCAGCCAGCAGTGACACTACTGGCACGAAATTGCGTCCCCCTAAATGTCGCGCCCGGGGCCACAGCACCCCCCACAACCCCCACACTACGCCACTGCTTTTAGGTGCTCTTGCCAACAGGCTGAGTGGTTGGACATTAAGCACGTGGTACCCAAATGGTTGGTGTTTTTGCCACGTTTGATGTGCCTGAGACACAGTTTGCAGATAGCAACAGTGCGATCTGCTGCAGATGTACTGAAAAAGGCCCAGACAGCTGCAGAATGTGATGGAATAGGGTGGCTGCTCTATACTCTTTGTTGATGTCAACCTCCTTGGGGTTGTGCTGCCTCAACTTCAGTTTCCTCCTCTGCTCTATCTGGCACCCAAGTTGCAACAGTGACCTCATCATCATCATCATCATCTCCTCCATCTTCATCATTACCACTGGAGACAACTTGGCAATACGCTGCGGCTTGGGAAACATGCCAATTTGTCTACCAGTGTTCCTCCCTCTCTCTAGGTTCATGTTCCTGTCATCCTCAACCTCAGAACCAACATCTGAATCCAGTAATGGATGGGCATCATCAAGGAACAAGTGGCTGACGCTGTGGTCAAATAACTCAGCTGACTCCTCAATGGCTGATGTTGGGGCTATGGCAGGAATAGACGTGGACAAGGAGGCAGATTTATCCACTCTGGCAACTGCAGGGGACTGCACACTTGTCTCTGCTTGTGTAACAGAGGATAAGGAGGATGAGGAAGGTTTAGTAAGCCATTCCACCACCTCCTCTGCATGCTGTGGCTGGATAGCAAGGGCAAACTCACTAAACAGAGAAAATGATGCCCTGCCTGAGGACTGACCACCATGTGTCACCTTTGACACATTTGTTGCTGGCCCCCTTATGACGCGTACACACAATAGAAATTTCAGACGGGAAATGTTCGATGTGAGCTTGTTTTCGGAAAGTCCGACCGTGTGTATGCTCCATCGGACATTTGCTGTCGGAATTTCCGCACAAAATGTTTGAGAACAGGTTCTCAAATTTTCCAACAACAATCTTTGTTGTCGGAAATTCTGAGCGTGTGTACACAAGTCCGACGTGCAAAATTCCACACATGCTCAGAATCAAGTACAAGACGGAAGCGCTTGGTCTTGTAAAACTAGCGTTTGTAATGGAGATAGCACATTCGTCATGCTGCAAATTTTTAAATCTTTCAAAGCAGCGCATTCTCTTCTTCTTTATAATGCTAGAATAATGAAGTTACTTTGCTGCTGATATTCACACACACAGTTCTGACAAACTGATTTTTTATTATTCTCGTGATCTCCTGAATAATCTTTGTTTTTGTTTGTTTTTTCTCAAGATCTCCAGAATAATCCTTTGTTTTTGTTTTTTTTTTATAGTGATCTATTTTTTTTTCTCTAAAGATCTCCAGAATTTTTTTTTTTATAGTGATCTCCATAATAATTTTTGTCGTTTTGTGTGTCAAGTTACCACAACACCATTATTATCTTGTATTTTTTAACCTCAAAGAGGTTGGTTGGTGTTGGTGTCCCTTGTTAATTTGACAATGTATTTTTGAAATGTACCTGCCTACTCACAAACAAACTGTCCTTTTTGAAGTAAAACACATAGCCAAGTATTTATCAAAACAAAAATTAAACATTTATTAGGGGTCCTAACAAAATAAAGAGGAAAGCAACGCTGGAGAAACTGTTGGAATTGGTGAAGCCTTTGTACCCCAGTGCAGATATCAATTATTTGACAGGCAAAATTGGTAGCCTGAGAAGTCCATTTAATAGGGAGCACAATACGGTCCAGGACTCCAAGAGATCGGGAGCAGCAGCAGATGACATATATGTCCTGAGGCTGTGGTCTTACAACAGCCTGCATTTTCTGCCAGACCAGACCGAACCAAGGCCATCACTCTCAAGACTTCCTTGCATGCTTCCTTCCAGGCTGTGGCTGTGGTGTTGGAGGTGTTGCTGGAGGTGGTGGAGGAGTATGGTCCAACTCACAGACGTGGCTATTATTGGTGAGTTGGCCCCTTATTTAGGGCCTGAAATATTACGTCCTCGCAGATGAGGCATTGGCCCTCCTCTATTACTTACATTTTACTGGCCGTCATACACGCAAAGCGCTCCTGGACACTAGGGGTGGTTGTGAGGAGCATAGTGGCCTGCCAAATGAAAGAAGTCGCTGACTCCGCCAGGTTCCTTCCCTTCCTTGTCCTTTTTGTTGGAAGGAGGAGGGGAGGAGCCTGGGATTCGGTCAGGCTACTGGGCACGACCACCTCCTGGCTGCCACTTTCCAAGGCCACATCCTGGCTGCCACTTTCCACGGCCTCCTCCTGGCTGAGACTTTACTGTGTATGAAAATGGGACATAGTTTTAATTTTTTGGTCATCAATCACAATTTTGAGCTCATGACTGTTGCAAATTGAATGTTAACAAATAGAAAAGACTATCATTCTGACCCCAGCATTTTTCATTCTTGTCCCAATCATTTTTGGCTACTACTGTCTATTTATATGTAAACCACTTTGTTGAATCAGAAATTAGTGATCAATAATAATATTTAGTTAACATCATTAATTTTTTGACAAGAAATATGTTGAACAATGCTGTACCTGGCTCAAGATGGGCTCCTCCACATCTTCCTGGGTGGAAGGCCCAGGTTGTACGTTGGAAGCCTCATCTGAGGTGGAAGGAAGGGTTGAGAGTGATGGCCTGGGTTCACTCTAGTCAAAAACCGCAGTCTGTCATAGTACCAGAGCCTGGGGACATAAATGTCATCTGCTGCTGCTCCTTATCCCATGGAATCCTGGACTTTTTTGCGCTCCCTATTATATATGCTCCTCAGGCCACAAATTTTGGCCTTCAAATAGGTGATGTCTGCCGTGGGAATCACCGGCTTCACTAATTCCAACAGTTGATCCAGCGTTACCTTCCTCCTTAGTTTGCTGTTATAATATTGGTGTTTTACTTGACACAGACAGGTCAGTTCTCTGTACTTATCAATGAAGTTTGGGAGGAAGTCAGGGTCAGTAAATGTATCCATTTTCTCTGCAAGACACAACACAAGACAAACCCTAATGTCAGGCTAAACTCTCCTAATCTTGTCCCAATATAGGCCTCAATCTATAAGCAATATAGGCCACTAACCACTGATGCCCCAAATTAAAATTGTACCTTCGTTTGGACGATCGCCGCTTACGCTACTCCGTCATCCGCTCACAGATCATATGTACGACGCACGTGTGTTATGCTTTATATACACTGCACATGCGTGAAACTCCGCCCCTAACCTTCTTTCTAGTGCATTCCCCACCCCTTCTCTTTTGGTGCAGTGGGAGAGTACATGGAGGAGAGATAGCAGGTGCAAGCAGAGAGCAGCAATGATGAGGAAAGACCAGAGCCAGAAACGTCCTGAACCAGGAGGAGATATAAGGCCTCAAATATGTCCTTTGTAGAGATGGTGGAGATGGTGGACATCTTGAAGAAGGCCAACTATGATGGCAAGTATGGACCGTACCCAAACCCACTAAAGTTGTGAGAAGTCTGCGCAGGAATTTTAGGGTACGACAATCCAAGGAGCAATCGAGGAAACGCTGGTCAGACCTGAAATTGAGGGAGCACGATCAGGATCAGGAAACTGCTTCTAAAAAGTATGTTTTTGTCGTGTGTTCCTATTATTATTATTATTATTATTAGCAATGTTTCATATTCCTATTTCTTGCCCCAAATATCTGTGTGCTAAGTATACCTTTTTTATCATTCACATAGGGGAGAAAAGACTCGGGACATCTGAGGACACTAGGAACCCCACTACTCATGAAGAAGGGGAAATCCCCACACACTGTGAAGATGTGAAGGGAAAGGTTCATGAAGTGGGTGAAGTAGTGACCACAACAGGTCAGTGTCTGAGGCCACAGCTTCAGGTAATAGATGTATGCCTGCATATTTATAATACATGGTGTGTTTTTTTATTTTTAGGTGATGTGGATGTTGTGGAAGAAGAAACTAATTTCCTTGTCAAAAGAAGTTTATTGAGTATACAATGTTATAAAGATACATAAAGTAAGTTTACAAGGATCTATAAAGTAAGCTCATTGTTTTACAGTAGGGTTTATATAGGTAAATATCATGAAATTTCAAATATTAAACATTGGGTTCACGTAAACCTAAATTAAAGATATATATCATTTCCTTAGTTACTTTTGTAGGTATTTAAATGATTTATACCTACTATACATATTGTTTACAAGTAGAGTGTATATAGGTCAAATAAATTCTGATAATGAGCTTTAATCGTAAGGTGGAGAAAAGGAAAGAGAAAGAAGAAAAAGGGTTGAAAGGTAGAGGTATGGTCCACAAGGTTGTCCCGCTCGTCAGTTTATTATTCTTTTTAGTTCTCTTTGAAGCCTTAGATTGGGTGTCTCTGTAAGTCATTTAATCTGTTACCATGGCAACAGGACAGAGTCATTGAAGTTTGACAGGAACTGTTGTTTTATCCAAGGATGCCAACGTTTTTCAAATTTTGGAATTTGGTTTTGATCGATGGCTACCATCTTAGCATGGGACATTGTATTATTCATTCTGTGAATTGTTTCTGCTAGTACCAATGTAGGAGATTTCCATGCCTTGGCCACTGTTTGTTTTGCAGCCGTTATTAGTTGGATCATAAGTTTGAATTGAGAGAGTGTTAACCATTCCGGTTTTAGATTAAGTAAAGTTAAATATGGATCTGGTTGTATTATTTTTTTAAATATTTTAGATGCAATCACGAAGACTTCCTTCCAGAAGGTTTGGATTACTGGGCACGTCCACCATATGTGTAAATATGTGCCTATTTCTGGGCATCCACGAAAACAAAGAGCTGAGGTATTAGTTGAATATTTTGCCACTCTAGCGGGTACAAGGTACCAGCGAGTTAGGACTTTATAATTTGTCTCCAGTGCTAAGATGTTGGGTGAAGATGACTTAGATGTGAGCCATATGTTAGACCAGTCCGTGTCTTCTAAAGTTCGTCCCAGGTCCTCCTCCCACCTCTGAACGTAAGAGGGTCTATTAAGATTTGCTACTCCATATAATTGATTATAAAGTGATGAAATTGTACCTTTAGCAAATGGATCTTTTGTACAGATTGATTCAAAAATGGATAATTGGGATAATGGTGTATCCCCCTTTAGGAATGGTGTATAGAAATTTTTGATTTGGAGATATCTAAATATCTCAGAGTTTGGTAGATCATATTTTTCTCTAAGCGATGGGAATGAAAGGAATGATTTAGATGCTATGAAGTCATTTAGTGTCTGATTGCCTGATGTTGTCCAAGCTTTAAAAGAATTTGGGTAGATCCATGCCGGATAAAAGGCCGGATTTCTGATAAAAGAAAGGAGAGGATTGTGTGGAGATTGTAACTGATATTTGCTTTTTAGTTTATCCCAGAGAGATAAGAAGTGTTTAGTTATGGGATTATGAATTTTAAAGCGGTCTTTAGGATCAAGCCATAATAAATTTGATATTAATAGAGGGTCATTTTCTGAAGCCTCTATAAATACCCATAATGGGATTTCCTGTTTTGCATGGTATTTGGACAGACTGGCCAAATGTGCTGCTCTGTAGTAGTTAGTAAAATTAGGGTATCCCAGGCCTCCTTTATTTTTGGGAAGATGTAGTGTGTGTATAGGTATACGTGGTTTAGAAGAGCCCCATATAAACGAAGTTGCTCTTTTTTGTACTATTCTCAAAAAATAGGAAGGAATTGGAATAGGGAGGACTCTGAATAGATAAAGCAATTTGGGTAGAATAATCATTTTGATTGCATTAATCTTCCCTATCCAGGATAAAGGAAGTTGCGACCATTGTTTTATTAGATTTGTGATCTGTCTTAATACAGGAGGATAATTGGTTGAGAATAAGTCAGAATGAGATGCTGTTAAATGAATTCCAAGATATGGGATTGATTTTTCTGCCCATGTGAATGGGAGTGCAGCCCTAGCCGGGATCAATTCCATGTTTGTGAGTGAAATATTAAGCACTAGGCATTTCTTAGGATTAATCATAAGGCCGGATAGGGCTGCAAATCCATCAAGAGCTGGTATTAAGTTAGGACCAGAGACCTGTGGTGATGATAGAAAAAGTAATATATTGTCTGCAAATATACATAATTTGTGTGTAATACCTCCTACTTCAATGCCAGTTATAGTTTGGTTTGTTCTGATGTATTGGGCCATGGGTTCGAGTATAAGGGCAAATAATAAGGGAGATAATGGGCAACCCTGTCGGGTACCTCTTTCGATATTAAAGGCTTCAGATTTGTATCCAGCATATTTTATATAGGCTTTGGGTTTATTATATAATGCTTTGATCCATGTTAAAAAGTGGGGTCCAAAACCCCATTTTTGTAATGAATATTGCATATATTGCCAGGATACTGTGTCAAATGCCCTCTTAATATCGAGAGATAGAAAACATAAAGGGATTTTCCGTTTTTTAGCAATATGTGCCAATAACACTGCCCTGCGTATATTATCGCCTGCCTGTCTATTTGGCATGAAGCCTACTTGATCTCTATGTATTAATTTTCCTATAATGCTATTGAGGCGTTTTGCTATTATTTTTGCTAATAATTTAATATCGAGGTTTAACAGAGAGATAGGCCGATAATTCACACAGGAAGTATCATCAGAAAGGGGTTTTGGGATCATACAAACAATTGCCATTAGTGTTTCTTGCCGAAAAGAATGTCCATCTAGAAGTTTGTTAAAAGTTTCAGTGAGAATGGGAGAGAGCATTTCTGAGAATGTTTTATAGTATAAAGCCGAGTAGCCGTCTGGGCCTGGTCTTTTGTTAAGTTTTAGGTCTTTTATGGCGTTAGCAACTTCATCTATAGTTATAGGCTCATCCAAACTGCTTTTTTGATTCTGAGATAACTCAGGTAAGGTTATTTTTGAGAAGAAGGATTCAGCCTCTGTAGGATTAAATTCATTGTTTGTCTTGTATAAAGTTGAGAGATGTGAGTGAAATTTATGGACTATTTTAACTGGATTACAAGTGTAAACATTTTTTGATAATTTCAAACGTATTGGTTTGAAAGATTTGTTAGTTGAATTTAATGCCCGAGCCAAATATGTACCTGGTTTGTTTGTATTCATGTAGAAATTGTGTTTGGAGCGTTTGAGGGATTTATCAACTGACTCAGTGAGAAATAGATCGTATTCCAATCTAGATTTTTCCAGATGAGATTTTGTACTCTGAGATGGATTATCTTGAAATGATATGTAGGCTGCATTAAAATTGAGTTCTAGTTTTTTTGCTAGATTTTTGCGTTCCCGTTTAAATAGTGCCATTTGTCTTTGTATTGTACCACGCAAGACAGGCTTATGAGCTTCCCACAGTGTTATTGGGGAGATGTCTGTTGTATTATTAATTGATATGTATTCTTTTAAAGCTTGTTCAATGGCCATCTGATGTAGTGGGTGTTTGAGCATTATGTCCGGTAAGTACCACGTTGGGTCATGCGCTTTTGGTATGGCTGAGGCTATAGTAGTGTATACTGCATTATGGTCAGACCACGGAATCGGAATTATATCTGATGCAATAATTTCTGGTATCATTCCTATTGTTAGAAAAATATGATCTATTCTGGTGAAGGTTTGATGAGGGTGCGAGAAATAAGTGAATTTCTTTTTCATTGGGTTACTTTCTCTCCACGAATCTACCAGATTGTATTTGGAAAGAAGTTGAGAAAAAGGTAATCTAGAGGTTATTTTGGATGGTGTAAAAGGTGATTTATCTAGAAATGGGAGGAGGACCTGGTTCGAATCCCCACACATTATCACTGTTCCTATTTTGTGTGTATTAATCACTTGTAATATATGTGAGAGGAATGGTGTAGGTTGTTTGTTAGGAGCATAGTAGGAAATCACCGTGATTGCTGTATCCATTATATAACCCATGAGTATCAGGTATCTACCTTCTGGGTCTTTAATTTCTGATGATAAGGTGAATGGTGTGGATCGGTGAAATGCAATTAGAGTTCCCTTTTGCTTGGTACAGGCAGAAGCCATGTAAATTTGTTGATAAAAAGGAGAAATATATTTTGGAGTAGAATCTTTGGCGAAGTGTGTTTCTTGGAGGCATACTATGTGAGCCTTCTTGTTATGGAAAGTACGGAAGGCTTTGGTCCTTTTTTGAGGGACATTTATTCCCTGAACATTCAGGGAAAGTATATTTAGTGGTGCCATGGCAATAGATCAAATAGTTTTGACTTACTTTTTGTTATGCAGAGCTGACTGCGCAGATCAACCTGTGTGGACTGAAGAGATGAATAGATAGAAAAGAAACCAGTGAATTCTGGAGTAAAGAGTAAACAAAAAACATATGAGATTAGATGATACATTGTATAAATTATTTTTTGCAAGTAATCACAATTTACCCGTGAAAGAGAATAAATATCTCTCTCAGGGGAATAAGTGCCTTCGTCACACTCCCACATAATATGGTTGGGAGAATGAGGAGGGCTAATGGGGGTACACGGATCTTCCGCTTACAGGAGAGAAGTGCTATGTCAAAAGACATCAAAATGATGTTTCATTAATTGGAGTGCAGAATATAGTTTTTGTTGAAATTATTTATTCCAGGGTGGTTGTATATGGTTAGTCTTGCCCTAGGCTAAATAATTCAGTTAGAAAGGTACTGTTAATAACTTTGGTATTGATGAAGATAGTTTGAATTATTTTGGGATTTTAACCCTTTTAGAGTAAACAATTACATATTTTATTCATACGTAACTGTTTAGATATGTTAACTCATAAAATTGAGGTTGTATTGCTTCAGATTAGAATAAACAAAAACATAATTCTAGGAACTAGTTAGGTAATAATATATTTGTTTTAAGAAAAGAAAGAAAAAGTTTCCATTACTTCTGGATTATTGAACATATTTGTCCTAAAAAGTAATAAATCTATTGTTATTACCTGATAATATATAACTGAACAAGAATTTCCTTATTTCACTTATATATTCTAAGGCTATATGAATCAGAAGTAATAAGAAATATAACTGGAATGTAACATGATCCCACACAGTGTGTGACTATCAGAATGCAGTTACATTCAGTTATAAATACAGTTTTTTTATAGAGAACCATCTCTTAGTATAATAAATGAAGAGATATCAGGAATTAGGATGTCAGTCCATTGAATCTTCTTGGTCCATGGATGATGTGGCATAACGGCCTCTTTTGTGAGAATGATGATTCCCATTTTGTGCTGGAATTTTCTGGATGCTGCCTGAAGGTGAAGATGATGCCATTCTTCTGCGTGTGGGAGTGTTGCTGCTTGTGGGTTCTGTCAGATTTAATTTTAAGAGGGTTTGTTGTAGTTCATCTGCTGATCTGCTTCTGTAAATTGTACCTTGGTAGTTAAATCTGACTGAAAAGGGGAAGCCCCATTGATACATAATGTTGTGGCGTTGCAGTTCCATTAGTTGGGGTTTCATGGATCGTCTTTTAGTAATAGTAAGTTGGGATAAGTCAGCAAAAATGTGATAATTGTGTCCTTGAAAATTAAGTTCCTTTTTTTCTCTTGCAGCAATTAGTATTTGTTCTTTCGTTCTGTAATAATGAAATTTTGTGATTATATCACGTGGGGGTCCATCTTTCTTTTTGGCTGTGAGGGCTCTGTGTACTCTGTCCAGTTCTAAACGTTCAATAGGGATATCTGGCTTTAGTTCTTGTAATAGAGCAGTAATAGTAGATTGCAGGTCTGTCACAGTTTCAGGTATTCCCCTTATGCGCAAGTTTGAATGTCTGGCTCTATTTTCGTAATCTTCGAGCTTAGTTTGAAGTATTAAATTCTCTTTTTTTAATTGTTCCAATTCTGTTATATTTTCTTGGGTTGTAATTTCAATTTCATCCATTTTTATTTCTAAGGCTGCGGTGCGGTTTCCCAGCTCTCTTATTTCTTTGGTTAGGCTTTTTGTTATTTGGTCTGAGGTTTGTTTTAAAGCCTTATGAAGCATCTTTTCAAATTGTAATAATATTACTGGGGATACTGAGGAGGCTTGTGGAGAAGTTTGTGAGAGGATTTGTTCTGTATCTGACTCAAATGGAGAGTCTTGCTGTGACATTTTCTGTCTGTGAGAGCGCCCTGATGCTGTATCTTGTGAGGTGACTGGAGCTGCTTCAGCTGCAGTGAGTGCCTGTGAGCTCTTTGTGAGGTGATTTTTATTTCTGCCACGGTTTCCTCCCAGTACCATATTTCCTTCCCAAACTTTCACAGTTTGTTCCCTGGGGCAAAAAGGTTCAAATGGATACCTTTTGAGCCTGCTGGCTCCGCTTTGTCCTTCTCTTCTCTCCTCAGCGGTGTGGAGCTCTAACAATGCATGTCTGCTCCGCTAGGCTCCGCCTCCTGCCCCCGAAGAAACTAATTTCAACAGTGCAAGTGCACAAGTCCTCATCGGGGAGATAATGGTGTGCAATTGGGTTTTAGAGAAGGTCAAGGAAAACATCAATGATGTACATTAAAAAATGAAGAACATCATTGATGTTTTAGGCAGAATTTAAAACACCCAAAAATTGATCAGTTTGTCATTGTATTTTTTATTTTTACTAAAGTTTTAAAGTAATTTGAAAGCCAAATTTTGAAGATGCACACAGTGTGTCAACATGTGCTATCTGCCATCATGGGATATCAATGTGCATGTTTTGTGGGTACAACCCCTTCCTTGCAACTAAAGTAGATAAGAGGAAGGGGTTGCACCCCCGAAACACATCCATTGATCCCCCATGATGTGAGCTAGCACATGTTGACATTAGTGATGGGATCAGGAGGGAAATCCACATTTTCACTCTCATTTGTGTGCGTCCTCAAAATTTGGCTTTTACAGGGGTGACATCACCCCATCTGATGAAGGCAAAATCAACACAGTTTTGACATACTAATGCCAATTTATCCAAGTTGAACTTTGTAAGTTCCTGAGTTGTGGATGTGGATGTTTTATGGTTTTAAACATGCCTGTTTAACCAAAAAAAGGCTATATCTACTGTCAAACATAAATGTTATACACCAAAGATGTTGGTTTGTTAAAAAAACCCTTTTAGTCTTTTACTAAAGGCAAATCCACTTTGCACTAAAAGTTTCAGTGCACTTTCAAGTGCACTTGCAGTGCACTTGTAGTGCAAAGTGGAGTTGCCTTTAGTAAAAAACCCCCACAGTGCTCTAAAATTTGCCCCAATCAGGCCATTTTAGGGACTCAAAGCAATTAATTCATGGAGCTGAAAAGGGTAATTATTTTTATCATTAATGCATTACATACATTAACAACAAAAACATTGTGTGTGTGTAGCAGACATGCCAACATAATAGTTAGCTGAAGAAGAGATTGTCACCTCATGTATCAAATAGATTACGTTTGCACTATTGAAGAAAATGGCCTAAAATAAAAGGACATTGGAGAACCTAGGAGACAGATAAGAAACACAAGCAGTAAATCAATTGAAATAGGAGTTCAGTTTATAATTTTTTTTTTAATTTAAAACATGTTTTAGAGATTGTCTGGCATATCAATGCCCCCCCTACCCGCAAAGTACTCTACATACTTTTTTCGAACTTCGTGGGCGCTTTGGGGGGGCAAGCTAGGATGGCCAGCTTCAAGAGCCGTCAGGGTTGAAGGATCAGGAAAGCCGGCCTCAGTCCCAGACTGAGGCCACATAGTTTGATGCATTTTTCCTTACTTTTACTAATTATGGAGTATGCAGCATGCAAGGACAATAGGATTTATTTTATATTCTGCCATGTTGATCGCTGTGAGAAATAGGCAGAACCGGCTGGCCATTATTCCAAAGGCATTCTCCACCACTCTTCTGGTTCTGGCCAGCCGGTAATTAAAAATCCTCTGGTTCGGCGTGAGGGTCCTCATCGGGAACGGCCACATCAGATGATCACCCAATCCAAAAGCTTCATCAGCAAGGAAGACAAATGGGAGTCCTGCCACGTTGACTTTTGGAGGTGGCAAGCCCAAGCCACCATTCTGGAGACGTCTGAAGAACTCCGTCTGGACAATGACTCCACCATCCGACATCCGGCCATTTTTCCCCACGTTCACATACAGGAACTCGTACGTCGCCGGCACCACCACCAACAACATAATACTATTAAACCCCTTATAATTGTAATAGTATGACCTTGAGTTGGGGGGTGGGACTATGTGGCTATGCTTCCTATCTGGGAGGCCACAGTCTGCCATTCCTGTGGGTTTGAAGGAAACTGTGGAATCAAACAAGAAAAAGAAAAAAGTACTTTTGCACATAACATTGCAAGCAGATTAGACACAAACATTATTGGCCAACATAAGTATAACATTTATTTTAAGGAGTATTTAAAGACAAAAGTATAAGTTACACTTATCAGATTCCTCACCCCCTCTGATGGTCCATTGGAAACATTTTAGGGTGGGTAAATATTTTGGACAGGTAAACATCTCCACTTCATTGAGAGCTGAATGCATAAATAATGAGTGTTACTTTGGCCAGCCTTACTTACACTATTGGCAGCCCACTGGACAGGTAAGAAGTGTCATAATCCAAAAATATGAATACACACTGTACAAATTGAAGCACATTTTTACATTCTGCAATTACCTATCAAGATAATAGGAGAACAAAACTTTAAACAGTACCATTTGAAAGTATTCAGGCAGGCACTTGCACTACATGCTTTGGTGAATTCATCCATAAATATGAACACAAAAGAGGTAGGTATAGTGTGTATGGGTTTGGCAAAGTCAGCAGATAGAGGATTGGTATCGGCTTAGCGGTTGGGGGGGGGGGGGTTAAAAATGAGTTTGGGCCCCAAAAAAAGCCTCTTGCACTCTGCCTGAATTTAAGGACAACAATAACATTTGTACACATTTTAGGGGTGTTTAGGGTAAGCACTACAATGGAGCTGACAAAATACATTGTTAAGTGACTAGGTTAGGTGTGTATGGGCCCAGGATAGCATGCTGGGGAAGTTAGTGAAGGCAAATATTCATGAAGGACAAAAAAGGAGCATTAAAAGCTTACAGCATGCATGAGGACAAAGAGGACATTCACAGCATATTACAATCATGGTAATTAGGGAATGATGAAATAAATACAATACATTAGCAAACATTAAATACATAGAATGTGATGTTAAAGGATAAAACTTACCTTAATATAGTCCTTCTGCAGTACCTGAATGATGGCAGAACAGGTCTCTGGAATAATGATTCCCAGAGCCTGGGGGGAGATTCCCATGGTGAACTTGATGTCCTGGAGACTTATCCCTGTCGCCAAGTACCACAAGGTGGCGACGAGCCTCTGCTCGGGAGTGATGGCTTGCCGCATGCAGGTGTCCTGCTTCGTAATATAAGGGGACAGCAAAGCCAACAGACGGTGAAAAACTGGGTCCGTCATCCGGAGATAATTCCTGAAATCATCAGGATTATTCTCCCGGATCTCGCGCAGCAAAGACATGTGCAAGAATTGGTCACGCTGGAGCAACCAATTGTTCGTCCTTAAACTCCTCCTCGCCCTGTTCATGGACTTGACTTGGGTCAAAGCAAGAACTTCAACACCAAGCCCTTGCACAGCACGAACTCTATGATGAGTATGTACCCACAACACGGCTAGAAAACGGTCGGCTGGTCAGAACGAACTAACAGAACGCACTGAAAATCAGAAAGGACCTGAGAAGAACGAGCTGAAAATCACAAACGAGCGGACAAGAACGTACTGGAAAACAGATACGAACTATTAAATAAAACACACTGAAAGACAGGAACAAACTGAGAACATGCACTGAAGAACAGATACAAACCCACAAGCACAAACTGACAAGCAGTAATGAACTGAAAAGCACGAGGCTGAAAAGTGCGAATCGTCTCTCACCAAACTTCTACTAACACGAGAAAAACACGAGATTAGCAGAAGGAGCCCAAAGGGTGGCGCACTGGCCATTGCACTTCCTTTTTATAGCCCCGTCGTACATGTTGTATGTCACGTTCTGGACGTTCGGCATTTCCGACATTTGTGTGACCGTATGTATGCAAGACAAGTTTGAGCCAACATCCTTCGGAAAAAAATCCACGATTTTGTTGTCGGAATGTTCGATCGTGTGTACGCGGCATTACAGTACCAAGGGAACGTCTGCCTCTCCTTGTTGTCCTCCTAGACATTATTGGGAGGGAGGGGGCGGTGCTTAGAAGCAAATGTAAAGAAGAAGTTGAAATCTGTACGTAGATGCACTTTAATCAATGTAAAGAGGTGTTTGGTGCACTTTCATTTGAGTCAAACGTACCCAAACGTACAGTGATGCACAAAACTATTTGGCGTTAAACTGGCAGTAATGCACAGAAAACTATATGGCATTAAACTGGCAGTAACTCACACAGAACTATATAGTGTGTTAAACTGGCAGTAACGCACGCAAAACTATATGTCGTTAAACTGACAGTAACGCACACAAAAGATATGGAGTTACTGGCAGTCATGCACACAGAACTATATGGCGTTAAACTGGCAGTAATGCACACAGAATGATATGGCGTTAAACTGGCAGTAATGCACGCAAAACTATATGGTGTTAAACTGGCAGTAACGCAATCAAATAGACGGTGTTCAACCATCACTACACTGACGCTATCTGAACTGTCCCTACTCTAGCTATACACTAATGTAAAGATTACTGACATGGTCTCACTACACTACACTGAAACTATATGAGCTGTCCCTACTCTACACTAATGTATGTATGTATGACATGGTCTCACTACACTGCAGTGAAACTATCTGAGCTGTCCCTACTCTAGCTGCACACTATGCAAAGCTAAATGATGGTTCCTCACTACGCTCACACTATCCCTAGACTGACACTAAACTAATATTCTACACTGACAATTGAAGCAAAATAGCACAGTATAGCACACTAACTAACTGATAGCACTGAACAGAGCCCTGTTCTATCTCTCTCCACGCCAAAATCACATTGAAAATGGCTGCCATTGAAAGAATACTTTTATACTGTGGGGCGGGAATGAGCCATGATTGGATAAGTCATGATGACAGTGTCCAACCATGACTCTGACAGTGCTCTGTACCCTGATTGGCTGGAACTTTCACTGCTTCAGCCAATCAGGGCTTGCAATGCACTGTTCAGCTCCGCAATGCATTGTAGTCAGTTCGGGGGGGCGAACAAACAGTTGAATGACCTGTTTGTTCGGCTGTTTGCCGAACGACCAAACAACGAAAGTTCAGCCCAAACTTATGCTCGGGCCGAACCGTTCACCCATCCCTATTCTCGAGGAGCCCTTTCGACCAGTCTCCCAAACTCGGCTACTAAAAAGGGGAAAAATGGTCTTCAGAGGATGTAGTTGGCATGGAGGTGGTAGTCTCTGGGTCTGGCGTGAGGCATCCTGAGCTCTCTGGGATAGAGCTTGATTCACCTGGATGAATTAATGTATCACTAATATCTGTAGTCAGTTGGAAGCTATCCTTCCTCAGAACAACAGGAACTCCCTTCTTCCATTCTAGCAGTACATAGATGCGAGAGGTTCCATGGTCTGGCTTAACATCGATCACCCACACCTTCTTGTCTGGGGACAATGTCTTTACCGCCTGGCTGATTTGTTCTTTAGTCCAAGTGTCCCCAGGGAGCTCAACCACCATGCTCGACTCTGAGTGGGTGCCTTCTTCCTCACACCACTGAATCACAGCGGCAGGGTCCATCCTGGTGCTTGCAAGGATATTGACTTGTGGAATTGATTGCAGAGTAGTGGAATTATCCCAGACGAGCCCCCACGTGTACCAATACCCCCGCAGGAGCTGCTTAAGTTAGTTCAGTCTGTTACTCTGCCTCTCAACTCCAATAACAGTCTCAGCCCCCTCTGGCACACCTGGCAATAGTGTAAGTGCAATGACCAATGAGAAACACACACGTTATGATAAAACACAGAAATTGTCTTTACTTCAATATTTCTGTGGAAGAATAACAGACAGTAACAATATATATCCGAGTAATTAACATAGAGAGCAATAACTTAAGAGCAATATAGCTCTCAAGCTGCTTTCAGGGTTTTCCAAACACTAGCATGTCCCCAAGAGCAGAGGCACACTTACATGATAAATAAAGCACAATAGGGCACTTCAAATTAGATTGGTTACCTTTACTCAGATTGGCTCTATGAGTCCAGGCAGGAGGAGAGCAGAGGAATGACTCCCTTTGTGTCAGACATCTCTCTACTGTCCCCTGACACCACAGGCCTAACTTTATACACCCATTCAAGTAAAAAAAATGGTTTAACTTTATAGATAAACTGTCCCACACACTCAATGCATATGCAGAGCCCTGAATATGTGTGTGGATCCGTATGGCACAAAAGCTTCAGTCCTTTTTTTGAAGCAAAAATAAAATTTGGTTTCTTCAGCTCTAGCCACTTTCGTTGGTGCACTTTAACCACTTGCGGACCAGCTGCCACAGTCGCACTGCGGCAGAATGGCACGGCTGGGCGAAGCAACATTATGTAACGTCGCTTCACCCTGTAGCCACTAGGGGCCCACGCTGCTGCTTACCCCCAGGGCTGATGCGAGTGCCCAGTGGTCATGATCACCGCTGGGCTCCCGCGATCGCGGCTGACACACGGAGAACCGGGATCTGTGTGTGTAAACACAGTTTCTGGTTCTCTGAGGGGAGAAGAGACAGATCGTCTGTTCATACAGAGTATGAACAGCAATCTGTCATCTCCCCTACACAGTCCCCTCCCCCTTCAGTTAGAAACACCTCGCCGGGGAACACAATTAACCCCCTGATCACCCCCTAGTGTTAACCCCTTCCCTGCCAGTGACATTTTTACAGTAATCAATGCATTTTTATAGCACTGAACGCTGTATAAATGCCAATGGTCCCAAAAATGTGTCAAAATTGTCCGATGTGTCCGCCATAATGTCGCAGTCCCAATAAAAATCGCAGATTGCCACCATTACTAGCAAAAAAAAATTAATAATAAAAATGCCATAAAACTATCCCCTATTTTGTAGACGCTATAATCTTTGCGCAAACCAATCAATATACGCTTATTGCGATTTTTTTTACCAAAAATATGTAGAAGAATACATATCGCCCTAAACTGAGGAAAAAATTTGGGGTTTTTTTATATATTTTGGGGGGAAATTTATTATAGCAAAAAGTAAAAAAAATTGCGTTTTTTTTTTCAAAATTGTCGCTCTTTTTTTGTTTATAGCGCAAAAAATAAAAACCGCAGAGGTGATCAAATACCACCAAAAGAAAGCTCTATTTGTGGGGAAAAAAATGACGTCAATTTTGTTTGGGTGTAACATTGCACGACCGCGCAATTGTCAGTTAAAGCGACGCAGTGCCGAATCGCAAAAAGTGCTCTGGTCAGGAAGGGGGTAAAATCTTCCGGGGCTGAAGCGGTTAACTCCTGGCTAGCAGGGCAAAACAATATAACTGGCCCAGATTATCAAGTGAAACAGACTGGATTTGTTCAACAAGGTGAGAAGACAATGGTGTCTGTATACAATGTCCCAGAAATGGATAGCCTTATCCTTTATCCCTGTAGTACTACAAATGTCAGCAAGATGACTACCGGCAATGAGGTTTGTATACAGTGTTCAAATAACTTTTTCTGTAGTGCAGTGTCTCTGTTCCCTGCAGATGGGCAGAAATGCCCCATTACCAAATCCTGCGCTCAAGACCCAAACGAATGTCCCGGAACAGACAGGCTTTCATGGCAACCCGATCGGTCCACTGACACCGGAACGGTTCACCCTTAGTGGAGATGCGCCTCAATATTCACCTGGGATCCCCCTCTCTCAGGCTGGACGTCCCAACTGGCAGCGGAAGCCGGAATCGCGCAGAGAGATCATCTAAGAGACAGCACCTCTCTTTCAGGTCTGGTCTCCTCACTCCCTCATGGCTGACTGAACTTTACCTCAGGACACAAAATTAAGTCTTTTACTTTTCTCTCAGCAGAGCATCATGGGGTTTGTAGTTCCCCCTGTATACCAGTTTATGGGGCTGTTTTGTATGGGAACTGCATGTCCCAGAATCCATTGCAGCTCTCCCTGCAGTTCAGTACAATCTTTTCCACTGGCTGTTGTAACTGTGTCCTCAATTGGTTTTCCTCTTCTGGCCAATAGGGGCACAAGAGAGGCCACTGAATACAGAGCTCTGTGTGTATCAGCTCATATTACATTAACTCAGTCAGTGAAAACAGGAAGAAGGAGGGGGTGAAAACCCCCCCATACAACTGCTAGCAGGCAGCTCTCCCTAACTCAAGCTGGAAAGCCTGTGCACATCGTTCCGGCCAGCTTGATGGGATTGCAGGTTATAGAGTGAGACACCCGCTACAGATGTAATAAAATATTTACAAAAATGTGAGGGGTGTACTCACTTTTGTGAGATACTGTATATTTTTTCAAGCTTAAAGTGATATCATATCTGGGTAGCGATTATCATGCGGTCACTTCATTGATGTCATTGTATATTGGATTGACTTGACTGCACATTTATTTATTTTCAGATAACATGGCTAATGGTGCTTCATTTAAATTGTTTCTAATGTTCGGGGGGTGGCTAAAAATTCTTCGGGAGTTGTTAAAGTGAATTGCAAAGTAAATTTTTTATCTGTTAAAATAAAAAAGAGGTTATACTTATCTGATCTGTACAATGTTATTGCACACAACGGTCTCTTATCTCCTCTTCTGAAGTCCCCTGCCAATGCTGTCCGCTCCTCCTCTTCTTTGAGTGCCCCCACATCAAGCCGTGTCCTTAGGGGGCATCTGTGCAGGTACCCCATACCCCATACTCATTCACATGGGGGGCTTCTGTTAAAGGGGGCTTCTAGATTCTGATAAGCCCCCCGTCCGCAGACCCCCACAACCACCGGCCATAAACATGGTATGGATCTGAGGGGGACCCCATACCGTTTTTTTTTTTCATTTTGGCATGGGGTTCCACTTAAAATCCATACCAGACCCAAAGGGCTTGAAACATATTGGAGGGACCCCCATGCCATTTTTTTATTGCTGACAATGGTTTTCTTTGCTTTTAGTGGGGAACCCCACTGACAGCTATTGACTCATCTGTTGTTAAGGACACGGTGGCCGGCTTCCTTAACAACCAGCTATTCATTGGTTGTTAAAGACACCGGCAGCCTCCGCTTCAAAAAAAAAAAAAACTCTGCTAAACGCTCAAGGCAGATGGTACTGGCAAATGTGGAAAATTTAATTTTTGCAAGTATATCTGGGAGGCACAAGAAATATTGTTGCCCAATGGTACGATGTATAAACCTCGCTTCTTTGCTAATTGCCAATCAATAGGCATTGTATATTTTATGGAATGCCAATGTGGCATGTTTTATGTTGGAAAGACCAAGAGGCCTTTCTTCCATAGAAATAGAGACCATGTCAAATTGGTGAATGCAAGGAAATACGAGAGTCCCATCAATTGCCACATTCAACTATACCACAACTTTGATGCCACCAAGATGAGGTTTTTCGTCTTGGAATATATTCACATAAATGAAAGAGGTGGGGATGTGGACAAATTGTTATTACAATGGGAAACAAAATAGATTTTTAATTTGTCTGCTGTCAAGCACCCGTGGCTAAATGATGCACTAAGTTTTAAGCCATTTTTATAGGGAGTGTGGGGTTGATTTAGCTTCCATCGACATTTTGGCCTCTGTGCCATTCTGCTATCTTCTATCATATATCTACCAATTAAGGGGGCTATGTAATGGTCATTTCATATCTTCAATGGACAAAAATCCTTTTTCATTTTTTTTCTGTAAAGTTCCTCTGGTGGTTGGCGCTCTTATCCTTGATGTGGTCTGGGTTTCTGATATTTAACTATAGTCTGGGCTAGATTGGATTGATTGGGTGTGAATGATCAATTCTGGAAGCGATATTTAGACTAGGGGATATTTTAGTTTAGATGTGTAACCCTGTGTAACCCTGTTTTGGGGTGGTTATTTCTATCATCTCTATCCCCTTATCTCCCCTTTTTTCTTTATTGGAGCAGTTCGCCCCTGTGTAATTACCCAGATTTGGACCTTATCCATCTTACAGCGGGGTTCCATCCAAATTTTGAACAATATCTGTATGTATTCTCTTCCTTGCCTAGATGCTGACATGCCGTTTAAAAAAATTGAAATCGCCGTAATTACCTTTTATTTTTCTATTCTTCTTTGCACTTCCTGGTTCTCCTCCCGTGGGAGTAGGCATGTTTCTAGCCTCTCCCAGACTCCTGGGAGCTAGTCTCAGGCTTCCCAGGATGCCACTGAGCATGTGCGGGAACGAGCAGTGAATGCTGGGAGCACAGCATTCACCACATCCAGGAAATAAATGCTTGTGGGCTTCAAATGCCCACAATGAAGATGGAAACCGCCTGCAGTGAATAATATAAGTTATTCTTTCCGACGAAATCTGACACAGGCGGACATATTACACACAATATGTGAGTATGTAATGCTGAGAAGAAAAGTTTGTGAATGAACTAAAAAAAAAAAAAACGATAGATAGGTGGACCCCCGCTTTAATGCTTATATTAATACCCCTATATTCTCCATAATTTGCATTTGTTTATTATTTGTAGTATATTTTTTGCAGTTTCTCCTTCTTACCAGCTGTACCAACACTGGTGTTCGTACTGAACGCCAGGTGATGGTTGTAAAGGATCCCTGGTTTGTCTATCTATGGGTGGTAACCATTGTAGGGAAGTTCTAAAATGGCCACAGCACATGCGCGGATCATTCGGGAGTGATCCAGCTCCATTGGCCCTGGGTGATTGAGCTTCCAGCCTCTACTCAATATCAGCTGCTGGCCAGCCAATGATGGCCCTGATCTCAGTGGTGATGCTGGACGCCACAGGGATGAAGCTGTTATTTAAAAGCTGAAAAGTCAGGAGAGTTTGCTGTGGCCGACTGCCCTGTTATCTAAATATCCATAATAGTATACATAAACTATGGGAGTAAACATACACTATAAAACAGCGCTAATGTTGAGCAAAGCTATATAAGAAATCATGCGGCCAACTACGCATAAAAAACATCAAACAGAGAAGTAGAGAGTCCGTGAAGTGGTCAGAGGAATGTCCATAAGTGACAATACAGCCGTATCCCAGTGTGCGCCTTCCACCGGTCAGTGAAATTTCACCATGTGTTAACACTCTCCCCCTAGGGGGTCAGACTCACCAGATCTGCAAATCATAAAAGCCTCCAAGAGCAAAAAGATCTCCTCAACACCTCTCTCTCAATACCACTCCGGGGGGTTTTCAGGGGGGGTCACAACTCCACATGTAATTCCTCTATCCGGCTTGTTGTTAGAGCTTCCATCAGATCCCTGAAATGAGGACCCTCCAGATTGTTCTCATACAGGTTCAGTGTCCTCAGTGTCTGGTTATTTCTTATTCCAGATGCCAGGTGGCGGCAAGATCTGTCTGTCAGTTGATTAGAGGACAATCACTATTATTCACCCCACAAGGAGGTATTTCATCTTCACAGTATGAGCCACTGTGCAGCCTGTGGAGTAGGAGCCTCCTACTCCACAGGCTGCACAGTGGCTCATACTGTGAAGATGAAATACCTCCTTGTGGGGTGAATAATAGTGATTGTCCTCTAATCAACTGACAGACAGATCTTGCCGCCACCTGGCATCTGGAATAAGAAATAACCAGACACTGAGGACACTGAACCTGTATGAGAACAATCTGGAGGGTCCTCATTTCAGGGATCTGATGGAAGCTCTAACAACAAGCCGGATAGAGGAATTACATGTGGAGTTGTGACCCCCCCTGAAAACCCCCCGGAGTGGTATTGAGAGAGAGGTGTTGAGGAGATCTTTTTGCTCTTGGAGGCTTTTATGATTTGCAGATCTGGTGAGTCTGACCCCCTAGGGGGAGAGTGTTAACACATGGTGAAATTTCACTGACCGGTGGAAGGCGCACACTGGGATACGGCTGTATTGTCACTTATGGACATTCCTCTGACCACTTCACGGACTCTCTACTTCTCTGTTTGATGTTTTTTATGCGTAGTTGGCCGCATGATTTCTTATATAGCTTTGCTCAACATTAGCGCTGTTTTATAGTGTATGTTTACTCCCATAGTTTATGTATACTATTATGGATATTTTCATTTTATAATTTTAAAACGGCTGCTGTCTTTTTAAGTACTCAGTTTAGATACTGTAAGTCTTTTTATTCTTTATATTTTCCAGTTTGTAGTTCTATCTCTGTTTAAAACATTAACTTATCCATTTGGTGCTGAGTGGTGTGCTGCAGGCCTGAGCAAACCTATCCCTATATGCCCTGTTATCTGCTGTCATCTGCAAAATTCCAAACTAAGTTCACAAGTAAGTAGACTGTTGTTTGATTATGGCAGCCAGACTGTAGTGCTTTTTGTGGATGACAAACCAAAATCTTAACACTCATTTATTACCTCCATTCTTAGGGGCTAATCCCTCTGGGATAGACCAATTGTTTTGGTTTTCCCTGGGCTTAAAGGTATCATAGCAATACCATTTCAGTGAACATTGGTACTTCATAAGAAGGCATTGCCTAGGTAAGAATTATCTGTTATATTGATAATTACATTCATTGGAAAATTCTAGTTTTATATGGAAAACTTAGTGATGATTTATTTTTTATAGATGGTACAGTTCCTCTGAATTTTGCAGTATATAAAGCTTGCATTTTTTTGGGAAGATATTACTATCAGCCCATTAATTTGTCAATCTTTAATTAACGGGGTAGATCTTAATTGAATTGATCCAATTTATAAATAATTAACTCAGGTGATACCAGGAATTATGTGATTTCAACTGTGTGATTTTTGGTGTAGGTGTGACTACAGGGTGTTATTCCCCCTTCACTTCCGGCACACAGACAACTCATTGGAGCTCTTGATGAGCCCTGAGGATTTCTTGGAACCATGATCTTTTAAATGGGTAAGAGCTCTTCCATCAGACAATCTATGTGTCATGTCAATTATGTAAATATAAGATTAGTGAAATTCGATATGGACTTTGTTCAGGGTCCATGTTGGTTATTATCCTTTTTTAATGCTCTAATATTTTCTTATTTTTGTATTATTATTAAAATTTATTTTAATCTGTTAATCTGTTTAGTGATAATGTATTAATGTCCTACAAAAGCCCGAGAAGAAGCCACGATAGTGGTGAAACATGTAGAGGCAACCATTGTTTTGTATTGTGACCATTGAGCTCAGTATGCTCTTTTTATATATATAATATTGTTTATCTCAAATATGTTTAACCACTTCAGCCCCGGACCATTTGGCTGCCTAAAGACCAGAGGACTTTTTACAATTTGGCACTGTGCTGCTTTAACTAGTAATTGCGCGGTCATGCAATGTTGTACCCAAACAAAATTTGCGTTCTTTTTTCCCACAAATAGAGCTTTCTTTTGATGGTATTTGATTGCCTCTGCGATTTTTAATTTTTGTGATATAAATGGAAAAAGACAGAAAATTTTGAAAAAAAATAATGTTTTCTACTTTTTGTTATAAGAAAAATCCAATAAACTCAATTTTAGTCATACATTTAGGCCAAAATGTATTCAGCCACATGTCTTTGGTAAAAAAAAAATGCCAATAAGCGTATATTTATTGGTTTGGGCAAAAGTTATAGCGTCTACAAACTAGGGTACATTTTCTGGAATTTACACAACTTTTAGTTTATGACTGCCTATCTCATTTCTTGAGGTGCTAAAATGGCAGGGCAGTGCAACCCCCCAAAATGACCCCATTTTGGAAAGTAGACACCCCAAGGAAATTTCTGAGAGGCATGTTGAGTCCATTGAATATTTAATTTTTTGTCCCAAGTGATTGAATAATGACAAAAAAAAATATTTTTTTTACAAAAAGTTATAACTAAATGATATATTGCTCACACATGCCATGGTTATATGTGGAATTGCACCCCAAAATACATTTTACTGCTTCTCCTGAGTACAGGGATACCACATGTGTGGTACTTTTTGGGAGCCTAGCCGCGTACGGGGCCCCGAGAACTAAGCACCGCCTTCAGGATTTCTAAGGGCGTAAATTTTTGATTTCACTCCTCACTACCTATCACAGTTTTGAAGGCCATACAATGCCAAGATGGCAGAACCCCCCCCCCCGAAATGACCCCATTTTGGAAAGTACACCCCAAGCTATTTGCTGAGAGGCATGGTGAGTATTTTGCAGCTCTCATTTGTTTTTGAAAATGAAGAAAGAAAAGAAAAATGTGTGTTTTTTTTTTTCTTTTTTCAATTTTCAAAACAAAAAGCGAGGTCTGCAAAATACTCACCATACCTCTCAGCAAATAGCTTGGGGTGTCTACTTTTCAAAATGGGGTTATTTGGGGGGGGGGTTGTGCCATCTGGGCATTCCATGGCTTCCGAAACTGTGATAGGCAGTGAGGAGTGAAATCAAAAATTTACACCCTTAGAAAGCCTGAAGGCAGTGCTTGGTTTTCGGGGTCCCGTACGCGGCTAGGCTCCCAAAAAGTCTCACACATGTGGTATCCCCGTACTCAGGAGAAGCAACAGAATGTATTTTGGGGTGTAATTTAACATATGCCCATGGCATGTTTGAGCAATATATCATTTAGTGACAACTTTGTGCAAAAAAAAAAAAAAAAAAAAAAAAAAAAAAAATTGTCTTTTTCCTGCAACTTGTGCCAAAATATAAAATATTCCATGGACTCGACATGCCTCTCAGCAAATAGCTTGGGGTGTCTACTTTCCAAAATGGGGTTTGAACTGTCCTGGCATTTTATGCACAACATTTAGAAGCTTATGTCACACATCACCCACTCTTCTAACTACTTGAAAACAAAGCCCTTTCTGACACTCTTTGTTTACATGAAAAAAATATTTCTTTTTGCAAGAAAATTACTTTGAACCACCAAACATTATATAATTTTTTTAAAGTAAAGGTCCTACAGATTAAAATGGTGGGTGTTTCATTTTTTTTTTCACAAAGTATTTGCGCAGCAATTTTTTCAAACGCATTTTTTTGGGAAAAAACACACTTTTTAAAATTTTAATGCACTAAAACACACTATATTGCCCAAAAGATGAAATAAAAAAGATGATCTTAGGCCGAGTACATGGATACCAAACACGAAATGCTTTAAAATTGCGCACAAACGTGCAGCGGCGACAAACTACATACATTTTTAAAAGCCTTTATAAGCCTTTACAGGTTACTGCTTTAGATTTACAGAGGAGCTCTACTGCTAAAATTACTGCCCTCGATCTGACCTTTACGGTGATACCTCACATGCATGGTGCAATTGCTGTTTACATTTGACGCCAGACTGTGCTCTTTTTTTTTTTTTTAATTATTTATTTTGCTTTTTTATTTTATTTTTAAACTGTTCCTTTCATTTTTTTTATCATTTTTTTTTGTTATCTCAGGGAATGTAAAAAAGGAAATGTAAACATGATAGCAATAGGTAGTGACAGGTAATCTTTTTTGAAAAAATTGGGGTCTATTAGACCCTAGATCTCTCCTCTGCCCTCAAAGCATCTGACCACACCAAGATCGGTGTGATAAAATGCTTTCCCAATGACACTGTTTACATCCGGCGAAATCTAAGTCATGAAATGCTCGTAGCTTCCAATTTCCATAGAGGCCATAGAGATGATTGGAGCCATTCTGGTCTCTGATCAGCTCTATGGGCAGCTGGCGGAACCACCGGCTGCATTCTCAGGTTCCCTGTTGGGACAGGAGAGCCAGAGAAAACCATGGAAGATGGGGGGGCATTCCCTCCCACTGCTTGTAAAAGCAGTCTAGAGGCTAATTAGCCACTAAGATTGCTTTTACATGAAAGCCGACCACTAGCTGAAAAGAATGATACCAAGATGATACCTAAACCCGCAGGCATCTATCTGGTATAACCACTCAAATTCCAGCAACATACCAGTACGTTGCTGGTCCTTGTTGGACATATATTGTAATCTTTTTTTTCATGCAGCCTGTGGGCTTAACAAAAAAAAGAGATTGATCGGTGGGTATGCCCACCATTAGAATACCTCCCTTCATCCACCCACTTCTGATGATGGGCATACATGCACCATTTTGTTTTTAACTGTGGTGGTGAAATCATCTCCTACAGCGCTGGAGCCATGGCTTTATGTATCGTGGGAGCAAACGCTGTTGCTGTCAAGATAAGTAAATCAGTGCTACAGCTGAATGGCCTAAAAAATATATGCAGAAGCATGGGGGCATCCGCCCCAAAAGTTAGGAGCAAATCACTCCTCCACCCCTACTGCCCCCATGCTTCGGCATTTATGCTCTTTTTTTAACTATGGTGGTGAAATCACCTCCTACAGCGCTGGAGTCATGGCTTTATGTATGGTGGGAGCAAACGCTGTCAAGATAAATAAATCCACACTGCAGCTGAATGGCGTACCTGCTAAGCAAATGATGGTTAACAATAAAACAAACATTACAGCATAACATACCATACCTGCAAAGCAAACACAATAAAACATAGTAAAAATAAAACAGAGAGAACGATAGATATAGAACAATAGTGAGCGGCAGTAGAGCGCGAACATAAGAGAGAGAACAATAGAGAGAGAGAAGAAAAACACAACCACAACTATTTTTGGCTTTTTAATTTTTTTTTTGTGTTTTTGTGTGTGGTTTTTTTTTTTTTTTTCACTTTTTTTCACTTTTATAAAAACTTTTAAAAAAACTATAAACTGAACATTGCAGATTAGGGTCTCTCAAAATGTGATGGCCCTCAAATCTTTCGAGATCCCGAGACCCTGTGTACGTGTGCCTATGACTGTGTGGTGCTATACCCTACGCTAATACTCAACTAGTGTGTGATAGCGTTCAAAATAGTCACCAATGCAAAGACCAGGTTGGTCAGGACAGGAGGGACAATAAAAGCGGGTGTCACGCCTAAATCTGCGCTTTCTACAGACACAACATCTTTTTTGGGGTGTTCTTTGGGTAGGGGTACCAGAGAGGACATGCGGAAAATGCCTCTCATGCAGCCGGCTTACTGCATATGCGTTGGGAAGTTGGGCCAGAGCACCATCTGGAAACAGAAGGGCTCTGATGATCTCTTCCTGGAATTTAAGGAAGGATCCAGTTCATCCTGAAGCTCTGTATAGCACATGAGTGTTCAGCAAAGCCAATTGAAATAAGTATACAGACGCTTTTTTATACCAGCGTCTGGCCTTACGGGCAATTAGGTATGGCGCAAACAACTGGTCGTTGAGGTCCACCCCTCCCATATTGAGGTTATATTCGTGGACACAGAGAGGTTTCTCCACAACACCAGTCGCTGTAGGAATTTGGACTGCCGTGTCTGCGTGAAGGGAGGAAAGAACGAAAACATTCTTATTATCCCTCCACTTCACAGAGAGCAAATTATTACATCTCAAGCAGGCTCTCTCCCCCAGCCTAAGACGGGAATCTACAAGCCACTGGGGAAAGCCCCGGCGATTAGATCGCACGGTGGCACGCTTGTGTAATAATTGTCCACTTACAAGTGGTACCCCTTTCCGAATAAGGGTGACACCAAGTCCCACACAATCTTACCAGCGCTCCCTATATAGTCCAGGCAGTTCTCCGGCTCTACGTAGCTATCTCTTCCCTAGTAAACCATAAAACTACATGTATAGCCTGTGGCCCTGTCACAGAGCTTATACATCTTGACCCTGTATCTGGCACGCTTGCTGGGAAGATGCTGTTTGAAAGACAAGCGGCCAGAAAACTTAATCAGGGACTCGTCAACGCAGAAAACTTGATGGGGAGTAAACAAGGCTGCAAAACGTTGGTTGAAGTGGTTTACGAGGGGCGGAATTTTGTATAGCCGATCAAATTCAGGGTCACCCTGAGGACAACAGAGTTCATTATCGTTGAAATACATGAACCACAAGATCTGCTCATATTGTGTCCTGGTCATGGAGGCAGAGAACACAGGCATATGGTGAATTGGGTCAGTGGACCAATATGACCGCAACTCACTCTTTTTAGATATGCCCATGAGGTGGGATAAGCCCAGGAAGGTCTTAAATTTGGAGACCATAATTGGTCTCCAATCTCTGGCAAGGGTCAGCCTGGGGATTAGCGGCGATGAATTGACCAGCATATAAATTGCTTTGGTCAACAATAGATCTATAGAGATCTGCGGTGAAAAACAGCGAATAAAAATCAAGTGACGTAAAATCAACTGTTTCCACCTGAATTCCGGGTTGGCCAGTGAATGGGGGAAGTACGGGTGCTGCAGAAGTGGTGGGTTCCCAATTAGGATTGGCGAATGCAGCAGGAAGGGCACTATGGGCTTGATGGGCCTGTCTTTGTCTTCTTGGTGGCGGCGGATCACTACTCATGCTTGCCACCTTGCCAGCTTGAACTGCACTTATGGGACTCGCCACGTCACCAAGTGTTACTGCAGTGCTGGATGTATGATCAGGATGTACTAGGCCGCTGGTGCTTGCCAGTTCACCAGAAGGAATAGCGGCACTAGTACTGGCTCTCTGCTCCATATGAGGGACCTGCGGTTCTTGCACCTCAACGACAACAGAAGATTGGGGTCTGGTACGCCTGACCTTGGCAGGGACCACAACTCCGTTGTCAGAGCTATCTGTCAGGGTGCCGCTGCTGTCTACAGGTTCATATTCTGAGCCTGAATTTGACAGATGAGTGTCTTCCTCTTCACTATCTGTCATGCTCAAAAACGTGTAGGCCTCTTCACTACTGTACCTTCATTTTGACATTTTGGTCTCTAAATTTACTAGTACAGTAGTGAGACTCACAGGTAAAAAAGCTCCTGACTGTTAGCGACTGATTCAAATGCTACCAAAAAACTGTTAGCATTGGCAGAGATCAGGCCTGACTCTGCAAACACTGCAATTATGTGTGTTGTGTTTTGTAAGTAACAGTGATCGATTGATACTGCACTTGGGTGGGCTGGGCTGGGCAGAGGGGCTAAACACAGGTGCTAGCAGGTATCAGGGCTGATCCCACTAACACTGTGTTTTTGGGAAACCTAAACTGTTGGGGACGCTAGTATAGATCTGATCAGATCAGATATCGATCTGTTCAGACACTATACTACTAAGGGAGGCGTATGGTGCGTGCGTGGGTGTTAGCGGTACTGGCACTAATCTGACGCTGCCTGGGGCGATGCAGACCCTATCTGATGCTAAAACCTAACTGTGATCACCCGCTGGGTAAAATATGGCAGGTGCCCTGGCGCTATAAAAAAAATCTAGCTAAACTGCGTCACCCGTGAAACTTATTCTGTGATCACAGGTGACGGGGGTAATCAAGGGGTTAAACCTTTATGGGGGGGTTAGGGGGGTCCCTAAACCTATCTGAGCCTAATACTAATTACCCTAACACTGATTAGTGTCACTAATGACACTAGTACAGCGATCAAAAAAAAGTCTGATTGCTCTACTGGGTGACACAGTGACAGGTGGTGAAGGGGTTAACAAGGGGGGGGGGTGATCGAGGGGTGAATTGTGTGCCTACGTGACCTGGTGTTAGTGTAGTGTTGTGCAACTCACTTTTAGATGCTCTCTCCTCTCGGTCTGGAACGAAAAGACCAACACAAGGAGAGATGACATCACTTCCCCTGTCAATGTTTACAGTTACACAGACAGGGGAAGGATATCATTCGTCAGGAACGATCACCAGGTCCAGGCCAGAGTTTATTGGCCTGGGCCTGGGGATTGATCGGTTCCTGATCGAATCCGAATGTTGCAGCCCCCCGCCGGCCTCGCGCCCGAAGTAGCATGAAGGCGATTCGCCTGCCTGTGCCATTCTGCCGCAGTATAACTGCGGCGGATGGTCGGCAAGCGGTTAATAAAATCTATCTATTTTTGTAATATCGATTTTTAATTGATTATTTGCACTTTAAACTCTGACTTTTGTCATTTTTGAATATATTTAAAGGAGGTGGTGTATATTGTGAATTCTCCAACCTCAAATATCATATTCTGCTAAACGCTGGACACAAGCATTTAGTGGACTTTAGTAGAGTTTAGTAGAGTTTAGGAGCTGTCAGTGGTTTTTTTTGCCAAAATTCTGCTGCTCCAGAACATGCTGGTAGATGGCTTTTTTCTGCCACTGAACTCCCCTGCCAAAAAACGCTGCTAAAACTTGTGTGCACGAGCACATAGAATAACATGCTAGGGAATTTAGAGGCAGTCAAAAAAAAAGTCTGGCGCTCAAAACAGTAGCAAGTAAATACGCTCAGTGTGAATGAGGCCTTACTTGGGCCATAAGGATAAACAAAGTTCATGATGAAAAACAGATCATAGTGAAAAAATCCTGCTGAAATAACGAAATGTGATCATACAGTAGCAAGAAACTAATAACATAGAACAAAATAGCTGATTCTGCTGGTCAGAAGACATTGCCAGATCTTCAAATTAAACTCCACGTGAACAATGCAGTGCTCATTTCACTGTAAGATAATTACAGCAATTACAGTAACAAAAAAAAAAAGAAAAAAAAACCCACCCAAATCAAACATACTTAACAGTGCTGAACATTTATACAAAGAGGGAAAGATCACAGTCACTATTTCATACACATTTACAGTTTATTTACCTGTATTACTTCCCTTTCAATATTAAAATGGAGTCACCACCACTATGCCTCAAACTGTATTATTACAATTATCATACAAATTCTATATATTTAACCTCCATCTCCAATGTATAATAAGCAATATATATAAACAACATATTCCACAATCTCTGGCTCTTGGTTTTTGGTGTCATAATGTTTACAAAAAAAGCATGTATTGTTGGTGGTAAAGTGCTTAAAACTAAACTCAGGAGATGTAAGAGTTCTTCCTTGCAGTGGGGCTGCATCTGCACTGCAGGGATTAACTGGTCCCATATATCTAGGGGGACCAGGTATAGCAGTTTTACTTACCTAATCCTCCTCTCCCGCAGGCTCCTCCACGCTTCTAGACCAGTCCCTGCAGCCTCTTCTCCCCTGCATTCCAGCAGTCTAAAGTCCTCTGAATTGGCAAGACAAATAGCTCTGCAAGACTATAGCCCTACATTGGACATGTGGATGACGAGGCACAGTCGGATGCTGGAGCACAGGGGAGTGCCATTTTGGAGAATCAGGAAAGTTGATGGGCTTTTACCCCTCCCCCTAAATGAGCATGTAAACCTTGCAATGTAGGCGCAGCTCAAGGGAGGACTTACACTTTTCCTGGAGTCTGGCTTTAATCAGTACTTTACTGGCAGTAAAATGCTTAATGAATATCACAAAACCTTGCAGCAATTATGATGAAGGTCCACTACTCAGACGTACCTGTTGGCATGTGGCCTGTGTACAGTTCCAGCAAGTAGGATCAAACTTCTATTCTTTGTATTATGTGATTGCATTCTGTCACATTACACAGAGTGCAGGGTAATTTGGATCCCACTTTCTGGTAGTGTACAGGATAGGTAGGTCTTTATAGACAGCATTGCAACTGGACATCACCAACATTGAAACATCAGTCTGGAATTTCATGTGTAGCAGGTGCCCTGTGGTCTCACACTTCCTGCCAGCTGCCGCAGGGTTGACACAGGCACGGATCAGCTCTCAGAAGGGAGAATGTGCCTGTCAGCAGCTGTGGGGGAATTCCTCCCTCCCTCTCCTCATTGAAGATTTCTATGTGTGAGCAGTGCTCACACAAGCCGCCCGCCTTGCTCCCTCCATTTTCTTATTGGCAGGGGGAGAGAGAGAGAGAGACACAATCAGGAACACAGCTACAAAGCTGCAGGAGCAGCAAAGGATTGTGGGACATGTAGTCCCTAACACAAACGTAAAAATAAAAATAAAAATTGCAGCGCTAGTGAATAACACACAAAATAACTAATAATGTCCAATATAAAAAAAAAAGTGCTAAATCAATCCAAAGAATGGTAGAAATGGCCACTCACCAGATGCAAGAAAACAATTCACATTAAATTAATTTAAATTACATTAAAGGTGCTAGAGTGGATCTTATGAAAGAGCCCACTGTTGCTGATGTAGTAACTGTAGTTGGGTCCTCTCTTGCTGTGTGCACCGGACAGTGGTTAGATCAACTGAATGTCCACCAACATCTATTGATGAGATCCCAAGCACTGCTGGAGACTGATGATAACGTTGTGACTGATCCAGATACTCCTTATTGGGCACACTGAATGGTCATTTGGCATGTTATTAGATGTGGTGTACGGAGTGTTGCACGGATTTTGTTGGTTTGTCATCATCACAGGTGTTCCTCCCCTGCTCACCTTTTACATTTATGTAATTTTGACATACTACACCATGAGTTTTTTCTGTTATATTTCAATTTATGGAGGAAATGAGGTCTAACCACTAATCAGCAACAGTGGGCTCCTTCAGAAGATCCACTCTAGTACCTTGAATGTAATTTACATGCAAATTGTTTTCTTGTATCTGGTAAGTGGCCACTACTATACTTCTAACTAGTCCCACAATTCCCCCCTTTCTCAATATATATATATATATATATATATATATATATATATATATATATATATATATATATATATATATATATATTAGGGATGGAAGCATATGAACCTATCCATTCATTGCCTCATGTAAAGTCCCATCCTTGTCGCCCCCTGTTTTTATGCATATCTAAGGGATGGAAGCACACTACAGAGGTAGCATATATAGTTTATTCAATAATATTAGTGGTTACAACTATGTCCTTGATTGACACTTTGGGTGTTACTACTATATATTCTACGTGTGTTGGTTGGAGGTGCCTTTGGTCCCTTTATTCCCAGGAGCTGCGATGTGCCCCGGGGCCCTCCCTCCTTCATTCCATTGAATGCTGGGGGGGTAGGCGGGCACTCGACATGCATCGATTCCATGCTTCACATGCCGTACGTATGATGTCATGGTGATGTGGTGCGTCGACCTGTTGATTTCCATCTGTGATCACCACGAGGGAGGGTTTGAGCGCCAATTGCAGAACGTCAGTAGCCGTTCAGGCACTGGTGCAGCCTCCCTCAGATCATGCAGCATGACGTATTCCGCAGGTGGCTGGGGCTACAAAAAAAACAGGCTGGTGGAGCACTTGCTTTACTTACCTTGAGATCTTATGCACCTTTTATACAATGTTTTCTCTTTTTCCTTTTCAAGTCTAAGGTAATAATTCCCCTTTTTTCGTTTGCTGTTCACTTGCTGGGCTTTTCCTTGGTATCTTTCTTTACCATTACTAGTTCTGGTGAGGTAGAGGTTTCCTATCACTCAAGCGTTTTCACCCTGTACTATTATATGCCCCTTAAGGCTATAGTGTTTCTCTCCACCAATGTTGCAGTCTTATTTATTTACACACTGTTTTTTCTAAAGAAACCGTCTGGGAACTTTATACAGTATTCACCAATATTACCACTGCTCATTGGGGTTCACATTCTCTACACTGTTGTTTGGGCTGCCATGTGGCCATGGATTATGCTGCCTCAGCTCCCGGGGATGGTATTCCCATGGTGCCTTCAGCTGTCAACACCATTTTTTTGTATATCGAATCTACCTGTAGGTAAGAGTGGTTTGGAACTTTTTCTTCTCCCTCTTCCCTTTATCCCCCTCTGTCCCAACTATTATGTTGCGTACACACGAGCGGACTTTACGGCAGACTTTGCCCGGCGGACTTTTCGACGGACTTTATGACGGACTTTCCTAATGAACGGACTTGCCTACACACAATCCTCCAAAGTCCGTCGAATTCGTACGTGATGACGTACGACCGGACTAAAACAAGGAAGTTCATAGCCAGTAGCCAATAGCTGCCCTAGCGTGGCTTTTTGTCCGTCGAACTAGCATACAGACGAGCGGACTTTTCGACCGGACTCGAGTTCGACGGATAGATTTAAAACATGTTTCAAATCTAAGTCCGTCCAACTTTTGAGAAAACAAAGTCTGCTGGAGCCCACACACGATCCAATTGTCTGACGAAATCCCGTCCGCCGGGCAAAGTCTGCCGTAAAGTCCGCTCGTGTGTACGCAACATTAGAGTACCTTGCATTTACTCCTGTTTTTTTGTTATAGATGCATCTACTTTTTATTTGCTCCTGATGATTGGGAATAACCATGAAATGTGTAGTGTCAGAAACCATGAATCAGACCGAGACAGAAGTACAGTTAAATCACACTAGTTTAATAATAAAAGTAAAATTGAACAAACATAGTCAAAACATAGCCAGAGTTCAGTAACCGGAATGGATAGTCAGACAAGCCAAACGTCAGGGAGCCGGAGATGAGCGTAGTAACAGCAAGCAGGATCTGGAGCCAGACGTGATTTCAGCCAAGCAAGTCTGTAACAGGAATGCAGGAGAGTGCCTCTGTGATGTTGATCGAGGCGAAGGCAGAGCTCCTCTGGGCTGGACAGCTTAAGTAGACAGGACTGACGAGCAGGATCATCAACAGCTGAGTAACTGTGGAGAGATAGGAGCTGGCAGTTAGCTGACAGCTGAGCAGCCAACTCAGAGAAACAAGGGCTGAGCCCAGCCCTGACAGTATCCCCTCCTTAATGACCCCTCCCCTTCGGAGGACCAACAGGCTTGAGGGGAAAACGTCTATGGAAATCATGGAAGAGGACAGGGGCATGTATGTCCGACGATGAGACCCAAGAGCGGTCCTCCGGACCGTACCCTTTCCAGTGCACCAGATACTGTATGTGCCCACGGAACCTATAGGAGTCAACAATGGACTGTACTTCATACTCCTCATGATTCTCAACCTGTACAGGGTGAGGACGTGGCACTGAGGTGGTAAAGAGGTTGCAGACCAAAGATTTTAATAAGGAGACATGAAATGCATTTGAAATACACATATTGGAAGGAAGGTCTAATGCGTAAGCCACTGGGTTAATCCTGCGAAGGATACAGAAAAGCCCAATAACCTGAGGTGCGAAATTCAGTAAGGGAACACAAAGTCAAGGTTGTGAGATGACAGCCAGACCCTGTCCCCAACCTGGTAGGAAGGCGCAGGCAGGCGTCTGCGGTCAGCATGGACTCTGTACCTATCATTGGCATGTCGCAAAGCCTCCTGGACTTGTGCCCAAGTGTAACGAAGACCATGGAGATTCTCCTCTAACGCAGGAATACTCTGCGGAATAAGTGAGTTAAGCAACATGGAAGGTTGGAAACCATAATTCGCCAAAAATGGGGACAATCAGGAAGCAGAATTCAAGGCACTGTTGTGAGCAAACTCTGCCCATGGTAATAGGTCTGACCAGTTGTTATGATGGTCAGAAATATAGCAACGTAGGAATTGCTCCAAGGACTGATTGGCCCATTCTGCGGCCCCATTAGATTGTGGGTGATACGCAGAGGTGAAAGCAAGCTGAATTCCCAATTGTGCACAAAAGGCTCACCAGAAATGGGACACAAACTGACTACCCCTGTCTGAGACAATCTCCTTGGTTAGCCCATGTAAGCAAAAGATCTCCTGAGCAAAAATGGAAGCCAATTCCTTTGAAGTGGGCAACTTCTTTAGCGGAATACAATGACTCATCTTAGAGAACCGGTCAACCACCATAAGGATAACTGTGTTGCCCTGGGAGTTGGGTAACTCCACAAAGAAATCCATAGACAGGTGGGTCCAGGGCCTCTCTCCATTGGGTATGGGTTGTGGGAGGCCCACTGGAAGGTGTCGTAGAGTCTTACTCTGTGCACACCTGGATAACTGTGTTGCCCTGGGAGTTGGGTAACTCCACAAAGAAATCCATAGACAGGTGGGTCCAGGGCCTCTCTCCATTGGGTATGGGTTGTGGGAGGCCCACCGGAAGGTGTCGTAGAGTCTTACTCTGTGCACACCTGGAACAGGCATCTACGAAGGCAGTTACATCAGCACGTAGACTAGGCCACCAGAATTGTTGGCAAATGGCCCAAAAGAGTTGATTCTTCCCAGGGTGGCCAGCAGCCTTGGGAGAATGGTAAGTCTGGAGTACGGCAGTACGGAGACTCTCTGGGGACAAAGCAGCGATCACAAGGTTTCTCAGGAGGAGCATGAACCTGAGAAGCAAGAATTTTGTCACCCAAAGGAGAAGGGAGACTGGTGCGAACCCTAGCCAGAATACGATCAAGAGGAATCACAGGAACCGGAACTGACTCCAACTTGAAAGTGGAGAAAAATTATCGTGACAAGGCGTCAGCCCTTACATTCTTTGTACCGGGTAAGAATGAGACAATGTAATTGAAACTTGATAAGAAAAGAGCCCATCGCACCCTTCTGGTGGAGAGGCGTTTAGTCTCAGACAAGAATGTGAGATTCTTATGGTCAGTAAGAATGAGAACTAGCACAGTGGTACCTTTTAAGGAGATGTCTCCATTCTTTCAGGGCTAAAATGATCACCAACAGCTCTCTGTCACCAATCTCGTAATTGCACTCCGCAGGTGACAATTTCTTGGAAAAGAAGCCACAAGGATGCAAAGCGCTCTCAGAGGTGGGACGTTGAGACAGAAGGGTGCCAACACCAGTCTCAGAAGCATCTACCTCAAGGATAAAAGGTAACGTAGGATCAGGATGTGCCAACACAGGAGCAGAAGCAAAGGCAGCCTTGAGACTTAACGGATTCCGGAGACTAACTCTGTGGATTACCGTCCTTTCTGGTCATATCAGTCAGAGGTTTGACCAGAGATGAAAAGTTACGAATAAACTTCCGATAATAAAAAAAATAAATAAAAGTTGGCAAAGCCCACTGTAGGACTGCTGAAAGCTTCTCTGGGTCCATTGAAAAACCAGCAGTGGAAATGACAGATCAGGAATTTAACCAGTTCACGATGGGACTTGCACTTCTCCAATTTACAATAGAGATTGTTCTCTCTTAGTTTCTGATGCACACGACAGACATCTGTGTGGTGGCTCTCCAGGGACTTGGAAAATATGAGGTTATCATCAAGATAAACCACCATACATAACTGCAACAAATCTCGGAGGACATTGTTAATAAATTCCTGGAAAATTGCCGGGGCGTTACAAAGGCCAAAAGGCATTATGAGGTACTCATAACGGCCTGTTCTGGTATTAAAAGCAGTTTTCCACTCGTCACCCTCCTTAATCCTCACGAGATTGTATGCCCCTCTCAAATCAAGCTTTGTGAAAACTGTTGCTCCCTTGAGGCGGTCAAATAACTCTGTAATCAACGGAATCGGATAAGCATTCTTAATCGTGAAACAACTCCTATAATCAATACAAGGTCTCAGTTCACTACACTTCTTCTTCACGAAGAAGAACCCAGCACCAGCAGGAGACGAGGATTTGCGGATGAAACCTCAAGAAAGTGCGTCTGCAACATACTCCTCCATGGCCTTATTCTCCAAGACCGACAAAGGGTAAACCCGACCACGAGGGGGTATGGCATCAGGTTAAAGGTCAATTGCGCAATCATATGACCGGTGTGGAGGCAAACTACCGGCTTGACCTTTGTCAAAGACATCGCTAAAATCTCTGTACTCCTCCAGCAGGGAGGAGTGTAAAGAGGTGCACAGGACCTTGGCTACCTTCTTGAAGCATGTCTTACTGCATTGTGGCAATCAAGAGAGAACCTCAGCACGGAGCCAATCAAAAGAGGGGTTGTGCCTCTGTAACCAAGGATAACCAATAACCTGCAGAAACTTAGGTGAGGAAATAATTTGGAATTGGATTATCTCATGGTGAAGAGCCCCTACGGCCATGGACAACGGAACCGTCTCATGAGTCACATGAGCAGGCTGTAGGGGTCTCCCGTCAAGAGCCTCAATGGCAAGTGGAGTAACACGCAGCTGCAGCGGAATCGAGTGCTTCGCTACAACAGCAGCATCAATGAACAGGCCTACAGCCCCAGAGTCGATTAGAGCCTGTATCTTGACAGACAACTCAGCCCAAGAAAGGGTAACCAAAACCAGGAACTTATCCTTCTGAAAAACTGGGGATGAAACAAGGTCATCCCCAGGTCTGTCCATGACAGGACTTCAAGGTTAGGGCATTCCCTGGATGGGTAGGAGAAGACTTCAAAAAGTGACCTGCCTGGCCACAATAAAGGCACAAACTCTCCCTCCTCCTAAAGGTTCTCTCATCCGCAGAGAGAAGCTTGAAGCCCAAGTGCATGGGCTTATCTTCACGTACCGACTCGGTACCAGGAGGCATGGGAGGTGAGGGAGGAACGGGTGGAACTTCAAAGCTCGAAGGCAAACATACGGGAGGCTTCCGCAAGCGATCCTTAAAAGAGAGTCTTTCTCTGACTCTGGAATCAATGAGGATGGCAAACGTGATTAACTTCTCCAGCTCAGTGGGTATATCTTGGGCTGCTATCTCATCCTTGATGGAATCTGAGAGACCATGAGAAAAAGAAGCCACGAGGGCCTCATTGTTCCAAGCAACCTCTGCTGCCAGAGTACGGAATTCAATGGTGTACAGTTCTTGTACTCTGTTTGATGGACATGAGGCACTTGGCAGCAGAAGCAGAGCGTGCGGGAACGTCAAATACCCTTTTAAAGGAGGCCACAAACTCAGGGTAATTAAAGACAAGAGGTTTTTGCGTCTCCCATAGAGGGTTTGCCCAGGCCAAGGCTCTCTCAGAAAGCAAAGATATAATGAAACCTACTTTGCTTCTGTCCATGAAAAATGCCTGGGGCAGCATCTCAAAATATATCTCAATCTGGTTGAGAAACCCTCTGCATTGGACTGGATCACCCCCAAATCACTGGGGAAGCGGAGCGGAACCAGGCTGTCATGAATTGGTATGACCAGACTGTGTGGATTGCACAGAGAGAACCAAAACGCATGTAAGTGAATAATTAAGTTTATTAAAGGATAAGTAATGACAATGTATAAACACCTCCAATATAAACAGTGAACAACCAACCAAACAGTGACCCACAAACAACAATAACTATATACAATATAAGGGAAGTACCGCAATCTTAAATGTAGCCAGGCCAGGGTCATTCACAGGAGATCAGCAGATAAACAAGTGCAGTTCCAGAATCACAAACGTAAGGCAGGCCAGGGTCATACACAGGGAATCAGCAGATGGGGGAAGATGCAAAGGGATCAGGCTACAGGGCAGGGATGCAAGGTAACAGGAGGGACAGGATCAGGATTAGATGCACAGGGTAACAGGATCAGGTACACAGGTTACAGGTTGCAGAATCAGGTTCACAGGTCGCAGGTAAGGATCAGGGCACAAGGAAGATACCAGGGCAATGAGAGCAATCATCAGCTGGGTATTTATATCAATGCCTGTAAATAACCTCAAGTGACACCTGAACGCAGGAGGTGCTGTCTGCTCCACAGTGCCGGGAAACACGCGCTGCTGGACACCGGTATTACAGCCAAAGGATCCAACAGTGCCACCAACAGGTGAATCCCAGAGTGTTGGAAGAAACCCGCTGGTGGACACTGGTACTGGAAAGCAGGCACCAAGACATCAGACCAGAAGCTGGGCACCGGGACATGATCGGACTGGAACATGGGCACAGGAACATTAGACTGGGGCACAGGAACTTCAAGCTGGATAGCAGGCAAAGAGTTGGCATGATTAGATGGGTCATCAGGTTCAGCTGGCATGAAGGCGGACTGACGCAGGTTGGTGGGTGCGGAAGCAGGTTGGATTACTGGCAGGATCATGTGAGTGGGGAAGAACTTCCATTTCTTCTTTGGCTTAACTGCTTGAGATCTGTAGGTGGTTGTAGGACTGTAGGTAGGAGGTGAGGCATACTGAAGCGAAGGGCTGGGATTTGGCAAGAAAGGGGGAACAGAGGCCAGAGGAGGTTTCGGTGGGGAAGTTGTAGATAGTAGAGAAGAGGCAGATGGGTTAAAGGCAGGATAGGTGCAGAAAGTAGAAACAGGGTATTGATACTTAGTGGGAAGCAGGGTATATTGGACTGTAGCTGAGGTTGCCATGGGTGACGGGAGAAAAGATGTCTGAGCAGGCAGGTGTTTAGTAGCAGGCCTGGGTTGTGGAGAGCTGAGAATAACAGGTCTGACCATGCCTGAAGTACATGTAGAACAAAAATGGTCTCACATACCCCCTGTCTGACCAGGGACTGCACTGCATCTATACTATCCGTTAACAACTGTTTGGATCAAACCGAATAGTGCTCCAAGAAGGATGCAGGGTCATCCTCCAACAGCCATACTAAGGACGCAACCTGGTTAATGCTGAAGGGGGGAGAAAATCATCACGGCCCTTTGGGATACAGGGCAGAGCCAGCTCTGTACTTATCTTAATCAAAGGCCGAACATACTCAAACAGTATACTGCCCTGATCAACTACAGAGAGAGCTAAACGAATAATCTCCAGCAGCTGATCACTGGACTACCCTTTCAATGGCTGGTGGAGATATTCAGAACTCTTATGCCAGCAGAGCATAGTAGACAATTACATCTGAATTCATCCTAGCAACATAAACAGAACCGAGATGGTTCCCCTGTGCAGCCACTTCTGGTCAGAGATGGCCCTGGTATACTGTCATGAATTGGTATGACCAGCCTGTGTGGATTGCACAGAGAGAACCAAAACGCATGTAAGTGAATAATTAAGTTTATTTAAGGATAAGTGATAACAATATATAAACACCTCCAATATAAACAGTGTATAACCAACCAAACAGTGACCCACAAACAACAATAACGATATACAATATAAGGGAAGTACCACAATCTTAAATGTAGCCAGGCCAGGGTCACAGGAGATCAGCAGATAAACAAGGACAGTTCCAGAATCACAAACATAAGGCAGGCTGGGATTATACACAGGGAATCAGCAGATGGGGACGGTGCAAAGGGATCAGGCTACAGGGCAGGGATGCAAGGTAACAGGAGGGACAGGATCAGGATTAGATGCACAAGGTAACAGGATCAGATAGACAGGTTACAGGTTTCAGAATCAGGTTCACAGGTTGCAGGTATGGATCAGGGCACAAGGAAGATACCAGAGCGATGAGAGCAATCATCAGCCGGGTATTTATATGAATGCCTATAAACAACCTCAAGTGACACCTGAACGCAGGAGGTGCTGTCTGCTCCACAGTACCGGGAAACACCAGAGGGGCTGGGACAGTTCTTGGGGTTGAGAGGCAGACTACGGAACCAACTATACTTAAGTGGCTCCTTCGGGGCTAGCGCTACACAAGCATCCATGGCCAGTTAAGAACATCCTGCATGAGAGGGGGATCCCCGGTGCATTGCGTTCCAGTTGTAAGGTGACCAGTTGGGCTACCTGAGGAGTTTGCTTGATCCAGGATATTTCATCTGGGCCTCGATCGCAGGTTTGGTGAGCAGGCACTTGCCCATTTTACAGAGATACAGAGACACTGCATGCAGACAACATTGCCTGTGGTTACCTACATTAAAGAACACTGTGCTGCACTCATCTACTGCCAGGCAGTAAAAGTGTTCTTCCTGCCCCAGGAGTTACACAGTACAATTTGCATCACTCCTACCAAACAGGATTTCTAAGCGCACCAAGTAAAGTGGCTAGCTGAAGATTCAAGGATTTCTTCTTCCAAGGGACTGAAGTTATTGATGCCATATGGGCACGCACACACTGTATATATATATATATATATATATATATATATATATATATATATATATATATATATATATATATATATATATATATATATACACAGTATATGTAGTGCATGAGCGGGGTAGTCTGGCTTGGGAATTACTGTAAGCTATTGACCACTGAACTAGGTGCAGTGTTTATGGTTTTGCGGGCCTGTGGTGTCAGGGGGCAGAAGGGAGAGGTCTGACATAAGAGAGAGCCATTCCTCTGCTCTCCTCTTGCCTGGCTTATAGAGCCCAATTCAAATAGAGGGGTGGTCAATCCATTACAGTGCCTGCTATTTTGTGATCTGTCGATTGTTAGAGTGTTTGCTCTCTGGGTCACTCATCTTAAGGAGCCCCCTGAAAGCAGCCAGATAGTACCATAGAGTTCTATTGCTTTTGATTATAACAATAAAGTAAAAGGCCACCTCTTAATTTCTGCAGCCTATAATCATAGGTCTTTAATTGTCTTTAATTATTCACTGTTTGTTTTCATTATTAAAGGTGTTATTTTAATTACCTTTGAGCTCATTTCAGCCACCTTTCAAACCGCATGGGGAATCATCTTTCTTTACAGACAACTTCATTGTTGGCATTGAGTACTAAAATGGAAAAATATGTTTTTCATTGGTTAATCTATTCTCTAAATCACAAGCTGGGCACACCCGCAAGATTGTAAAACTTGTTTTCTTTTCATAGGGAAAACCATTAATTGCATTTTGTCTATACACCTTTTACCACAAATGAGGAATCTTTTTTTTCCTTCCCTAAGGATATTTCCGCCACATGGTGCATTGCTTATCTGAACCTCAGTACTGATTATTGGATCATTTGATGTTTTATTTTTCCCTAGAACATACAAACTCTATTTGTCAAAGCACCATTCACAAAGGCTTCTTTCACAAGGAAGAAAGCTGTCTTGACGTCTGCTCAGAATAAAAGCTCTACACATAAACCAGCCACATGTCTTATGCATAGCTTGCCTAGAACAAAACATGTACAATTCAAGTTCATCATGGCTGACATGTCCAAAGCTTAAAGTAGTCAATATTGTGTGGTTTAATCAAGAAAAAATATCACAAATCAAATCAAATATAGGGTAAAAATAGTGCCTTTATTTTTATAAGAGTATTTGTTTAACCACTTCAATACCAGGCACTTATACACCTTGCTGCCAAAACCAATTTTCAGCTTTCAGAGCTGTCGCAATTTGAATGACAATTGCGTGGTCATGCTACAATGTACCCAAACAATTTTTTTTATCATTTTGTTCCCACAAATAAATCTTTCTTTTGGTGGTATTTGATCACCTCTGTGATTTAAAATAAAAAATAAAATAAATAAATAAATAAAAATAAAAAAAGACCAGAAATTTTGAAAAAAAAAAGTGATAAGGTGGCACTGATGGGCACTGATAGGTGGCACTGATGGGCACTGATAGGTGGCACTGGTATGCAGCACTGATGGGCACTCATAGGTGGCACTGATGGTCACTCATAGGCGGCACTGATGGGCACTCATAGGCAGCAATGATGGGTACTTATAGGTGGCACTAATAGGTGGCATGGATGGGCACTGATGGGCACTAATAGGCAGGCACTGATGGGCACTGATAGGTGGCACTGATGACAGTGACGGGTGGCATTGCTGGGCATCACCAATTTTTTTTTTTTCATAATGCTACCAGTTAGTGCCCATTTGTGGGCACTCATTGGCATTAATTGGGCATATGTTGGCACATGTGGATGGCCATGGGGGATGTACCTGGCCATCCACATGTTATGTGCTTCCCTGGTGGTCCTGGCGGCTTCCCTGGTGATCCAGTGTGGGCATCCGAGGGGGGCTGTGCTGATAAACAATCAGCACAGACCCCTCCTGTCAGGAGGGCAGACGCGAGTGAGGAAAAGCCGATCAACGGCTCTTCCTGTTTACATCGTGATCACCCGTGTTTGGACACGGCTGATCACGTGGTAAAGAGCCTCCGCCAGAGGCTCTTTACCGAGATCAGTGTAGCGGTGTGTCAGACTGACACATGGCACCACCAATCACTGCGATGTGTGCCCCTGCAGGAGCACGGCAGCTGTTATCCTGCTGGATGTCATATGACGCCCAGTCAGAATAACAGAGCCACCGCCCAGCCGTCATTCTGCTATAGGCCGGGCGGGAAGTAGTTAAGCAAACCTGGCATCAACATATAAAGGCAAACTTCCTTTTTTTTTTGTTAAAATTGAAGGTGCAAAACAGAACAATGTTCTGTTCATTTTATAAGACATAGGTTCTGTTTCACATATGGGTCACAAAAAATGACAGCTGTAAAACTGTTCTGTGTTCTCAGTATATTGATTTATATCACTCATACAGCACCAACATATTGTGTAGCTCTTTACAAAGATTATTGGACTATCTACATCAGTTCTTTTCCCTAAAGGTGGTTACTGTCAAATATCCTTGCTAAAAGTATACAGACACAATGGCCAATTTGGGTCCAAACTGACACATTCTGTACCATGCTACTGTAGCAGACCCCACGTAGGAGCTGTAGATGAACAGGGATCCCCCACACCTGCACAGCCAAGCACACAGAAACTTCACAGGCTCCCAAGAGTCAGAAAACAGTCTGCAGCTTTGTTTTTGTTTTATTAGGGGGTTAACACATATTGTGCTGGGTCTACTCAAAAAAATGTAGGCAACTATTTGCACTGCATCGCTTTAACTGACAATTGCGCGCCCGTGCAATGTTGTACCCAAACTAAATTGATGTCCTTTTTTTTCCTACAAATAGAGCTTTCTTTTGGTGGTATTTAATCACCTCTGTCGTTTTTAGTTTTTGCACCATAAACAAAAAAAGGCTGACAATTTATAAAAAAAAAAAAAAAAAAAAAAAGCTACTTTCTGCTATAATACATATCCCCAAAGAAATGATAAAAAAAATTATTTATTTATCAGTTTAGGCTGATATATATTCTTCTACATATTTTTGGTAGAAAAAAAAAATCGCAATAGGCGTATATTGATTGGTTTGCACAAAATTTATTGCGTCGACAAACTATGGGATAGATTTAGGAACTTTTATTTTTTTTTTATTGTGTTTACTGGTAATGGCAGTGATCTGCGATTTTTAGCGGGATTGCAACATTGCGGCGGACAAATCTGACCCCAAATGACACTTTTTGGGGACTAATGACATAATTACATTGACCAGTGCTATAAAAATTCACTGATCAATGTATTAATGACACTGGCAGGGAAGGGGTTAACACTAGGGGGCGATCAAGGGTTTAAGTGTGTTCTCTGGGTGTGTTCTAACTGTAGGGGGGATGGGCTCACTGGGACATGACAGAGATCACTGTTCCCCGTCACTTGAAACAGAAGATCTCTGACATGTCGTTAGGCAGAATGGGGAATCGCCTTGTTTACATAGGCAGATCCCCGTTCTGCCTCTGTATACTGCGATCGTGGGTGGCCGGCGGACATTGAGTTTGTCGGACCCGCGAGCACGCTCCTGCTATCTCCTGTGCCAAGATCGACGTACACCTATGGCGGTTTGCGAAGGAGAGCTGACCTGCTCCAGTATAATGATGGTGGCAGGTTGACAAGCACTTAAAGTGTGAACTTTTGGAGATAGATTCCTCACATCTAGCGCTAAAAAGATCTTCTGAAAAACATCAAAGGTATATTTTAGGTTTTCAGGGTAGCTCAGACTAAAAGCATAAATGAGTTCCACAATCATTCTTTCTGATACAAAATGAGAGTGCTATATGAAAAAAATACACTATACCAATATTCTTTTTTTTTTCCTGCCAATGCAGCATAAATATTAAATATGGTATGTTTGTTTTTGAAATGTAAAAACAGTGCAAAGTGGGAGGGGCTTTAGATCACATAATGTAACATTGAATGTCCAATATCTCAAAAAATGATAGAAAGTTTGTTTTTGTATTACAAATCAGCACAAACAATCTGCATAATTGTTTTTAAAATGTAATAACAAGTGGGAGTGGTTTCGTCAGGTATAATATCTCTAAAACCAACCAGCACATAAGTTCATTTTGCAGCACAAATCAGCACAGATGCAGTGCAAATGAATGCTATCTTTGTTTTTAAATTTTAATAGCATTGGGTGCAAAGTGGGCGGTGCTTGATGTTACATAATCTGAATTTGAATTCCAATATCTCAAAAACCAAACCGGCACCGAACTGGCACAAAAAAGTTTTTAAGCTTAACAGCTGGCGGTCCCTCACCCTGCATCTTGGTTGCGTTCTCCCACATGCAGTAAGCGCAAACTTTGCGTGCGCACAGGTGAGTTGTCTCAATAGGTGTATACAACGGACGTATGTCCATTTATTATAAATGTATTAATCTGCAAAATAAATAAACATTTTGGATTGTATGCTAAGTAACATTTAAAGCATGAGAATGGTAATTTGTTCAATGTTCAATCTAACCTTTCAATGGCATTGCAAGGCTTTGTAGTGACTTGGAAAAATTCTTGTCACTGGTGGCACTCTTTTGTCCTGATGGGCCTCAAACATATGACAACTGCCTTGTGCGGGCTTTCACAGTTCCAAAAGACTCTTCAAAATATATAGCATTGGCTGAGACACCCTATTTATTCCTAATCCATCCTTGCAATGCCCTTGTCTTATCTAAAGACACCAGATACCCTGCCATCTAGTGGCAGAAGAGAGAAGTGCAGCAATTCCAGAATTAGGGTGAAATCAACTGACCTCCTATCAATTGGCCAAGGCAACTATCACTTGGCAAATAAATTTACTAGCAACCCTGCCTAAACATCAGGGTGCTACATATATATATATATATATATATATATATATATATATATATCTATATCTATATAGATAGATAGATATATATATATATATATATCTATATCTATATCTATATCTATATAGATATAGATATATATATATATATATATATATATATATATATATATATATATACACACACATTTTTTATCTCTGCAAGGAAAGAGAGAGATACAATGTATCTCTCTTCTCCATTCACAGAGAGAGAAAACATGGGGGCTATCAGAGGGATCAGGTGACCCGGAATTTTTAGTATGGGGCCGAGGCTCATGGTGAGACCCTGATTTCTGTGCTGGGAGTGCACCGTGCAACGCGCTCCCAGCACAAAGGGAGATACGCAAATATGCAGCCCTGCAGAAAAAAGCCCAGTCCAGTGGGGCAGAATATTTGTGTTAGGTCGGCTCAAAGGAGTTAAAGGGAAACATTGAAAATACACAAATCCTTTAAATAACACGTTTGGGGGATGCCTTAAAAATGTACATGATTCTACATAATTCTACAAAACATTACACATCTCAATATTCATTAAAGTAAAAGTTCACACTAACACTAACATCTGTAAATCTACAAGCATCCACAATCTAAGGCTACCGGGGTCGCAACAGTCACACTTGCGACGGGGCCCGGCTTTCTGACAATGTGGGGGGCCCAGCGGGGTTGCTCTTCACAGGGCTCTAAGTGGAGAGCGTGTCTCTCATCTAACAGCAGCACAGAGACACCGGCATTGTTTGTTTTATTTCCCTCTCCGTGTGTCCTCTCTTGCACGGGATGACAGAGGACACACAGCTGATCTTCTCCCCCCCTCCCCTCTCTGTGCTCCGCGGGCAGTCAAGTGTGAAGCTAAGGAGCTCACATTTCCCGCGGAGCACACAGGAGAAGGGAGGGGGAAGAAGATCAGCTGTGTGTCCTCTGTCATCCTGTGCGAGAGAGGACACACGGAGAGGGAAATAAAACAAACTATGCCGGTGTCTCTGTGCTGCTGTTAGATGAGAGACACACAGGCATTGCCAGGGGGGGCGGGCCGCACCGGGTGACACCCGCCAGAGGGGTGACACCTGTGGGCAGCGGCACCGCACGCCGCACAGTCCTCACCCCTACACAGCGCTGCGCACAGCGGAGCGGACCGAAGCCGCCTCCCCCTCCTCTCTGTTTACAGAGGGGGAGGAGGAGTCCGAGGGACACATGCCGCTGTGCCTATCCCACGCTGTTCTGAGGCCTGTAAAGTTTTTATACAAATAGACATGTGCTGGGGGAACGCTATGGGAGGGGGGTCTGCACTGATGGAGGGACGGTGGTCTGCACTGAGGGAGGATCTGCATTGATGGGGGTCTGCATTGATGGAGGGAGGGGGTCTGCACTGAGTGGGGTCTGCATTGATGGGGGGGTCTGCACCATGGGGGGACTGCACTGAGGGGGGGTGTATGTTGAGGGAGGGGGGTGGTCTGCAATGAGGGGAGTCTGCATTGATGGGGGTCTGCACTGATGGAGGGGGGGTGGTCTGCATTGTGGGGGGGCTGCACTGATGGAGGGGGGTCTGTACTGAAGGGGGTGTGAACTGATGGAGGGGGGTTGCAATGAGGGAGGGGAGGTCTGCACTGATGGAGGGGGGTCTGTACTGAGGGGGGGTGTGAACTGATGGAGGGGGGTGGTATGCATTGATGGGGGTCTGCACTGATGAAGGGGGGTGGTCTGCATTGTGGGGGGCCTGCACTGATGGAGGGGGGTCTGTACTGAGGGGGTGTGAACTGATGGAGGGGAGGTCTGCACTGATGGAGGGGGTGTGAACTGATGGAGGGGGGTGGTCTGCAATGAGGGGGGTCTGCATTGATGGGGGGGTCTGCACTGATGGAGGGGGGTGGTCTGCATTGTGGGGGGCCTGCACTGATGGAGGGGGTCTGTACTGAGGGGGGGTGTGAACTGATGGAGGGGGGGTCTGCAATGAGGGAGGGGAGGTCTGCACTGATGGAGGGGGGTCTACACCGGGGTCTATAGTGATAGAGGCGGGTCTATACTGATAGATGAGGGTCTGCACTGAGAGGGGTCTATACTGATAGATGGGGGTCTGCACTAAGGGGGTCTACACTGATAGATGGGGGTCTATGCTGATAGAGGGGGGCTATACTGATTGATGGGGGGTCTGCAAAGAGGAGGGCTATACTGATGGATGGGGTCTGTACTTAGTGAGCAGGATCTATACTGCAAGAGGGGGGTCTGTACTTTGTGGGGGGTCTATACTGAGAGGGGGGTCTGCAGTTAGTGGAGGGGGGTGTGTAATGAGGGGGGGCTATAGTTGGTGAAGGGGGGTGACACCAATTTTTTCCTCACCGGGTGACACCAACCCTAGTGATGCCACTGGAGAGACACACTCTCCGCTCAGAGCCGTGCTGTCCTGAGAAGACAGAGGACTCTGATGGGCACTGATAAGATTTACTGATGAGCACTGAAGGGGAGGCACTGATAGGGGACACCGATGGGAGGCGCTGATAGGATTTACTGATAGGCACTGAAGGGAGGCACTGATAGGGGGCACTGAGAAGGCACTAGGGGGCACTGATAGGGGGCACTGATGGGAGGCATTGGTGGGCAATGATAGGAGGCACTGATGGGGGGCACTGAGAAGGCACTAGGGGGCACTGATAGGGGGCAACGATGGGAGGCACTGATAGGATTTACTGATGAGCACTGATAGGGGGCACCGATGGAAGGCACCAATGGGATTTACTGATGAGCACTGAAGGGAGGCACTGATAGGGGGCACTGAGAAGGCACTAGGGGGCACTGATAGGGGGCACTAAGAAGGCACTGATAATGGCACTGATATGGGGCACTGATAGGCTGCACTGATAGGAGGCATTGATGGGCGTTGATGAGCACTGATAGGCAGAACTCATAGGCTGCACGGATGGGCACTGAGGAACACTGATAGGCAGAACTAAGGCAGTATTGATGGGCACTGATGGGCAGTATTGAAGAGTACCGATAGGTGGCACAGATGGACGCTGAAATAATGAGCACTGATAGGTGGTGCTGATAGGCAGATTTGATGGGCACTAATAGGCAGCATTAATGAGCACTGATAGGTAACACTTGTAGGCGGCATTGATGGGCACTGATACATGGCACTGATGATTGGGGCACTGATTATCAGTGTAAACAATTTACTGACATTCTTGACAGATAATGGCAGTCCTTTCCTCACACAGACACAGCGTGGGAGGGAAGGGCTGCGGATAACCGGCAAGTCTGTTTACATGTGATTAGCTGACATCACATGGTAAAGGACCACTGTGATTGCCCTGGATGCATGTCCCAGGGGGCATGCGGGAAGCGCGGTTTTGGGAGGATGTCCATGGATACCCTCCCAAAATTGGAAGCCTGGAGCTCGGATGGAAGGGGGGGGCCCATCATTGTTTCTTGCACCGGGGCCCTGAGGGTTCTAGTTACGCCTCTGGGCTAACCTATCTAGCCTTGTAAAGAAGAAATTGCTATACATACCTTTTTTGAAGCCGCTCTGGCCCCATTTCCAGTGGGAAAAGCTCTGTGCAGGAGACAGGTGACAATGGTTGTGAAATGCCAGGGAAGTGTCGTCACCCATACAGTTACTATGGGGCTTCTGCTGTTGGCTGCCTCCTCTACACCCGCCTCCACAGCGAAGCCAGAGCTGACAGTTCAGCGTGGGATTGAACCAGAGCGGCTTCAGAAAAGGTATGTATGGCGATTTTTTTCTTTACAGGGCTAGATAAGTTAGTCTTAGATTGTGGATACCTGTAGATTTACAGAATTTAGTGTTAGGGTGAATTCTACTTTAAAGCAGAAGTGCAACAGACATCTTTTAGAGGAGACCAGTTTGCAAACCTAATCTATAAAGTATCTTCTTTGCAGGGGGGCAGCAATCTGGGCTGGGATTGCATCGATTCTAGAGGATTGTGAATGGCTGATGCAATAAAGCAAGGAGAATTGTGTCTGCAGGCTGCTGAGAGGAAAAGAGAGGACACTCTTAAAACTAGAAGGGGTGAGAAAAAAGACTGGGCTGCTGGCTGAACAGAACCCTGCAAATCGGGTGAGATCCCACCAGTGCTGAAACTAGGGGGAGGGGGGCATGTGCCCCGGGTGCGGCATTGTGGGGGACGCAGCAGCTGGTACCAATCCTTCTGCATCTGCTTCTCCAACTCTGCTTCCCGCTAGCGGACCACCTCTCCCCCTTCCCCCCACAGCGCTTACCTCTTCTCCCTGGCTAGCTGTTCAGTATGCAGACAGACTGAATAAAGACATGATCCTCAGCACTGAGAATCTCATCATATGATCAGAAAGACAGGCAGCCACTCACAGTTGTAACACAACCTTCCTCGGCATTCATTCTCCTGGTCTTCACTTCCCCCGCTTTCCATCCTGTCTGCTGCCGTGGGGAATCTAGATGGAGAGTGGGGAAAGGAAAGACCAAAAGAACGAGTGCCGAGGAAGGTTATGTTACAACTGTGTCTGGCTGCCTGTCTTTTCGATAGCATGATGAGCTTCTCCATGTTGAGGATCACGTCTTTATTTATCCCGTCCACATACTGCACAGCTAGCCAGGGAGAGCTAGCCTTTTCCTGTGGCCTGCCAGGTTGCGTGCTCGAATAAGGGTCTGGTATGGATTTTGGGGGGGTTCCCCTTAATATTCATACCAGACCCAAAGGGTCCTGTAATGGATTGGGGGGTGGGGTGGGACCCATGCCGTTTTTTTCAATGATTTTTATCTATATTGCTGGGATTCGACAATTCATTATAGCCGCAAGCAGTTTTAAATGACTTTTTTCCTTTAGAAATATCATTTTGCTGTGGTATTGTTCTAAACACGGGAAAAATTAGCTACTTACTAAGGACATCCCCCAGGCACCATATTTAAAGGAATATTTAATTTTTATTGTTTCACGTTAAGCATTATTAAAATCACTGCTCCTGAAAAAACGGCCGTTTTAAAAACTTTTTTTTGCATTGATACATGCCCCCTGGGGCAGGACCCTGGTCCCCATACACTTTTTATGGCAATAACTCTCCACCTCTGCATATAAGCCTTTAACCACTTGCTGTCCGTGCTATAGCTGAAAGACAGCTACATCGCGGACTTCATTTGTCGGGAGGGCATCCCTGGACGTCCCCCCGTGCTTGAGCAGCCTGCGCGATCGAGTCTACTCGGTCCAGACCCCTTACCATGTGATCAGCTGTGAGCCAATGACAGCTGATCATGTGATGTAAACAAAGCCGGTAATCGGCTATTTTTCCTCCTTGCGCTGATAGCATGAGGAGGAAAAAAAAGGCCGGCGGCTGTGAGAGGGACATCGGTCCCGATCATGGAGCCACCTACCAGTGCCCACCAGCACCACCTGCCAGTGCCCACCAGCGCCATCTACCAGTGCCCACAGTACCACCCATCAGTGCCCACAGTGTCACCTATAAGTGCCCACAGTTTCACCTATAAGTGCCCACAGTGCCGCCTATAAATTAATCAGTGCATCATTACCAGTGCTACCTATCAATACCACCTACCAGTGCCACCTACCAGTGCCCATCAGTGCCACCTATAAGTGCCCATCAGTGTCCATCAGTGAAATCTGTCAGTGCCACCCATCAGTGCCACCCATCAATGCCACCCATCAATGCCACTCATCAGTGTCACCCATCAGTGCCACCCATCAGGGCCCATCAGTACCATCTTATCAGTGCCCATCAGTGTCACCTTATCTGTGCCTATCAGTGTCGCCTTATCTGTGCCCATCAGTGCAGCCCATCAGTGCCCATCAGTGCAGCCCGTCAGCGCAGCCTCATCAGTGAATATCAATGAAGGAGAAAAATTTTATAACAAACTATGAAACATGTTTTTTTTTTTCAAAAATGTCTGTCTTTTTTTGTTTGTTTAGCAAAAAATAAAAACCCAAATGGTGAGTAAATACCACCAAAAGAAAGCTCCATTTGTGTGAAAAAAATTATAAAAATTTCATTTGAGTACAGTGTAGCATGACCGCGCAATTGTCATTCAAAGTGTGACAGCACTAAAAGCTAAAACTTGGTCTGGGCAGGAGGGGGAAGGGGGTTTCCTGCTGCAATATATATTTTTTTTAAAAGTCAGCAGCTACAAACACTGTAGCTGCTGACTTTTAATTAGGACACGTATCTGTCCAGCGAGCCCGCGATGTCGGCCCCCTGAGGCCGATCCGTCCATCGGATCGGCCGCCGTCACCCCCATCTTAACGAAGGTAAACAGGCAGTGGAGCCTTGAGGCTTCACTGCCCGTTTCCTACTGCACATGCGCGAGTCGGCGCTTTGTGAATGGCCCCGTGGTTTTCTGGGACACACACAGTTCCCAGAAGGCAACGGGGCCGCTTGTCGAAGAGGAGGAAGCGCTGCGGAATAGGAAGAGGCAGATTAGAAAGACTGCCTAGCAACAAGGGTTTCAGGTAAGTTACATTTTTTTTTTTCAAATGTTTTCTTTTAAATTTTTTAAAGATTTTTGATGCAATTTTTTATTTTAGGGTGGCCCTCCACTTTAAGTGCCCAGTAAGCAAGTGGTTAAAATGAGCACTTTTGGTTTTTCATGTTAGTGTCCAATAGACTTTAACGGTGTTACGCGGCTTTCGAATTTGCCGCGAACACCACATAATGTTCCCTGTGCAGCGAACAGGGAAACACCTGATGGTCGAGACGAAACTTACGCTCGACTCGAACATCGGGCTCATTCATAGCGTTGATGTCTGGCAGATCTTTTTAGAAATTGTCTGCAGTAAAATTACTGTTGTTACTCAGATGTCTGAACCATTTAGGCCAACTAAGGAACCCGAAGAAACTTCAAACTGCTTTTTAGGAGACAGGATTGAGTCTTAAAGCTAAACTCTGGGATAAGCAAATATTGTGTAAATACAATAGGCATGCATATTCCTCCTTGAATTTGGTGTGCTTTATGTATTTCTTCCAGTTTTGTGCAGTAATCCAGAATGAACTTTTGCCTCTGTGCAGGAGCTTCCTGTAATAAAGACCGATGACTGCTGCTCTATATTCTTGTACTAGGTGACTGGTCTTGTATCCACCCCTGCTGTAGTTTTCTGCAAGCAATCTGTGTTGAGAAGATCCACTTGTATTGCATCTGATGTTTTTATGTATATAATATGCATGGAGATGTGTGTATACGATATGTATATGTATATATTCTTGTGACTATCCCAGCCTCACACTCACATTCAGGCTTGGTGTGTTTGCTCAGGCTTTCTGCAAGTGGACACTTGTCCAACAGATGTCCTGGAGTGCTTAGAGCCCTTTCACACTGGGGCGGGGGCGGCGTCGGCGGTAAAACGCAGCTATTATTAGCGGCATTTTACCGTCGGTATGCAGCCGCTAGCGGGGCGGTTTTACCCCCCGCTAGCGGCCGAGAAAGGGTTAAATACCACCACAAAGCGCCTCTGCAGAGGCGCTTTGCCGGCGGTATAGCCGCGCTGTCCCATTGATTTCAATGGGCAGGAGCGGTAAAGGAGCGGTATACACACCGCTCCTTCACCGCTCCGAAGATGCTGCTGGCAGGACTTTTTTACCGTCCTGCCAGCGCATTGGTCAAGTGTGAAAGCCCTCGGGGCTTTCACACTGGAATGAAAGTAGCGGCACTTTCGGGTCGGTTTGCAGGCGCTATTATTAGCGCAATAGCTCCTGCAAACCGCCCCAGTGTGAAAGGGCTCTTACACAAGATACCCTCTCTGCTACCATTGTTTATACAGGTGTTCTGGTCAACTATAAATATCTAGCTTGACCATTTGCTATATTTGACATCAGTGTAATGGAACAGAAAAGGATATGCCTAGTTGGGATTGTCTTCTCAAAACTTTCCAAATAAAAGCGAAGAACAGAGATTGAGAGCAGAACTCTCTGTAATTACGTAACACCAAGGAAGGTCTCTGCCGGAACCTGCAAGACGCTTTTTCACCCGATCTCCTGCTATCCCCTGGGGTCCTCATTACCGAGGAGGTCATGACGTTTTTAAAAGCAGAGCTAAGTAACCTTTATGAGTATTCTTTTTGTATACAGAGCATAGTTTTGCTAGGAAGTAGGTCGCATTTTTCTTGTTATAGGTACAGTGGGGGCGCAAAGTATTCAGACCCCCTTAAATTTTTCACTCTTTGTTATATTGCAGCCATTTACTAAAATCATTTAAGTTCATTTTTTTCCTCATTAATGTACACACAGCACCCCATATTGACAGAAAAACACAGAATTTTTTTGCAGATTTATTAAAAAAGAAAAACTGAAATATCACATGGTCCTAAGTATTCAGACCCTTTGCTCAGTATTTAGTAGAAGCACCCTTTTGATCTAATACAGCCATGAGTCTTTTTGGGAAAGATGCAACAAGTTTTTCACACCTGGATTTGGGGATCCTCTGCCATTCCTTCTTGCAGATCCTCTCCAGTTCTGTCAGGTTGGATGGTAAACGTTGGTGGAAAGCCATTTTTAGGTCTCTCCAGAGATGCTCAATTGGGTTTAAGTCAGGGCTCTGGCTGGGCCATTCAAGAACAGTCACGGAGTTGTTGTGAAGCCACTCCTTCCTTATTTTAGCTGTGTGCTTAGGGTCATTGTCTTGTTGGAAGGTAAACCTTCGGCCCAGTCTGAGGTCCTGAGCACTCTGGAGAAGGTTTTCGTCCAGGATATCCCTGTACTTGGCCGCATTCATCTTTCCCTCGGGTGCAACCAGTCGTCCTGTCCCTGCAGCTGAAAAACACCCCCACAGCATGATGCTGCCACCACTATGCTTCACTGTTGGGATTGTATTGGACAGGTGATGAGCAGTGCCTGGTTTTCTCCACACATACTGCTTAGAATTAAGGCAAAAAGTTCTATCTTGGTCTCATCAGACCAGAGAATCTTATTTCTCACCATCTTGGAGTCCTTCAGGTGTTTTTTTAGCAAACTCCATGCGGGCTTTCATGTGTCTTGCACTGAGGAGAGGCTTCCGTCTGGCTACTCTGCCATACAGCCCCGACTGGTGGAGGGCTGCAGTGATGGTTGACTTTCTACAACTTTCTCCCATCTCCCGACTCCATCTCTGGAGCTCAGCCACAGTGATCTTTGCGTTCTTCTTTACCTCTCTTACCAAGGCTCTTCTCCCACGATAGCTCAGTTTGGCCGGAAGGCCAGCTCTAGGAAGGGTTCTGGTCATCCTAAACGTCTTCCATTTAAGGATTATGGAGGCCACTGTGCTCTTAGGAACCTTAAGTGCAGCAAAAATTTTTTGTAACCTTGGCCAGAACTGAGCCTTGCCACAATTCTATCTCTGAGCTCTTCGGGCAGTTCCTTTGACCTCATGATTATCATTTGCTCTGACATGCACTGTGAGCTGTAAGGTTTTATATAGACAGGTGTGTGGCTTTCCTAATCAAGTCCAATCAGTATAATCAAACACAGTTGGACTCAAATGAAGGTGTAGAACCATCTCAAGGATGCTCAGAAGAAATGGACAGCACCTGAGTTAAATATATGAGTGTCACAGCAAAGGGTCATGAATATTTAGGACCATGTGATATTTCAGTTTTTCTTTTTTAATAAATCTGCAAAAATGTCAACAGTTCTGTGTTTTTCTGTCAATATGGGGTGCTGTGTGTATATTAATGAGGAAAAAAAATGATTTTAGCAAATGGTTGCAATATAACAAGGAGTGAAAAATTTAAGGGGGTCTGAATACTTTCCGTCCCCACTGTATATCTGTCAGTCTTGTATTGTATTCCTAATTTTGTAATAGTTTTGTATGTAAAGCATATTTGTATAGTAAAAGCACATTTACACACTGTAGAGGTCTGAATTTCCTTGCTTATACCGCAAAGTAACCTTAATAGACGCAAGCATAACACTACCGGATCCCCCCACAACCAGTGTTAATTTTGGCAGCAAATTTCGATTTAGTTTTAGTCTAAAGCCCCGTACACACGGTCGGACTTTCCAACGGAAAATGTGCGATCGGAGCGTGTTGTCGGAAATTCCGACCGTGTGTGGGCTCCATCAGACTTTTTCCATCGGATTTTCCGACACACAAAGTTTGAGAGCAGGCTATAAAATTTTCCGACAACAAAATCGGATCGTGTCAATTCCGACCGTGTGTGGCCAATTCCGACGCACAAAGTGCCACGCATGCTCAGAATAAATTTCGAGACGGAACAGCTCGGTCTGGTAAAATTAGTGTTCGGAATGGATATAGCACTTTTGTCAGGCTGCAATGTTTTAAATTGTTTAATGCAGCGCACTCTGTTCTTCTTTATAATGCTATAAGAATTAAGTAGTTTTGCTGCTCATATTCACGCAGACTTCTCACAAACTTCTTTATTATTTTTTATGATTTCATCAATATATTTTGATTTGTCAGATTTTGTTGTTACCACAACACCATTATTATCTTGTATTATTTAATCTCAAGAAGGTTGCTTGGTGTTGGTGTCTCTTGTTAATTTCACATTGTATTTTAGAAATGTACCTGCCTCATCACAAACAAACTGTCCTTTTTGAAGGAAAACACACATAGGCAAGTATAATAAAACAAAAATCTTTTATTAAGGGCTCAGAACCAAACAAAGAGGGAGGCAACGCTGGATAAACATCAGAAATTGGCGAAGCCTTTGACCCCCAGGGCACACATCAATTATTTTACAGCAAAATTGGTGGCCTGAGGAGTCCTTATCTAAGGGAGTTCAATCTGGTCCAGAAGTCCAAGAGATCATGAAAGCAGCAGATGACATGTATGTTCCCAGGCTGTGGTCATACAAGAGGCTGCATCTTTTGCCAGACCAGACTGAACCCAGGGCCATCACTCTCTGGTCTTCCTTACACGCTTCCTTCCCGGCTGCGGCTCTGGTGTTGGAGGTGTGGCAGGGGGAGGAGTAGGACCTGGAGGAGGAGGAGTAGGACCTGGAGGAGGAGGAGGAGGAGGACCTGGAGGAGGAGGAGGACCATGGGTGAGCTCATAAATGTGGCTTTGGCATGTGAGTTGGCCCCTCAACCCCTTATTTAGAGCTTCTAAAATTACAAACTCACATAAGAGGCGTTGGCCCTCCTTCATTTTCATCATTTTGCATGCAGTTAGCTCACCAAAATCCTCTTCCACACTGTGGGGTGTTCTGAGGGCCTCAGTAGCCTTCCAAAATAGGCCTATTGCTGCCTCCTCCAGGTTACTCCTATTCCTGCCACTTTGTCTTTGAAGGCGGCAGGGAGGGACCTGTGTATTGGGCAGCCTGCTTGGCCTGGCCACCTCCTGGCTGAGACTTTCCTGTGTATGAAAAAGGGACATGGTTTTAGTTTTTGGTTCCTAAATCACAATCATAAATTAGTACTCCAAACTAACATCTATTTAACATCACTGATTGGACAACCAGAAATATTTAGAAGAATGCTATACCTGGCTCAAGCTGGGCTCCTCCACATGTTGCTGCCTGGAAGGCCCAGGTTGGGCGTCAGAAGTCTCAACTGGGGGGGAAGGAAGCATGGAAGGAAGACTGGAGAGTGCTGGTCTGGGTTCAGTCTGACCTGACAGAAAATGCAACCTGTCGTAGTACCACAGCCTGGGGACATAAATATCATCTGCTGCTGCTGATCTCTGGGAATCCTGGACCTTCTTGTGCTCCCTTAGATAAGTGCTCCTCATGCCACCAATTAGGATCTTCAAATAGGTGATGTCTGCCGTGGGGATCACCAGCTTCACAAATTGCAGCAAATTATTCAGCGCTGCCTTCCTCTTTGTTTGGTTCTTATAATCAGGGTGGTTTACCTGCCACAGACAAGGCAGCTCCCTGAACATATCTATGAAGATTGGCATAAAGTCCTGATCATTGACTAGATCCATTTTCACTGCAAGACACAACACCAGACAAACCCTAAAATCAGCCTAAAGTCTTCTAAACTTGTCCAAATACAGGCCTCAATCTAGAAGCAGTATAGGCCCAATTTTAAATCTTACCTTTGTTATCACGATCGACGCCTCCGATACTCCTTCCTCCGCTCACAGATCGTACATACTACGCACGCGTCTTACGCTTTATATACACTGCGCATGCGTGAAACTCCGCCCGCCCCTGACGTTCTTTCTAGTCTATTCCCCAATAGACTAGAGCACATGGCGGAGACAGAGAAGGTGTCTGATAATTACACCAACGAGGAGGAGGAGGAGGAAAGCCTGGAGCCTGAAACGTCTGGATCCAGAAGGAGACAATTTAAGGCCTCAATTCAGTTTATACTCCGCCATGTGTATGGGTGTAAGAAATAGGCAGGACCGGCTGGCCATTCCAAACGTGTTCTCCACCACTCTTCTGGCTCTGGCCAGCCGGTAATTAAAAACCCTCTGGTCCGGGGTGAGGGTCCTCATAGGGAATGGCCGCATAAGATGGTCCCCCAGCGCAAACGCTTCATCCGCAACGAAGACAAATGGGAGTCCTTCCTCATTGTCTTCTGGAGGTGGTAAGTCCAAGCTGCCATTCTGGAGATGCCGTAGAAATTCTTCTGGGCGATGACTCCACCATCTGACATCCGGTCATTCTTCCCCATGTCCACATACAGGAACTCATAAGTAGCTGACACCACTGCCAACATCACAATACTATTGAACCCCTTATAGTTGTAATAGTATGACCCCAAGTTGGGTGGTGAGACGATGTGGACGTGTTTCCCATCAATTGCCCCTCCGCAGTTAGGAAAGCCCCACCGCTGGGCAAAGTGGGAGGCCACAGTCTGCCATTCCTGTGGGTTGGAAGGAAACTGTGGAGTCAAACAAGAAAAATAATGTGTATTAGTTTGGCCAGCCCCTCCTTACTTACACTATTGGCAGCCCACTGGACAGGTAAGAAGTGTCATAATACAAAGAGATAAATACACACTGTACACATTTAAGCACTTCTGTCAGCATTTTGACAATCTGCTATTACCTATCAAGATAATAATAGGATACCAAAACTTTAAACAGTACCATTTGAAAGTATTCAGGCAGGCCCTTGCACTACATGCTTTGGGGAATTCATCCATAAATATGACCACAAAAGAGGTGAGTATAGTGTGTATGGGTTTGACAAAGTCAGCAGATAGAGGATTGGTATCAAGCTGAGTTAGCAGTTGGGGGGAGGGAGGGTTCCAAATGATTTTGGGACACAAAAAAAAGCCTCTGGCACTCTGCCTGAATTTAAAGCACAAATCACAATTTACCACATTTTAGGGGGTATTTAGGGTAAAGCACTACTATGGAGCTGACAAAATACATTGTTAAGTGACTACATGAGGTGAATATAGGGGAAGGAGAGCATGCTGGTGAGGTAAGTGAAGGCAAATATGTATGAAGGACAAAAAAACATTACCTAAAAATCCAGCATGCATGAGGACAAAGGGGACATTCACAGCATATTACAATCATGGTAATTAGGGAATGAGGAAAGAAATACAATATATTATCAAACATAAATACAATAAAATTTGATATTAAAGGATAAAAATCTTACCTTAAAATACTCCTTCTCCAGGACCTGGATGATGGCAGAACAGGTCTCCGGGATAATGATCCCCAGAGCCTGGGGGGAGATGCCTGTCAAGAACTTAAGGTCCTGCAGGCTTCTCCCCGTCGCCAAGTACCGCAGGGTGGCGACGAGCCTCTGCTCTGGAGTGATGGCTTGCCTCATGCAGGTATCCTGCCTGCTAATATAAGGGGTCAGCAAAGCCAACAAACGGTGAAATACGGGGCCAGTCATCCCGAGAAAGTTCCTGAAATCATCAGGATTATTCTCACGAATCTCACGGAGCAAAGGCATATGACAGAACTGGTCACGCTGGAGCAACCAATTCTTGGTCCATGAACTCCTCCTCACCCTGTTCATGGACTGGGCTTGTGTCAAGGTAAGGACCCCAACACCAAGCCCCCACACAGCACGAACTCTACGAGGAGTACGTATAAGCAACATGGCTAGAAAACGGTCGGCTGCTCAGAATGAGGTAACAGAACGCACTGAAGAACAGTAAGGCCTGTGAAAAGCGACCTGAAAAACAGTAACGAACGAACAAGAACACAATGACAGAGTCAAGGGTAACTCGCTGCACGCACTGAAGACCAGATACAAATCCACAAGCACAAACTGAACAACAGAAAACGATCTGAAAACCACGAGTTTGAAAAAGCGTGAATCGTCTCTCACCAAACTTTTACTAACACGAGATTAGCAAAAGGAGTCCAAAGGGTGCTGCGCTTGGTTCTGAACTGCCCTTTTATAGTCTCGTCGTACGTGGTGTACGTGACCACGTTCTTTACGATCGGAAATTCCGACAACTTTGTGCGACCGTGTGTATGCAAAACAAGTTTGAGCCAACATCCGTCAGAAAAAATCCATGGATTTTATTGTCGGAATGTCCGATCAATGTCCGATCGTGTGTACGGGGCATAAGTCTTAGGACTAAAATGGCATTTTAGTTTTAGTCCCATTTAGTCTTCTGCAAGTGTTTTCTTTTAGTCATAGTCTTTTACTAAAATGGCACTTTAGTTTTAGTCCCAATTTAGTCATCATATTTTAGTCAACTAAAATCTTGAGTACATTTTAGTTGAAAAAAATAATTTTAGTCAACTAAAATCGAATGTGTTTAGTTAAAACGTTATGCATTATTTAAGCATTTCTCTAGAATTTCCAAACTTATTATATACTCTTGGAGTAAAAAAATCTAATATCATGTTATTATTTATGGTATTAAGGTTTGAACAAAGTCACAGATACAGCTCAGAAGAAAACAGAAGTTAGTTCATGTTGGTAAACATCCCTCCTTGCCATTTTCGTCCCGTTTTTGTTCCTTAACGAAAACGTATTTGATTTTCATCATAGTTTTCGTCAGTGGACGAAAATATGCTGTACTTTTCATTTTGTTTTCTTCACTGTAAAAATGCTGCTGACGAAAACTTTGACGAAAACATTTTCGTTGACAAAATTAACACTGCCCACAACTCATCCTGGCTTATCCTGTGCTTCTATTTGCAATGGTACCACTGTTTGCCATGTGCTCACTCTGATTTTGGCTTGTAAGGTATGTGCGAGGTATGGATTATTGGAAATTGAGGATACAGAGAGCAATAAAAGCATAGCAGGAAGCATTAGAACTGAATAGTTTCTGTGCTGTCTGTGTCCCAGTTATGTGTGAGATTGTGGTCAGCCACCTCGACTGAAAGTTATGGGAAGGCCACCCAATAGAGAAAACAGGCAGCACTAAGGTTCTAACTCTTCTTCTAATGCCCTGTACACACGACCGGTTTTGCCATCGGAATAAACTCTGAAGGCTTTTCCAACGGAGTTCTGACGGAATTCCACTCAAGCTGTCTTGCATACACACGGTCACACCAAATTCCGACCGTCCAGAACGCGGTGACGTACAACATGTATGACGGGACTAGAAAATGGAAGTTCAATAGCCAGTAGCCAACAGCTTCTGTCGTTTTTTGGTCCGTCGGAACAGCACACGGAGGAGCGGTTTTCCAGATAGGAATTGGTTCCGTCGGAAATATTTAGAACATGTTCTATTTCTAGGTCCATCAGATTTTTCGAAAAAAAAGTCCGATGAGGCATACATACGATCGGAATATACGATGAAAAGCTTCCGTCTGACTTTTTCTGTCGGACTTTCCGCTCGTGTGTACGCGGCATAAATCTCTACTGTCTCAACAGTTTTATTTTGCGAATGGAAAAGTGATTGTCATGGCATTCAGAGTTCAGCACCTTGGGCAGGACCAAAGTTTGAATATGTAGAGACATAAAGGATGCAACGGTGGATACTAATAATGAGCCCTGTGACCAATTTGATCACCACCAACTTTTCCTCTATGTTGCTGACACTGCTCAGTCATGTAAAAATTTACTGCCACCACCCCCCACAGGCAAATTTGAATCTGATAGGTTAGTGTGAATAACTGACATCTTTTACATTAAGTTTACTGAGAGATAGCAAGAAGCTGGCAGTGGGTGTTCCAAGATCGGAAGCAGTTGTGTTCTGGGATCAACAATTACCAATAAAATGGAACAGTGCAGTCTAGCCAGCATGAACAACTGAACTAAAATGCAGGTGCAGTTGTGCTTTCTGTACACATCTCAGTGCATTATTTTAATTTTGATTAGAGTGTACCTTTAAGAATAATTGCCTGCTCTCCACTGTGTATGAATTTATTCTAAAAGACTTGTGTCATAATTTACTTTATTTGTCACCCAGTGCAATTTAGTCAGAAGAATTCAAATTCCCAATGATGTCTCAAAAATGCATTAAATGTTCACTTTTTGAAAATACATTATATAAAGGGCCAGATGGTTTCTTACTGTATTAGACCAGCCCTCCCTCATCTTTCAAGACATGAAGAAATTCTCCTTAACAAGCTCTATTCTGTTCAGTTTATTTTATAATGAGCTAAAAATATGCTTATATGGTACTTTTGAGAGCACTAAAAATAAATATGTTGTTTAGAATAATGGGAGATGTTCCCCTGCATTGCATAGCCCTGCAGATTTAACTGATTGTCAAGTTGTTTTCCTGCCTGCTGTGTCATAGAAATGCATCAATGAATCTAATTGCATATGGAGAGAATTTATTTTTAACACTTTTATTCTCATATAATCTTCTAAAAAGTCATTCAGATCTATTTATTTTGGGAGAAGTAGACCAGAATAATTGTATTGTGTGCCATAACTTGCATAGCTGCCTTTTTTATAACGTATATTTTACTGTTGCTGTGTGCTGACATTTTTAAATAAGATCATGTTCATGTTTTACTCTTAGTTAATTTTTAAAAAAATCAAGAAAATGGGCTAGAAATAGGCAAGAACCCCCTTCCTACTTAATACTTTCCACTGATGCCGAGAAGGCATTTGAACGCATTGACTGGTCCTACCTCCATGAAGTCCTAGGCACACTGGGGTTAGGCTTGGATACTAGCTCTCTACTTGGAACCCAGTGCACAAGTTAAAATTAACGGTATTTTCTCATCCAGGTTCTCGATCAGGAATGGCACGAGACAAGGGTGTCTCCTCTTCGCACTAGCCCTTGAGCCTTTGCTGCGCAGGGTGAGAGCGAACACAGACATCAGGGGCCTGACAGTGGGCACCGCAGAGCAAAAACTTTTGGCCTATGCAGATGATGTGCTGTTTCACTTAACAAACCCCTTGGTCTCATTGCCAGTCCTAATGAGAGAACTCCAACATTTGGGGATACTCTCGAACCTTAAAATTAACTTCACAAAGTCCGAAATCCTGCCCATACAGTTGTCCCCAGCCATGACAGATAAAAAAAACGCATTCCCCTTTACATGGGCACCACTGGAGGGTTCCTTTGGTTTCCCCCTGGAGAACATGCAAATTTCTTCGGAACTTGGGTAGATGACGGGAATACCAGTTGTGTGAAACTGTTGAGAGATGGCAAAATGATACCCTTTGAATCCCTGATGGCTAGACCTGAGGGACCTCAGATGAATTTCTGAAGGTACAGACAACTACACCAAATTTTCAAGGTACACGGCAGCTCCATAAGAGATATCACATCACTTACACATTTTGAAGGCCTATTCATAGCAGATGAGCCAATCCCACACATGGTCTCAGAACTTTACCTACTATTGGGGTCCTCAGCCTCGACCTGCAAGCCCATCTATATACATGCCTACGAGAGGGACTTAGGACTGGAATTTACTTTATCAGCTTACCCACTCCAGCTCTGCAGACTCTAAAATGCAAGAGACAAACTATAAAATACTGTCACGCTGGTACAGGGTCCCTGTGGACCTGGCGCGGATGTACCCTACCAGCTCCAAATCATGTTAGCGGGGATGTGGAGGCCGGGGAACCCTGTTACACCTGTGGTGGGATTTCCCACTGATCGCACCCTTCTGGAAGGATGTTAAGGAGCAGGTTAAGGAAGTTCTAGGGATAGACGTCCCCCTCTCCCCGGTCCATTTCCTCTTGCACATTCCTCCCATGCCAATAAGTCGCTATAAAAAAAACACACTACCCCACCTGCTGAACGCAGCCAAAAGGTTGCTTCCTATTTACTGGAAGAAGGCACGGGTACCAAGCAGAGAGGAGTGGATACGCAGAGTGAATGAGATCAGGGAAGCGGAGGAATGGATTGCAAAATGTAAGGGCAACAGGGATAAGCTTACTTCCACGTGGTCCTTATGGACAGATCACTTCTCTGATCTCATCCAGGTACCGTCTAGCCTAGACGTGGCATTGTTAAAACTAGCAGAACCAGCTCTGGGCCACCGTAACTGTCCTCGACAGTAACTAAATACATCCCCCTTAGACCAGAGCACAGATTGCGAACATTGCATATTCACGTTTTGATGAAGGACACAACTACCTGGCAGCCAACTGCCTGGTGCGGGCTCCGAAGACCCTCATAAGGTTAAGGTGAGATCCTGACTTCTCCCCTTTATTCTACTCTCTCTGTGTCCCCCATCTCCCCTCTATAACCACTTTCTACCCCCTTACCCTTTTTTACTCCCCTTTTCCCCCCTCATTAGCTATTTATTGCTAAAGGGCTATACAGTTTGAAGGCCCGATAACTGGCTCCCTATTATTGATAGGGCTGTTTGGCACGGCAAAGGCTTACTGCTAGAATAAGAGTCACCTAATGAGAAATAGTAATGATTTGCCCCCTGCTGGGGCACTGGGTGGGCCCGGACACGGCCTGGAGCTGGGCAGAGCGCCAGAGGAGGTTAGTTGGAGGTCTTGGTTCCCCCCTCTTTTGGTGCAGAGCCTGGGCTGGGCGGTGTCCGGGTCAGCCCATACCCCCCCCAGCGGCTGAGGTCGGCACAGGGCAAGAAGCTGGTCTGTTGAGGGACAGCATGTCCAGTTGGCCATTATGCATTTGGTTCAAAACCCTGAGCCTACCACAGTTAACTGATTGATAGAAGCACTAGGGTCATACGCCCTCCATATAAGAGTAACCTTGTTAATGTCATATCTACCTGTTTCTATATGTTGCTTTTTCTTTTATTACCAATGAAACAATAAAATGTCTGTCACCATTAAGCACATGCCATAACTGGATGTAAAGCTGTGACTGAACCTAATAAACAAAGTTTACATAAAAAAAAAAAAAAATCAAGAAAATAAAATGATACAATAAAATTCCCAAAGCTCTGTTTACATTTTTACTGCTTTTTTCTTTAAAGCAGGTGGAAGAAAGTCGGCACATCACCAAAGGACCAAATGGTGCAAATAAGTTTTCTTTATTACCCTCTGAAGCGGTTTTCTTTAATATTGCCATAAAATTACCTTTTATTGTCTGCAGTCTGTGCCTTTTCCTGAACAAGATCTGTCAAGCATAGATCTCAGGAAACTATGCTGACACGCTTACTTCACAGCTTTCACACCTCTCCCCAAAGCCAGAGTGTAAGGAGGGAGAAGGGTAGAGCTGCAAATGACTGTCCGATTAAGCAGTGCCAGAGCTTAGTATTTAAGGCATGTGACTGCAAGATGGATCCAATGGTATTTTTGTATTGATGCTGCTTCTGGGTGGCAACAGGGCTGGGGAAGAGTGGCTGAAAAATGCTGGATAGCAGCACTCTACAATAAACCTCAAGCCTACGTAAAATATGTGGGTTATAAATCAGACTCTTTCAACATAGAAAAAAGGCACACGTCAGGGCTGCCCACTTCCCCTCTTATTATTTGCCCTTTTAATAGAACCTCTAGCCCAATTTATTAGATCAGATCCTACTATAACCGGAATTGAATTAGGCGGCTATCAACATAAACTCTGCTTATTCGCAGATGATATTTTACTATTTCTATCATCCCCTCAAGTATCAGGGCCTAACCTCTTCCCATCCTCAACAAATTCACCATTATCTCTGGACTAACAATTAACTCTAAGAAATTTTTAACATTAAACATACCTTTCTACAAAGAAACTTACTTCAGCAAAAATAGCACCCCCTTTCATTTGGGCTGAAAAATCAATCCCATATTTAGGGATTCACCTTACTGCCTCTCTCTCACACCTGTATTCAGCTAATTACCCTACCATTATAAAACTCATCACAAACCTAATGAAACATTGGTCCCATCTCCCTATATCCTGGTTGGGGAAAATAAATGTTGTAAAAATGATGATCCTACCCAACCTATTATATTTGGAGTCTTACCGATCACAGTTCCATCCCACGACATACAACTTGTACAGAAAAGATCATCAACATTCATACGGGGCTCCTCAAATGCCCATACACACACTAAATCTCCCTAAAAATTCAGGAGGCCTAGGAGTACCAAATTTTGCTACATATTACAGAGCAACCCATATAGCCAGCTTATCCAAATACCATGCCACACAGGAAATTCCTTTATGGGTATCGATAGAGGCAAATGAATGTGATCTTTTATCGATTTCCAACTTATTATGGCTTCACCCCAAAGACCGCCCTGTTTTACGCAACCCTATAAGGAAACATTATCTTTCCCTTTGGGATAGGTTTAAATTTAAACATCAATTACAGTCTCCACACAACCCTCTCCTCTCCTTCCTTAAAAATCCAGCCTTCTACCCTGCATGGATCTATCCTTTGTCTTTAAAAGTATGGACATCCTTAGATGTACTAAGAATGCCCAAATTTGTCACCTCTTCATCCTTTATTCCCTTCCCATCTCTTTGTGAAACTCAAGGCATACCTCAATCAGATTTGTTCTGGTACCTCCAAATCAAAATTTTTTTCACACCTACTACAAATACTGATGTACCCCTGAATCACTTCACTAGTTTCAAATCCATTTGCAAGAATGATCCACATGCTGAAGTTCAAATTTCTTCCCTCTATTCTCAATTATTAGTTAAATCAGACACAGATAAACCAACTTACACTCGGAAATGGGAGGAGGATCTGGAACACATCCAGAATAATGAAGACTTGTCGAAAATCTGGTTGACAACCAATTCATCCTCTCCTAATATTATAGCGATGGAAACCAACTGACCTTCTGGTACCTTGTACCAGCCAGAATAGCTAAATATATTCCTACCTACTCTGCTCTATGTTTCCAAGGTTGTACAATTCTAGGTACGCACATGCACATTTGGTGGTCCCGCCCAATAGCACAGACCTTCCAGAAAGAAATCTTTACTTACGCCTCCAAAATGTTTGTAGTACCTGTGCAACCTAACCCCACCACTGCACTATTAAATCTAAAACCAGATTGTCTGACACACGCCCAATTCAAACTCTTTCTTTATCTCCTTACAGCAGCTAAACAAACATTGGCAAAAGCTTGGAAAACCCCTTCTTTGGCAATAACTGAGACAAAACAAAGAATGAATAATGACATGATTCACCCTAAAATGGAAGCAATTGAACATAACCAAGTTCCCAAATTTCATAAATTATGGCTGCCTTGGATTAAACATTACCTACCGTTATCTTTTAACGACTCAGTCCTAATGCCATGGTAGTTGATTTGATATTAAATTGATCATACTGTACCTCGCTACGTCTCTTAGGTCAACCTGGTGGACCCCCCTCTGCTCTTTACTTTCTTTCTATTAATTCTTTCTTTCAATCGCTTTTACGATTTTGAAGCTCTCCAAATTACAGAATATAGCATTATACTCTGCAGTCACCCCACCAACTCTTGTTTGTTCAGGAAATTTTTACATTTTAGAGACTGCCTTCTAACAGTTTGATGACAATACATCAGATTTTATATAATTGTCGATCTAGTGTTTTGTACTCTTACCAAAATACTAGATAAAATACTAAATAAAATATTTTTGACAAGGGATGGGGTTGTTCGTACATAACAGTAAATCAGTGCAGAATTAGTGGAAATGCTGGATCGTCAGGTAAATTGTATAGATTATCGAAATCTATGATCATCTAAAGTATAGGAAGAAATTCTTCTTGCTTTGTCCTGCACCCAGATACAGTCTGAATTGTCACATGACCTTAGTTTGATGATTACGTCCTCTATGAAGTACAAGCTGACGGGGTGGTGCCGAATTCACTATGAGTCACATAAAGTGAAGGATGTCTCCAGTTTATTGTGGTCAGAACTTGACCTGCAATGTTTCTTCCCTAGTACCTGTTGCTGAAATTGAAACACTGTGCATATATTGTAGTCATTTTGGGTACTATCTTGTCAGAAATTACTGTGCTACATCTTGGATTACACCATGATCTAATGGTCTATGAATCTGAACAACCTCAGATGATTAATACAGATGAGTGTTGGAGATGCTATGTCAAGGAAAACAAGACAGAGTCATGATATGGCAGTACCAGCAAAAAAAAAAAACTGGTCCTCGCTATACCTATCTCCGTGGGTGATGAGATGTCAGTTTCCATGCAGGGCTTCCAGGATGGATCAGAGCAATGCTCTGTGCCAGTGCTGACCAGTCAGAATCACTCTAATCTTTCCCAGAAGCACTGCAAGGTACCCGGGGGATGGGGATGGTGCATAGTGTCATTTAACCATTTCATTTATTCTGAAAAAGTGAACTTACACTTTATGACAAGGTTTTTGGTGTTAGTATCAGATGACAAGTGACACACTTGTATATGCATTCAGTTCTACAAATTTCACCAGGAAATCAAAAACTCTGAATGCCACAGAAATGTGGATTTGTTCAAATGGACTTCCTAAACCCTGTGTGTAGCTAAGCCTGGCCTGACAGAAGAGGGGACCTGTGTGCTGACTGAAACTGATAGTCCATTATTGCTGCACTATGTATAACAGCCATAAATGATGTGTATTAACTGGGATCTTGGCCTGTATACCCTTTCTATTGCGGAAGCTTTACAACTGGCTCTACATACAGTATATACATTGCCTTGAAATGTTCCACATTTTGTCATGTTACAACCAAAAACGTAAATGTATTTTATTGGGAAAGTGGCACATAATTGTGAAGTGGAAGGAAAATGATAAATGGTTTTCAATTTTTTTTACAATGAAAAGTGTGGCATGCAATTGTATAGAGCCCCCCCTTCTGCAATTCTTTATAGAAACACATTTTGCTGCAATTACAGCTGCAAGTCTTTTTGGGTATGTCTCTACCAGCTTTGCACATCTAGAGAGTGATATTTTTGCACATTCTTTCTTGCAAAATAGCTCAAGCTCTGTCAAATCGGATGGAGAGCGTCTGTTAACAGCATTTTTCAAGTCTTGCCACAGATTCTCAATTGGATTTAGGTCTGGACTTTGACTTGGCCATTCTAACACATGAATGTACTTTGATCTAAACCATTCCATTGTAGTTCTGGCTGTATATTTAGGGTCAGTATTGTTCTGTCCACCAGATGTTTTATACTGGTTATTTGTACCTGTGTTGTTAAATTTACATGCAAAATGTGTAATTTACTTAAGACAATCATATGTGGTGTGCAGGCTCCATCTAGCATTCCTTTTTGGTATTGCTGCAGTTCTATTTAATTGTTTATTGTATGTGTAAATAAGTTGTCAGTAAGTAGGGAATTCTGGGTAGAATCTTAGCAGGAAGTGAACCATCCACCATTCTTTTCAACACATTGCAGGAAGCAAGTCATGTCTTTCGCAATCTATCGCCATCACTCCTTAGAGAACTTAAAAAGTAAGTTTTTACTATCACATCTTGTATTGCACATCGTTGTTTCTGCAATGCATGCTGTATTGTATGTGATATTGTACTTATTGAAGTCTATTTCTGTTATTTTGTAGTTTCACCTGGCTTGTTCTAATAAAACTGAGATCAAAGAAATATGGTATCTACAGTTATTGGGAGAAGAAGGTTTAGCTAGCTGTCCCAGAGACAGAACAGTGACATTTTTAAGCTGACCTCTGAAGGAAGATAAGCTGACTTCGGAAGTCTGTACAGCCCGGGGCTACGCAGTATCCATACAGTCAGAAGCCTTAAAGAAACAGGCCTGCGGCAGGCGAAGCAGGCAGCCACGCTACACAGAGATGCGCTCTGTCAAGCAGCATCGACACTAGAACGGTCCCTATACAGCAAGACAGCTTCTTCCCCGCAGTCATGTCTCACAGTGGGACATCTTACAAAACACGTTAACGAGCAAGCTCATCTAAGTCATCTGTCACAAATGCAGCAGCTAACGCCCGTTCAAAAGCCGAAGCAGCAAAAGCCAGGGCCGCATTCGCAGACCAAGAGTTGCAGATGAAAAAAGAGTTGCAGAAAAGGTGAGACAGGAACAAAAGATAGAGAAGGAAAGAGTACGCTTGGAGCAAAAGAGAGAGAAGGAAAGAGTACACATGGAACAAGAGAGAGAGAAGGAAAGAATACGCCTGGAAGAAGAGCTAGCCCAGCAGGAAGCATCTCTGAAACTGCAGCAAGCTATCTTAGAAGCTAACATGGAGAAGCTGGCAGTAGAAAGAGACGCTGCCGCCGCCATTGCAGGAACAGAAGCTTTAGAAGCAGCCGTCTATGATGAGCCAAGACTAGGCAGCAGCATACCGGGTCTAGAGGAGGACCAACAAGATTCTTCGCAATGCACGTCAGATTATGTCTACCAGCACTGTGACCCAAGCAGCATCCCACAACAAGAAATTAAACATGACGTCAGTGAGTCACATCAAATAAAGCAGCAACAAGCTGACCTGGGACCCCAGTGCTACAAGGAAGAAAAATCTGACAGAGTTCCAGACTTTCCAGTTCCAACAAAATCTTCTACTCCACAAGGTACCCAGCCTTCATAAAAGCATCAAACACCAGTCTTCACTCCAAAGGTGTATGCAATGAGCCGGTACGAACTGCCTACTTTATGTAAGTTTGAACCCAGCGCACCTAAAGAAGAGACTTTTACCAGGTATGCCTTTACACCGCACCACAATACACCAGCAGCCTACCCCAATGCCAATCAGGCTACTGTAGACTTTGCCAAGTTCCTGGCCAAGAGAGAGTTAGTTACCCAAGGACTTGTCAAATTCAGTGATCGCCCCCAACACTACAGGGCTTGGCGATCCTCTTTCCAGAGTGCCATTCAAGGTCTAGATCTATCCTGCAGGGACCAGATAGACCTCCTCGTAAAGTGGCTTGGCAATGATTCTGTTGAACATGCCAAAAGGATCAGAAACATTAACATAAACCGCCCTGAGATAGGCCTTGCAAACATCTGGAACAGACTGGATAGCTGCTATGGCTCACCAGAGGCTATAGAGAGTACACTGTTTAAAAGAATAGAAGACTTCCCAAAAATACCTAGCAGAGGTTACCAAAGACTCAGAGAATTCAATGACCTGTGTATGGAGTTACAAGTTGCTAAAGCAGAAGGAGACTTACCTGGCCTTTCTTATCTTAACTCTGCTAGAGGTATTAACTCCTTAGCACAAAAACTTCCTTATGAGTTAAACGAAAGATGGATTACTCATGGCTGTAACTACAAATGAAAACACAATGTGCCTTTTCCACCCTTTAGTGAGTTTGTGGACTTTGTAGACAGACAAGCAGGAATGAAAGATGACCCCAGCTTCATTTTCCCAGTGTCTTATACCACTTCTTCTGGCCCTAAACAACTCAGAGCTCCAGTAGTAGTGCACAAAACTAACATTTCTTCCCACAGATTTGCAGAGTCTCAGCCAGAGGATCAAGACAGCGACCCTACTAAGTTCTGCCCTCTACATAAGATACCACATCCTCTTCTGAAATGCAGAGCCTTCAGGACAAAGACCATCCAGGATCACAAAGCTTTCCTCAAAGAGAACAACATCTGTTACAAGTGCTGCTCTTCATCCACACATTTTGCCAAGGATTGTAAGGTCAGTGTCAAATGTACAGAATGTGACAGCACAGAGTACAACACAGCTCTACACCCAAGGCCTACTCCAAGAACTTTTCCACCTGTTCATAGGGACAAGGAGCAAGGCGGAGAGACCAAAGACTCTAGTACAGACGCCATAGCAATCACTTCACAGTGCACTGAAGTCTGCAAAGGAAGTACAGGTGGCAGATCCTGCTCTAAAATCTGTCTTGTGAGAGTTTACCCAAAAGGACGCAGAGACAAAGCAGTCAAGCTCTACGTCATCTTGGATGATCAGAGTAACAAGTCACTAGCTAGAGCTATGTTTTTTGACATTCTAAACCTTAAAGGCCCCAGCAGTCCTTACTCCCTTAAGACTTGTGCAGGTACAATGGAAACGGCGGGTAGAAGAGCTGACGGCCTACAAATTGAATCTATGGATGGTAAGACATGCCTACCCTTACCAACCATAATAGAGTGCAACCAGATGCCAGACAACAGATCAGAGATTCCCACGCCAGATGCAGCAGCTCTCCAGACTCACTTGAATCACATAGCACATCCCATACCAGAACTAGATGATCAGGCTCAGATAATCTTACTCCTAGGAAGGGATATCTTGCAATCCACAAAGTAAGAAAACTGATCAACGGTCCTAAAAATGCCCCATATGCCCAAAAACTGGATCTCGGGTGGGTCATTATAGGTGATGTTTGCCTGGGAGGTGCAGACAAACCGGCATCTGTTAATAACCTGCTCACTAGTACCCTCGAGAATGGTCGTCCTTCTCTTTTCCAACCCTGTCAGAATCACGTCCTCATAAAGGAGCTACCACACAACAACCCTGTACCTCTTCCCTTCCTAAGTCCCCTCTGTGACAGCAATACCTATGACAATGACCAAAGCAACTTAAGAAACACAGTGTTCCAGAGAACAAAGGAAGATAACCAGGTAGCAATGTCCATTGAGGATAGGCTCTTCTTAGAAGTTATGGAAAGGAGTATGGAGAAAGACAGGCTAATAGCTGGGTTGCACCTCTTCCCTTTAGACCACAAAGACGACGTTTGTCTAACAACAGAGAACTAGCATATAAACGTCTCACTTCCCTAAGTCACAATCTTCAAAGGAAACCAGAGATGAAAGAACATTTCTTTTCCTTCATGGAGAAAATATTCCAGAACGGTCATGCTGAGATAGCCTCAAACCTCAAAGACTTACCCATATTTGGGGTCTATCACCCTAAGAAGCCAGGGCAGGTTAGAGTGGTGTTTGATTCTAGTGCCAAGCATGAGGGTGTCTCTCTAAACGATGTCCTTCTCTCTGGCCCTGACCATAACAACAGACTATTAGGAGTACTTCTTTGCTTTCGCAAGGATTCAGTCGCATTCATGGCAGACATACAGCAAATATTCTATTGCTTTTCTGTAACTTTCTGAGGTTTCTTTGGTTCAGGGACAACAACCCCTCTGGAAACATCATAGAATACCGCATGAGGGTGCACATATTTGGCAACAGTCCTTCCCCTGCAGTTGCTATATATGGCCTCAGACATTCTGCTAGAGTGGGAGAGTCAGAGTATGGGTCAGATGTCAGACAGTTTGTGGACAAGGGTTTCTATGTAGACGATTGCTTGAAATCACTACCCACAAATGAAGCTGCAATCAGTCTCCTCAAAAGAACTCAGGCAATGCTTGCTTGTTCCAACTTAAGACTCCACAAGATTGCTTCCAACAGTAGAGAAGTTTTAGAAGCCTTTCCTGTCCAAAATCATTCTAACGAGTTAAAGGACTTAGATCTAGGCACAGACTCACTTCCCATGCAACGCAGCCTTGGTTTGCTTTGGGACTTAAGATCTGACACATTTACTTTCCAAGTAAGCACAGAAGAAAAACCTTTTACCCGTAGAGGTGTCCTGTCTACCATAAACAGCCTGTATGATCCCTTAGGCTTTGCAGCACCTGTCATTATCCAGGGTAAAGCACTACTAAGAGACTTAACCTGTGACTCGCTAGATTGGGACCACCCTATCCCCACCGACAAGAAGAACCTATGGCTAGAGTGAAAGGAGTCACTAACAGCTCTATCCAACCTTAAAATTCCACGACCATATGCTCCTCTGTCATCTGCTGACGTTCAGATGCAAAGACTTTGTGTGTTTTCGGATGCTCCTGTTAAAGCAATTGCTGCTGTAGCTTACCTGAAAACCATAGACACTAAAGGACAATGCCACATAGGGTTCCTAATGGGTAAAGCGAAACTTGCACCACTTCCTGAACACACTATACCCAGGCTGGAACTTTGTGCTGCAGTTTTAGCCACAGAGTTAGCTGAACTCATTACAATCAGAGGTCCAGTGAAACTCATTCGCTCTGACAGAGGGTCTAACTTTGTAGGAGCAGTAAAAGAACTTCAAATTCCTTCCAACTTGAGCGTTCTTAGTGTAGAAAGATACTTGAGTGAACAAGACTGCACGTGGATCTTCAACCCACCTCACTCTTCTCACATGGGAGGTGTTTGGGAGAGGATGATAGGCATAGCCCGCAGAATTCTTGATTTTATCTTCCTACAAGTAGGAACTGTAAGGCTTACTCACGAATGTTTAGTGACATTTATGGCAGAGGTTACAGCTATCATTAACGGCAAACCTTTGACCTCCATTTCAAATGACTCTGAAGATCCAGTAGTCCTCACACCTGCCATGTTACTCACGCAAAAGACTAGTCTTGCCAGTGCTCCAGCTGGAGAGTTTTGTGAGAAGGACCTTTACAAACATCAATGGAGACAAGTACAAACCCTTGCCAATACTTTCTGGAACCAGTGGAGGGAACAATATATATATATATATATATATATATATATCTATCTATTCTACAAGTAAGGAGAAAGTGGCACACTAAAAAGCCTAATCTTAAACCTGGTGATGTTGTGCTCATGAAAGATTGCCAGGCACTAAGGAATATGTGGCCTTTAGGTTTGATCACCAAAGTACTGCCAAGCAAAGATAATCGTGTTTGTAAGGTAGAGGTCAAGATCTTTCAACAGAATGAGGTTAAAGTATTTTTGAGACCAGTGGCTGAACTTATTCTGTTTCTTTCTACGGAGGACTCTGTTAGTGACATCACTTGATGTCAGTCGGGGAGTGTTCTGTCCACCAGATGTTTTATACTGGTTATTTGTACCTGTGTTGTTAAATTTACATGCAAAATGTGTAATTTACTTAAGACAATCATATGTGGTGTGCAGGCTCCATCTAGCGTTCCTTTTTGGTATTGCTGCAGTTCTATTTAATTGTTTATTGTATGTGTAAATAAGGAAGTTGTCAACAAGCAGGGAATTCTGGGTAGAATCTTAGCAGGAAGTGAACCATCCACCATTCTTTTCAACACATTGCAGGAAGCAAGTCATGTCTATCGCCATCACTCCTTAGAGAACTTAAAAAGTAAGTTTTTACTATCACATCTTGTATTGTACATCATTGTTTCTGCAATGTGTGCTGTATTGTATGCGATATTGTACTTATTGAAGTCTATTTCTGTTATTTTGTAGTTTCACCTGGCTTGTTCTAATAACACCGAGATCAAAGAAATATGGTATCTACAGTTATTGGGATAAGAAGGTTTAGCTACCTGTCCCAGAGACAGAACAAGTATACTGCTGGAAGATAAACATCCGCCCCAGTCTCAAGGCTTTTGCAGACTCTAACAATTTTTCCCTGTATTTGGCTCCATCCATGCTCATATTTACTCTGACCAGCTTCCCTGTCCCTGATGAAGAAAAGCATCCCCACAAAATGATGCTGCCACCACCATGTTTCATGTTGGTATGGTGTGTGTCGTATTAGTTTTCCGCCACACATAGCGTTTTGCTTCTAGGCCATAAAGGTAAATTTTGGTCTCATCTGACCAGAGCACCTTCTTCCACATGTTTGCTGTTTCCCCCACATGGCTTCTTGCAAACTGCAAATGGGACTTCTTATGGATTTCTTTCAACAATGGCTTTCTTCTTGCCACTCTTCCATAAAGGCCAGATTTGTGGAGTGCATGACTAATAGTTGTCCTGTGGACAGATGCTCCCATCTGAGCTGTGGATCTCTGCAGCTCCTTCAGAGTTACCATGGGCCTCCTTGCCCGGCCTGTCAGTTTGGGTGGACGGCCATGTCTTGGTAGGTTTGCAGTTGTGCCATGCTCTTTCCATTTTCGGATGATGGATTGAACAGTGCTCCGTGAGATGTTCAAAGCTTAGGATATTTTTTGTAAACTGACCCTGCTTTAAGCTTCTCCACAACTTTATCCCTGACCTTTCTGGTGTGTTCCTTGGCCTTCATGATGCTGTTTGTTCACTAATGTTCTCTAACAAACCTCTGAGGGCTTCACAGAACAGCTGTATTTATACTAAGAATAAATTACACACAGGTGGACTCTATTTACTAATTAGGTGCCTGCTGAAGGCAATTGGTTCCGCTAGATTTTAGTTAGGGGTATCAGAGTAAAGGGGTCTGAATACAAATGCACACCACGCTTTTCACATATTTATTTGTAAAAAAAATTGAAAACCATTTATAATTTTCCTTTAACTTCACAATTATGTGCCACTTTGTGTTGGTCTATCACATAAAATCCCAAATAAAATACATCTATGTTTTTGGTTATAACATGACAAAATGTGGAAAATTTCAAGGGGTATGAATACTTTTTCAAGGCACTGTATGTAAGAATCAATAAATGTCAAATTTGTCACAAAGTTTTTCCATATTTGTGTCATTCCTTTTGACCATGTGCAATGTTGTATAAGTAAACACCTTTTGTTGTTCTGCTATGTTCATTACAAGAGATTCCCAAAGCCTAGCTTAGAAAACATAGTTACCCGGTAACCTGGATACAGAAACAATGTGTTAAGTGCAAGGCTATCACACAACAGGGGACAATAATCCTGTAGGGAATATAGGTTTGGCAATAACTTTCTTGCTACAATGGGAAACAGCGGGTGGGAAGTGAAAACCTGTATTTAGTGTTTCTCTTAATGCTTTTATTTCTAGAACAAGAGAGGTTTGAAAAGAGAAGTTCAAATTGAATAAAACAAAGAGAATAGAGTAATGGGACTTTTAGATGCTGAAACCTCCTAATGGAATAATATCTGATACAGTGATGTATAAAAATAACAAAATTGTATTGTATACATAAAAATGTCTTATATCGTTTTAGACATGTGTAATAAAAATATGAAACAGCAAACTCTATAGATACCTGTAAACAGCCCCTACAACAAGGTGAAACATTTCCTTATTATTATTATTAACGATTTATATAGCGCCAACAGTTTACGCAGCGCAATTACAGTACAATACAGAAGGGACAGGAGGGCCCTGCTCGTAGAGCATACATTCTAAAGGGAGGGGGTGGTGGTACAAAAGGTAATAGATGTGAGTAGATATAGGTAGAATCGATAGAATGATTTGATGGGGTTGTTAGGTGGGTGTGGGATAGGCTTCCCTGAATAAGCGAGTTTTCAGGGATCTCCTAAAGGTAGACAGGTTAGGGGCTGATCGGATATACGGGGCAGGGAATTCCAGAAGATGGGAGAGGCTCTGGAGAAGTCCTGAAGATGAGCATGAGAGAAGGTAACAAGGGAGCTAGAGAGCAGGAGGTCCTGGGAGGAGCGGAGGGGACGATTTGGGGGATATCTGCAGATGAGATTGGTGATGTAGCTGGGGGCGATGTTGTGGATGGCCTTGTATGTAGTGGTTAGCATTTTGAATTTTATACGGAAGGGTTAGGGGAAGCCAGTGAAGGCAGAGAGGGGCAGCAGTCATGGATCGGTTAGTGAGGTGTATTAGTCTAGCAACAGCATTCATAATAGACTGAAGGGGGATAGCCTTCGGAAGGGTAGGCCATTAACCACTTGCCAAAAGCTGCACGCTGATGTACGTCCAAAGTTTGCCAGCGGATATCGTTGTTATGGCAGCAGCTAGCTGCCATAACCCTGGTATCCCCGTTTTCATGCGGCGGTCAGCTTTCAGATAAAAGTGGTCTCTGCGGCGGATTCACTTTTATCGGTGGCGGGAGAGGGCCCCCCCCGAGGCGATCCGGTGCCCTCTGTCGCTTACCGGAGCCGTCGGTAGCGGCGGAGGCGATCGCGTCCTTCTCTGTGCTGTGCCTGGAGACGAGTGAGGCTAAGATGGCGCCCACTCATCTCCATGACAATGCTGGGCGGAAGTGACGTTTTGACGTCGCTTCCGCCCATACGTCTTAAAGGCACATTTTTTTCAATATCATTATTTTAAATGATTTTTTTTTTTTTTAATTGCATTTTAGTGTAAATATGAGATCTGAGGTGTTTTTGACCCCAGATCTCATATTTAAGAGGTCCTGTCATGCTTTTTTCTATTACAAGGGATGTTTACATTCCTTGTAATAGGAATAAAAGTGACACAATTTTTTTTTAAACAGTGTAAAAATAAATAAAATAATGTAAAATAAATAATAAAAATAAAAATGTTTTTTTTTTTTTTTAAAAAACCCTGTCCTGACGAGCGCGCCCGCAGAAGCGAACGCATATGTGCGTAGCGCCTGCATATGAAAACGGTGGTCAAACCACACATGTGAGGTATCGCCGCAATTGTTAGAGCGAGAGCAATAAATCTAGCCCTAGATTTGCTCTGTAACGCAAAACATGCAACCTGTAGAATTTTTTAAACGTCGCCTATGGAGATTTTTGAGGGTAAAAGTTTGACGCTATTCCACGAGCGGGCGCAATTTTGAAGCGTGACATGCTGGGTATCAATTTACTCAGTGTAACATTATCTTTCACAATATAAAAAAATTGGGCTAACTTTACTGTTGTCTTATTTTTTTATTAAAAAAATGAATTTCTTCCAAAAAAAGCTCGCTTGTAAGACCGCTGCGCAAATACGGTGTGAAAAAAAGTATTGCAATGACCGCCATTTTATTCTCTTGGGTGTTAGAAAAAAAAACAATATATAATGTTTGGGGGTTCTAAGTAATTTTCTAGCAAAAAAAACTGTTTTAAATATGTAAACACCTAAATTCCAAAACGCGGCTGGTCCTTGAGTGGTTAAGGAGAGAGTTACAGTAGTCAAGGCGGCAAATAATCAAGGAGTGAATAAGTTGCTTTGTAGTGTCAATAGTCAGGAAGGTCAAATTCTGGAGATGTTGCGGAGGTTAAGGCAGCAGGATTTAACCAGTGATTGGATGTGGGGGCTGAAGGAGAGGTCAGAGTCAAGGATGACACCCAGCACCCTGGCATGTGTCGAGGGACCAATGGTTGTGCTGTTGAGGAAATATTACAAGCTCAGGTTTAAGAAGATTAAGTTTGAGAAAGTGGTGTGACATCCATACCGAGATGTCATTCGGTAAGTTTGAGATCCGTGAGGAGATCGAGGGGGTGAGTTGAGAAGTGGAGAGATAGATCTGGGTTTCATCGGTGTAGAGGTGGTATTGGAAGCCATGGGAGGTTATCAACTGGCCCAGGGAAGAGGTATAGAGCAAGAATAGGAGGGGCCCAAGGACAGAGCCTTGGGGTACCCCAACAGAGAGAGGAAGAGGAGTAGAGGAGATGGAGTTGTAAGTGACACTGAAAGTGCGCTGAGATAGGTAGGAGGAGAACCAGGATAAAGCAGAATCACAGAGGCCAAGGGAGTGTAGTTTGTTGAGGAGGAGCAGGTGATCAACTGTGTCAAAGGCAGCAGAGAGGTTGAAGAGTATGAGTATGGAGTAATGGCCATTGGTTTTAGCAGTTAGTAGGTCATTTGTGAGTTTTAGTAGGGCAGTTTCAGTAGAATGTTGTGGACGGAAGCCGGACTGTAGGGGGTCGAGAAAGTTGTTGTCCTTGAGGTAGCGACTCATTCGGTCATGGACAAGGCGTTTGATAAGCTTGGAGGCAAATGGGAGCAGGGAGATGGGTCTTAAGTTATTCAAACAGGTGGGGTCTAGTGAGGGTTTTTTAAGTATGGGGGTAGCCAGTGCATGTTTAAGCAGGGAAGGAAAGGTGCTGGAGGAGAGGGAGAGGTTGAAGATGTGGGTCCAGGGGACAGGTGGTGAGGTGGGCCATGGAGAGGAGTTTATCAACTTCATCAGTGGTAACTGGCAAAAGGAGGAGAGTATTGAGTGTGGTGTTGGACCTGATGTGTTGGGTAGGGGAGAAAGTTGAATGCTGTATATCTGCTTGCGAATGGAGTCGATTTTGCTTTTGAAATGGTTGGCAATCTGTTGAGCGGTAAGCAAGTTGGTGGGTGGGGGCAGTGGGGGGGGGGTGAAGTGAGGAATTAAGGTTACAAAAGAGTTGACGAGGTTTGGGTGGGAGGGTTTTAATGAGAGTGTTGTAGTAGGTTTGTTTAGCAGTGTGGAGGCAGGAGTTGTATTTGAGAAGGGCAGATTTGTAGAGGGTAAAGTCTTGCAGGGACTTAGATTTATGCCATGCTCGCTCAAGAGCACGGCTGCTTCTCTTGAGACTTCTGGTATCGTCTGTTTGCCAGGGTTGTGGCAGATGGGGCCTGGTTCTGCGTGTAGAAAGAAGAGCAAGTACATCTAGGGAGGATGACAGCGTGTTGTTGTAGATGGAAGTGGTTAGGTCTGGGCAGGACAGCGGTGCAATTTTGTCGTAAAGGCCATCAGTAGCAGAATGAAGAAGGGAAGGGTTGAGGTTGTGAAGGTTTGGGGTAGTGGTTTGTGGGTTGGTAGCATGGGAGGTAGGAGACAAGGAGAGTGTGAAACGGATAAGGTTGTGATTAGAGAGAGGAAAGGGGGTGTTAGAGAGGTTGCAGGGAGTGCAGCGATGGGAGAATATGAGGTCGAGAGTATTGCCATTGGAGTGAATAGTGGTTTGTGTCTATTGTGTTAGGTTAAAAGAGGAGGTTAGGTTGAGCAGTTGAGAAGTGGTTGCAGTATTAACATTGAATGGAATGTTAAAATCACCTAGGATGATGGCAGATACTTCAGAGGAGAGAAAGTAGGGTAGCCATGCAGAGAAGTCATGTAGAAAGCGCAACACTGGTCCAGGAGGCCGATAAATGACTGCGACCCAAAGACAAGCCGGAGAGAAAAGATGAATGCAGTACACTTCTAAAGAGCAGGGGGAAAGAGAGGGAGGTGTGGGAAGAACCTGGAAGGTGCATTTTGGGGAGAGGAGAAGTCCGACACCACCTCCTTTTCGTCCACTGGGTCTGATGGAGTGAGTCCAGAGGAGGCCACTGTGTGACAGGGCAGCTGGAGAGGTAGTATCAAATTCCTGGAGCCAGGTTTTGGTAATAGCAAATAGATTAAGGGATTTGGAGAGGAAAAGGTCATTAACAGAAGCTAGTTTGTTGACGACCGAGCAGGCATTCCAGAGGGCACATAAAGGAGGGGCACTGACTTGTGGAATCAGGGGAATTAGGATGAAAAGGTGGGAGTTACGATTACTGTTAGAGGAGGTAGACAGCCAATTTTGGGGGTGGGAATTGGGTGTGGGAGGGCCGGGGTTTGGTGCGATGTCCCCAGACATTAGGAGTAGTAGGAGGGTGAGCGTGGTCAGGCGGGAGTGGGATTTATTGGAGGTCAGTGTAGTGGAAGTGGTGATACTGTGTGGGCTTAGAATGAGCAGGAGGTGATAAGTGCAGTAATAGTGAGTGGGCAGAAGAGAGGGAGATATGTACAGGTTGGGGGCTGGAGGGGGGAGGGTAAAGACATGAGAGTTTGAGGAGAGAGGACATTATAGCAAAGATTAGTGTGAACATGTTGGAGGGTGGGGAGATGGGAATAGAAGGAAGGCTGAGGAAAGTTAGAGGATGAAGGGGAACTTCCTATAAAATAGGTGTAGAACAGTAATGTCTGTGCTTACTTTTTTGACGCAGTGCCTTAGTCAAAGTGCCTGTGTACAAGTGCCAAACACTTGTCGCCGGAGTGACACTTTGCGCAAGGAGTGGCCAGCCCAAACCCTCATCAGCTGTCCCAAGAAATGAACTACATTTATACAGAGATGGTGCGGGGGGAAGATTCACAATTATTCAATTAGGAGCTGATAAAACCAGGCTTGTGGGTGGGTGGGGTTTACAACTGGCCTGGACAGAATGCAATGCAAGAGGGGCAACAGGATAAGGTTAAATGTTTGATCTTGTCCAAGGCAGCATAATACAAATTAAGTGACACTTTCAAAAATAAACAAACAAGCAAGTATTTAAATTCTTAGTAAGGCAGAATTAGGGTTCAGCTAGGCAATGTAGTACAATGTATAAAAGAAGAGTGGAGTCTATGCAGTTACCAGAGGGTATGAAGAGTCAGGTGGGAAATCGCAGACAGGTAGAGCGACTTTGTGTTGCAGGGAAGGTCTATGCAGTTACCAGATGGTATGAAGAGTCAGGTGGGAAATCGCGGACAGGTAGAGCGACTTTGTGTTGCAGGGAAGGTCTATGCAGTTAACTGAAAGTAGAGTAGAGAAGGCATAGTCTTGTTAGAGGAAGTGCCCATGTACAAGTGCCAAACACTTGTCGCCGGAGTGACACTTTGACAAACCCTCAATAGCCACATATATGTGTAATCATGAACCATGATAAACACTCAGGACCAAAGTACGAGAAAAGAAACACCCTACTAACGCGTTTCGCATGGTAGCTTCGTCAGGAGTTTTCGTTGACAGAGATCTTGGTGCACTAGAGCTGATTCAGTAAGTAATAGTTCTGGGAAACGAGAAAAGAGGTGTTGCATGTTCCCACCAGGGCACCGCAGAATGGATCAAATGTCTGTCTCAATCATGTAGGTCTGTAACCAGCCCAAGAAAAGCTGTCCCACAAAGCACATAAAAAATACCATACACAGGAAATGGAGATTCCAAGCTTAATTGATCGAAGTTCTGCCATGCTGCACTGGGAGGAATCTCCCCAGTATAGCCACAAACAACTGCAAAGGTAATGAGCAACTTCCAAATGCTGATATGGTCACAATGTTAAATCTTCAATCATGGCAGAAAACATCAAAAAGCCAACTGCAAAAGGCTCCCTTCCTGGTGTCACAATAACAGCAACATTCCCTATCGAAAGTAATCTCCAAATGAGGATCAAATTGAATAACCTGAACTTGTAATGGTAGGGTGGTGGTTGTTTGTCACGTCATGTTTCACATTAACTCATTCATTAACTTATTGGGCGCCAAGTGTGGGTCACATAGGAGGCCTACCATGGGGTGGGTTCTTCTGGGCTACGTTAGGGACTTTGTTACAGGGTCACTTTACTACACACATGGGGTACCTTTGTGCTGTGTCATCTTCATCAATGCCCTGGGACAAGGTTAACACTGCATGGGGAATATTCAACCCTAAAGAGGAGCTCCAGTAATTTTTGTGTTTATCAAAAGTCGGCAGCTAGAAAAACTGTAGTTGCTGAGTTTAATAAACACACACTCACCAGTCCCAGGATCCAGCGATGTGCTCACATGAGCCGTCCCTTCCCATGGGCTTCTCTCACTGGCATTTCAACTGTGGGCACCCAGCTGTGATAGCTTCACAGCTGGGTACCCACTGCACATGTGCAAGTTGCGCTGCCCCTCCTGAATGGTCCTGCAGTCTTCAGGAACCTGTGACATGTCCCAGAATACTGCAGAGAGGGAGGGGGAGAGGAAGAGAACTTCCACTCAGATCGCCTAGAGTGGGAGTGGGTATCTGTCAGAACTAGGTACCTGCCTCCTCCCAAAAAAAAAACTCTGTTCCCAATGCCAATGCACACCTTCTCTGTAATCAGCAGCTAGGAGGCCCAAACTTAATTTACAGGTGCCACTCAAGGCTCCACCAGGTCCAAGGCTCCTGTTACTCTGTGAGACAGACCACTGTTGGAAGGAGTGCCAACAACATCTTGCTGCTAGAGGCCGTAGAAGACACCAGTACGCTGCGCTGCACTTGCTAGATCCAGGGGAAAAATCTTATACAATCTTAATTGAATGGTGTATAACAGGTACACGCTACAACAGGCTGCTTGTTAAACTTCTGTTACCCATGGTAACTATTTCCCACATAGTAAGCAATTGTCCTGCGAATGCCTTGAAAATGACTTGCTAAGCTATCGCTAGACTTGCCAGACCTCACAAGTTTGTTGCACAATTGCATTGCATGACTCCAGATCAACTTTCTTTGCAAACATTCTGCATGTCTGCTGCAAGTTCTGGTTTAGTTATGTTGCGCAATAGTCATCCCACTACAGGGGGCACTGTGGCTGAATTTTCATGCTGTAGACTTGTCGAGTTCTTGCTGTAAACTCACCACTGCAACTTTGCTCTTGCTAGAGACTTGCCATGCAAATTTTCTGCAAATTGGAAAAGTGTCAACTAAAAGGCAAGTGCTTCAAGTGTTCTGCAAGTGTACAACTTGCCAGTGAAAATGTGCAGCAAGTTAACAGATTTACAATTCAACACTGCCACAAATTTGTGGCAAGTTATCTTTGCTATCTGGGTTATGTCTTCACATTACTCCATTCCACACAAATACCTTCATACTCAATGTGTGAAGACCCACTTGTGTGCCAGATACTTGCGATACACCTCTTTAGTAACTTCAGACCAGGCAGGGACAACGTATCAATGCTTTATATAGAAAAGGTGCAAAATAGATATTTCACAGTCCAATAGGTAAGGCATTATTTATTCCTAGTTCCCTAGCTCGTACCGCAGGCTCAAATGCTGCCCTGGCATACCTGCTAAGATGTAGTCCAGAATTTACAGTCTTTCAGGGGCTTACTCCCATGTTGTTATGTTCAGGGTGAATCCCCAAGTTCAGATGACTTTACATATATACAAAGCTGAATGGCATTTCCTCCGGGTCTTGTCCTCCGTCTTAATCCCTTATGGGCCTCAGACCTGAGGTGGGTCTTGATCCTTTCAGCTCTCTTTTTGCAATCCCCCCACCCCCCAATCTGAGGGCTCTCCACAGTGGACTCAGAACTCTGATATTTTCTGGGCTTTATCAGTTCTTTTGATGTGCTAATTTGTGCTTGCCCATCCTTTACAGTATCTAATCTCTTGCAAATGTAGCACTTACACCCTCAGGAGCTGCTGGTGATGATGGGTCCCCTGTTCTGCCACGACTCTAAAAACTGCTCGGTCCCCACTGACACACCCGGTTAGAGGTAGAGGACTACTCACACCTGGATAACCTAAGCGTTAGTAAGTCACAAATATATAATAATGCACAATAATTAACTGAATTGCAGCAGTGTCATATCAAGTTTTAACTGAAATAACTTATGAAGAGCGAAATCAGACCCAGTCATCCGTACGTGTTCCTGAGCGGGGTAACCCAAGAAGGTGTACCTGGTGCCTGAAAGTTAGTGTTGTCCGGCTTGTGGTGGAGCCTTTCTGTAGGTGGTGCACAAGAATCTGTCTCTTTAAAAGTATTTGGTGGATAGCCGCAGGACTGCTAAGTAACGAGCAGTCTATGTGGAATAATGGGGTAGCAAGGGGTTAAATGCAGAATTAAGGCACAATTCTCTGCGCTGCACAGCTGCTACTGTCAGCAGAGGTAAAAAGGGGAAGGGTATTGCAGCCTCCCCACACACACAGTTCTGCAGCACACTGGTGGAGGGGGAGGAGTCTGCACACACACACACACACACACCTGTAAATGCGCAGCTAATTACCCCTGCGGGGGAACAGATAAGTGGGGACCTGCTACAAATAGAGCTAGCAGTATTCTTCTGCTACACAATAATATGGTTACCAATAATACCACCCCTGTATAGAAAAATTGCAGAACAATTGCAGATTAGAAAGATTGTCAGTTTATATGTGCTGTTGCCCAAGCATTGGAACTTTATTCAATAGAGTAAGATCTCAGTATTTCTTATTTTAACTTAAAATATATATAAGCCCAACCACTAAATCTCATAATTCTTAACATTTTAATATTATTTCAAAAGTTATTTTCAGTACTTTTTAAATCTGCAGCTTTATTAAAATAATCCTTAGTGATCCCACCATAAAGGTCATTTTTCAGACACTTCCCATTATAAGATGACAGCCTTCTACCCATTTCTACCTTTTGTGCCCCTGTGTTGTCACGCTAGCTTTTGATGGAGACTACAAGTGGCCATGCAGGCACAAATTACAGCGTGGTTCACTGTTGTCAATATTAGGAATCCTGCCCTGAGAAATGCCATGCAGCCAATTGCTAAAATGCATGCATGTAGACAAGAAGTGGCTGAAAAGAGGTTGCAGAAAATCAGTAGCACTGTGATGCAACAACGAAAGAAAAACTTAGAAAACAAGTATGTTTTTAAAAAATGACAATTGGTTTCGATACACAGTGCTTTAGCAAATGTAATGCCATGCAGGGTTGAACATGTGCTACAATAAAAAAAAAAAACTGCATAACCACACTGCACAGGATGGAGGCTGAGGGAAAGTCTCTTTTCAGTCAATGGTATGCAAGTCATTTATCATTCTCGCTCACATTCTGCCAGATTTTCAGTACCAATATAGGGATTTTCAAACTGATTAACCATACACACAAGCCGAAAGGCAGTTGACGGGTCAGTGCTAGGGTCTCCTCATAGAGTGAGAGCAAGCAGTTACAAAAGGAGAAAATTCAGGAAAAACATTCTATTCAGCTTGTATGTGCTCAAACAACCAAATATATTTATTCTGCTGCCCGAAAGTTATCATGAAAACCAATGCATATCTTTTTAACTTTTGTAACTTCTAGGATGCACCATAGTTTTAATTCCTTCAGCACCCACATCCTTCTATCATGTTTCCCTATTCTGTGTTTCAGGATTGTCATTGGTTATCAGCAGCCTCCGCAGGGTAGCAACAGACAGCGGATTGGTGTAATTTGGTGGGCCTCTAAGCCCGCGAATTTGGAGGAGATAAAAGAGGGCTGTCCAGCCGTTACCTTCAGACCGTGTGGTACAGGACTGGGACTCACACCGCTCGGACTGTCGGAAGGATGGAGCGCCATTCGCCTGTTGGAAGAGAGAGCCTGCTTCATCGCCTCATTGAGAAGGGGGAGAGTGCCGGAGGGGAGGAGTGGCTCCTTCACTGCCTGGAGGCCGGTCATTCCGAAGCCCCGCCCGAGCCGTGTATTAGCACAGCCCTGGAGAAGATGGAGGAGCCTGCAGCAGACATGCGCAATCTGCGCCAACAGCCGAGGAGGGCAAAGAAGAAAGCCAGAGCAGAGGCTTCTCTGTGTCATAAAGGCAAGGGGAGAGCCCGCAGTGTTCAGTATAAGAAGACCCCCCCATGCCAGGATAGAGCTACTCAGCCAGCTGTTGTGGCCAGCAGTGAGCATATCAGGAGTTTGCCTATGGGTGAGACACGCTCTCTTAGTAATGTCACTGATTTCAATATTTTGGTTGACACTTTGTCTAGTATTGTGAAAGATCTTAAAGGGGCACACACAGTTGGTGACTATGTTGGTACATCCGTAGGTGCACAGTGCTCTGGTGCTTTCCATGTCACAAATCATAATCCTGTTTTAAAAGGGGCACAGCTACCTGGTGCTATTAGACAGACCAATGATGGTACGTCACAGCATAGTTTGGATGACGTCAGACCAATATGGCGCAATTTGTCAGAGGTGCCCTTTGTTACAAGTGTGACAGAAAACAATGCTAGTGCACCAACAAAAAAACCTTTTCAAATGTCCAATTCTACTATCCCCTCTCCGCGCTCCACTCATCCTATAGTGGCAGAGTCCTCCTTTAAGGTCCCTATGCCATGTGAAATGTCACCGTTAGGTTTCCACTTACCTGACGCTGTTAAAGGGAAAATTTGGAGGGGTTGAATTTGTAGATTTACTGTCATTATTGCCTGCTTCCAAAGAGTTCCTATCCAAATCTGATAGGAAAGGCAGAGGACAGCTCTGAGGAAGATAGGAGATGATCTGTCCCAAAACTTTTCAGAATTGGTTACAAGCTTTCTGCATTTATGCAGTGGTGCTGGGCGAGCAATTTCCAGAAAAAGGTTCAGGCTTATTTCAGCATGTGGACATAATTGCTGAAGTTTTTCGTCATTTCGGTGGTACCTCATGGTTCACCTATGATGAAAATTTTAGACAGAAATTGGCAGTTCATCCATCTTGGAAATGCGGATGCAAGGATGTGGGATTATGGTTGAATCTTATGCTGTCACAGAAACCCCCATTCGCACCTCGAACGGTAGCCCCACAGAATGCCTTTCGCAAAGGGTTCTGTTTTGCCTTTAATGAGGGGCAGTGTAAATTCCTGTCAAACTGTAGGTACAAGCATGAGTGCTCTTACTGCAATGGGGCCCATCCAGCTAGTAGGTGTTTTCGGAGGTCATCAGCAACTTCCCTCCCATCTTTATCCCGGGACACTGGTGGTAAAAGCCATGACTCCAGTGAGTTTGTCAAGAATGCAACCGTGGTTAGATCTCTACCCAGATCGCACAATGGCATGGCTCCTAATTGATAGTTTCCAGGATGGTTTCTTCGTTCCCTCATTTTCTGGGCCGGGATGCGTTTTGTAAAAAACTTGCTTTCTGCTAGGAGGCATCCTGATATTGTTCAGGAAAAAATATCTAAGGAAGTTAATGAAGGCCGGGTAGCTGGCCCTTTCCACCGTCCGCCTTTTGCAAATTTCCGTCTTTCTCCTTTGGGTATTGTTCCCAAGAAGGAACATGGTAGTTTCAGACTCATTCATCATTTGTCCTTCCCGGCTGACACTTCACTTAATGATGAAGTTTCCGAAATATTAGCCCCTTTTTCTTACTCCTCTTTTGATGAAGCACTAGTGCTTTTAAGACGTTTTGGGCAGGGAGCTTTGTTAGCGAAGGCAGACATCAAATCTGCTTCGGCTGCTAACCGTGCATCCACAAGGTTTCAATTCCCTGGGTTTCCAATTCCAAGACAAATTTTATTTTGATAAATGTATGCCTATGGGTTTCTCCTTATCATGTTTTTATTTTGAGGCTTTCTCTACATTTTTGCATTGGGTTTTGTCAGAATGTTGCCCTACTGTGGGTTTACTACATTATTTAGATGATTTCCTGTTTATTGGTCCAAAGGACTCACAATTATGTCTTGAGTCACTGAACTCATTTTTTCATATTTGTGATTCCTTTGGAATCCCCATTGCACATGAAAAAACTTTGTTTCCATCACCCACTATTGAATTTTTGGGGATTACTATTGACTCCTCCTTGATGGAGTTTAGGCTGCCCAGGGAAAAATTGAACATATAAAATATGAGATTGATGATCTTGTTTTTTTAATCTAAACGCAAGGTATTGTTGAGGGACGCTCAATCCCTATTGGGGCTTTTTGCGTTCGCAGCTAGGATCATCCCTATTGCCAGAAAGAGGTTTGAAGAATCCTTATTCTCATGTTTGCATCTCTGCAAACGTCAAAGAAGACTTGAAAATATGGGATTCTTTTCTTTGTAATTTTAATGGGTCCTCGGTCTGGCAACAACCTTTTGTGAATGATTTTCAGCTGAATTTCTTTACAGATGCCGCAGGTTCATCAGGCTTTGGAGCCTTTTTGGATGGCCATTGGTGTGCCTCTGAATGGCATTCCAGGTGGCAGCATCAGGATATTCTGCATAATATTGTCCTCCTCGAGTTGTTTCCAGTGGTAGTTTCAATGGTAATTTGGAAGGATAAGTTTATGAATCGTAGGGTCATGGTACATACAGATAACAAAGGCGCACTTTTTGCTATCAGCACGCTGTCATCCAGATCAGAGCTAGTTATTAAACTTTTACGTTTTTTAGTTTTGCACTGCATGCGTTTCAATATCTGGTTGAAAGCTCGTCACATTTCAGGGATTGATAATACAATAGCTGACGCTCTATCTCGTTCGTAGTTTCACAGATTCAGAGAATTGGTTCCATCAGCGGATTGGCATGGCACCCCTTGCCCAGATTGCCTCTGGGGCTTGATTTGGGACTGATATCTGCTCATCTCCAGAATTCGGTAGCACAGAAGACATGGCAAGACTATAATCTAGCCTGGTCCAAATGGTGTTCCTTTTGCTCTAGCATGCTGGTAGATGTATTAGATGTGAAAGATTATATCTCTTTGGCTTTCGTGTCCTCCCTGATTCAGGCCCAGCTTAGCCCTGCCTCAATTAGTAAAATTTTGACCAGGGTTTAATTTTTTCTTAAATTTTCTGGCAGGCCTGCTTAGACCTCTTTTTTCTCGGTCAGTCAAATCCTTAAGGGATTTCGGAAGTTCTCCCCTACGAAGGATGCCAGGCGCCCTATTTCAGTTTCTTTACTGATTAAACTAATGTCGGTTTTGGAAGATGTTTGTTTTTCTAGTTTTGAACTCTTGCTTTTCAGGGCAGCATTTTCAGTTACCCTTTTTGGTGCCCTGCGAGTGGGTAAGTTTACAGCTCAAAACAAATCATCTTCTCCTTTTCTGTTGTTCTCTCATGTGTCCCTTGCCCCAGACGGTTTACATCTTTTTCTTTGTAGATCTAAGACTTTTGAGTTGGGTAATGGTCAGTGGATATCTCTGGCCACCTCTCCCAACCGGTCGTTATGCCCAATGTCCCACACGCCCAATTATATAGCAGTCAGACCCTCCTTTGACGGTTCCTTCTTTATCCATCAGGACTTGTCTCCTCTGACCAGATACCAGTTTTCTGCTGTGCTTTCTTCTTGCCTTAGGTGCCTTAACCTCTCAGGTTTGAAATACTCATCGCATTCCTTTAGAATTGGGGCTGCCACCATGGCTAACCTATTGGGATTCCTCCCAGAAGGTCAAAAGAGGGTTGTCAGGTGGGCTAGTAGTAGGTATAAGCTTTATGTTCGCCCTGAATTGTTAATTGTCTGATTTTCTATTTTCAGATTCTCCTAAATACACAATCTGGATAGTAGGCCACTCCTACGTCTATTGGGCTGAAAGGCTGGATGCATCCAGGAGCTATTCCAGCAATTTAGGTCTGGACTTTAATAAATTTAAAGTTTTATGGCCGGTATTCGGGGTCTGAGATGGCGTAATCTTAGAGACCACTTACTTCAGTTATCTTCTATTTGGCCCTCACCTATAGTTATAGTTATTCACTTGGGAGCAAATGACATTAACAAAGTTAGAACGTGGGAACTGCTTTGCGAAATGAAAAACGATATTTGTGCCATTAAGCTTCTGTTTCCACGTACTATTTTGGCCTTTTCTAAGATGGTCCCTAGACTCCTTTGGTCTCCTTGGGGGAAATTCTTTTATGTAGATAAAATTTCCTTGTGTCATCTGGTGGTTTGTCATTCCGCCACTTGGAGTTGGAGGGTTTTATACCGGGAATATTTAGGGAGGATTTGGTTTACTTATCAGACATTGGCATTGACACTTTCAATATGGGTCTGCAGAGTTTAATTGTGAGTGCCATGGTTATGGGGGGACCTCAGCCAGCAGCTGCTCTGCTGGCCTCGTTCGGTGGGGAATCCAGCATTGTCTGGATGGACACCGTATAAATTTTAAGTTGTGGTTATATAGCCAAGATGGCTTCATATTTATTTGTATTTTCATTTAAACATTAACAGGTTACCCCTTGAACAACACCTTGGCCAAAATGTATTTACCAAAATAATAAATGGTTTAAAGAAAGAATTGTTGTTGTCTCTTATTTGTTTAATGACTCCTTTGTGCTAGCCCATGACGGGTCCATGCAATATGCAGGACCCACATGGGAGAGCCAATTCCCTATTCCCTATTCTGTGTTTCAGGATTGCCATTGGTTATCAGTTGCCTCCGCAGGGTAGCAACAGACAGCGGATTGGTGTAATTTGGCAGGCCTCTAAGCCCGCAAATTTGGAGGAGATAAAAGAGAGCTGTCCGGCCGTTACCTTCAGACTGTGTGGTACAGGACCGGGACTTCCACCCCCCCCTCCCCTATTTATGGAAATAGTCGTGGTGCTGTTCAGGGGGGGAATAGTCGTCCAGCATTGTCTGGATGGACACCGTATACATTTTGAGTTGTGGTTGTATAGCCAAGATTGCTTCATATTTATTTGTATTTTCATTTAAACATTAACAGGTTACCCCTTGAATAGCACCATGGCCAAAATGTATTTACCAAAACAATAAATGGTTTAAAGAAAGAATTGTTGTCTCTTATTTGTTTAATGACTCCTTTGTGCTTGCCCATGAGGTTCTGAAAGACAAAGCAAAGTCATCCGTGGCTGCCAAGAACAGATCTTTCTCTTCAATTCTGTAACAAGGATCCAGCAGTTAGGGACATCCAAATAAGTTTTTGAGAGACTGAAGTCCCTGTGCTTGGTGAGACTGCTGTTGTGGTCATTATTGCGGGTAAGGAGACTACATACTCACTTTGGGTGTATAGCCTGCTTGGAGGAAGGGTCCTTTTTTTCTTCCCGGCTATGTGCTTACATCGTGTCTTTATACCTGCACGGACATCTCCTGAATCACTGTTAAATACATTTGGGACTTTGTTCTAATTTACAATATTCACTTTTATTTTTCACATCTATTGATCTTGTTTTTCTCCACTGATTGATTTATGTGAATTTTTATGGATTATTGATTATATCCACCTGAACAATTTTGTGGATCTCACTCAATCTATTTGTTGTTGTTATCATTATTATTTTATTTTTGGCACTTGAACATAATATTTGCCATTCACAGTATGTTTGGCACTTGAATATAATATTTGCTATTCACAGAGTTTTACATTGCCTAAATAGGTTCACCTTATCATAGATGCAATATAGTTTATCAGTCTCTCAATTTTAGACTTTGGGACTCTGCTTTAGTTTTCCATTTTATTATTTCAGGATTTTTACCATTTCTGAATATTTGAAAGGAATTAAATTTTTTCTGTTTTTTCTATTTTGATTTATACAGTGATTTTAGCGCTGCACCCACCCCATGTTTTCCACCCCAACAGGAACCAGAAACAACACAAAACAGTAATACAGTAGAAGGAAAAAACCCACCCACCTAAAATTATCTAAAGCAAATGCGGCCTAACATACGAGCAGAATCATTTGGACTCCCACCTACCAATTCGCATAACAGTATTCTCATCCAATCCCTACCGGGATGCCTCTGTGGCCTCCCCAATACAAGAGGACTGAGAAGAGTACTTAAGCGGGACAAACCCAGCAGCCGCCAGGCATGTACGAAAGACTACTAAAAATTGAAACTTAGATAGATACGAGCCATCTGAATGCAGGAACAGGGCACCACCGGTCAGCGGTCGCACCATAAAAAACTGTTCCAAGGCAAGCACCGGACAAAAACGAGGACCATTACCCCGAAAAAGCTGCATCAACATGTCCTTGCCCCTCTGGTCCGTCTTGGATCATCAAATCAAAATCCTGACTGAGGAAAATGAACAAGCAAGTCCCCCACCATCAAACCCCCAGCTACCTGGTTAGAAGGACCTCTCAGCTCGCTAATGCGAAGAGCCCCGAAAAAGGCCACCAAAAAGGCCACCCTAAACAATGTGTGTTCATAAGAGGATGAACAGACCTTGCGTAACTGTCCTAAGATAGCACCTAGAACAGAAAAAGACACTGGGCGCCGTAAGTCGATCACTCGGCGACCCTTCCGATACCCTCTCATGGCCTGTCATACCGCAAACGCCTTAGTATAATCCTGCACCCCGAGCAATTTGAAACAAAAGGCCAGGCCGGCCAATTTTCTATCCTCCGCAGAAGCTGATACACCCCTCCCAAAATTGTGACTCACAAAATAAAGGACCAACAAAGCAATGTCCACCCCCCATCGCCTACCTCCTCCAACAAAGAAATACATTTGCTCCAGGCCCTTGAGTAAGCCTCCCAGGTCGCAGTACTCAACGAATCCCGAATCAACCCAGCGGTGACTCCAAAGCGATCCTCCAAAGCCGCTGGGGACAAGGCATCCCATGCCGCTCTGCTTCCGTTACCAACACGCAAAACTCGTCCCACTGAAATCGAGATAAAGCATCTGCCACTTCGTTGCAAATTCACGGAATATGTACAGCATAAATGAAAGCATTTAGGCGAAGACAAAGCAAAACCAAATGACGCAAAAGGCTCACCACTGGTGGAGAAGATGCCGATGTAGAATTAATCGCTGACACCATACCCATATTGTCACAGTGAAAGCGAACCTTTTTATTGCAAAAAGCCTCCCCCCCATATCTCAACCATCAAGACAATTGTACACAGCTCCAACAGTACCAGGTTTTTGAGAAAGCCAGCTGAATGCCACTCCCCTGGCCAACAACGGCCAGGAGAAACCTATCATGCCAGATGACCTCCACTGCCAGCCCGCTCAGCTACGCCAAAACGGTGGCCGCTCCACGAGGGAAAAACACAGACACCAAGGCAGAAGGCTCCATTGCTGACCAGGACACAGTTCCCCCATCCTAACCAGTGTAACATCGGGGGTTGGTTTAGCTTAAAGGTAGAGCTTACCAGTGAGCTGAGTCCACGCCAGATATGCAGTTTTAAGGGCTTGTCAGCCCACTTTTATTAAAGAAAGAAAATGTCCGATAACAGAAGTGTTGCCCACACAGGGGTTTCAGCTTTCCACAGCAACAATGTAAGTTCAATCAGAAATACCAAGCCACCTGGCTCTCTTTAGCAGCACTGCTGCTCAAACTTATGCTTCAGCCCTCTCGGCTCTATAACAGATTTCCTGTACACATGCTTCAGCCCTCTCGGCTCTATAACAGATTTCCTGTACACCCAGTACCTCAGCACTCTTTTCCAGCTTCCTTTTCCAGCCCATAGGCTTGAACCCTCTGTCTACTCTGACAGACCTGTGCAGACATGCACACTTCTCCCTTGCTTGCCTGGACTCCTCGGGAGGGTGGAGCCCAGAACTATGGTCAGGTGTCTACAAATAGCCCAACACACACCTGACCAGTCAATCTGCTGGTGGATCTCAAAACCTGGAGAAAGCTGCAAAAGCAGTTTTCTCCAGTCCACATTTATGCTCTGAAGCCTTGCCTCAAGCAAATGTGCATACCCTATGTCCACTTTAACCCCCTTTTTATAGCGACAGGGACTCTCACTATTACATATCCCCCCCCTTTGTTTCGATCCGGAGGGAGGAACACCAGCACCCGTCATGGTTGGGACACCTCTGGGCTGGCTGTCAGCCACGTAGGCCCAACCTTTTTTTCGGGTGCGCTTCCAGGTACGTCCCACCCTGGATCTTAACAGGGTCCTACATTTCCCTATACTCAGCCTTCTCCCTCTTCTTTTTGGGTGCCTGGGCTTATTCATCTTTCTAGGGGAAACTCTGCTTTCCCTGATCCTTTCTTTCAACTCACTGACATCAGCTTTAACCTTCACTATAGGTTCTAATATCTTTGTCTGGTTGTCTACGGCAACCACGTCATTATTAACAGCACCAATCATCAGATCACCAATTTTGAGATTCCAACTTCCGATACCACCAGTGCTTTTTTCAGAGTTTGTTAGGACCTGTCCTGAGGAGGGACCACACACAGGCGAGTGACTATGCTCCATGGAACTATCACCAAGCTCCACCTCACCTGCTGTCCAACGCTCCATGGGTGGCTGTCCTAACAAACACAGACCCAAGCACAAATCATTCCTTACTGCGATAATGCCAACTGGTGTACACATTACATTGCTACAGCAACCTTCAGCACTTTCTCCCACAGTGTCTCCGGGTACCTTAACCTGTACCTCTTGGCCAGTGACAGAAAGCATCTCGACTACTGCCGCGTCCATTCTGGGCCCTTCCTTTTCATGAGGTCTAGCAGGTGAGACAGTGTCTGCGCCCTCTACTGACCACTGCTCAGCCGCACCTCGGACTGCACCAGCAAAGATGTTCTCAGTCACTGCACCAGGCGGAGAGACCTCTGATATCTCCAACAGTTCCCCTGAGCGACCTCCATACCAATCAACAACTGGAAGTACTCTCACCGGGAATCGAGAGATCCTGTGCCAAATGGTTAATAAACATTGGTTCCACCAATTCCACTCTTGGGCAAGGTTTTCCAGCACCGCCTGTATCACCTGGCTCCACCCATTGGTACTACGCAGCACCACCTGGTCCGACCACGATGGAGACACCCAAGTGTACAGTGAGCGTGTTTTTGCCAACTCCAGCATTTCAAGTAAAGTTTCTGTCATTTCAATACATTCCAAGTCTAAATTTGTGACCTCTTTAGGGACCTTTCCCTCCTCCGAGACATGGAGGGGCTCATCCACTGTAGTCTGAGAGGTTGAGACCTTGGAAGAGACCTCCACCTCTTTGGAGGTACTCACCATCACTGCCTGTTGCTCCCCTGGAGCACTGTCAGCCACATGTCTCCTCTTCCCCTCCAACTCAACAATGAGCCTCTGCAGGTCAACAATAGTCACATTGTCACCTTGACACTTGCTATTACTTAGTTGCTGGGTTGTGGACAACCCATCTGCCATGCCTGCGCCCAGAACCGTTCCTTCAGACTGGAGGGTCTCAGTCTTTACAGGGGCTAGTGTACCCATGAGCATCGGCCATTCTGTGACCCCTCCAATGGGCATAGCAGGTGTTCTGTCCACACCGTTGTTACACATCATTGTTTCATAATTCTTTGTCACTTGGCCTAGCGCCGCAAGTGTTTCCTTGCACCAATCATCCCAGTCCCTTGTGGTTCCATCACCAGTGCTCCACAGCGCTGCATCAACTGCTCTAGAAGGCCCCACAGGAACCTGGGATTCACTAGCCAAAACAGCAGACTTGTCACTTCTATCTACCTCACATTGTGACAATATTTTTTTACTCATATCAACTTGAGAAATTGCATCCTCAACCAAGGCAATGTGCAATGCCTTATTTTGACCACCTTGCTCTGGGGGCGCTACAAACACATCTAGCTTTGAACTCTCAGCTTTTACAGGCTGAATTAACCCCTTGCCAACTGGGCTACACTTAGGGTTGTCAGGTTGTGCCCACACACACTCACTGTGTGACTCAGTCCAACCTTGTTCCACCAGAGTAGGACCAGAACCATCCTGGACAGACTCTGGCTTCATCACATGGAGACCCCCTGAGACCTCCATGGACAATCCTATGCCTCCGCCTGTCACGTGAGATCTACCCTCATCATTGGTAGTGAACATATTACCAACCTCACTCTCAGATATGACATTACAAGAAATACATGTTTCAATGTCATTACAATCCACATCACTTTTACCCATAGTAACACTTTTGTCAAAACAATCATTAGCCTTTTCATTGCATGTAGACACAACTGCCGTTTTTATGGGTTGTCTATGAGCCACCATAACCTCTGAGTGACTCTTCACAGTGCCTGCTCTCGGTAAAGGGGCACTCTTACCTATTTGGGCAGCTCCATAGCTGACCTGGGAAACTCTCTGCTCCGTCACTGCGAGCTCCTTGGAAGTTTCCCTGGGCAACCCTGCAGCACCTGTAACTAGGGAACATGGCACCAACACTGTTTTGGTCACCCCTAGCTCAATTTTTCCAGCCATCTGCTGGATTATAGCAGGCACTTGCAGAGTCCCCATGTCCTTTCCAGTCTTTAGCCCTGCAGCTACTTGGGCTTTACGCTGTGCCTCCCCACTGCTCTGGGTAGCACACTGCAGCAAGTCTATGTCCATTTGTACTGCGGATCTCCCCACTGGACATACTCCCACTTCACCGGGTTCAGCATCATAAACTGAAACAGTCTTACCAGTTCCTGCAGCTGGTGTCATAGCCTTCACTTGAGTGCGATGTCTTTCATCTGTGGGGTCTCCACAGGCTGACGCCCCCATGTGGTCACGGAGCAATACTGCAGCCTTTCTAGACCCACTGATGCCCCCTGTAGGCAACACACGATTCCTGTTGCTAGGGATAACAGCAGACTTGCACTCCAAAACTGGTTGGCTATACCTCATGCAGGATGTAGACTGTTGCACCCTCCTTTCTGGGCTGACCACTTTCCCTAAGCGGCCATGACACGAAACTTTGCGTTTCTCTGCATTTCCAAAACCTTGGTCTTCCGGTGACACCTCTCCCATCCTGGAGCATTGCTGGTGGCCCATGATACGCTGGAACACTCCTCTAAGAAGAATTTCCTCTTTAAACTTGCAGTAGTCATCCTGTTCCCAATCCATTAAATGGTAAACCGACCGGAACTCTATCCGTAACAAGGGTTGCAGCAATTTTGGCCACCGATCCCTAGGCCATTTTCTCCTTACAGCAACTTTTTCAAATTTTTTCAGGAATTCCCCAACCTCCTCTGTAGGTAGCATGGGTTGCACATAGTCAGAGGCCACAATCTCAGCCCCTTGCACTGCGGCCCACTCTTTGCGATTCCGCTTGAACCATTCATTTACTGCATCGCACATCACTAGGCCTTCTGGACTGGCCCTCCTAGGTGGCGACATCTTCTCAGGCCACACTGAGCTCACTTCCACCACACTTTTGCGCTTTCCAGCAAAAAAAAATGAAGCACTGTTACTTTAAAGCAAGTTGCTTTTCACTTCATGCAAGATTTCCTCACCTGCACAGTGCACACACAGATTGTGCTGTCTCATGCACACAAACACAGTTCATAGCAGGAAAAAAAAAAATAAGTTTGACTTTTCATTCACAGGTACACCACCTGCAACACACAATGCCTTTTGCCTGGCTGCACTTCCACACACAGCCAATAGTTCCTGACTTGAACTCACTGTGGAGCAAGGACCCGGATTCCACCGTCTTCTGCCCGCATCCAACAACCACTTGTAACATCGGGGGTTGGTTTAGCTTAAAGGTAGAGCTTACCAGTGAGCTGAGTCCACGCCAGATATGCAGTTTTAAGGGCTTGTCAGCCCACTTTTATTAAAGAAAGAAAATGTCCGATAACAGAAGTGTTGCCCACACAGGGGTTTCAGCTTTCCACAGCAACAATGTAAGTTCAATCAGAAATACCAAGCCACCTGGCTCTCTTTAGCAGCACTGCTGCTCAAACTTATGCTTCAGCCCTCTCGGCTCTATAACAGATTTCCTGTACACATGCTTCAGCCCTCTCGGCTCTATAACAGATTTCCTGTACACCCAGTACCTCAGCACTCTTTTCCAGCTTCCTTTTCCAGCCCATAGGCTTGAACCCTCTGTCTACTCTGACAGACCTGTGCAGACATGCACACTTCTCCCTTGCTTGCCTGGACTCCTCGGGAGGGTGGAGCCCAGAACTATGGTCAGGTGTCTACAAATAGCCCAACACACACCTGACCAGTCAATCTGCTGGTGGATCTCAAAACCTGGAGAAAGCTGCAAAAGCAGTTTTCTCCAGTCCACATTTATGCTCTGAAGCCTTGCCTCAAGCAAATGTGCATACCCTATGTCCACTTTAACCCCCTTTTTATAGCGACAGGGACTCTCACTATTACACCAGGTACAGCGAACTTTCCACTAATGATGGCTCTATCCCCAACATACACTGAATCCCTGCTAGGGAGATCACTGCACTGACAGGACTCCCCACAACCCCTATGCAGGACCCCATCTCGGGCCTACTCCTCTGCGAGGGAGAAGCCTGAGATACTGCCCCCGCACCCACTGACTTTCCATCTATGATGCATGCTTTCTCACAGATGCTATCCAGAAACCTTGCACTACAGGCAGCCCAAATCACTTCATCCATTCATGCAGACCTGTAGCAATTGGGGATGAGGATTGAAGTGATAGAAAAGAAAGCAAACCAATCTGTTGCCAGGATAAACCAAAATTCAGCCAGACTCCAAGACATACAGGACCAATTAGAGACTGCACTATCAAAGATTGATGACCTCGAGAACAGGTCGAGGCAATACTACTTTAGGATAAGGGGGCTCCCCGAATCGGTGAAAGAAGTCCAACCTGCAGTTAAGGCACTTATTACAGGACTCATCCCAGATATTGCTGAACATTGCCTGGAACTCGACAGAGCTCACAGAGGATTGCAACCCCCCCGTTCAGATGGGCTTCCCAGGGACATTATAGTGAAGCCTCATTTTTATTCAGTGAAGGAGGAGGTGATGAGGAAATCAAGAGGAGCAGCAACCCTTAATATACAAGGTCAGGCAGTTCAGGTTTTTGCCGACCTCTCACCTGACATTGTGCAAAACAAAGAGCACTTAATCCTCTACTCCAAATCCTAACCCAGAAGGAGATATTGTACAGATGGTCTTTCCCTCTCCGCCTGAACTTTTCATATCGCAACAAAGTATATGGCTTCTCTTCTTTTGCAGAGGGAGAACGTCTACTGCTCCATCTTGGCCTACTCTCCCAGGAGCTTTCCCCCCCACCGAACAAGGGTCCCCCCTCGTCATCGAAACGACCACCGCCTGCAAGCCCCCTGCAACCCACCTGGCTGATGCAACACTCCAAGAGGTCCAAAGAGACACTGCCGACATGATAGGACTGCCCGTCCTAGTAAACCAGGGCAACCAGGGCCCTGGTTTGTGACTCTCTCTAACCTATGGTGCTGGGCCTTACTCCAAGTCTCCCTTACTGAGGATATACACCCAGTCCTCATCTCCCCAGAATGTTAGCCCTAGATTTGTTCAATCTCTCCCCCCCTCACAGTTGTGGCGGGTTGTAAATGTTGGGCTCCCTACCTCTTGGGGACGGAGGGGGAGTAGGAGACTGGTCACTGGGCCCAAACGTACGACCCAGTTGGTCGATAGTTTTTGGATTCATCAACAGGACTCTCTCCTTTATTAGAAGTTTTTTCTCCCTTAATGCTTACAATGTACTTTAATGTTTATGTTAAGTATTTGCCAATTTTAAACCCACATCTCTAATATGGCACACAGGCAGGTTGGGAGGCTCTGCCACAGCCACAGAGTCATTACAGGCACTCCCCAATAGGGGCTTTGAAGAAGCTTACTTCCCCTACTCAGTTCCAGTCTCTCCCGAAGCCCTCTATACAATAATGGAGAATGCTCAGGAGGGGTACGGGTTCCGGGGGGGGGACAGTTTCTTAAGTTTTTTATTATCAGTCGATATCACAGTTTGTTCAAATTCACTCACGCATTCTCCTTCTCTTTTTCCACTCCCCTTTCTTCCTACTTTTCTACTCTCTCCCTTACTTATTCCAGGCTCCCCAGGTTCTTCCAGGTGCTGCACTCAGGGGCCAGGCTCAACTGATGAAATGGTCATCCCCTTTGGACTCATCACCGGAAGGAGGTAGGTTATGCAATATCTCTGAGATATCTTTCCCTTTGATCCATGGCTAACACAAACCCCGTAACCCCCACTTTCAAAATTATCACACAAAACACACAGGGACTCAACACCCCTGTTAAACGCTGAAAACTATTCCAACTGTACCATACCATGCACTCCGACATCCTATTATTACAAGAAACACACCTTCCTACCACCTATAGACCCGCTTTTCTACACCAGCGCTACCCACAATTCTTCCTTGCATCCACAGACAATAAAACAAAAGGGGTGGCTATTTGCTTTGCCAAACACATCAACTTTGCCCTGGCGAAGATAGTTGCAGATCCCCTGGGTCGCTATATCCTAATATCAGGTACCATTGATGGGGAGACCTACACCTTTATTTCGTACTACGCCCCCAACAAAGGCCAAGGAAAACTTTTCGACTCAATGCTGCTCCACACTGCAAAAACACTTCAAGAGAACGGTCTTCATGGGAGGACTTCTCCCTGGACAAAACAGCAGGAGGGAAATCCAAACCCAAACGCCCCTCGAAACAGAGCACAAAAATTGCTCATCTGCTACAGTCGGTAGGGCTGGTAGACATTTGGAGAGAGATTAACCCCCACGCAAAAGATTACACCCATTTCTCAGCACCCCACAATTCCTATGGCTGGATAGACTACATTTTTACACATTCTACAACAGTCCCATTGACCCTAAGAGCTAAAATCGTAGACACCCCTCTCTCAGATCACTCTATTGTATCCCTAGTCCCACATCGGAATTCGGAAACCTCAGGTCCTTTCAGATAGCGCCTCAACGAGGCCCTTCTGAGTGGCACAATACAATGTACACTTCTGGAAAGGACCATAAAAGAGTATTTCCATGAAAATTACAACAACAACGTGTCCCCAACCACCTTATGGGCTGCCCTCAGGGGAAAGCTCATCCAGCTTTCCTCCAAAATTAAGAAGGAGCACAGGGCAGACTTTTAGAAATGAATGGAAGAATACCAAACTCTTGCTAAAGCTCATAAATGGAACCCCACTCCTGAGACCTTAGTGCAACTTGACATAGCCCGGACCCACTTCAACTTATCCCTCATAACGGCAGCAGAGAAACACTTCAGATGGACCGGGGCTAAATTTTATTCCCAAAAAGACAGAATTGGCTCCAAACTTGCCACAAAACTGAGCCCCAAACAACGCACGTTATCATTCCCCAAAATTCGAGCCCCTTCTAGGGACCTGACTAAGAACCCAACAAAAATAATGGATACCTTCTTGCAGTTTTATTCAGACCTTTACAAATCCAGTCCTTCGCCTTCTCCCGCACTCCAGAGTACTTTCCTTAACAATTTCCCTATCCCCACAATAACTCGAGACCACAGGGATCTCTTAGAAGACCCCTTTACCCCCGAGGAGGAGTTAGACACCATTAAATCCCTCAAACTAGGCTCCTCCCTGGGCCTCCACAGGATATTACAAAAAGTTTGGTCCCTGCCTGGCACCTTTTCTGACGTGGTTCTTCAACTCCCTCAGGGATGGAGACCCCCTAGAAAGAGATCTTAATTCCGCATATATCTCTGTCATCCCCAAACCAGGGAAAGACCCGAGCAAGGTGGAAAACTACCATCCGGTCTCGCTAATCAATAACAATATAAAGATAATGACTAAAATGATGGCTAACAGAGTAGGAAGCAGGGATGAGCCGAACACCCCCCGGTTCGGTTCGCACCAGAACCTGCGAACGGACGGAAAATTTGCACGAAACCTATTGACATCTATAGGACTCGAACGTTCGAAATCAAAAGTGCTAATTTTAAAGGCTAATTTGCATGGTATTGTCCTAAAAAGGGTTTGGGGACCCGGGTCCTGCCCCAGGGGACATGTATCAATGCAAAAAAAACTTTTAAAAACTGCAGTTTTTTCGGGAGCAGTGATTTTATTGATGCTTAAAGTAAAAAAAAAAGTGAAATATTCCTTTAAATATCGTACCTGGGGGTGTCTATAGTATGCCTGTAAAGTGGCGCGTGTTTCCCGTGCTTAGAACAGTCCCTGCACAAAATGTCATTTTTAAAGGAAAAAAAGTCATTTAAAAATGCTTGCGGCTTAAATGTAATGTCGGGTCCTGGCAATATGGATGAAAATCAGTGAGACAAACGGCATGGGCACCCCCAAGTCCATTACCAGGCCCTTTGGGTCTTGTATGGATATTAAGGGGAACACTGCACCCAAATTAAAAAAGGAAAGGTGTGGGGCCTCCAGGCCCTTTATACTTTGAACAGCAGTATACAGGCGGTGCAAACAAGACAGGGACTGTAGGTTTGTTGTTAAGTAGAATCTGTTTGTAATTTTGAACTGGTACATTTTAACGTGTTTAACTCCAGCCAAAAAATCTATTTTAAGCTTTTTGGAAAACCTAGGGAAGGGTTATCACCCCTGTGACATTTGTTTTGCTGTCTGTGCTCCTCTTCAGAAGATTTCACCTCACTTTTTGTCCCAATGACAAATGTTTTTTGAAAATTTGGGTTTTTTTGTGAAACAAGGATTGGTGATAAAGCATCAGTGGAAAGGAGAAAAGTTTTTCCCATATTAACTCTTACAGGAGAGAATTTCCCTTCCTAGGGGTAGATCTCACTTCCTGTTGTCTCCTTCCGTTTGCAAGTAGGAGTCGTTTGTAAGTTGGATGTTTGAAAGTAGGGGCCTGCCCTATATACTCAGCAGAAATTTGGGCCTTAGGTGTTGTTGTGGCCACAGCACTGTAAGCCCTCACAGGGCCCTGCTGTGAAATATTAGATCAAGAATTGTAATTACATGCCCCTGTTGAACAGGGGCAGAAAAATTGGGCCTTTGGTGGTGGTGGTGCTGGTGCCACAACACTGTAAGTCCTCACAGATACTCTTGGTGGGCGCAGAAACGGGCCTTGCTGTGAAATATTAGATCAAGAATTCTAATTACATGCCCCTGTTGAACAGGGGCAGAAAAATTGGGCCTTAGGCACTGGTGCTGGTGCCACAACACTGGAACCCCTCACAGATACTCTAGTTGGAGCGCAGGAACTAGCCCTGCTGCAAAGAATTGCATCAAAAATTGTAATTACACGCCCCTGTTAAACAGGGGCTGAAAAATTGGGCCTTAGGCACTGGTGCTGGTGCCACAACACTGCAACCCCTCACAGATACTCTAGTTGGAGCGCAGGAACTAGCCCTGCTGCAAAGAATTGCATCAAAAATTGTAAATACACGCCCCTGTTAAACAGGGGCTGAAAAATTGGGCCTTAGGCACTGGTGCTGGTGCCACAACACTGCAACCCCTCACAGATACTCTAGTTGGAGCGCAGGAACTAGCCCTGCTGCAAAGAATTGCATCAAAAATTGTAATTACACGCCCCTGTTAAACAGGGGCTGAAAAATTGGGCCTTAGGCACTGGTGCTGGTGCCACAACACTGCAACCCCTCAGAGATACTCTAGTTGGAGCGCAGGAACTAGCCCTGCTGCAAAGAATTGCATCAAAAATTGTAATTACATGCCCCTGTTAAACAGTGGCTGAAAAATTGGGCCTTAGGCCCTGGTGGCGGGACTGGTGGCGCCCAGAACCAAATATGTTCTTACAAGCTATCATCATGATCATTGAGGAGGAAGAGGATAATTACTCAGTATAACAGGATAGTCACTCAGCATCAGCATAGGCAGTCTTTGAAGGGATCTGACATTTCAAAAAAATTTATTTGGTTACATCAGCATCAGGTGCTTGGTAGCTGGTGGTGATCCAAGACTGATTCATTTTTATGAAGGTCAGTCGGTCTGTCGACCGAGTCGGTGGACAGACGCACCCTGTGATCAGTTACAAAGCCTCCAGCAACACTGAATGTGCGTTCTGAAAGAACGCTGGATGCAGGACAGGCCAGTAGCTCAATTACATACTGTGCAAGCTCTGGCCAGTGATCCATCCTCAAGATCCAGTAACCCAGAGGATTTTCGGTGGGAAAGGTGTCCAAGTCAGATCTTGCCCCTAGGTATTCCTGCACCATGTAAAACAGACGCTGGCGATGGTTGCTGGAACCAATCATACCTTGGGGCTGCGGACTAAAAAATTGTCTGAACTCATCGGTTAGACGGCCACCTTCTCCATCGCTCCTTCTTTGACTGACCGAAGCCTCAGCAACACGTTGTCCAGAAACAGGAGTTTGTAACCGCCCAGTCTCTGGGAACGCGTTGCACAGACCTTTCTGCAAGGCCACCCGAAGATGTTTCATCCTCTGCTCCCTCTGCGACGGCAAGATAAGGTCCGCAACCTTACCCTTGTAATGTGGATCAAGGAGGGTTGCCAGCCAGTATTGTTCCTTCTCCTTGATACCACGAATACGAGGATCCTTCCGCAGGCTTTGCAGGATCAGGGAGGCCATGCAGCGTAGGTTTGCTGAGGCATGTGGTCCGGAGTCCTCTGGGTCACTAAGGACGACATGATCCGCAGCCACCTCCTCCCAGCCACGTACAAGTCCATGTGTTTCTTGGGACTGTAAATGATCCCTTAAAGACTGCTGCTGATGCTGAGTGCCAGGCTCCACCTCCATACTGACACAAGCCTCCTCCTCCTCCTCGTCCTGTGTGATCGGCGGGCTCGCAGGAACACTGTCTGCATAAAGGGGGCCTTGAGAGCTAAGGAAGTCCTCCTCTTCCTGCCTCTGTTCTGCCTCAAGTGCCCTGTCCATTATTCCACGCAGCGTGTGCTCCAACAGGTGGACAAGGGGGACAGTGTCACTGATGCATGCACTGTCACTGCTCACCATCCTCGTGGCCTCCTCAAATGGTGACAGGACAGTGCATGCAACCCTGTTCATGACCCACTGGCATGGGTAAAAAAAAACCAAGCTCCCCTGACCCTGTCCTGGTGCCATAGTCGCACAGGTACTCATTGATGGCCCTCTGCTGCATGTGCAGCCGCTGCAGCATGGCCAATGTTGAGTTCCACCTGGTGGGCATGTCACAGATTAGGCGGTTCATGGGCAGGTTAAATTCTTTTGGAGGTCTGCCAGCCGAGCACTGGCATTATATGACCAGCAGAAATGCACACAGACTTTCCTGGCCTGCCTCAGGACATCCTGTAAGCCCGGGTACCTGCCCAAGAACCACTGAACCACCAAGTTAAGGACATGAGCCAAACAGGGCACATGGGTCATTTGTCCCTGTCGGAGGGCGGAGAGGAGGTTGGTGCCATTGTCGCAAACCACCATTCCTGCCTTAAGTTGGCATGGTGTCAACCAACCTTCCCCTGCAGAGCTGATAGAACCTCTGCCCCAGTGTGGCTCCTGTCCCCCAAGCACACCAGCTCAAGCACCGCATGGCATCTTTTGGCCTGCATACTTGAGTAGCCCCTTGAACGCCTACGGAGCACCGCTTGTTCCGATGACAAAGCACAGGAAGAGGCCATGGAGGAAGAAGAAGAGGAGGGATGGAGGAGAGAGGTGTGTCAGAATCATTAGTAGTGGCATTTTGGAGGCATGGTGGCGGAACAACCTCGAACACTACTGCACCTTGTCCTGCATCCTTCCCAGCTGCCAGCAGAGTCACCCAATGCGCCGTGAAACTTAGGTAATGTCCCTGTCCATGCCTGCTGGACCATGAGTCAGCGGTAATATGCACCTTACCGCTGACGGCCCTGTCCAGAGAGGCATGGACATTGCCTTCCACATGTCGGTAGAGAGACGGAATCGCCTTCCGTGAGAAAAAGTGGTGTTTGGGTACCTGCCACTGAGGAACCGCACATTCCACAAACTCACGGAAGGGGGCAGAGTCTACCAACTGAAAAGGTAGCAGTTGAAGTGCTAGCAATTTTGCCAAGCTAGCATTCAACCTCTGGGCATGTGGATGGCTGGGAGCGAACTTCTTTCGGCGGTGCAGCAGCTGGGGCAGGGAAATTTGCCTGGTACAATCTGACGTTGGTGTACTGAAAGCAGATTGCCCACAAGTACTTGGCTGTGACACACCTAATTCTATACCTTCATTCCTCTCAGTGCAGGTCTCAGAGAGGACTGAAGGGATAGTGGGGTTGGAGATCTCAGCTGATGAGGAGCAAGGAGCTCCTCTTTGTTCTTTGGTGTGGGTCTTTTAGATACGCTTGCCAATGAACTGCGTGGCAGGTCAACATATGTCTGGTCAAGCATGTGGTGCCCAAGCGGGAGATGTTTTGGCCACACGAGATACGCTTGAGACATATGTTGCAAATAGCAGCGTTGCGATCTGATGCACTCATCTCAAAAAAGGCCCACACCAAAGAACTTTTGGTATAACACGCAGAGACAGCAGCGCCCTGCACATGCGGAGCTTTGTGGTGTGATGAAGTCAGTGTGCTGCCCTTAGGCTGGCCCCTGGAGGGCATCCTGCCTCGTTGGTGATGTGCCTCCTCCTTCTCCTCTCTCCTATCAGGCACCCACGTTGAGTCAGTGACCTCATCATCCCCTCCCTCCTCATCACTGGAGCAAACCTGGCAGTATGCTGCAGCAGGGGGAGCATGACTGCCAGATTGCTGTCCTTCTTGTGCACCCCCTCTGTCCGTGCTCATGTTACTGACTTCATCTAGCTCAGTATCATCATCAGAGCCTTCTAAACGCTGGGCATCCTCCTGGAGCATGTACCCAACACTGTGGTCAAACAGTTCGAGGGACTCCTCAGGAGGACATGGTGGGCCTAGGGAAGGAGTCACTGATGCCATTGAGCCGAGGGAAGAGGTCGCATTGGCAGCTGCTTTGTCAGACAAAGTACCCTGAGCATGGGTGAGAGAGGAGGATGAGGACGGCTTGGTCATCCACTCGACCAAGTCTTCTGCATGTTGCGGCTCAACACGGCCAGCTGCCAAAAAAAAGGCCAACCATGTCCCATGGCCACGTGCTGATGAGGATGCACCGTCTCCACAACCAGCATTGTTGCCTCTAGACACAGAGCCTGCTTGCCCTCTTTTATTGGCTTGTGACTGTCTGCCTCTCCTTGTTGGCCTTCCAGACATACTAATGGTCTGCAGTGAGATGTAGCTGCACTAAGCTGGGATATATGTATATATATATATATATATATATATATATATATATATATATATATATATATATATATATATACTGTGATACTGCAGCTAGCAAAATCAACTGCCTGCCTGTAGTATGAGAACACCACCAATCTTCTACAGGTAGCTTTAGATGAACACTGTGCAGAGGTCGCACTACACTAACTTGTAGCTTTAGCTGAACACTGTACAGAGGACGCACTACACCAACGTTAAAATAATGTAGCTGCCTGCAGTAGTGATAGGATCAGGAAAACACCACCAACCTTCTACAGATAGCTTTAGCTGAACACTGTGCAGAGGACGCACTACACTAACGTGTAAATAATGTAGCTGCCTGCGGTAGTGATAGGATCAGGAAAACAGCACCAACCTTCTACAGATAGCTTTAGCTGAACACTGTGCAAAGGACGCACTACACTAACCTTAAAATAATGTAGCTGCCTGCGGTAGTGATAGGATCAGGAAAATACCACCAACCTTCTACAGGTAGCTTTAGCTGAACACTGTGCAGAGGTTGCACTACACTAACATGTAAATAATGTAGCTGCCTGCAGTAGTGATAGGATCAGGAAAACACCACCAACCTTCTACAGATAGCTTTAGCTGAACACTGTGCAGAGGACGCACTACACAAATGTTAAAATAATGTAGCTGCCTGCTGTAGTGATAGGATCAGGAAAACACCACCAACCTTCTACAGGTAGCTTTAGCTGAACACTGTGCAGAGGTCGCACTACACTTACGTGTAAATAATGTAGCTGCCTGCGGTAGTGATAGGATCAGGAAAACACCACCAACCTTCTGCAGGTAGCTTTAGCTGAACACTGTGCAGAGGTCGCACTACACTAACGTGTAAATAATGTAGCTGCCTGCGGTAGTGATAGGATCAGGAAAACACCACCAACCTTCTACAGGTAGCTTTAGCTGAACACTGTGCAGAGTTTGCACTACACTAACGTGTAAATAATGTAGCTGCCTGCGGTAGTGATAGGATCAGGAAAACACCACCAACCTTCTACAGGTAGCTTTAGCTGAACACTGTGCAGAGTTTGCACTACACTAACGTGTAAATAATGTAGCTGCCTGCGGTAGTGATAGGATCAGGAAAACACCACCAACCTTCTGCAGGTAGCTTTAGCTGAACACTGTGCAGAGGTCGCACTATACTAACGTGTAAATAATGTAGCTGCCTGCGGTAGTGATAGGATCAGGAAAACACCACCAACCTTCTGCAGATAGCTTTAGCTGAACACTGAGCAGAGGACGCACTACACTAACGTGTAAATAATGTAGCTGCCTGCGGTAGTGATAGGATCAGGAAAACACCACCAACCTTCTACAGGTAGCTTTAGCTGAACACTGTTCAGAGGACACACTACACTAACTTGTAGCTTTAGCTGAACACTGTGCAGAGGTCGCACTACACTAATTTGTAGCTTTAGCTGAACACTGTGAGGAGGACGCAGTACACTAACTTGTAGCTTTAGCTGAACACTGTGCACTACACTAACTTGTAGCTTTAGCTGAACACTGTTCAGAGGACGCACTACACTAACTTGTAGCTTTAGCTGAACACTGTGCAGAGGTCGCACTACACTAACTTGTAGCTTTAGCTGAACACTGAGGAGGACGCACTACATTAACTTGTAGCTTTAGCTGAACACTGTGCACTACACTAAATTGTAGCTTTAGCTGAACACTGTTCAGAGGACGCACTACACTAACTTGTAGCTTTAGCTGAACACTGTGCAGAGTTCGCACTACACTAACTTGTAGCTTTAGCTGAACACTGTGAGGAGGACGCACTACACTAACTTGTAGCTTTAGCTGAACACTGTGCACTACACTAACTTGTAGCTTTAGCTGAACACTGTTCAGAGGATGCACTACAATAACTTGTAGCTTTAGCTGAACACTGTGCAGAGGTCACACTACACTAACTTGTAGCTTTAGCTGAACACTGTGAGGAGGACGCACTACACTAACTTGTAGCTTTAGCTGAACACTGTGAGGAGGACGCACTACACTAACTTGTAGCTTTAGCTGAACACTGTGCACTACACTAACTTGTAGCTTTAGCTGAACACTGTGCAGAGGTCGTACTACACTAACTTGTAGCTTTAGCTGAACACTGTGCAGAGGTCACACTAAACTAACTTGTAGCTTTAGCTGAACACTGTGAGGAGGATGCACTACACTAACTGTAAATAGTCTAGCTGTCTGACTGTGGTACTAATAGGATCAGAAGAACACCAGCAATTTTCATCAGGTAGCTATAAATACTGTAACAACACAAGCCTGCCTGTCAGTAGGAAGATAATAACAGGAACGGATCTAGCTAAACTGAATACAGTGTACATATATATATATACACAATACACTGTAAGTGCAGCTAACTGACTGACTGTCCTGTCTAATCTATCTAACTTAAATCAAATGACACTGTCTCTCTGTCTCTGTCTCTCAACCCTGGAACACACTACACGGCGGCCTTATATAGTGTGGGGCGTGTACTAAACCCCCTGAGCCATAATTGGCCAAAGCCACCCTGGCTTTGGCCAATTACAGCTCTCTCTACGGCGCTGTGATTGGCCAAGCATGCGGGTCATAGTGCATGCTTGGCCAATCATCAGCCAGCAATGCACTGTGATGCCGCAGTGAATTATGGCCCGTGACGCGCCACACGAATTTGGCGCGAACGGCCCATATCGTTCGCAATTTGGCGAATGATCGAACAGATGATGTTCGAGTCGAACATGGGTTCGACTCGAACACGAAGCTCATCCCTAGTAGGGAGTTTTATAGCTTTGTATATACACAGAGATCAGGTGGGCTTCATCCCTGGGAGACAGGGCCCGGATCAGATTAGGAGAGCTATAGATGTTATATCACTGCTCAACTCCCAATGGTATGGTGGACCCCTCAGAGGGGATTCCTCCTCTCGATAGACCTCCACAAGGCCTTTGATTCTGTAGCCTGGCCTTACATTTACGAAATGCTAGGGAGATGGGGCCAAACTTTCTAAGCATAATTCACTCTCTATATTCGTCACCTAATGCACAAGTGCGCTTACTGGGCAGATACTCAGATGCCTTCACTATTGGCAGGGGAACTAGGCAGGGCTGTCCCCTCTCCCCCATCGTATTCGTGATAGCCATTGAAACTCTGGCAATAGCAATCCAGACCCTTGCAGTCATCAAGGGAGTTACTTGCGGAGACCAGGATCACAAGTGTGCATTATATGAGGATGATTTACTCCTGTTCATCACCTCCCCCTAAACATCCACCCCTACGGTCTACAAAATCCTCATGAAATTTAGTCAGGTCTCGGGATTACAGGTCAACCTATCTAAATTCATAGCCCTGAACATTTTCGTCCCCCCCCCCCGACCTGATCAACCAGCTAAAACACAACTTCTCATTCTCTTGGGCAACTGAGGGGATCCCCTACCTGGGCATTCGACTCACTCATAATGTGAGACAGCTCTTTCAAGCGAACTACCCCCCTATGTCCCTATGTTTCATAAGTGTGGGGAGGACCTGGAAAGATGGTCAAGGTGTGGTCTATCCTGGCTGGGCAGAGTTAATGCGATAAAAATGACGCTGCTCCCGCATATGTTATATTTGTTCCCTCCTGATCCTTATAAAGAAACATTTCATTTCAAAACTGCAGACTCTAATGCGGTTCATTTGGGGAAACAAAGGCTACAGATGTACTAAAGGTTCTATACAGGTTAAAATCACATGGGGGTATTTGACTTCCAAACATGTGGTTGTACTACCAAGCTGCCCAACTCACCCAAATATCCGCAGCCTACTCGAGGGGCGCTAAACCCAACTGGCTCTCCATGGAAAGGTAAGCTGCCCCCCTAAATACCATAGACTACCTCCTGTGGCCTAAACATCCAAGCTTTTCGCTGGTGGACTAACAAAGGCATGTCCTGCATTGGCCATTCTCTCACTCCGGCAGGTCCCTCAATCTAAAACACCTTAGAAAGACTTTGGAAATGCCCAATTCGGACTTGTTCAAATTCTTCCAAATCTCCCACTTCCTTAACTCAATCTGGACAGTCAAGCATGAACAACTAAAAATAACTCCTTACGAACACTGGTGCACTAACGCCATGGATCAGAGGGGAAGAATCTCCTTAATATACTCCTCCCTGGCAGGTAAGGATGTCCTTCCACATTACTCCCGGGCCTGGGAGGCAGACACAGGGCACTCTTGGGAACCAGCAGCCTGGTTTCAAGCATATCAGCACTACTACAAAGGTATACTTAATGTCTCCCTGATTGAAGCGAACGTCAAAATCCTAAATAGGCGGTACTATGTCCCCACTAGGCTGGTGAGGATCTACCCAGAGGTCTCTCCTTTATGTTTCAGAGGATGCGATCTGGAGGGCACAATGTTCCACATCTGGTGGTCATGTCCCCGCATCAGGTCCTATTGAAAACGGGTATTTCACACTATAAAGGAAAATAAAAGGCATCACTACCTCTCCAGACCCCACCATTGCACACCTGGGCACCCAAACACCTGCAAACCTTAACGTTCTACATCCTCCTGGGAGCTAAGATTATGCTCGCAAGAGCATGGAAAACTCCAACTGTATCCTTTAGGGGGGCCAAGAGGAAAATATTATGGATAATGGCACAGGAAAATATAGTTGCGAAATTACAGGACAAAGTGGGAAATTTCAAAGTGATAGGGGAACCCTGGGCCTCCTATTGCAATATTTCTCTCCGCCCCGGTATGCCATCCTGAAACCTGGACTCTCCTGGAACTCTAACCTTTCCAGAAATATGTGCGACCAGAAATGTGTGGACTCTAACTAGTCCACACATTTCTGGTTGCACCGGTTTATGACAGGAGGGGATTGAATATAAAAAGAGATATTTTGAAGAATGAGAACCGATGGATATACAGTATGAACTGAACACTTGGAATCCATCTGGTCTCAACATAACTCCTCCTACTGCACAGTGCATATTGGGATCTGTAGTGTAGCATTAAAGTATAGCCATTATATGGTTTGCCGTCTCAAACTACAACTCTCAGCATTCTGCATAGAAGTCTATGGGCTTGTTTGCATAGTTACATAGTCTGGTTGAAAAAAGACATTTAAATAAATGGGCTGCCTAAACACAGAATGCAGACCCGCACTTGATAAACATTTCTCAAAAATGATAATTGCCAGTAAAAGTTTTCAAACATGTTACAAAGTAGTTGTGACCAAAGCTCCTAGTTTAGTCATCACGGTTTTTCATTTTAGAGTCATCAAATTAATCCCATACTGCCCAAAACAATTCTATTCTCAGCTATCTGGATACATAATAAATTCAAATAAAAAGACAAGATAAAACAACATTGTAACTCTGGCATTTGGTGGAGTGTCAGATCTTCTCCTCTTCGCCTGTGCGGGGGAAGTATTCAGGAGAAAGATAACAGAAGTGCTCATCTTGAAGGGACAGAAAGGAACACAGCTTGAATCTGTCACAAAGTGTAGAGATCCCAAGAGCTCCAGATTGTCAAACAACTGAAGCAGGGAGGAGAAAAAAGAAGAGAAGAGAAGGTGATAGAAGTGTAACAGAGGACAAGTGGAAAGGAGAGCACATGCAGGCAAAAGTCAAGTAGGATTGCTCATAAAGCTGTTACACATAGATTTCAATAGTCTGACAGTTGGATAAGGAAAATATATTGAAATGAATATAAAAGGAAAACCTTGACAGAGTAATTTATCAGTTTTTGTACTTGAACCTACTCTTCATTTAATTCTCTTAGTAAGACAACATGTAGTGTGAATACTCATCAATGCATAGCAACCAATCATAATTCATAATTCCTAGACCTGACAATAAATATGACTGGTTGTTTTAATTTGCACTTCATCACTACTATTTTAATAATTTAGAATAATGTAGTACAGGATAAAGTAAACCATACCGGGAGTGGGTTGGAGGCAGTTACCCCCTGGGGCACTGCCTTCTCTGTATATTAGGGCTTTTGCAGCAGCCCAAGCTTTAGACATTCACCCCTGACCATTTTAAGAACAAAAAAAGTTGATCGGCTGCACTATTTAGCTTCCCACTTTTTCTCGTCCTCAGTCTGATCCTCTATCCTACCCAATCACATTTGGCTGCTCTCTCCCACATTTTGTCATTTCATTTCTTTCTCCCCTCAATTTCTTTGTCAAGTTCATAGAGGAAAAGGGATGAGCTTCGAGTTCGAGTCGCACGGAGACTTGACGGGGACTTCCCTGTGGCATTCCCCGTGATGTCAGAGAGGGGCGGGGTCACAGGGTGCCCTCCGTTATTTAACAACCGTCAGAAGACGAGAAGCGTTACACAGCGGGAGCCTCCCATCATGGTGGATGCGGAGTGGCCCAAAGAAGAAGGGAAGAAGACGCCGCAAAGGAAGATGCCGGACGAGAACACCGGAGGAAGAACCAGAAGAACCAGAAGAAGAAGAAGATGGAGGAAGAAACCGAAGGAAGATAGAAGATAGAAGAAATAAGATAGAAGATAGAAGGAATAAGATAGAAGAAAGAAGAAGCATTTAAATAAAGGAATTGTCAAAAACTGGCTCTTGTCATTTTTAACATTTTTTACACTTTTTTTGTGAAATGGTAGGGGTACTTTTGTACCCCCTTACCATTTCACACAGGGGGGGGCGGGATCTAGGGGTCCCCTTGTTAAAGGGGGCTTCCACATTCTGATAAGCCCCCCGCCCACAGACCCCCACAACCACCAGGCAAGGGTTGTGGGGATAAGGCCCTTGTCCCCATCAACATGGGCACAAGGTGCTTTGGGGGGCTACCCCAAAGCACCCTCCCAGTGTTGAGGGCATGTGGCCTGGTACGGTTCAGGAGGGGGGGCCGCTCTCTCGTCCCCCCTCTTTTCCTGCGGCCTGCCAGGTTGCGTGCTCGGATAAGGGTCTGGTATGCATTTTTGGGGGGACCCCATGCCATTTTTTTAAAATTTTGGCCGGGGTTCCCCTTAATATCCATACCAGACCTGAAGGGCCTGGTATGGAATTTAGGAGGACCCCCCATGCCATTTTTTTTTTAAATTTTGGTTCAGGGTCCCCCTGTGGGGAATTCCCATGCCGTTTTTATCAATGAACTTTTATGTGTATTGTCGGACCGGCAATTCATTAATAGCCGCGAGTAATTTTAAATCACTTTTTTTCCTTTGAAATGTCATTTTGCTGTCAGACTGTTCTAAACACGGGAAACATGCGCCCCTTTACAGGCATACTATAAACACCCCCCAGGTACGAAATTTAAAGGAATATTACACTTTTATTGTTTCACTTTAAGCATTATTAAAATCATCGCTCCCGAAAAAATGGCCATTTTTAAAACTTTTTTTTGCATTGATCCATGTCCCCTGGGGCAGGACCCAGGTCCCCAAACACTTTTTATGACAATAACTTGCATATAAGCCTTTAAAATTAGCAATTTTTATTATTCATGTTCGTGTCCCATAGACTTTAACGGTGTTCACGTGTTCGAACTAATTTTTTGCCTGTTCGCATGTTTTGGTGCGAACTGAACAGGGGGGTGTTTGGCTCATCCCTATAGGAGGAAGAGCACTCAAGAACCCTGGAGCATAGATGACAAGACCATACTCCCTTAAGTTGGGGAAACCCCTCCTCCAGTCAATTCTATCATACTCAGAGTGCCATGCATGGTAGCTTGTTCTTGTTTGACTCAGAAAGTAGATTTCTTAGAGACAATAATTACGTCCTCCTAAAGACCACCAACAAGAAGTTAGTAAGATTTCTATATCGTAAATCATCTTAGAAAAACATTTAATCAAAGCTATCATTATTTCTGATACATTTCATATACACAGTATATATAGCATCTCACAAAAGTGAGTACACCCCTCACATTTTTGTAAATATTTTATTATATTTTTTCATGTAACAACACTGAAGAAATGACACTTTGCTACAATGTAAAGTAGAGAGTGTACAGCTTGTATAACAGTGTAAATTTGCTGTCCCCTCAAAATAACTCAACACACAGCCAATAATAAAAAGAGAGCTGCACATTAATTAGGAAAAAATATTAACTAGCATATAAGTGAGTATATGAATCCACCACCATATAAAGTGCACGCTTACCAGCTGCACAAGCTTTGATGCTTGTGGCTAATACCCAGCCAGGGCCTTTTTTTAAAGCTTGTGCAGCTGGTAAGCATGCACTTTCTATGGTGGTGGATTCACAATTGTCACTCAAAATGATTTCCACAGTCACAGGAGTAGGATCTCATCACTGCGTGTTTTGGTTTCACAAATTGTTTATCCTTTGGAAGACTCACTGGTTCCATATATAATTTCTTGATTTTGGAGGACTCACTTGTTTTTCTTTCATATACTCACCACACATGGGACTCTTTTGATATTCACTATCAACGTAATAATTGTTATTATTTATTATAGGTTATATGCTAGTTAATATTTTTTAGTAATTAGTGTGCAGCTCCCTTTTTGTTATATCTTATAGTTACATCGTTATATAGTAGGTGAGGTTGAGAAAAGACACAAGTCCATCAAGTCCAACCTATGTGTGTGTGATTTTATGTCAGTATTACATTGTATATCCCTGTATGTGGTCGTTTAGGTGCTTATCTAATAGTTTTTTGAAATTATCGATGCTCCCCACTGAAACCACCGCCTGTGGAAGGGCATTCCACATCCTTGCTGCTCTTACAGTAAAGAACCCTCTACGCAGTCTAGTGTTAAACCTCTTTTCTTCTAATCTTAATGAGTGGCCACGTGTCTTATTAAACTCCCTTCCACAGAAAAGTTTTATCCCTATTGTGGGGTCACCAGTATGGTATTTGTAAATTGAAATCATATCCCTTCCCAAGCGTCTCTTCTCCAGAGAGAATAAGTTCAGTGCTCGTAACCTTTCTTCTTAACCAAGATCCTCCAGTCCCTTTATTAGTTTTGTTGACCTTCTCTGTACTCGCTCCATTTCCAGTAAATCCTTCCTGAGGACAGGTGCCCAGAACTGGACGGCATACTCCAGGTGAGACCGGACCAGAGTCTTGTAGAGTGGGAGAATTATTGTTTTATCTCTTGAGTTAATCCCCTTTTTAATGCATGCCAATATTCTGTTTGCTTTGTTAGCAGCAGCTTGGAATTGCATGCCATTGCTGAACCTATCATCTAATAGGACCCCCGGGTCCTTTTCTATCCTTGATTCCCCCCCAGAGGCCCCCCCCCCCCGTGAGTAGATTGCATTCATATTTTTGCCACCCAAATGCATTATTTTACATTTTTCCAAATTAAACCTCATTTACCATGTAGTTGCCCACCCCATTAATTTGTTCAGATCTTCTTATAAGGTTTCCACATCTTGTGAAGTTATTGCCCTGCTTAGCTTAGTATTGTCCGCAAATACAGAGTTTGAACTGTTTACCCCATCCTCCAGGTCATTTATGAACAAATTAAATAGGATTGGTCCCAGCACAGAACCCTGGGGGACCCCACTTTTCATCCCTGACCATTCCGAGTACTCCCCATTTATCACCACCCTCTGAACACTCACCCTTGTAGCCAGTTTTCAATCCATGTACTCACCCTATGGTCCACGCCATTGGACCTTACTTTGTACAGTAAACATTTATGGGGAACTGTGTCAAATGCTTTTGCAAAATCCAGATAAACCACATCTACGGGCCTTCCTTTATCTAGATGGCAGCTTACCTCCTTCACAGGTTACCACTGGAATCCTCTTCCACTCCTCCATGATTACATCACGGAACTGGTGGATGTTAGAGACCTTGCGTTCCTCCACCTTCCATCTGAGGATGCCCCACAGATGCTCAATAGGGTTTAGGTCTGGAGACATGCTTGGCCAGTAGGGATGAGCTTCGAGTTCGAGTCAAACTCATGTTCACCGAACAGCGAACAATTTGGGTGTTCGCGGCTAATTCGAAAGCCGCAGAACACCCTTTAAAAGTCTATGGGAGAAATCAAAAGTGCTAATTTTAAAGGCTTATATGCATGGTATTGTCATAAAAAGTGTTTGGGGACCTGGGTCCTGCCCCAGGGGACATGGATCAATGCAAAAAAAAGTTTTAAAAACGGCCGTTTTTTCGGGAGCAGTGATTTTAATAATGCTTAAAGTGAAACGATAAAAGTGTAATATTCCTTTAAATTTTGTACCTGGGGGGTGTCTATAGTATGCCTGTAAAGGGGCGCATGTTTCCCGTGTTTAGAACAGTCTGACAGCAAAATGACATTTCAAAGGAAAAAAAGTCATTTAAAACTACTCGCGGCTATTAATGAATTGCCGGTCCGACAATACACATAAAAGTTCATTGATAAAAACGGCATGGGAATTCCCTACAGGGGAATCCCGAACCAAAATTTAAAAAAAAAAATGGCATGGGGGGGTCCCCCTAAATTCTATACCAGGCCCTTCAGGTCTGGTATGGATATTAAGGGGAACCCCGGCCAAAATTAAAAAAAAAAAATGGCATGGGGTCCCCCTCAAACTCTATACCAGACCCTTCAGGTCTGGTATGGATTTTAAGGGGAACACCGCGCCAAAATTTAAAAAAATGGCGTGGGGTCCCCCCAAAAATCCATACCAGACCCTTATCCGAGCATGCAACCTGGCAGGCCGCAGGAAAAGAGGGGGGGGACGAGAGAGCGGCCCCCTCCTGAACCGTACCAGGCCACATGCCCCCAACATTGGGAGGGTGCTTTGGGGTAGCCCCCCAAAACACCTTGCCCCCATGTTGATGGGGAAAAGGGCCTCATCCCCACAACCCTTGCCCGGTGGTTTTAGGGGTCTGCGGGCGGGGGGATTATCAGAATCTGGAAGCCCCCTTTAACAAGGGGACCCCCAGATCCTGCCCCCCCCCTGTGTGAAATGGTAAGGGGGTAGAAAAGTACCCCTACCATTTCACAAAAAAGTGTCAAAAATGTTAAAAATGACAAGAGACAGTTTTTAACAATTCCTTTATTTAAATGCTTCTTCTTTCTTCTATCTACTTTCTTCTATCTTCTATCTTCCTTCGGTTTCTTCCTCCATCTTCTTCTTCTTCTGCTTCTTCTGGTTCTTCCTCCGGTGTTCTTGTCCGGCATCTTCCTCCGTGGCGTCTTCTTCCCTTCTTCTTCTCGGGCCGCTCTGCATCCACCATGACAGGAGGCTCCCGCTGTGTGACGCTTCTCCTCTTCTGACGGTTCTTAAATAAGGGAGGGCGGGGCCACCCAGTGACCCCGCCCCCTCTGACACACGGGGTCCTGACGGGGACTTCCTTGGGGCATTCCCTGTGACGTCAGAAGGGGCGGGGTCACAGGTCAGAAGAGGAGAAGCGTCACACAGCGGGAGCCTCCCATCATGGTGGATGCGGGGCGGCCCGAGAAGAAGATGCCGCGGAGGAAGATGCCGGACGAGAACACCGGAGGAAGAACCAGAAAAAACAGAAGAAGAGGAAGATGGAGGAAGAAACCGAAGGAAGATAGAAGATAGAAGATAGAAGAAAGAAGAAGCATTTAAATAAAGGAATTGTCAAAAACTGTCTCTTGTTGTTTTTAACATTTTTGACTCTTTTTTTGTGAAATGGTAGGGGTACTTTTGTACCCCCTTACCGTTTCACACAGGGGGGAGGGCCGGGATCTGGGGGTCCCCTTGTTAAAGGGGGCTTCCAGATTCCGATAAGCCCCCTGCCCTCAGACCCCCACAACCACCAGGCAATTGTTGTTGGGATGAGGCCCTTGTCCCCATCAACATACCCCAAAGCACCCTCCCAATGTTGAGGGCATGTGACCTGGTACAGTTCAGGGGGGGCGCTCTCTCGTCCCCCCTTCTTTTCCTGCGACCTGCCAGGTTGTGTGCTCGGGTTCCCCTTAAAATCCATACCAGACCTGAAGGGTCTGGTATAGATTTTGAGGGGGACCCCACGCCATTTTTAAAAATGGCCGGGGTTCCCCTTAATATCCATACCAGACCTGAAGGGCCTAGTATGGAATTTAGGGGGACCCCCCACGTCATTTTTTTTTTAAATTTTGGTTTGGGGTTCCCCTGTGGGGAATTCCCATGCCGTTTTTATCAATGAACTTTTATGTGTATTGTCGGACCGGCAATTCATTAATAGCCGCGAGTAGTTTTAAATGACTTTTTTCCTTTGAAATGTCATTTTGCTGTCAGACTGTTCTAAACACAGGAAACATGCGCCCTTTTACAGGCATACTATAGACACCCCCCAGGTATTAAAATTACAGGAATATTACACTTTTATTGTTTCACTTTAAGCATTATTAAAATCACTGCTTCCAAAAAAACGGACATTTTTAAAACTTTCTTTTGCATTGATCCATGGTCCCCAAACACTTTTTATGACAATAACTTGCATATAAGCCTTTAAAATTAGCACTTTTGATTATTCATGTTCGTGTCCCATAGACTTTAACGGTGTTCGCGTTTTCGAATGAATTTTTTGCCTGTTCGCATGTTCTGGTGCGAACCGAATAGGGGGGTGTTCAGCTCATCTATATTGGCCAGTTCATCAGCTTCTTTAGCAAGGCAATGATCATCTTGGAGGTGTGTTTGGGGTCCTTATGTTGGAATACTGCCCTGCGGCCCTGTCTCTGGGAGGGGATCATGCTCTGCCTCAGTATGTCACAGTACATGTTGGCATTCATGGTTCCCTCAATGAACTGTAGCTCCCCAGTGCTGGCAGCACTCATGCAGCCCCAGACCATGACACTCCCACTCCTTAGTCTGCTTGTCTTCAGCAAAATGTTTGCGGGCTTTCTTGTGTTCATCATTAGAAGAGGCTTCCTTCTGGGTCGACAGCCATGCAGACCAATTTATGTATGTGTGTGTGTATATATGTATATATATATATATATATATATATATACACATATACGTATATATATATATATATATATATATACACACACACACACACACACAAATACACACATTATATGCATGTTTTCATGCATAGGATGTGGAAACAAGGCTAAGCTCTATGGCCAATCCGAACCTGTCCTCAATTCTAAGAAATAAAGGCAGATACTTATCCTTCATGCCATACCATCAGGGAGGTGTATGATTGGCCCCAAATTTATTCTGCAGCAGGTCAACGACCCTAAACATACAGTCAATGTAATTTAGAACTATCTTCAGTGTTAAGGTAAAACAAGGAGTCCTGGAAGTGATGGTTTGGCCCCCAAAGAGCCCTGATCTCAAAATCCTTGAGTCTGAGATTACTTGAGGCAGCCTACATCCACAGAAGATCTGTGGTTAGTTCTCCAAAATATTTGGAACAACCCAATTGCTGAGTTCCTTCAAAAACTGTTCAAGTGTACCTAGAATAATTGAAGAATTGATGTTGATTTGAAGGCAAAGGGTGGTCACACCAAATATTGAATTGCTTTGAATTTCTCTTCTGTTCATTTCCTTTCAATTTTGTTAATTGAGAACAATAAACTATTAACACTTCTGCTTATGAAAGCTTTCTTAATTTACAGTGTTTTTTTCACACCTGCCTAAAACTTTTACACAGTACTGTATTTATGAAAATAGATTTAAAAAAAAGATGTGATTTTTATTTTGCGCTCGTTAATAAAATGCAACTGTTATAAGGGGGCATGAATGTACTGATTAAAGGTTGCTTTAATTAGTACATCCATGTCCTCTTAAGATTTTTTTTAGTATAGTAGGCAATAGCATGCAAATCACTTTTTGACACTTAGTGGCCAGTATGCATTCAGAATTTCTAGGTTGTACAATGAGGGCAAGCTTGTTTTTTTTTTTTGTTTTTTTTTTTTTTATTAATAGAGTGGAGAGGAATTAGAGGGGAAATCTTCAAATGGGGACACAAGTTCTGGCGACCTGGGGGTCCCCAAGGAATTCCCTTAATCTGCAAGGATTTCCTCTCACTTTCTGTGTGGCAATGATATATTAATATACTGTACACTCACCAAGCATCATATTAGGAATTCTGTGCTAATACTGAGCAGGGCCTCATTTTGCTTTCAAAAAAGCATACATTTCCTTGCATTAATTCCAAATTCCACAAACATTCCTTTAAAATGTTGGTCCATGTTGACATGACTGCATCTTGTAAGTATTGTAGATTTGTCAGTGGTTCATTCGTGCTGTGAATCTCCCATTCTGCTAGGTCCCCAAAATCTATTGTATTCAGATCCAGTGCCTGGGAAGACCACTGAAAAATGTCCTTAAAACTCTTTATTTTGCAACTATCTAGTTTTGGTTGGCTTGTGCCCACTGCCAGTTTTCTGTTCTGGCTGACAAGAGTGGAAAAACCTGGTCTTCTGCTGTAGCCTATCTGCCTCAAGGTGCAACATGTGTTCTGAGTAGTTATCTGAGTTATGCCGCATACACACGAGTGGAATTTCCGTCAGAAAAAACTTGGATGGTTTTTCAGACGGAATTCCGCTCAAGCTTGCCTTGCATACACACGGTCACACAAACGTTTTCTAAACTTTCAACCGTCAAGAACGCAGTACAACACTACGACGAGCCGAGAAAATGAAGTTCAATGCTTCCGAGCATGCGTCAAATTGTTTACGAGCATGCGTGATTTTTTGCGCATCCGAATTGTATACAGACAAACGCATTTTCGGATAGGAACTTTTTCCGACCGAAAAATAGAGAACCTGCTCTCAGTCTTTTGCTGGCTGGAATTCTGCCAGCAAAAGTCCGATGGAGTATACACACGGTCGGAATTTCTGACCAAAAGCTCACATCCAACTTTTGCCAGCAGAATTTCTGATCGTGTGTACGCGGCATTACTCTAGCTTTTCTTTCGGCTTGAACCAACCTGCCCATTCTTCTTTGGTCTCTCTCATTAACAGGACATTTCTGTAGGTAGAACTGCAGCTAATTAGATGTGTTTTGTTTTTTACACTATTGAAAAAACAAAAACGACATTCCCTTTATGATTAAAGCTGAACTGCAGGCAAACAGCTAACAGAAGATATATATAAAAGGCAGCTGTTTTAACATGCAAAGGATTTGTATATGTCAATCCAGTTCATAGATTTACACAGCTCTGCCACACAATTCAGCTCTGTCTGGCAGAAGTAGGAATCTGATTTGTCTCTGTTGCTGTTAAAGTGGAATTTTGGCTGTACACCTAACTAGCCTTAAAACTGCCCCCTTTCCTCTCCTAAAACCTATGCTAACTAATCTGTGTAAGACAGATGTATATACTTATCTATTTTTAGCCTGCTCCAGTCCAGTCATGTCATCTGGCTCCCCTGTGTTAGCCAGCGCAGCTTCAGTAGAGAAAAGGGAGCACCAACAACAGATGGGCCATTGAAGCCACTGAGTGATGTCACCACTTCATGCTTTACTAGCCGTTGTCGGAGCGCTCTCCTTTCTGCCTGACACAGGGGAGAACACATAGACCGGAGCAGAATTAAAATAGTAAATAATAATTAAAAAAACGATGCAGCGCTAAATAAATTGAGCAATAATGTGAAAAATCATAAAAGAAAACTACAAAAAAGATTAAAAAATATATAAGAATATACATAAAGCACAATGTATCATGAAACAGTGCCACAAAGTAGTGATATGTTAGTTCCCCAAAACAATCCAAGTGTAAAATTAGTGAAAATAATCATATAAAATACCAAATACTATCCAAGTGATATTAATCACAATAAATGAAAAAAACAGATGTATGAAAAAGTCCCATCACACACAGTGCACATAAAAAGATAAAAAGTCCATAAACATAATAAAGAAGCTGATCCAAAAATTGTGATGAAAAGAATCCAGTCTCCCAATAGTTAAATGCACCCGAGTGAGTAATGAGGCTCCTTACCGACTCAATTGACCACACAGGTGGTCTCACCCAGCATAGGGGATGTTAAGGTCTCCCAACAACCTATACCGGCATCTGTAATGTTGGCTAGATCTTTTAGGCTGTGGTGGTCAGTCAGAAGCAGTCAGGTCCGCACAGACAGTTCCTGTACAAGGAAATACTGGGAGAGCAGTGCACATGTGGACACGCCCCTCCTTCCTGCTGTTACTAGGTGCTGATTGGCACCTGCTGTTACAGGCACCCCTGTCCCCCCCTGCTCTCGCGCAAAGGTGAACGCAAGCGTCGGTCTGGTGTCAAATGTAAACAGCAATTGCACCATGCATGTGAGGTATCTCTGCGAAGATCAGATCAAGGGCAGTAGTTTTAGCAGTAGACCTCCTCTGTAAATCTAAAGTGGTAACCTGTAAAGGCTTTTAAAGGCTTTTAAAAATGTATTTAGTTTGTCGCCACTGCACGTTTGTGCGCAATTTTAAAGCATGTCATGTTTGGTATCCATGTCCTCGGCCTAAGATCATCTTTTTTATTTCATCAAACATTTGGGCAATATAGTGTGTTTTAGTGCATTAAAATTCAAAAAAAGTGTGTTTTTTCCCAAAAAAAGGCGTTTGAAAAATCTCTGCGCAAATACTGTGTGAAAAAAAAAAATGAAACGCCCACCATTTTAATCTGTAGGGCATTTGCTTTAAAAAAAATATATAATGTTTGGGGGTTCAAAGTAATTTTCTTGCAAAAAATAATAATTTTTTCATGTAAACAAAAAGTGTCAGAAAGGGCTTTGTCTTCAAGTGATTAGAAGAGTGGGTGATGTGTGACATAAGCTTCTAAATGTTGTGCATAAAATGCCAAGACAGTTCAACCCCCCCCCCCCCACAAATGACCCCATTTTGGAAAGTAGACACCCCAAGCTATTTGCTGAGAGGCATGTTGAGTCCATGGAATATTTTATATTGTGACACAAGTTGCGGGAATAAGACAATTTTTTTTTTTTTTGCACAAAGTTGTCACTAAATGATATATTGCTCAAAAATGCCATGGGAATATGTAAAATTACACCCGAAAATACATTCTGTTGCTTCTTCTGAGTACGGGGATACCACATGTGTGAGACTTTTTGGGAGCCTAGCCGCGTACGGGACCCCGAAAACCAAGCACCGCCTTCAGGCTTTCTAAGGGCGTAAATTTTTGATTTTACTCTTCACTGCCTATCACAGTTTCGGAGGCCATGGAATGCCCAGGTGGCACAACCCCCCCCCCCCCAAATGACCCTATTTTGGAAATTAGACACCCCAAGCTATTTGCTGAGAGGTATAGGGAGTATTTTGCAGACCTCACTTTTTGTCACTAAATTTTGAAAATTGAAAAAAGAAAAACAAAATTTTTTTTTCTTGTCTTTCTTCATTTTCAAAAACAAATGAGCGCTGCAAAATACTCACTATGCCTCTCAGCAAATAGCTTGGGGTGTCTACTTTCCAAAATGGGGTCATTTGGGGGGGGGTTGTGCCATCTTGACATTTTATGGCCTTCGAAACTGTGATAGGTAGTGAGGAGTGAATCAAAAATTTACGCCCTTAAAAATCCTGAAGGAGGTGCTTGGTTTTCGGGGCCCCGTATGCAGCTAGGCTCCCAAAAAGTCCCACACATGTGGTATCCCCATACTCAGGAGAAGCAGCTAAATGTATTTTGGGGTGCAATTCCACATATGCCCATGGCCTGTGTGAGCAATATATCATTAAGTGACAACTTTGTGCAAAAAAAAAATGTGTCACATTCCCGCAACTTGTGTCAAAATATAAAATATTCCATGGACTCAACATGCCTCTCAGCAAATAGCTTGGGGTGTCTACTTTCCAAAATGGGGTCATTTGGGGGAGGTTTGTGCCATCTGGGCATTTCATGGCCTTCAAAACTGTGATAGGTAGTGAGGAGTGAAATAAAAAATTTACGCCCTTAGAAATCCAGAAGGTGGTGATTGGGGCCCCGTACGCGGCTAGGCTCCCAAAAAGTCCCACACATGTGGTATCCCCATACTCAGGAGAAGCAGCTAAATGTATTTTGGGGTGCAATTCCACATATGCCCATGGCCTGTGTGAGCAATATATCATTTAGTGACAACTTTTTGTAACATTTTTTTTTTTTTTTCATTATTCAATCACTTGGGACAAAAAAAATAATATTCAATGGGCTCAACATGCCTCTCAGCAATTTCCTTGGGGTGTCTACTTTCCAAAATGGGGTCATTTGGGGGGGTTTTGTACTGCCCTGCCATTTTAGCACCTCAAGAAAAGGCAGTCAGAAACTAAAAGCTGTGTAAATTCCAGAAAATGTACCCTAGTTTGTAGATGCTATAACTTTTGCACAAACCAATATACGCTTATTGACATTTTTTTTACCAAAGACATGTGGCCGAATACATTTTGGCCTAAATGTATGACTAAAATTGAGTTTATTGGATTTTTTTTATAACAAAAAGTAGAAAATATAATTTTTTTTCAAAATTTTAGGTCTTTTTCCGTTTATAGCGCAAAAAATAAAAACCGCAGAGGTGTTCAAATACCATCAAAAGAAAGCTCTATTTGTGGGAAGAAAAGGACGCAAATTTCGTTTGGGTACAGCATTGCATGACTGTGCAATTAGCAGTTAAAGCGACACAGTGCCAAATTGTAAAAAGTGCTCTGGTCAGGAAGGGGGTAAATCCTTCCGGGGCTGAAGTGGCTAATAGAGAGCTTCATTAATGTGTGCTCTTTATTTCTCCCTAGAGATCATATTTTAGCAAGTCTCGAAAATTCTCAGAATGAAACCTAAAGTTTAAGCATTTACTATAAAGAAAATTATATAGTGTAAGTTTGTAAGCATTCTTTTAATACAATCTCTCAGTAAGACCAAGCATACAAAAGAAAAATGTTTCTATTATTGCACTCCACTGTCATCTGTTTCACTTCTTCTCAGCTAGTTACAGAAATAATACCATTTACATGTTGAATGTATTGCTTTACTAGTTTAGTCAATACTGTGACTGCAGACACAGGGGTTTATTTACTAAAGGCAAATCCACTTTGCACTACATGTGCACTTGGAAGTGCACATGATTGGATGATAAAAGCAGCAGAGCTTCCCCTAATTTTAGAGCTTCCCCTCAGATCTACAGCGATCTACAGCAATCTACGGTGACTGCACTTGCAGTGCACTTGTAGTACAGAGTGGATTTGTCTTTAGTAAATCAACCCCACAGTCATTTCAAATGGATTTTAGTTTAAAAAAAATAATTTACTAAGGTTGAATCTTGCAAGCTTGGTTTAAATTACTGAAACTTAGAGAAAATAATATTTACAGTATATCAGTATCCAGAACTCTGGGGTCAAATTTTACAGACACAATCAAGCTTTGCCTGGTCACATTACACCAGAGGAGTTAAACTTCGATCAGTGGCATCTGTCTGCAATAATTTAGTATGCTGGATTTATTTCAGACAGGCTCCATTGGGCATTGGGGCTTCTCTGGATTTATCGGCAGCCAGCTCAGCTTGAATTCTCTTCTTGACCTTTATGGCCTTGAGGGATTCAGTTCACATATGCATCCTGATTTTGCTATAGCCACTTTTAAAACAAAAATGAAAAAATAAGAACAGAAGAAAACTTTACACAATTATGGCTGAAGAACTGCAGCCATAAATATCACAAAGTTGCTGAAATACATATTTTTACCAAAATGTACTGACAAAAAAAAAGTCTTTTTTACAAAAATACAATTTCAAGACACTAGATCATTAGTGAGGTATTTGATACGGGGGCCTAATTTGCTGTCCCTGACATCACCAAAGGGCTGTATATAATGTTCAGTGTATGAAATGATACAGGAAACAGTCAGAGATTAGACATACTGCAGTAGATGATCAGAGACTATGGGCATGGTACGGGAGATGGCCATAGACTGCACACATGCTACAGGAGACTTGGAACATATTAGAGGCTTCTAGAGCTCACTGCCTTTAAAATGTCTTTACAATTTACCATTCCCTGCACATGACCATATTTGGTCAATGGCATCACAGGGATTTTTTTCTTAATTTTTGTCTGGGGTATGTAAAATGTGTACTGGGCCCCTCACAAAGCTGTGTGAGAGGGCAACGACCCCAGGTTGTGCAAAATTCAGCCATGACAGTTTGTAACACAAGGAGACCTAATAGCAACAGTGGTCCCTTTTAAATCCCACCAGAAAGCCTGGTACAATACACAAACTGTTAACTGATGCCAGAACCTTCTTATCAGTCCATTGATCTACACTCACCAATCCTGTCCATTAACCAATACACAATTCAGTCTAGGTACCCTCATTAAACTGTCAAATTCACAAGCTTAAGCAACCCGGAAAACAAACAAAGTTCTTGCCAGATCACCCCTCATTGTAAATACCTCAGCTGTAGAAATACCTATTTCTGTCTCTTCCTCTTGTTAGAATCCAAAATCCCAGGGTATTTCATAACTGCTGAAATAATGAGAGTACAGCCAGACTAAGGACATATTTACCTCTCTTTGTTAATTAGTAGCCCAAACACTGCTACCCTAGGAGTACTGGGAGCAGAACCTAACCAAATCCTCTCCTAGGTGAACTGGGCATCTGAAATCTGTCATATTTATACTTATTTCGAAGGTCAGTCAATGCTGGACAATAATATGCATGTTAGCAGACTGTAACAAATAGATATTCAAAGATATTAATACCTATAGAAAATTGGATGGCCACCCCTCAGCCTCCTACAGTAGATTGGTAATTTCTCTTGATTTAACATCAAGCGAAGGAACACCTGTCAAGTCATATGAGAGCCACTATATCACCTTGCTCATTGATGGAAGTCTACTGAACCAGGACATTGTTAAGTATTCTCACTCTCAGCTCCTTTTTATTTCTCAGTTGTTATTGTCTCTTTGTTTCTTTGTAATATTTTTTTGTAAATATTATATTTGCACCATGTTTTACCTTTTCATTATTAAACAATATTTTGAAAAGTGTTAAGATTGTCTCTAATGTACTAACACAGAACTAAAAGCCGCAATCTGGAATATCTTTGTGCACGGTAAGGCTGAGAGTGTCATTGTTGCAAAGCAGAGACAGCGCGGTGTAAGGTTGACCAGTTGTCACAAGACGGTGATAAGGGCAGTAGTCTGACCTGTGTTTGTCACAGGGTCAACCTCTTAAAATTCATACCTGACAAAAAGGGTGTGTTATAGAATTCATGTCCCTTCCAGATGAGGCTTTCATAGTGAAATGCATTATGGCCAGGTCACTGCTTATTTGCCTTGGATCGCAATTGACATCACATCCCAGTGTAGTGGAACGCATGCTGGGGCTTGGTAAGGGGAACAGCGGTGTATTCAAACAATCTGGTGGAATTTGAGCACTTTGAATGTCCACACAAGCTGGTTGAACTGGTGCCGCTCTGGGCACTCTGTCATGTAAGCGTAATTGATTGTGGGATACATTTTTAATCAATTAAGTATTTTTCCTTGTCAAAAGAAGTTTATTGAGTATACAATGTTATAAAGATACATAAAGCAAGTTTACAAGGATCTATAAAGTAAGCTCATTGTTTTACAGTAGGGTTTATATAGGTAAATATCATGAAATTTCAAATATTAAACATTGGGTTCACGTAAACCTAAATTAAAGATATATATCATTTCCTTAGTTACTTTTGTAGGTATTTAAATGATTTATACCTACTATACATATTGTTTACAAGTAGAGTGTGTATAGGTCAAATAAATTCTGATAATGAGCTTTAATCGTAAGGTGGAGAAAAGGAAAGAGAAAGAAGAAAAAGGGTTGAAAGGTAGAGGTATGGTCCACAAGGTTGTCCCGCTCGTCAGTTTATTATTCTTTTTAGTTCTCTTTGAAGCCTTAGAATGGGTGTCTCTGTAAGTCATTTAATCTGTTACCATGGCAACAGGACAGAGTCATTGAAGTTTGACAGGAATTGTTGTTTTATCCAAGGATGCCAAAGTTTTTCAAATTTTGGAATTTGATTTTGATCGATGGCTACCATCTTAGCATGGGACATTGTATTATTCATTCTGTGAATTGTTTCTGCTAGTACCAATGTAGGAGATTTCCATGCCTTGGCCACTGTTTGTTTTGCAGCCGTTATTAGTTGGATCATAAGTTTGAATTGAGAGAGTGTTAACCATTCCGGTTTTAGATTAAGTAAAGTTAAATATGGATCTGGTTGTATTATTTTTTTAAATATTTTAGATGCAATCATGAAGACTTCCTTCCAGAAGGTTTGGATTACTGGGCACGTCCACCATATGTGTAAATATGTGCCTATTTCTGGGCATCCTCGAAAACAAAGAGCTGAGGTATTAGGTGAATATTTTGCCACTCTAGCGGGTACAATGTACCAGCGAGTTAGGACTTTATAATTTGTCTCCAGTGCTAAGATGTTGGGTGAAGATGACTTAGATGTGAGCCATATGTTAGACCAGTCCGTGTCTTCTAAAGTTCGTCCCAGGTCCTCCTCCCACCTCTGAACGTAAGAGGGTCTATTAAGATTTGCTACTCCATATAATTGATTATAAAGTGATGAAATTGTACCTTTAGCAAATGGATCTTTTGTACAGATTGATTCAAAAATGGATAATTGGGATAATGGTGTATCCCCCTTTAGGAATGGTGTATAGAAATTTTTGATTTGGAGATATCTAAATATCTCAGAGTTTGGTAGATCATATTTTTCTCTAAGCGATGGGAATGAAAGGAATGATTTAGATGCTATGAAGTCATTTAGTGTCTGAATGCCTGATGTTGTCCAAGCTTTAAAATAATTTGGGTAGATCCATGCCGGATAAAAGGCCGGATTTCTGATAAAAGAAAGGAGAGGATTGTGTGGAGATTGTAACTGATATTTGGTTTTTAGTTTATCCCAGAGAGATAAGAAGTGTTTAGTTATGGGATTATGAATTTTAAAGCGGTCTTTAGGATCAAGCCATAATAAATTTGATATTAATAGAGGGTCATTTTCTGAAGCCTCTATAAATACCCATAATGGGATTTCCTGTTTTGCATGATATTTGGACAGACTGGCCAAATGTGCTGCTCTGTAGTAGTTAGTAAAATTAGGGTATCCCAGGCCTCCTTTATTTTTGGGAAGATGTAGTGTGTGTATAGGTATACGTGGTTTAGAAGAGCCCCATATAAACGAAGTTGCTCTTTTTTGTACTATTCTCAAAAAATAGGAAGGAATTGGAATAGGGAGGACTCTGAATAGATAAAGCAATTTGGGTAGAATAGTCATTTTGATTGCATTAATCTTCCCTATCCAGGATAAAGGAAGTTGCGACCATTGTTTTATTAGATTTGTGATCTGTCTTAATACAGGAGGATAATTGGTTGAGAATAAGTCAGAATGAGATGCTGTTAAATGAATTCCAAGATATGGGATTGATTTTTCTGCCCATGTGAATGGGAGTGCAGCCCTAGCCGGGATCAATTCCATGTTTGTGAGTGAAATATTAAGCACTAGGCATTTCTTAGGATTAATCATAAGGCCGGATAGGGCTGCAAACCCATCAAGAGCTGGTATTAAGTTAGGACCAGAGACCTGTGGTGATGATAGAAAAAGTAATATATCGTCTGCAAATATACATAATTTGTGTGTAATACCTCCTACTTCAATGCCAGTTATAGTTTGGTTTGTTCTGATGTATTGGGCCATGGGTTCGAGTATAAGGGCAAATAATAAGGGAGATAATGGGCAACCCTGTCGGGTACCTCTTTCGATATTAAAGGCTTCAGATTTGTATCCAGCATATTTTATATAGGCTTTGGGTTTATTATATAATGCTTTGATCCATGTTAAAAAGTGGGGTCCAAAACCCCATTTTTGTAATGAATATTGCATATATTGCCAGGATACTGTGTCAAATGCCCTCTTAATATCGAGAGATAGAAAACATAAAGGGATTTTCCGTTTTTTAGCAATATGTGCCAATAACACTGCCCTGCGTATATTATCGCCTGCCTGTCTATTTGGCATGAAGCCTACTTGATCTCTATGTATTAATTTTCCTATAATGCTATTGAGGCGTTTTGCTATTATTTTTGCTAATAACTTAATATCGAGGTTTAACAGAGAGATAGGCCGATAATTCACACAGGAAGTATCATCAGAAAGGGGTTTTGGGATCATACAAACAATTGCCATTAGTGTTTCTTGCCGAAAAGAATGTCCATCTAGAAGTTTGTTAAAAGTTTCAGTGAGAATGGGAGAGAGTATTTCTGAGAATGTTTTATAGTATAAAGCCGAGTAGCCGTCTGGGCCTGGTCTTTTATTAAGTTTTAGGTCTTTTATGGCGTTAGCAACTTCATCTATAGTTATAGGCTCATCCAAACTGCTTTTTTGATTTTGAGATAACTCAGGTAAGGTTATTTTTGAGAAGAAGGATTCAGCCTCTGTAGGATTAAATTCATTGTTTGTCTTGTATAAAGTTGCGAGATGTGAGTGAAATTTATGGACTATTTTAACTGGATTACAAGTGTAAACATTTTTTGATAATTTCAAACGTATTGGTTTGAAAGATTTGTTAGTTGAATTTAATGCCCGAGCCAAATATGTACCTGGTTTGTTTGTATTCATGTAGAAATTGTGTTTGGAGCGTTTGAGGGATTTATCAACTGACTCCGTGAGAAATAGATCGTATTCCAATCTAGATTTTTCCAGATGAGATTTTGTACTCTGAGATGGATTATCTTGGAATGATATGTAGGCTGCATTAAAATTGAGTTCTAGTTTTTTTGCTAGATTTTTGCAGTCCCGTTTAAATAGTGCCATTTGTCTTTGTATTGTACCACGCAAGACAGGCTTATGAGCTTCCCACAGTGTTATTGGGGAGATGTCTGTTGTATTATTAATTGATATGTATTCCTTTAAAGCTTGTTCAATGGCCATCTGATGTAGTGGGTGTTTGAGCATTATGTCCGGTAAGTACCACGTTGGGTCATGCGCTTTTGGTATGGCTGAGGCTATAGTAGTGTATACTGCATTATGGTCAGACCACGGAATCGGAATTATATCTGATGCAATAATTTCTGGTATCATTCCTATTGTTAGAAAAATATGATCTATTCTGGTGAAGGTTTGATGAGGGTGCGAGAAATAAGTGAATTTCTTTTTCATTGGGTTACTTTCTCTCCATGAATCTACCAGATTGTATTTGGAAAGAAGTTGAGAAAAAGGTAATCTAGAGGTTATTTTGGATGGTGTAAAAGGTGATTTATCTAGAAATGGGAGGAGGACCTGGTTCGAATCCCCACACATTATCACTGTTCCTATTTTGTGTGTATTAATCACTTGTAATATATGTGAGAGGAATGGTGTAGGTTGTTTGTTAGGAGCGTAGTAGGAAATCACCGTGATTGCTGTATCCATTATATAACCCATGAGTATCAGGTATCTACCTTCTGGGTCTTTAATTTCTGATGATAAGGTGAATGGTGTGGATCGGTGAAATGTAATTAGAGTTCCCCTTTGCTTGGTACAGGCAGAAGCCGTGTAAATTTGTTGATAAAAAGGAGAAATATATTTTGGAGTAGAATCTTTGGTGAAGTGTGTTTCTTGGAGGCATACTATGTGAGCCTTCTTGTTATGGAAAGTACGGAAGGCTTTGGTCCTTTTTTGAGGGACATTTATTCCCTGAACATTCAGGGAAAGTATATTCAGTGGTGCCATGGCAATAGATCAAATAGTTTTGACTTACTTTTTGTTATGCAGAGCTGACTGCGCAGATCAACCTGTGTGGACTGAAGAGATGAATAGATAGAAAAGAAACCAGTGAATTCTGGAGTAAAGAGTAAACAAAAAACATACGAGATTAGATGATACATTGTATAAATTATTTTTTGCAAGTAATCACAATTTACCCGTGAAAGAGAATAAATATCTCTCTCAGGGGAATAAGTGCCTTCGTCACACTCCCACATAATATGGTTGGGAGAATGAGGAGGGCTAATGGGGGTACACGGATCTTCCGCTTACAGGAGAGAAGTGCTATGTCAAAAGACATCAAAATGATGTTTCATTAATTGGAGTGCAGAATATAGTTTTTGTTGAAATTATTTATTCCAGGGTGGTTGTATATGGTTAGTCTTGCCCTAGGCTAAATAATTCAGTTAGAAAGGTACTGTTAATAACTTTGGTATTGATGAAGATAGTTTGAATTATTTTGGGATTTTAACCCTTTTAGAGTAAACAATTACATATTTTATTCATACGTAACTGTTTAGATATGTTAACTCATAAAATTGAGGTTGTATTGCTTCAGATTAGAATAAACAAAAACATAATTCTAGGAACTAGTTAGGTAATAATATATTTGTTTTAAGAAAAGAAAGAAAAAGCTTCCATTACTTCTGGATTATTGAACATATTTGTCCTAAAAAGTAATAAATCTATTGTTATTACCTGATAATATATAACTGAACAAGAATTTCCTTATTTCACTTATATATTCTAAGGCTATATGAATCAGAAGTAATAAGAAATATAACTGGAATGTAACATGATCCCACACAGTGTGTGACTATCAGAATGCAGTTACATTCAGTTATAAATATAGGTTTTTTATAGAGAACCATCTCTTAGTATAATAAATGAAGAGATATCAGGAATTAGGATGTCAGTCCATTGAATCTTCTTGGTCCATGGATGATGTGGCATAACGGCCTCTTTTGTGAGAATGGTGGTTCCCATTTTGTTCTGAAATTTTCTGGGTGCTGCCTGAAGGTGAAGATGATGCCATTCTTCTGCGTGTGGGAGTGTTGCTGCTTGTGGGTTCTGTCATATTTAATTTTAAAATGGTTTGTTGTAGTTCATCTGCTGATCTGCTTCTGTAAATTGTACCTTGGTAGTTAAATCTGACTGAAAAGGGGAAGCCCCATTGATACATAATGTTGTGGCATTGCAGTTCCATTAGTTGGGGTTTCATGGATCGTCTTTTAGTAATAGTAAGTTGGGATAGGTCAGCAAAAATTTGATAATTGTGTCCTTGAAAATTAAGTTCCTTTTTTTCTCTTGCAGCAATTAGTATTTGTTCTTTCGTTCTGTAATAATGAAATTTTGTGATTATATCACGTGGGGGTCCATCTTTCTTTTTGGCTGTGAGGGCTCTGTGTACTCTGTCCAGTTCTAAACGTTCAATAGGGATATCTGGCTTTAGTTCTTGTAATAGAGCAGTAATAGTAGATTGCAGGTCTGTCACAGTTTCAGGTATTCCCCTTATGCGTAAGTTTGAACGTCTGGCTCTATTTTCATAATCTTCGAGCTTAGTTTGAAGTATTAAATTCTCTTCTTTTAATTGTTCCAATTCTGTTATATTTTCTTGGGTTGTAATTTCAATTTCATCCATTTTTATTTCTAAAGCTGCGGTGCGGTTTCCCAGCTCTCTTATTTCTTTGGTTAGGCTTTTTGTTATTTGGTCTGAGGTTTGTTTTAAAGCCTTATGAAGCATCTTTTCAAATTGTAATAATATTACTGGGGATACTGAGGAGGCTTGTGGAGAAGTTTGTGAGAGGATTTGTTCTGTATCTGACTCAAACGGAGAGTCTTGCTGTGACATTTTCTGTCTGTGAGAGCGCCCTGATGCTGTATCTTGTGAGGTGACTGGAGCTGCTTCAGCTGCAGTGAGTGCCTGTGAGCTCTTTGTGAAGTGATTTTTATTTCTGCCACGGTTTCCTCCCAGTACCATATTTCCTGCCCAAACTTTCACAGTTTGTTCCCTGGGGCAAAAAGGTTCAAATGGAAACCTTTTGAGCCTGCAGGCTCCGCTTTGTCCTTCTTTTCTCTCCTCAGCGGTGTGGAGCTCTAACAATGCATGTCTGCTCTGCTAGGCTCCGCCTCCTGCCCTCCAATTAAGTATTTTTAATAAAACTGTGTTGCACGATTACCCTGTCATCTTTTTTTTTGTGACTTATGCCAATCAATGGATGGAAGGAAGAAACGATTGCTACAGGAGAAGGATTGGTTTTTAAATCTGGTCATACTGGTTAAACAATAAGGCTGTTCTTGGTCCTGGAGACCATAGGGTTCTGATGAGTGCATTTGCAGTATCACTAATGGTGGAGCACTGGCTGTGTATTGTTCAAGATCACCCATATAGAAGCACGGTGAATGGGATGAAGTGTTTAGTTGGAGAAACACTGGACTTTATTGAAGAACTTGCACAATTTTAAACTTTTTTTCATAAACTTTTTTCATTTTCTTTTCATATTTTTTTTTATCACTTATTTGCATATGTTTATGTATTCTTTGTGAAATATATCATAGTTTGTAGATTCTATAACTTTCACACAGACTAAATAATATACACTGATTTGGGTTATTTTTTTACCAAAGAAATGTAGTAGAATACATTTTGGTCTACATTTGTGAAGAAAGATTATTTGTTTGCAAAATTGTATAACAGAAACTTGTTTGTTTTATTTTTCAAAATTGTTGTCATTTTTTCATTTATATAGCAAAAAATAAAAAATCCAGTGGTGATTAAATAGGAGTTCGGGGTATGTTTATAAAAGATTCACAGGAAAATTCACCAGGGAAATAATTTACTGCTATTCGCTTAAAGTGATACTAAAGGAAACTTTCTTTTTCAAAAAAATAACAAACATGTTATACTTACCTGCATGGGTGTCTGCAGGTGGGGTCAAGGGGGGTCAAGTGCCCCCCCCCCTGCAGAGCTGGTGCTACCTATAGGCAAGTGCGTACAATCAGTCAGGGGCGCCATGCTGCATGTCCCAGGGTTGGGAGTCACATAGACAACATGGAGTGTCGGGGAGTGATGGTGTATGCAGCCCCTGAGAAGGGGAGGCAGCACGGCCAGAGGCAGGGAATACAAAGCTCTCCCGCAGCTTGCCTGTTACCTTTCATCTGCTGCCTGGACAGCATCTGCTAATGCTCAGCCCAACCAAATCACTGACGATTTATCTCCCCTCCTCTTCTCCTCGGCCCCGGCTGTGTGTGCTCTGCCTGGACAAGAACACCCACCACATGGGGCCCCAGCCTCATCTGAGCTGCTTGGCATGTGCAGCTGTTGTTGGAGCCTTCATTCTGCCTTTTCTGGGATTAGTAATCTATTTAATTCTCTCTAATGTCATCTGAAGCTTGCAATATAGAAATTGATTGGAGGGGAGTTCTCCATACTAATAATTGTGTGTGTAATGTATGGGGGTGTAATGTATCTGTGTGTATGGGGGTGTAATGTATCTGTGTGTATGGGGGTATAATGTATCTGGGTGTATGGGGGTGTATAGGGGTGTACTGAATCTGGGTGTATGGGGGTGTAATGTATCTGGGTGTATGGGAGTGTATTGTATCTGTGTGTAATCTGTGTGTATGGGGGGTGTAATGTATCTGGGTGTAATCTGTTGTATGGGGGTGTAATGTATCTGGGTGTATCTGTACTATGTCTGCAGTCTCTGACCGTTATAATGACAGTTGAAAAGGGGTGGAGCATGGGTGACCTTAAAATGATGTCCCCCCTAAAAAAAGTTCTGTGGACGCCCATGCTTACCTGCTTTGTGCAGTGGTTTTTGCACAGAGCAGCCCCAATCCTGCTCTTCTTGGGTCCCCTGCTGGTGCTCTGGGCCCCCCCCCCCGAGTGCCCCCACAGCAAGCAGCTTTCTATAGGGTCAGTTGCTTGTGTTCGCTCCTGATCCCCGCTTCTGTGTGTCCATTGACACACATAACGGGACTCAGCCCTGCCCCCCATTCCCTCCTCACTGGCTTTGATTGACAGCAGCGGGGGTCAATGGTTCCTGCTGCTTTGTCTGAGCTAATGAGGAGGGAGAGAGCCTTGATTGACAGCAGCGGGGGTCAATGGCTCCTGCTGATTTGTCTGAGCTAATGAGGAGGAAGAGAGCCGGGAGAGATACTGCTTTTGTGCACATCGCTGGATAGAGATTGGGCTCAGGTATAAAGGGGGGGGGGGGCTGGGAGCTGCACACAGATTGCATGAAGGTAAAAAAAAAAACCTTAAGCCTTTAGGACTACTTTGACAGCATTTGCTTGGCTTTGCCACCATCTCATTCACACTATTTATAATATGATGAATGTCCACCAGGTGGATGCTACAGTCAGTGAACAGCTATCTAATGTCACAAATAGGGTGAGTTGTCAAAACATTGCTTATTGCTGTATGGAAAAATGAGGCAGCAAAATAGCACCTTCTTCAATGCAGGTTACTGGGTAGTAACTATGACACCCCACTGTCACAACTTCATTTTAAATTTCTTCTTTCTTGATAACCTAAAATTTTGACATTTATCAATAAATACTTTTCAGAAAAGCTGTCACCCTATCAAAACAAACACCAAAAAGTATTTTCAAAGTTTTGAATAGAATGGGATTTGGGGTGGAATTTGGCTTTAACATGTTCATAGAGTACATCCAAAATCTATTTTGATGTTATATTGACACTGATGTCTCAGTTTTCTTATTATTTGTTAATTTGTTGTAAAGGTTCCTGCCTCTCATTTAACACCAAATTTGTCAGTCTGCCAAGCATGCTTCTTCCGTTGAATTTTGGTTTCCTATCAGGTCAGCAGAGGACATGCACAGGGTCTGTGCATGTCCTCTGCTGACCTGATAGGAAACCAAAATTCAACGGAAGAAGCATGCTTGGCAGACTGACAAATTTGTTTTTTTGGGTCGATGGGCAGTCCATACACCAGGTAGAGATGTGCATACTGCAACACCGCTAAATGAGAGACACTGACTTAGTGTTGTCAGCGTGAAACAGGAAGTGCTGTTACTGGCAGGATCTCAAGGTAAGAAACTCTGCTACAGAGTAAACTAAATAATTGCGAAGAAAACTGTATACAATAGGGAATGGCACAGAACATGATGGAAAATGGATTTGGAGTTTGCATGCACATTAAACAAATTTATTAAATAACTGTTTCATTCAAGTCACTGACCTAGAATACATATGCACTTGTGAAGTTAGAATTGCTGACTTGAATATGTGTTCATTGATGTAAAGTGGTGAAGCCAGAGAATCAAGATGACAGCCAGGAAGATATCAGAATATTTTTAGGACCTCTTTTCCATTAGTCAGCTTTAATTTTATATTTAGTGGCCTTTGAAAAAAAGAAAATGACATTCCCAGTAGGCAGCTCAGAAAATAATATCTGTGCAAAACTGCCAGTTAAAAAAACAAAACAAACAGGGCAAATGGAATGCACCAATGCATAACAAAAGACAAAGACATCACTTTAACCACTTCAGCCCCAGAAGGATCTTCCCCCTTAAGGACCAGCTTTAACTGACAAATGCGCAGTCGTGCAACGCTGTACCCAAACCAAATAGATGTCCTTTTTTCCCACAAATAGAGCTTTCTTTTGGTGGTATTTGATCACCTCTGCGGTTATTATTTTTTTTGCGCTATAAACAAAAAAAGGTCAACAATTTTGAAAAAAATTTTTTTTAACCACTTCAATACCAAGGGCGTCATATGACGTCCTTGGCTTTGAGCAGGTATATCTGAATGATGCCTGTAGTTACAGACATCATTCAGATATTGCTGGTTTCAGCCGGCGAATCTCTACACCAAAGGAATGATCATAGTGGCCGTTCCGCCGCTTGATCGTTCCTATGGGAGGCGAGAGGGGACGTCCCCCCCCTCCCGCCGCCCTCCGGTGCTTGCTCCGACTCACCGTTACGATCGGTGAGGCGGAGAGTGGATCCGCCGGCGCCGGATGTAGATCATAGAGATTTCCGGCGGACCAGATGGTCCCCGGAGTCTCTATGATCGTCGGAGGCCGGGCGCGATGTTATGACGTCACGCCCGGCCTTTCCATTAAAAAAAACGATGCCGCTTCGGCTGGGGAGCGGCGATCGTTTTATTTTTTTTTTTATTTCAGGCTTCCCAGCCTCGTGGTGAGATATGGGGTCTTATTGACCCCATATCTCACTATTAAGAGCACCTGACATGTCATATTGCTATTACAAGGGATGTTTACATTCCTTGTAATAGGAAAAAAAGTGATCAATTTTTTTTTTTTTTCAAAAAAGTGTCAAAATAAAAAAAATAAAATATAATTAACAATAAAAAAAAAAAAATGTTTTTAAAGCGCCGCTGTCCCCGTGTGCTCGCATGCAGAAGCGAACACATACGTAAATCCCGCCCACATATGAAAACTGTGTTCAAACCATACATGTGAGGTATCGCCGCGAACGTTGGACCGAGAGCAATAATTTTGGTGCTAGACCTCCTCTGTAACTCAAAACATGTAACCAGTAAAAAAATTTCAAGCGTCGCCTATGGGGATTTTTAAGTACAGAACATTGGCGCCATTCCACGAGCGTGTGCAATTTTGAAGCGTGACATGTTAGGTATCTATTTACTCGGCGTAACTTCATCTTTCACAAAATGCAAAAACATTGGGATAACTTTACTGTTTTGTTTTTTTTTCCAAAAAAACGCGTTCGAAAAATTCCTGCGCAAATACTGTGTGAGATAAAAAGTTTCAACAACTGCCATTGTATTCTCTAGGGTCTTTGCTAAAAAAACATATATAATGTTTGGGGGTTCTATGTAATTTTCCAGCAAAAAAATGATGATTTTTGCATGTAGGAGCAAAGTGTCAGAATTAGCCCGGTATTGAAGCGGTTAAAAATTTAAAAAAAAAATTTTTTTTTTTTTACTTTCTGCTATAATACATATCCCCCCCCCAAAAAAAAAACCCTAATTTATTCATCCGTTTAGGCCGATAAATATTCTTCTACATATTTTTGGTAAAAAAATAAAAATAAACGCAATAGGCATATATTGATTGGTTTGCGCAAAAGTTATCGTGTCTACAAACTATGGGTTAGATAGATTTAGGGACTTCATTTCATTCATTCATTCATTCATTTGATTCATTTTTTTATTGTTTTTACTGGTAATGATGGCGATCTGCGATTTTTAGCAGGACTGTGACATTGTGGCAGACAAATCTGATCCCAAATGACACTTTATGGGGACCAGTGACAGACAAATCTGACCCCAAATGACACTTTATGGGGACCAGTGACAGTATTACATTGATCAGTACTATAAAAATGCGCTGATCAATGTAAAAATGGACACTGGCAGGGAAGGGGTTAAAACTAGGGGGCGGTCAAGGAGTTAAGTGTGTTCCCTAGGTGTGTTCTAACTGTAGCGGGGATGGGCTAACAGGGACATGACAGAGATCGCTGTTCCCAATCACTGGGAACAGAAGATCTCTGACATGTCATCTGGCAGAACGGGGAATTGCCTTATTTATGCCTCTGTACACCGCCATCGCAGGTCGCCAGTGGACATCGAGTCCGCCAGACCCGCTGGCACACTCCTGCGGCGCGCGGTGGGGGCGGGTGCGCACATGCTCGCTATCTCCTATGCAAAGACAGACGTACACCTACTGCAGTTTGCGTAGGAGAGCTGACCTGCCGCAGTATAATGACAGCGGCTGGTCGTCAAGCAGTTAAATTAAGGGGCTACTCTATGGAACAATATTGTATGCTGGTTACTATATGAGGTTAACATCTGCAACAACATATTTTTTTAATATAATAGTATAATTTTCTTCACATTTACAGGCACACCAAGGTGAACAGCTTGTTGGTAAAACCTGTACAGAAAGCCAAGGTTGGGTCCTGGACAGGAGATGTATTTCCCCACTATTTGGGCTGTAGTCCCTTTAATGGAGAGTTCAGGAGACATTTTTAGTATTAAGGGGTTCTCACCCTTGCAGGATGAGGGGTTCCAGGATAGTCTGATCAGAGAGGAGATGAACAATTTACCATACTCTATGGTAAGCCTTCATTTGGGACCCAAAATTTGGAGGCTCTGAGAGACTTTGGGTGAAAAAAAGCCTTCAAACCCTGATTATAGGTAATTTGGTCGCAAAAGGATTAACCAGTCTGCAGCAGAGTCCAGAAAAAGAATAGGAAACCTGTGTCTGTGAGGTGGAGACAGGAGGTTCACTCAACTCCTGCCGCCTTTGCGACATCCTGAGGCAGACGGGAACCGTAAACTCTGGTGTGCAATTGGTCTATTTGGAGTGAGGCAACGTTTATTCTCATTTATTCTCAACAGAATTATGGACTGTTTTCATTTTTCATTTGTTTTGCTGAATAAAGCTATTTTGTTTGATTGTTTTTTTAGTGGACAATAAAGACTATTTACTTTTCCAAGTGACTGGCTGGTGATCTCGGGTTCTCCATATTACAAATCATATGACACTGTCAAGGGCATGGGCATCCGCAGGTAGTGGCAAGGGGGGTCAAGTGCCCCCCCCCCCCCCGGCAAGGCTGGTGCTACCTATATGCAAGTGCGCACAATCAGTCAGGGGCGCCTCACTGCATGTCCAAGTGCCGGGAGTCACATACACAACATGGGGGTGTAATGTATCTGGGTGTATGGGGGTGTAATGTATCTAGATGTATCGGGGTGTAATGTATCTGGATGTATGAGGGTGTAATGTATCTAGGTGTATCGGGGTGTAATGTATCTGTGTGTATTGGGGTGTAATGTATCTGGGTGTATGGGGGTGTAATGTATCTGGGTGTATCGGGGTGTAATGTATCTGTGTGTATCGGGGTGTAATGTATCTGGGTGTATGGGGGTGTAATGTATCTGGGTGTATGGGGGTGTAATGTATCTGTGTGTATTGGGGTGTAATGTATCTGGGTGTATGGGGGTGTTATGTATCTGGATGTATGGGGATGTAATGTATCTGGGTGTATAGGGGTGTAGTGTATCTGGGTGTATCAGGGTGTAATGTATCTGGGTGTATTGGGGTGTAATGTATCTGTGTGTATCGGGGTGTAATGTATCTGGGTATATGGGGGTGTATTGTATCTATGTGTAATCTGTGTGTATGGGGGGAGGGGTGTAATGTATCTGGGTGTAATCTGTTGTTTGGGGGGTGTAATGTATCTGGGTGTGTCTGTACTATGTCTGCAGTCTCTGACCGTTATAATGACAGTTGAAAAGGGGCGGAGCATGGGTGACCTTAAAATGATGCCCACCCCTGAAAAAAGTTCTGCGGACATCCATGGTCATGGGTTTTTACAATAGTCACCTGTTATTCACATGATTTAAATCTTCATACTTTGTATGTTTTTTTGATTTTACATATACCTGTAGTTTAAAAAATGGTAATAACGATAACAAAAATACTATGCTTTTGAAGTGTGGTAAATCAACACAGACTTATTATGTACCATTCAGGGTTTTAGAATTACTCCACCACATATTTTCTGGTATTGAATACATTACAATTACCTTTTGGCATTTAATTTAATACAAATGATGCTGATCAAAGGGACTTGCTCACTATAGTATTTGTTTAGAATATTACTATTCATAAATAACTGCATCATTTATGTTTTGTGTTGTCTGGTGTATTACATGGCATATAAAACATTTTTATTTAATCAGTAACAGCAATGTTGACCTGCAGTATCCCATATCTTCCAACAAAAGTGCAGTTTACTGAAATGAGACCATTGTTTTTGCAACAGTTTAGAGTGCTTTGCATTTCACCATTGCACTTAAAGTCATTGTAAAGGTTTTTTTTTTAATAACAAACATGTTATACTTACCTGCTCTGTGCAAGGGTTTTGCACAGAGAAACCCCGATCCTCCTCTTCTGGGGTGCCCCAGCAATGCTCCTGGCCCCTCCTCTTCATCGGGTGCCCCCATGGAGAGCCGCATTCCGTGGGGGCACCCGTGTGGGCGTGCTCACGAGTCCTGCTGCTGAGTCCATTGACACAGACAGCTGGACTCGGCCCTGCCCCCGCTCCTGCTCTTGTGTCACTGGATTTGATTGACAACAGCAGGAGCTGCTATGAATCTATCCAATTAAGACAGAGACAGCGTCTGGAGCTGCTGGGCTCATGCTCGTTGCTGGAACAAATGTGTTCAGGTAAGAAAAAAGGGGGGGGCTCTGGGGGGAGCTGCGGCACAGAAGGTTTTCCCCTTAATGCATTAAGGTGAAAAACCCTGAGGGTTTACAACCTCTTTAATACTGAATTATGGAGTCTCCTCAAATCCAACCAAACACCATCCAAACTATCATATGCATTTAAAAAGGTGCTATCCATACATGCTCTCCCTGCTAAGCAAAGAACATTGTGGATCCTGACTCTCGTATACCTTGGACAGATATCTCCATTAATCTTTGTTCTCGGTCCAGGCATTGGGTAAGGTCCCATAAATCTTTACTTTAATGTAAAATGCCTGTTGGCTATATATAAGGTCCACTTCTAGAATATAAAACACTTAAAATGTGTTTTGTTTATTTATTTATATTAATAAGTACCTGTTTGGCTTGTTGCTATGTCCTTTGACATTACCCAACTAGGTGACATTACCCCAAAGGTGTTGTTGGCTACTAAATAATTTTATATTCAAATATCTGCAAAGAAAAAAACAACAGCTGCTGTATTATTTAAAGTGGTTATAAACCTTTACACATGCCCAGTGCAGAGAATGAGCTCAGGTGATACACAGAGATTAAACAAATCCCCCTACATGCGTTGTACTTGTTTATCTGCAGTCTTCTCTACGGCCATTCAATGTGCAGAATTTCTACAGTTTTCTGAACTTCCAGAAAGCAGGGGGTGGGGAGCTGAAGTTACACTCTGCAGAGCTCAGTGAGAGCTGATTGGAGGTAACCCCCTTCACACAACACACAGGAACAGAGCTGAGGCTGTCAATCACAACCTGAGTGCTGGAGCTCTCCCTCCCCTGTCACCTTTTTATCTCTTACACACTATCAGATTTTGGGCTGATTTTTGTCTTCAGATTTACCAAAACCATGTAGTGCAAGGGACTGCCTGATTGCATATAAATTGAAACTCCAAAGGTTTGACCTCATATTATAAGGTTTTGGTAAATCTGAAGGAAAAGATCAGCAGAAAATCTGATAGTGTGTATGGGGCTTAAGTGTAAGGAAAACTTGTCAGAAGTGACACATAGAGATAGCAGAGAAAGGAGGTAACAGACAGAAATGACACTTAGTGCTCTGGACTGAGACATGTACATACTATAGAGGGATATGCTTTGTTCATATTTTATATCAGAGGTTTACAACCACTTTAACGTACACACAGAAAAACCTAATTTATGCCTCTGATATTTGTGAGTCTTCTTTGACATGCCACTTTTGTATCTGTAAAGAAGAAATGCAAATGAGGTTATTCTAAATGACATCTTTTTTTGAAATAATAATAAAATACTGTACTTAGCAGACACTCATACAATTATCATCTGCTCTGAAGAACCCAAGACTCAAAATCATTTGATAAGAGCACATGGTGGCAGCTTAACAGTGCCTTTGTTCTCTGTATCATAAGCAATAGAAATCTGTTTTTCTCATTTCTGATGAAAAATAGACAATACCTTGAAATGCTACTCACCATTAAGTATTCATTTATTAAGAAAACATACTTGAAAGGATAATGATGATTACTGTATATTGCTGAAATGTATACGGAATCATTTATACATAAGTAGTTACATTGAAAAACATGTGGAATAAAGGCAACAAGGCTGATTTACTAAAGGTGTGGAGAAGATTCACTCAATAAAATAAGTGAGCATTTTCTTCAATTATCCAATCATATGAAAAGAAACTCCTGATCATTTTGAATATCCAATCATGTGTAGAAAAAATACATAAGCCAGATTTTTTCTCTCTAGATAAATATTCACACAATTTATTGATTAAAAACACTTCTTTAGTAAATCAGCCACATGGTGTTTAGTACAGATGTTAGACATTTGGTATATGTTATACTGCTTAGATTGACAAATGTTTGCATCAGGTTACTATGTGCATTTATAGCAGTATAGCCAATCTTGTTATTTACAGACAGTTTTTTTTTTTTTAATTGAAAGCACTCTGTAGCACAATTAAACACACAAGCATACCTGTAAATAAAGTGTATATGATTACCTTCCTAGAGGCCTGAGAGTTGAAACGCCATTGCTTTGCTGCTACCTGGCCATTTCGTACTAGTGTAGAATATCTTTTAACCCACTGCAGGTTGTGGATATTCCCACCTGCTCATAATGTACTATACCTTGCAGTGGGGGAAGCAGGTATTCAAACCACCCAAAGGTTTGAAAGCCTGAAGCAGCTGGAAAGCAGCAAATAGGCATTTCAATACACGAGCCACTGGGAGGGTAAGTATTTACTTACCTTTCTTTTAAGACGTCTTTCACACTTGGGCGCTTTTCAGGCGCTTTAGCGTTAAAAAAAACGCCTGTAAAGCGCCTGAAAGAAGCCTCATCTGCAATCCCAATGTGAAAGTCTGAGTGTTTTCACACTGAGACCCCTTTCACACTGGGGCGTTCTAGCGTTAAAAAAAGTGCCTGTAAAGCGCCTGAAAGAAGCCTCATCTGCAATCCCAATGTGAAAGTCTGAGTGTTTTCACACTGAGACCCCTTTCACACTGGGGCGTTCTATCATTAAAAAAAGTGCCTGTAAAGCTCCTGAAAGAAGCCTCATCTGCAATCCCAATGTGAAAGTCTGAGTGTTTTCACACTGAGACCCCTTTCACACTGGGGTGTTCTAGCGTTAAAAAAAGCGACTGAAAAAAGCCTCATCTGCAATCCCAATGTGAAAGCCCGAGTGCTTTCACACTGAGGCGCTGCGCTGGCAGGGCGTTAAAAAAAATCCTGCAAGCAGCTTAAGCGCTGCAAAGAAGCTGCTTGCAGGACTTTTTTTTGAAGCCCTTCCAGCGCAGCGCCTCAGTGTGAAAGCACTCGGGCTTTCACATTGGGATTGCAGATGAGGCTTCTTTCAGGAGCTTTACATGCGCTTTTTTAACGCTAAAGCGCCTGAAAAAGGCCTGAAAAACGCCCCAGTGTGAAAGGGGTCTGTGTGTTTCTGGATACAAGTGACTTGATAATAGCATGGTCACATTAAACTTTGTGGAAGAACCTTGTACAGTGAATGAGCGTCATTTGTCCATGGAGCATGGAAATTATGTAGAAAATAGTAAGGGTTAATACAAATGTATATATGTAGTTTCTGCACACAACACAAGTCCTTGCTGGCAGAGCTAGCAGAAGATGCTCCATAAAATACGCACATAAAGTAGTCGTGTTCACATGCATACACCTGTAAAACTGCAGAGATGTGTGGCCCCAGACACATTTGTGTCCTGCTTTTTTGTACGTTGCTAAACGCAGTGCACATATTTGCAGCTTTGTGTATTGCCCAATTGATTCCTATAATTCTGCATTTAGATTCCTACAAAACTACAAACTGTGTGCATATAAATACAACATTTTAAATACCCATGTGAGTGAGCCCTAAAGCAAGTAGAGTGATCATGCTGACTAGCAAAACAGTGCATATAACACAAATTCTGACCAAGATTACAACATTGTTTATTATAAAGTGTATTTAGCTGTTTGCCTGGAGTTCCAGTTTAACATCAAATAACACACTTTACAAAAATGAATAAAAAAAAAAACTTGCATCCATGTGCTTTGCTGCAAATGCATTGAATGTAGAAGCACAAAAGGAGCACTAAAGTCACATTTATTTTATTAAGAAATATTAACAAACTCATTAATCACTATCACAAAGCAATGTATTATTATTGTTGAAATACTCCATCCCTGTGCTGCCGTTGCTGTTTTTTTGGTTCTTCATAGCAGCCAGCAAAGGAAGTGATACATCCACTACCTGCTGATTGCAAAAGAACACATTCATGGGTACCTTTCAGTTGTGTACGTTACCCAGAGGGAGCTGCATGGTGTAGAGAGACTTTAACTACTCAGTCTGCTCATCAGTTGCTTGATTACATTCCCAGACCTGCTTCTGGAAGAGTAATCAAGCAGCTTATCAGCAAAGTCCGGGCCGAAACTAGGGGGGGCAGGGAGGGGCACGCCCCGGGTGACGCATCTAGGGGGGTGACGCTAGGGTTTCCGTCACCTTCACCCGCACTGTGAAGCCCTGCTCTAAAGGGTGTCACTGCCGCCTAATCAAGTGTAATGGATAGGCAGCGCCCTCTGCATAGTTTGCCAAATACCAGAGAACCAAATAGGAGGAAGACTGAACAGGTGCACTAGCACTGAATCACTCTGCTCCTCCCACCCGCTAGGCCCTATAGAAAGGCATGCCTATGAAGTCAACACATTTTTTTATCAATTTTTTATCAATTTCTTATTACCATTATTTCTTAACTAATTAATTGTACATGTACAAGGTTTTGATACCATTATTACTATTCATTGGTGAATATTTCCCTTACATTGTGAGTCACCTACCAATATGAGCAGGGTCATTGGATCGCGGTGGGAGGTGCCTTTTTGATGTATGTTGGTGCACATGTGTATATATAGGAGAAGCTGAAGGATGCAACACTGCAGGGCTCTGAGGAAGAAGGTCATCCTTTGAAACGCGTTAGCCGGCAGTGACTCCTGTAATCTCTTCTGTTACGATCGGGAGTTTGTTACCACCTCGAACAATTGCTATCATCTGGAGATTACTTGTATCGTGAGTTTTCGTTTATGTTTGTGAGTAGTTCTCTATCTTTCTTTTAAATAAAACATTTACCTAAGGATAATGCACAAGGTGCGCCCTTGTTTTCTTTCTTTTCCCTTTGATAAATTCCCCACACTGTGCTTTACATTTCTTACTCCTGACTACTGCATTCTAAGTACAGCACATGCTTTGTTAAAGTGGTTGTAAAGGCACAAGGTTTTTTTTTTACCATAATGCATTCTATGCATGCGGGTAAAAAAAAACCTTCTGTGTGCAGCAGTCCCACCAGCCCCACCTAATACTTACCTGAGCCCCCTCCCAATCCAGTGATGTCCACGATTGTATTTGCAAGATAATACCCATATGACCTGGGGCCTCTCTAATCCCCGTCGTTGATGGTGAAACAGATTGTACATGATAATGATACATCGTCTAATTTTATATATATATATATATATATATATATATATATATATATATATATACACATATATATACAGTGGGGGCAGAAAGTATACAGACCCCCTTAAGTTTTTCACTCTTTGTTATATTGCAGCCATTTGCTAAAATCATTTAAGTTAATTTTTTTCCTCATTAATGTACACACAGCACCCCATATTGACAGAAAAACACAGAATTGTTGACATTTTTGCTGATTTATTAAAAAAGAAAAACTGAAATATCACATGGTCCTAAGTATTCAGACCCTTTGCTGTGACACTCATATATTTAACTGAGGTGCTTTCCATTTCTTCTGATCATCCTTGAGATGGTTCTACACCTTCATTTGAGTCCAGCTGTGTTTGATTATACTGATTGGACTTGATTAGGAAAGCCACACACCTGTCTATATAAGACCTTACAGCTCACAGTGCATGTCAGAGCAAATGAGAATCATGAGGTCAAAGGGACTGCCTGACGAGCTCAGAGACAGAATCTGGCCAAGGTTACAAAACAATTCTGCTGCACTTAAGGTTCCTAAGAGCACAGTGGCCTCCATAATCCTTAAATGGTAGAGGTTTGGGACGACAAGAACCCTTCCTAGAGCTGGCCGTCCGGCCAAACTAAGCTATCGGGGGAGAAGAGCCTTGGTGAGAGAGGTAAAGAAGAACCCAAAGATCACTGTGGCTGAGCTCCAGAGATGCTGTCGGGAGATGGGAGAAGGTTGTAGAAAGTCAACCATCACTGCAGCCCTCCACCAGTCGGGGCTTTATGGCAGAGTGGCCCGACGAAAGCCTCTCCTCAGTGCAAGACACATGAAAGCCCGCATGGAGTTTGCTAAAAAAACACCTGAAGGACTCCAAGATGGTGATTCACTGGTCTGATGAGACCAAGATAGAACTTTTTGGCCTTAATTCTAAGCGGTATGTGTGGAGAAAACCAGGCACTGCTCATCACCTGTCCAATACAGTCCCAACAATGAAGCATGGTGGTGGCAGCATCATGCTGTGGGGGTGTTTTTCAGCTGCAGGGACAGGACGACTGGTTGCAATCGAGGGAAAGATGAATGCGGCCAAGTACAGGGATATCCTGGACGATAACCTTCTCCAGAGTGCTCAGGACCTCAGACTGGGCTGAAGGTTTACCTTCCAACATACAATGACCCTAAGCACACAGCTAAAATAACGAAGGAGTGGCCTCAGAACAACTTCGTGACTGTTCTTGAATGGCCCAGCCAGAGCCCTGACTTAAACCCAATTGAGCATCTCTGGAGAGACCTAAAAATGGCTGTCCACCAACGTTTACCATCCAACCTGAAAGAACTGGAGAGGATCTGCAAGGAGGAATGGCAGAGGATCCCCAAATCCAGGTGTGAAAAACTTGTTGCATCTTTCCCAAAAAGACTCATGGCTGTATTAGATCAAAAGGGCGCTTCTACTAAATACTGAGCAAAGGGTCTGAATACTTAGGACCATGTGATATTTCAGTTTTTCTTTTTTAATAAATCTGCAAAAATGTCAACAATTCTGTGTTTTTCTGTCAATATGGGGTGCTGTGTGTACATTAATGAGGAAAAAATTGTATATATATATATATATATATATATATATATATATATATATATATACACACACACACACACACACACACACACACACACACACACACACACACACACACCTGTATTGCAAGGTAGTACCCAATTGACCTAGGGCCTCTCTAATCCCCATTATTAATGATAAAAATTGACATGCTACAAGAATTCATATAAAAACCAATAAAAACTGGTTCCATGGGTAATTCCAAAAACTTCTTGACTACACATCTTTGATCTGGGATCTATAGCTCAGCGCATTTTGTGGCTTTATAGCCACTCTGCAGGCATGTGATGCAAATCTATAATAAATATATACACACATGTGACGTCGCAGGTGTAATAACCCCCGTCGGCATAGCGGTGCCACGAGGAGGCCGCACGTCCGGCGTGTAATGCATGATGTCGATGCGCAGTGCTTATGCAGCCGCCCATCCCATGTCAGAAGGGACAGAGGAGGAGGGGAAGCCCTCTAGCACTCTCTGTTACTTTCTCTCCACACCGGACACTATCACCATTCTGGAGCTAAACGTATGTTGTAAAGAGGCTTGTACATCCATGTGTCAAGTATATACAGTGGTGTCTATCATCCAGCCCCTGAAAAAACTGTTAGCAAAAATAATTACCAAACAGAGGGGGAAAGAAAAAAGTTGGGGCTTATTGGATGACAGTGAACACATACTGGATAATATAAAATATAAACATTGTATAAAGTAGATATAAAAAACATGGTGTCAGATTGAGGTTACAGGTACTAATCTAGCTCAAATCACGTGGTGGCTGGTCACTGTATACCAATCAAGCACGTGAACATACATGTGGGACATAGACAACAAATACAGAAAATGTCCGGACACCAAGTAAGTTGGTGCTGGCTATACCCCCTCAAGAATACTGGGTATTCAGCAATTTCTGTGAGTGAAATAGGCCAACACCAACCCCCTGGAGGCTCGAGCCATGGGAAAGGATGGGTGGGAGGAAAGGAGGGAAACCATGGGATCCAATAAGTCCTGGGTCTAAAAATGGGGCTGAGGTGCAGTAATGATAAAGTCAGTGGCACAGTAGCAAATGGACTGTCAAAGCAAAGTATCCATCAAAAAATAAAGGCTTCAGTGTAGACTTGAGTTTAGCCTGATGAGAATATATAATAATTCTGGCTCTCAGAACTAGGTACTATCTGATTTACAATAGTCACTTATTAGGTTTTCACCCTTTTTTATTCACTTTTTGGATTATTTAGGTACTCCTTTTGGTACAATTGTTCACTCTTTGCATTCTTTTGCAAAGAAGACTCCGCAACTCCGACCAATCACAGAGCCAGAGTCTGCAGGCCTGGAAGAAAGGGGAGCAAAGATGGATGCGGCCTGCAGCGGGGACTGCATGGGCTTCCTTTGTAAGTAAGTGTCACATAATGTGCTAGTATGCGATGCATACTAGCACATTATGTATTTACTTTGCAGGGGAGGGAGAAGGAAAAGTTTTGAACAAGGGTTTACTTCCTCTTTAAGCTACCCAGAGGCACCTTCTCTCTCCCCCATCTTTTACCTTCTTCTCTCTTAACCCCCTTCTCTTTCAGCCCCCTCTCTCTCACCCACCCTTAACCCACCTCTATTTAATTTAATTTGTCTTATTAATTCATTTATTGTAACAAAAATTGTTTGTGTTTTCATTTTATTTATTCCTAAAAAAGGCCCGCGAAAATCCTCAGCAATAGGCCCATGATGCTCTCGCCCTTAATCGCGCCCTGTCCATTAGAAGATTTTCCCTCTATTACTTTTGTGGGGACAACCCGAATTTGGGATTTTCTTTTACTTTCACTTTCAATAATAATGATAAACAGGACAAATAGAGAGGATGAATCTCTTTAACAGGGGCACAGACAGCAATAAAAACTGACAAGCACTTTAAGATAAAAAAAACCTTTTAGGTGTAGTTCCACCCTCCTGGCACTCCTAAATACTTAAAAACAAAAAAATATACTGCGCTACCACTAAATATTAAACCCCCAAAAGCAGCAGTTAAACAGTGAGATGTGCACCAAAAAAATCAAACAGAAAAAAGAAAAAAGAAGAAAGAAAAAAGAAAGAAGAAAGAAAGAAGAAATAAGAAGAAAGAAATAAGAAAAAAGAAATAAGAGCGGTCACTCCTAAATACTTACCTGAGCCGGATCTCGATCCAGCGATGTGCCCGAGAGCAACAGCACTGCTTTCTCCCTCCTCACCAGACTCAAGGAGAGCAGCCAGAGCCATTGGAGGAGGATTGGGACTACTGCTCTGTGGAAAACAATTGCAGGTAAAGCCTATTACACATGGGCCGAATGTCAGGCAACATCAGCCAATTCAATAAAAACCGGCCGACATTCGGACCATGTGTATGGCAGCCAGTCCGATGGAAGACAGACAAGCCTGCTGGAAAACCAACAGCCGACTGGCTCCCGATAAGTGCTCTTAGCCAATGGCTGAGCGTGCTGACCGGAGTGTTGCGGCGGAGTGCTGCCCCCCCTGTTAGAACACAATAGCTTAGCGGGGGGAGATCGTTGCACTAACGTCAGAGCATTAGTACAGCGGCTCTGACCGGAGCTGTCAGTTTTTTCCTTCAACTCGCTGAGTTGAACGAAAAAAAACTAGTGGTGTGTACCAGGCTTAAAGAGCCTCATGGTTTCTCACCTTAATGCATCCTATGCATCCTGTGATGTAGCAGCCCCCCAGAGCCCCCCCCCCTTTTACTTACCTGAACCCGCTTTTTCCAGCGACAGGGTTGAGCACACCAGCTCCAGCCGGTGTCTCAGGTCCTGATTGGATAGAATGATAGCAGCACAGTCATTGGCTCCCGCTGCTGTCAATCAAATCCAATGACACGGGAGCCGAGGGGTGGGGCCAAGACCTGCTGTCTGTGTCAATGGACGCAGCAGCAGGACACAGGAGCACTCCTGCATGAGTACCCCGAGGGAGAGCGGCTCTTCAACAGGGCACTCAAGAAGAGGAGGAGCCAGGAGCAACGCTGAGGGACCCCAGAAGAGGAGGATCTGGCCTCTCTGTGCAACACCAACTTCACAGAGGAGGTAAGTATGACATGCTTGTTTGTTTTTTTTTTAAAGAAACTTTACATATCCTTTGACTATTGCCTTAATTGCTGGGAGGGCATCCATGGACGTCCTCCCGAGCAGTGCTGTCTGCGCGTCCATGCGGGTCGTGCTCGCCGTGCTCTGTGATCACCGAGTCTATGAGACTCACCCATCAGTGCTGCCGCGTCAGTGCTTATCAGTGCCACCTATCAGTGCCCATTTGTCCCTCCTATCAGTGCCCATTTGTGCCGCCTATTAGTTTCAAAATTTTATAACAAACTATGAAACAGTTTTTTTTTTCAAAATTTTCGGTCCTTTTTTGGTTTATTTAGCAAAAAAATAAAAACCTAGCAGCAATAAAATACCACCAAAAGAAAGCTCTATTTGTGTGAAAATAATGATAGAAATTTCATTTGGGTACAGTGTAGCATGGCCGCGCAATTGTCATTCAAAGAGTGACAGCACTGAAAGCTGAAAATTGGTCTGGGCAGGAAGGGGGTTTAAGTGCCCAGTAAGCAAGTGGTTAAGTATAACATGTTTGTTATGTAAACAAAAAGACCCTTTACAGTTGATTAAAGTTTGCAGTATCCAGTGACCAGCATGGAAGAACATGCTTGTCTAAAGGGATGTCCGGGATGTGCTCTTTTACTCAGGTTCATCACACATTACTTACACTCTCTGCTCTCAATGCATTTGAATGTGTGACTACAAAGGGAGATATTGAGAGTGCAGAATGAATTGTAAATACAGACATAAAGAAAATGGACGGGGGGGCAGGAGGCGGAGCCTAGCGGAGCAGACATGCATTGTTAGAGCTCCACACCGCTGAGGAGAGAAGAGAAGGACAAAGCGGAGCCTGCAGGCTCAAAAGGTATCCATTTGAACCTTTTTGCCCCAGGGAACAAACTGTGAAAGTTTGGGCAGGAAATATGGTACTGGGAGGAAACCGTGGCAGAAATAAAAATCACCTCACAAAGAGCTCACAGGCACTCACTGCAGCTGAAGCAGCTCCAGTCACCTCACAAGATACAGCATCAGGGCGCTCTCACAGACAGAAAATGTCACAGCAAGACTCTCCATTTGAGTCAGATACAGAACAAATCCTCTCCCAAACTTCTCCACAAGCCTCCTCAGTATCCCCAGTAATATTATTACAATTTGAAAAGATGCTTCATAAGGCTTTAAAACAAACCTCAGACCAAATAACAAAAAGCCTAACCAAAGAAATAAGAGAGCTGGGAAACCGCACCGCAGCCTTAGAAATAAAAATGGATGAAATTGAAATTACAACCCAAGAAAATATAACAGAATTGGAACAATTAAAAAAAGAGAATTTAATACTTCAAACTAAGCTCGAAGATTACGAAAATAGAGCCAGACGTTCAAACTTGCGCATAAGGGGAATACCTGAAACTGTGACAGACCTGCAATCTACTATTACTGCTCTATTACAAGAACTAAAGCCAGATATCCCTATTGAACGTTTAGAACTGGACAGAGTACACAGAGCCCTCACAGCCAAAAAGAAAGATGGACCCCCACGTGATATAATCACAAAATTTCATTATTACAGAACGAAAGAACAAATACTAATTGCTGCAAGAGAAAAAAAGGAACTTAATTTTCAAGGACACAATTATCAAATTTTTGCTGACCTATCCCAACTTACTATTACTAAAAGACGATCCATGAAACCCCAACTAATGGAACTGCAACGCCACAACATTATGTATCAATGGGGCTTCCCCATTTCAGTCAGATTTAACTACCAAGGTACAATTTACAGAAGCAGATCAGCAGATGAACTACAACAAACCCTTTTAAAATTAAATCTGACAGAACCCACAAGCAGCAACTCTCCCACACGCAGAAGAATGGCATCATCTTCACCTTCAGGCAGCACCCAGAAAATTTCAGAACAAAATGGGAATCATCATTCTCACAAAAGAGGCCGTTATGCCACATCATCCATGGACCAAGAAGATTCAATGGACTGACATCCTAATTCCTGATATCTCTTCATTTATTATACTAAGAGATGGTTCTCTATAAAAAAACCTGTATTTATAACTGAATTTAACTGCATTCTGATAGTCACACACTGTGTGGGATCATGTTACATTCCAGTTATATTTCTTATTACTTCTGATTCATATAGCCTTAGAATATATAAGTGAAATAAGGAAATTCTTGTTCAGTTATATATTATCAGGTAATAACAATAGATTTATTACTTTTTAGGACAAATATGTTCAATAATCCAGAAGTAATGGAAGCTTTTTCTTTCTTTTCTTAAAACAAATATATTATTACCTAACTAGTTCCTAGAATTATGTTTTTGTTTATTCTAATCTGAAGCAATACAACCTCAATTTTATGAGTTAACATATCTAAACAGTTATATATGAATAAAATATGTAATTGTTTACTCTAAAAGGGTTAAAATCCCAAAATAATTCAAACTATCTTCATCAATACCAAAGTTATTAACAGTACCTTTCTAACTGAATTATTTAGCCTAGGGCAAGACTAACCATATACAACCACCCTGGAATAAATAATTTCAACAAAAACTATATTCTGCACTCCAATTAATGAAACATCATTTTGATGTCTTTTGACATAGCACTTCTCTCCTGTAAGCGGAAGATCCGTGTACCCCTATTAGCCCTCCTCATTCTCCCAACCATATTATGTGGGAGTGTGACGAAGGCTCTTATGCCCCTGAGAAAGATATTTATTCTCTTTCACGGGTAAATTGTGATTACTTGCAAAAAATAATTTATACAATGTATCATCTAATCTCATATGTTTTTTGTTTACTCTTTACTCCAGAATTCACTGGTTTCTTTTCTATCTATTCATCTCTTCAGTCCACACAGGTTGATCTGTGCAGTCAGCTCTGCATAACAAAAAGTAAGTCAAAACTATTTTATCTATTGCCATGGCACCACTGAATATACTTTACCTGAATGTTCAGGGAATAAATGTCCCTCAAAAAAGGACCAAAGCCTTCCGTACTTTCCATAACAAGAAGGCTCACATAGTATGCCTCCAAGAAACACACTTCACCAAAGATTCTACTCCAAAATATATTTCTCCTTTTTATCAACAAATTTACACGGCTTCTGCCTGTACCAAGCAAAGGAGAACTCTAATTGCATTTCACCGATCCACACCATTCACCTTATCATCAGAAATTAAAGACCCAGAAGGTAGATACCTGATACTCATGGGTTATATAATGGATACAGCAATCACGGTGATTTCCTACTACGCTCCTAACAAACAACCTACACCATTCCTCTCACATATATTACAAGTGATTAATACACACAAAATAGGAACAGTGATAATGTGTGGGGATTCGAACCAGGTCCTCCTCCCATTTCTAGATAAATCACCTTTTACACCATCCAAAATAACCTCTAGATTACCTTTTTCTCAACTTCTTTCCAAATACAATCTGGTAGATTCGTGGAGAGAAAGTAACCCAATGAAAAAGAAATTCACTTATTTCTCGCACCCTCATCAAACCTTCACCAGAATAGATCATATTTTTCTAACAATAGGAATGATACCAGAAATTATTGCATCAGATATAATTCCGATTCCGTGGTCTGACCATAATGCCGTATACACTACTATAGCCTCAGCCATACCAAAAGCGCATGACCCAACGTGGTACTTACCGGACATAATGCTCAAACACCCACTACATCAGATGGCCATTGAACAAGCTTTAAAGGAATACATATCAATTAATAATACAACAGACATCTCCCCAATAACACTGTGGGAAGCTCATAAGCCTGTCTTGCGTGGTACAATACAAAGACAAATGGCACTATTTAAACGGGAACGCAAAAATCTAGCAAAAAAACTAGAACTCAATTTTAATAGAGCCTACATATCATTTCAAGATAATCCATCTCAGAGTACAAAATCTCATCTGGAAAAATCTAGATTGGAATACGATCTATTTCTCACTGAGTCAGTTGATAAATCCCTCAAACGCTCCAAACACAATTTCTACATGAATACAAACAAACCAGGTACATATTTGGCTCAGGCATTAAATTCAACTAACAAATCTTTCAAACCAATACGTTTGAAATGATCAAAAAATGTTTACACTTGTAATCCAGTTAAAATAGTCCATAAATTTCACTCACATCTCGCAACTTTATACAAGACAAACAATGAATTTAATCCTACAGAAGCTGAATCCTTCTTCTCAACCTTACCTAAGTTATCTCAGAATCAAAAAAGCAGTTTGGATGAGCCTATAACTATAGATGAAGTTGCTAACGCCATAAAAGACCTAAAACTTAACAAAAGACCAGGCCCAGACGGCTACTCGGCTTTATACTATAAAACATTCTCAGAAATACTCTCTCCCATTCTCACTGAAACTTTTAACAAACTTCTAGATGGACATTCTTTTCGGCAAGAAACACTAATGGCAATTGTTTGTATGATCCCAAAACCCCTTTCTGATGATACTTCCTGTGTGAATTATCGGCCTATCTCTCTGTTAAACCTCGATATTAAATTATTAGCAAAAATAATAGCAAAACCCCTTAATAGCATTATAGGAAAATTAATACATAGAGATCAAGTAGGCTTCATGCCAAATAGACAGGCAGGCGATAATATACGCAGGGCAGTGTTATTGGCACATATTGCTAAAAAACGGAAAATCCCTTTTATGCTTTCTATCTCTCGATATTAAGAGGGCATTTGACACAGTATCCTGGCAATATATGCAATATTCATTACAAAAATGGGGTTTTGGACCCCACTTTTTAACATGGATCAAAGCATTATATAATAAACCCAAAGCCTATATAAAATATGCTGGATACAAATCTGAAGCCTTTAATATCGAAAGAGGTACCCGACAGGGTTGCCCATTATCTCCCTTATTATTTGCCCTTATACTCGAACCCATGGCCCAATACATCAGAACAAACCAAACTATAACTGGCATTGAAGTAGGAGGTATTACACACAAATTATGTATATTTGCAGACGATATATTACTTTTTCTATCATCACCACAGGTCTCTGGTCCTAACTTAATACCAGCTCTTGATGGATTTGCAGCCCTATCCGGCCTTATGATTAATCCTAAGAAATGCCTAGTGCTTAATATTTCACTCACAAACATGGAATTGATCCCGGCTAGGGCTGCACTCCCATTCACATGGGCAGAAAAATCAATCCCATATCTTGGAATTCATTTAACAGCATCTCATTCTGACTTATTCTCAACCAATTATCCTCCTGTATTAAGACAGATCACAAATCTAATAAAACAATGGTCGCAACTTCCTTTATCCTGGATAGAGAAGATTAATGCAATCAAAATGACTATTCTACCCAAATTGCTTTATCTATTCAGAGTCCTCCCTATTCCAATTCCTTCCTATTTTTTGAGAATAGTACAAAAAAGAGCAACTTCGTTTATATGGGGCTCTTCTAAACCACGTATACCTATACACACACTACATCTTCCCAAAAATAAAGGAGGCCTGGGATACCCTAATTTTACTAACTACTACAGAGCAGCACATTTGGCCAGTCTGTCCAAATACCATGCAAAACAGGAAATCCCATTATGGGTATTTATAGAGGCTTCAGAAAATGACCCTCTATTAATATCAAATTTATTATGGCTTGATCCTAAAGACCGCTTTAAAATTCATAATCCCATAACTAAACACTTCTTATCTCTCTGGGATAAACTAAAAACCAAATATCAGTTACAATCTCCACACAATCCTCTCCTTTCTTTTATCAGAAATCCGGCCTTTTATCCGGCATGGATCTACCCAAATTCTTTTAAAGCTTGGACAACATCAGGCATTCAGACACTAAATGACTTCATAGCATCTAAATCATTCCTTTCATTCCCATCGCTTAGAGAAAAATATGATCTACCAAACTCTGAGATATTTAGATATCTCCAAATCAAAAATTTCTATACACCATTCCTAAAGGGGGATACACCATTATCCCAATTATCCATTTTTGAATCAATCTGTACAAAAGATCCATTTGCTAAAGGTACAATTTCATCACTTTATAATCAATTATATGGAGTAGCAAATCTTAATAGACCCTCTTACGTTCAGAGGTGGGAGGAGGACCTGGGACGAACTTTAGAAGACACGGACTGGTCTAACATATGGCTCACATCTAAGTCATCTTCACCCAACATCTTAGCACTGGAGACAAATTATAAAGTCCTAACTCACTGGTACATTGTACCCGCTAGAGTGGCAAAATATTCACCTAATACCTCAGCTCTTTGTTTTCGAGGATGCCCAGAAATAGGCACATATTTACACATATGGTGGACGTGCCCAGTAATCCAAACCTTCTGGAAGGAAGTCTTCGTGATTGCATCTAAAATATTTAAAAAATAATACAACCAGATCCATATTTAACTTTACTTAATCTAAAACCGGAATGGTTAACACTCTCTCAATTCAAACTTATGATCCAACTAATAATGGCTGCAAAACAAACAGTGGCCAAGGCATGGAAATCTCCTACATTGGTACTAGCAGAAACAATTCACAGAATGAATAATACAATGTCCCATGCTAAGATGGTAGCCATCGATCAAAATCAAATTCCAAAATTTGAAAAACTTTGGCATCCTTGGATAAAACAACAGTTCCTGTCAAACTTCAATGACTCTGTCCTGTTGCAATGGTAACAGATTAAATGACTTACAGAGACACCCATTCTAAGGCTTCAAAGAGAACTAAAAAGAATAATAAACTGACGAGCGGGACAACCTTGTGGACCATACCTCTACCTTTCAACCCTTTTTCTTCTTTCTCTTTCCTTTTCTCCACCTTACGATTAAAGCTCATTATCAGAATTTATTTGACCTATATACTCTACTTGTAAACAATATGTATAGTAGGTATAAATCATTTAAATACCTACAAAAGTAACTAAGGAAATGATATATATCTTTAATTTAGGTTTACGTGAACCCAATGTTTAATATTTGAAATTTCATGATATTTACCTATATAAACCCTACTGTAAAACAATGAGCTTACTTTATAGATCCTTGTAAACTTACTTTATGTATCTTTATAACATTGTATACTCAATAAACTTCTTTTGACAAGGAAAGAAAATGGACGCAGATGGGAATTTCTGGAACAATTCAAAAGTGTTTATTGGGGACTTAAGCAAAACATATATTATGCAATTTTCTTCCCTTTAACCATGGGTTGAAGGAAAGAAAATTGCTTGATTTCCCATCAACACAGTTTTATTGGAGGAATTCCTCCCACTGTGCTATTGTATTCTGACAGCAGGAGAGACAAGAGTGGGACAGACAGCTATAGCCACAGGCAGTGATCGACGAAAAAAACCCCCAGCAGACTGGTTCTACTGAAGTCGATTGATAGATTGACTTCAGTACAACCAGCCTGACCATAAACAGATCGAAGTTTGGCTAGTTTCTCCTGAATCTACTGAATTTGAATCTGTCTATAGTTGGCCTTGAAGAGGAAGTACACTCTGATGGGTTTTACTTCTTTTTTTGTTTCCTGCAAAGTAAAAGCATACTGTGCTAGTATGCATCGCATACTAGCACATTATGTGGCACTTATCTGCAAACAAAACCCGTGCTGTCCCCGCTGGAGGCTGCATCCATGTTCACCCCTCTTCCTTCTGGGGTGTGAATGGCCGGAGTCGCGTGGGAGCCATCAGTCACGGCACTCGCTAGTGAAGAAACGGCACGGACGGTCATTTCTTCACAGTGCATGAGCTGATGACATCATCAGTGCAGTACAAAGTAAATATATCCTAAACAGCGCATGTTTAGAAGGTATTTACAGTACCTATAGGTAAGCCTTCTGAAAGACTTACCTAGAGGTACAACTTGAAAATGGAGGTTAACAACCTCTTTAATGTACTCAAGATTTTAAAGAAACAAGATAATATCATTGAGAATTGAAACTTGAAGCATACGTGTCATTTTTGTTTTTGACTTTATTTATGCTTTAAGGCTCGGTTCACACCAGTGCGCTGTGCGACCTTGCATGTGATTCGCACTGCACAGTGCAAATTACATGCGTTGTCTGTGCGATGCGATTTCAGCCATACAGATAGTATGGCTGAATTCACATCACATTCAGACCAAAGTCGTGCAGGACCCTTTTTTTTTTGTCCGCATCAGAATCGGATAGCATGGATGTTCACACCCAATGCGATCTGATTCATGTCCAAACTGACAGTTCACACTGCGATATGGGAACCGATCTGGGGGTGTCATTAACTTTGTATTGACACCCGCAGAGGTTCGCATAAGGCTGTGTGAACTGCCTTGCGAGTCAGGTGTGATGCAGTAACCCGCAGTGCATTCGCAGTGTTCCCACATCACACCTATGTGAACCAAGCCCAAGTCTTTTACCATGTGAACTATGTTACTATGTGTGAACCACACAGAGAATCAACCTGTAGGGGGAATCAGCAAATAAACAATACAACTTATGTTGCTACTACAGGATCTTGGTAATTATTTTCTAGTTCCCTGGACAGTTTTGCTGAACACATTCAGTAGCAATTTTTTTTTTTTTTATAAATAGACCCCCATGTGTCACAGATATTACCAAAAGCTGGCTATGGATACATTACATCTGCTGATAAATAAAGGGCATCTGTTTTCTAAATATTCCTCACACTCATAATATGAAGACTGTGTCTACAATGGAAAGAGGTGAAGACTTTCTCTCAGATGACTTCCTCTGGGGTTCTCTAATATAACTGGGTCGGGCCCATTAACAATGATGAATGTGACCTTATCCTAGACAAGGATCTGGGACAGTGCAAAAAAAAACATGGCGCGGGGACACCACATCATTTTTTTGTTTGTTTTTTGATCAAACAACTTTTTTTCTTTTTTCTCTCTCTCTCTTTTTTTTTAACTTTGACTTAGGGATGACTTTTATTGATTTTTATTCTACTGATCTTAGATCTTCTGTTAGATCAGAAGGAAAAGAGCATACCGTGTGACATCAAAATGTACCAAAAACATACGCATTCAAAGTTCATCACTACAAAAAACGTGTCTGATGTTTTTTTCGTTAGCCACAACTGCATCATGGTCGGCAAAAGTGCCTTCATGATATAGTAAATATCTGCAAATATTAATCCCACAGAAACCACATCCTGCAATATTGGAACATTGTGAAGTACATTTTGTATGATAAAACTTGCTTACTATGGCATTTAATTATATTTCATAAATCGTTTATTTCTTTGGTATACTACAAAGTGAACAACAGTGGTGTTAACGAAGGCCATTATTGTCAAGTGTCAGCTACTTTGTTATGTAGACCTGATGTATTTTATGTTGATGTTACTGATTGTAACTATCCAGTATTTGGATATCTGGACTAGGGATGAGCCGAACACCCCCCGGTTCGGTTCGCACCAGAACCTGCGAACGGACCGAAAGTTCGCACGAACGTTAGAACCCCATTGACGTCTATGGGACTCGAACGTTCGAAATCAAAAGTGCTCATTTTAAAGGCTAATTTGCATGGTATTGTCCTAAAAAGGGTTTGGGGACCCGGGTCCTACCCCAGGGGACATGTATCAATGCAAAAAAAACTTTTAAAAACGGCCGTTTTTTCGGGAGCAGTGATTTTAATGATGCTTAAAATAAAAAAAAAAAAAAAGTGAAATATTCCTTTAAATATCGTACCTGAGGGGTGTCTATAGTATGCCTGTAAAGTGACGCGTGTTTCCCGTGTTTAGAACAGTCCCTGCACCAAATGTCATTTTTAAAGGAAAAAATCTCATTTAAAACTGCTTGCGGGTTTAATGTAATGTCGGGTCCTGGCAATATGGATGAAAATCAGTGAGACAAACGGCATGGGTACCCCCCAGTCCATTACCAGGCCCTTTGGGTCTTGTATGGATATTAAGGGGAACCCCGCACCCAAATTAAAATAAGGAAAGGTGTGGGGCCACCAGGCCCTGTATACTCTGAACAGCAGTATACAGGCTGTAGGTTTGTTGTTAAGTAGAATCTCTTTGTAATTTTGAACGGGTACATTTTTAACGTGTTTAGCTCCAGCCAAAAAATCTTTTTTAAGCTTTTTGGAAAACATAGGGAAGGGTTATCACCCCTGTGACATTTGTTTTGCTGTCTCTCCTCCTCTTCAGAAGATTTCACCTCACTTTTTGTCCCAATGGATTGGAAAGCATCAGTGGAAAGGAAAAATGTTTTTCCCATATTAACTCTTACAGGAGAGAATTTCCCTTCCTAGGGGTAGATTTCACTTCCTGTTGTCTCCTTCCGTTTGCAAGTAGGAGTCGTTTGTAAGTTAGTTGTTTGAAAGTAGGGTCCTGCCCTATATACTCAGCAGAAATTTGGGCCTTAGGTGTTGCTGTGGCCACAACACTGTAAGCCCTCACAGGGCTCTGCTGTGAAATATTAGATCAAGAATTGTAATTACATGCCCCTGTTGAACAGGAGCTGAAAAATTAGGCCTTAGGCACTGGTGCTGGTGCCACAACACTGCAACCCCTCACAGACACTCTAGTTGGAATGCAGGAACGAGCCCTGCTGCAAAGTATTGCATCAAAAATTATAATTACACGCCCCTGTTAAACAAGGGCTGAAAAATTGGGCCTTAGGCACTGGTGCTGGTGCCACAACACTGCAACCCCTCACAGACACTCTAGTTGGAATGCAGGAACGAGCCCTGCTGCAAAGTGTTACATCAAAAATCGTAATTACACGCCCCTGTTAAACAGGGCCTGAAAAATTGTGCCTTAGGCACTGGTGGTGGCACCCAGAACCAAAAATGTTCTTACAAGCTATCAGCGTGATGATTGAGGAGGAAGAGGATAATTACTTAGGGATAGTCACTCAGCATCAGCATAGGCAGTCTTTGAAGGGATCTGAGATTTCAAAAAAAATTATTCGGTTACATCAGCATCAGGTGCTTGGTAGCTGGTGGTGATCCAAGACTCATTCATTTTTATGAAGGTCAGTCGATCGACCGAGTCAGTGGACAGACGCACCCTGTGATCGGTTACCACGCCTCCAGCAGCACTGAATGTGCATTCCGAAAGAACGCTGGATGCAGGACAGGCCAGTAGCTCAATTGCATACTGTGCAAGCTCTGGCCAGTGATCCATCCTCAAGACCCAGTAACCCAGAGGATTTTCGGTGGGAAAGGTGTCCAAGTCTGATCTTGCCCCTAGGTATTCCTGCACCATGTAAAACAGACGCTGGCGATGGTTGCTGGAACCGATCATACCTTGGGGCTGCGGACCAAAAAATTGTCTGAACGCATCGGTCAGACGGCCACCTTCTCCACCGCTCCTTCTTTGACTGACCGAAGCCTCAGCAACACGTTGTCCAGAAACAGGAGTTTGTAACCTCCCAGTCTCTGGGAACGCGTTGCACAGACCTTTCTGCAAGGCCTCCCGAAGATGTTTCATCCTCTGCTCCCTCTGCGATGGCAAGATAAGGTCCGCAACCTTACCCTTGTAACGTGGATTAAGGAGGGTTGCCAGCCAGTATTGGTCCTTCTCCTTGATACCACGAATACGAGGATCCTTACGCAGGCTTTGCAGGATCAGGGAGGCCATGCAGCGTAGGTTTGCTGAGGCATTCGGTCCGGAGTCCTCTGGGTCACTAAGGACGACATGGTCCGCAGCCACCTCCTCCCAGCCACGTACAAGTCCATGTGTTTCTTCGGACTGATCCCTTAAAGACTGCTGCTGATGCTGAGTGCCAGGCTCCACCTCCATACTGACACAATCTTCCTCCTCCTCCTCCTCCTCTTCCTCTTCCTGTGTGATCGGCGGGCACGCAGGAACACTGTCTGGATAAAGGGGGCCTTGAGAGCTAAGGAAGTCCTCCTCTTCCTGCCTCTGTTCTGCCTCAAGTGCCCTGTCCATTATTCCACGCAGCGTGTGCTCCAACAGGTGGACAAGGGGGACAGTGTCACTGATGCATGCACTGTCACTGCTCACCATCCTCGTGGCCTCCTCAAATGGTGACAGGACAGTGCATGCATCCCTGATCATGGCCCACTGGCGTGAGGAAAAAAAACCAAGCTCCCCTGACCCTGTCCTGGTGCCATAGTCACACAGGTACTCATTGATGGCCCTCTGCTGCGTGTGCAGCCGCTGCAGCATGGCCAACGTTGAGTTCCACCTGGTGGGCATGTCACAGATTAGGCGGTTCTTGGGCAGGTTAAACTCCTTTTGGAGGTCCGTCAGCCGAGCACTGGCATTATATGACCGGCACACAGACTTTCCTGGCCTACCTCAGGACATCCTGTAAGCCCGGGTACCTGCCCAAGAACCGCTGCACCACCAAGTTAAGGACGTGAGCCAAACAGGGCACATGGGTCATTTGTCCCTGTCGGAGGGCAGAGAGGAGGTTGGTGCCATTGTCGCAAACCACCATTCCTGCCTTAAGTTGGCGTGGCGTCAACCACCTCTGAACCTGCCCCTGCAGAGCTGACAGAACCTCTGCCCCAGTGTGGCTCCTGTCCCCCAAGCACACCAGCTCAAGCACCGCATGGCATCTTTTGGCCTGCGTACTTGCGTAGCCCCTTGAACGACTACGGAGCACCGCTGGTTCCGAGGAAGAGGCCATGGAGGAAGAAGAAGAGGAGGGGGTGGAGGAGAGAGATGTGTCACAATCATTAGCATTTTGGAGGCGTGGTAGCGGAACAACCTCCAACACTACTGCACCTTGTCCTGCATCCTTCCCAGCTGCCAGCAGAGTCACCCAATGCGCTGTGAAACTTAGGTAACGTCCCTGTCCATGCCTGCTGGACCATGAGTCAGCGGTAATATGCACCTTACCGCTGACCGCCCTGTCCAGCGAGGCATGGACATTGCCTTCCACATGCTGGTAGAGAGCCGGAATTGCCTTCCGTGAGAAAAAGTGGCGTTTGGGTACCTGCCACTGAGGAACCGCACATTCCACAAACTCACGGAAGGGGGCAGAGTCTACCAACTGAAAAGGCAGCAGTTGAAGTGCTAGCAATTTTGCCAAGCTAGCATTCAACCGTTGGGCATGTGGATGGCTGGGAGCAAACTTCTTTCGGCGGTGCAGCAGCTGGGGCAGGGAAGTTTGCCTGGTACAATCTGACGTCGGTGTACCAAAATCAGATTGCCCACAAGTACGTGGCTGTGACACACCTAATTCTACACCTTCATTCCTCTCAGTGCAGGTCTCAGAGAGGACTGAAGGTCTAGTGGGGTTGGAAATCTCAGCTGATGAGGAGCAAGCAGAGGTCCTCTTTGTTCTTTGGTGTGGGTCTTTTAGATACGCTTGCCAACGAACTGCATGGCAGGTCAACATATGTCTGGTCAAGCATGTGGTACCCAAGCGGGAGATGTTTTGGCCACGCGAGATACGCTTGAGACATATGTTGCAAATAGCAGTGGTGCGATCTGATGCACTCGTCTCAAAAAAGGCCCACACCAAAGAACTTTTTGAATAACGCGCAGAGACTGCAGCGCCCTGCACATGTGGAGCTTTGGGGTGTGATGCAGTCAATGTGCTGCCCTTAGGCTGGCCCCTGGAGGGCATCCTGCCTCGTTGGTGATGTGCCGCCTCCTCCTCTCTCCTATCAGGCACCCACGTTGAGTCAGTGACCTCATCATCCCCTCCCTCCTCATCACTGGAGCAAACCTGGCAGTATGCTGCAGCAGGGGGAGCATGACTGCCAGATTGCTGTCCTTCTTGGGCACCCCCTCTGTCCGTGCTCGTGTTACTGCCTTCATCAAGCTCAGTATCATCATCAGAGCCTTCCAAACGCTGGGCATCCTCCTGGAGCATGTACCCAACACTGTGGTCAAACAGTTCGAGGGACTCCTCAGGAGGACATGGTGGGGCTAGGGAAGGAGTCACTGATGACATTGAGCCAAGGGAAGAGGCCGCTGCTTTGCCAGACAAAGTACCCTGGGCATGGGTGAGAGAGGATGAGGAGGATGAGGACGGCTTGGTCATCCACTCGACCAAGTCTTCCGCATGTTGCGGCTCAACATGGCCAGCTGCCGAAAAAAAGGCCAAGCGTGTCCCATGGCCACGTGCTGATGAGGATGCACCGTCTCCACGACCAGCACTAGACACAGAGCCTGCTTGCCCTCTCTTATTGGCTTGTGACTGCCTGCTTCTCCTTCTTGGCCTTCCAGACATACTAATGGCCTGTAGCTGCACTAAGCTGGGATATATATATATATATATATATATATATATATATATATATGTACTGATACTGCAGCTAGCAAAATCAACTGTCTGCCTGTAGTATGAGAACACCACCAACCTTCTACAGGTAGCTTTAGCTGAACACTGTGAGGTGGACGCACCCACTAACTTGTAGGTTTAGCTGAACACTGTGAGCAGGGCGCACCCCACTAACTTGTAGGTTTAGCAGAACACTGTGAGCAGGACGCACTGCACTAACTGTAAATAGTCTAGCTGCCTGACTGTGGTACTAGTAGGATCAAAAGAACACCAGCAATTTTCTTTAAAATACTGTAACAAGACAAGCCTGCCTGTCAGTAAGAAGATAACAGGAACGGATCTAGCTGAACACTGTGAGCAGGACGCACCCCACTAGCTTGTAGGTTTAGCTGAACACTGTGAGGTGGACGCACCCCACTAACTTGTAGGTTTAGCTGAACACTGTGAGCAGGACGCACCCCACTAACTTGTAGGTTTAGCAGAACACTGTGAGCAGGACGCACTGCACTAACTGTAAATAGTCTAGCTGCCTGACTGTGGTACTAATAGGATCAAAAGAACACCAGCAATTTTCTTCAGGTAGCTGTATTTACTGTAACAAGACAAGCCTGCCTGTCAGTAAGAAGATAACAGGAACGGATCTAGCTGAACACTGTGAGCAGGACGCACCCCACTAGCTTGTAGGTTTAGCTGAACACTGTGAGGTGGACGCACCCCACTAACTTGTAGGTTTAGCTGAACACTGTGAGCAGGACGCACCCCACTAACTTGTAGGTTTAGCAGAACACTGTGAGCAGGACGCACTGCACTAACTGTAAATAGTCTAGCTGCCTGACTGTGGTACTAATAGGATCAAAAGAACACCAGCAATTTTCTTCAGGTAGCTGTATTTACTGTAACAAGACAAGCCTGCCTGTTAGTAAGAAGATAACAGAAACGGATCTAGCTGAACACTGTGAGGTGGACGCACCCCACTAACTTGTAGGTTTAGCTGAACACTGTGAGCAGGACGCACCCCACTTACTTGTAGGTTTAGCAGAACACTGTGGGCAGGACGCACTGCACTAACTGTAAATAGTCTAGCTGCCTGACTGTGGTACTAATAGGATCAAAAGAACACCAGTAATTTTCTTTAAAATACTGTAACAAGACAAGCCTGCCTGTCAGTAAGAAGATAACAGGAACGGATCTAGCTAAACACTGTGAGCAGGACGCACTGCACTAAATGTAAATAGTCTAGCTGCCTGACTGTGGTACTAATAGGATCAAAAGAACACCAGTAATTTTCTTCAAAATACTGTAACAAGACAAGCCTGCCTGTCAGTAGGAATATAACAGGAACGGATCTAGCTGAACACTGTGAGCAGGACGCACTGCACTAAATGTAAATAGTCTAGAAGATAACAGGAACGGATCTAGCTAAACTGAATACAGTGTATATATATATATATATATGCAACACCTGGGATGCATATATATACACAATACACTTTAAGTGCAGCTAACTGACTGACTGTCCTGCCTAATCTAGCTAACTCAAATGAAATGACACTGTCTCTCTCTCTCTCTAAGCACACCGGAACACACTGCACAGGGCCGCCGTGCAGGCGGCCTTATATAGTGTGGGGCGTGTACTAAATCCCCTGAGCCATAATTGGCCAAAGCCTCCTTGGCTTTGGCCAATTATGGCTCTCTGTTAAGGCGGTGCTGTGATTGACCAAGCATGCGGGTCATAGTGCATGCTTGGCCAATCATCAGCAAGCAATGCACTGCAATGCCGCAGTGAATTATGGGCCGTGACGCGCCACACGAATTTGGCGCGAACGGCCCATATTGTTCGGAATTCGCCGAACGGGCGAACAGACAATGTTCGAGTCGAACATGGGTTCGACTCGAACACGAAGCTCATCCCTAATCTGGACTAGCGGGGCTAGAGGGGGGGTTCTTTTCATCACATTGGAATCAATCAGGCAGTAATCATCTACTTAAAGCTGAAATCTGATCATCAAGGCATCGCACATATTTGATGATTGCTCCTTATTAAATAAAATAGATAACAACTGAGAAGGACAAAAAACTGGACCAAAAGGTAATGCCCTGTACACATAATCGGATTTTCCGACAACAAATGTTGGATGTGAGCTTGTTGGCGGAAAGTCCGACCGTGTGTATGCTCTATTGAACATTTGTTGTCGGACTTTCTGCCAACAAATGTTGGCTAGCAGGTTCTCAAATTTTCAGCCAACAAATTTTTGTTGTCGGACTTTCCGATCGTGTGTACACAAGTCTGTCGGACAAAAGTCTTCACATGCTCGGAATCAAATACGTGCCGAAAGTGCTCAGTCTTGTAAAACTAGTGTAATGGAGATATCACGTACGTCTTCTACGTCACCACATTCCCACGTTCGTAATTGTTGGCCAACATTTGTGTGACCGTGTGTATGCAAGACAAGTTGGAGCCAACAACCTTCGAACAAAAATCCACGGTTTCATTGTCGGAAAGTCCAATCGTGTGTACGGGGCAAAAGAACACTTTTTGATTCCAAGGCAGATGTTTCATTCAATCTTACATATGAGCAAACAAGCAAACAAACCTGTGGCAACAGGCAATAGAGGGCAAAAGACCAGTCATAAGTATTGCCTAATTTGTGGTATATAGCAATAGATGAATCTGTCTGGGTTTGACTCAATGACATGTTCAAAAATCCAGAACATTTGAACTACAGCGCATACCCCTTTAAAGTTAATGAGAGGAGCATCTTGGAAATAATTTTTTCCCCCATTTTTAAGGCTAATAGGCAAAGAGTTGTCAAAAGGACATGGGGACCTGGGTACTGCCAGAAGAGAACATGAACCAATATAAAAAATATTTATAGAACACCGTTTGGCGGGGAGCAACTCTTTTAATAAAGCATAAAGTGAACATTTAATAAGGCATAAAGTGAACATTTTAAAATGCACAATTCCTTTAATGACATGTTTGGGGATATCTTAAACCTGCCCATGAATAGGTGCATCTATAGTATATACTAAAGCAAAAGTGTCATTTAGCAAGATGAAAAAAATTGGCTGCCAAATGATGTTTCCCTGCTTTTTCTAAAAAAACAAAAAAAACAAAAAAACAAAAAAACAGCATAAGGACTCCCCAAAATGAACAAAGGACATGGGGGCTGGATACTGCCCTTGAGGACATGTACCAACAAATTTATTTTTTTTAAATACCATTCAGCGGGGAACAGCTATTTTATTAAGGTTTAAAGGACAACAATAAAAATACACATTTCCTTTGGATAACATGCTTGGGGATGCATTAACCCTGCCTGTGAAGTGACACACCTGTATGCAAGAGGGACACTTACAAAGAAAAAATACCATTTAATTGCCAGCTGCTAAATTATATTTCCTGACCACTTCATTCTGTTTTAATCAAAGCAGCCAGAGTTTTTCCTCCATCTATACCAGACCCTTAGTGCTGGTTCACAATTGTGCGCTGCGAATTTGCAGCGAATTCTGTGTGGATTCCTCACTGCATCCAAATTGCACCCTATTCATGCAAACCCTGCGGGTGTGTATGTTAAGTTAATGACATACCAAAATCGATTAAAAAAACACAGTGCGATTTGCATAATTGGATCACATGGGTGTGAACATCCATGCAATCCGATTCTGGTGCAGCCAAAAAAAAGGGTCCTACAAGATTTTGGTGCAAAAATCGGTGCGATTTGAGCCATACAGAATAATGGCTCAAATTGCACTGCTTAAAATCTCACGTGATTTGAACAGGAATGCGGGACGATTCCTGTTCAGAATCGCATGCGGTTCCCGCACCACATAGTGTGAACTGGCACTCAGGGCACATTAATGCTAGCAAATAGACCTGACACCAATCACATGTGAGAGCCCCAGAGGGGGTTCCCTGAGCTTAGCTAAGAGAGACAGCCCCATTGAAAGTAATAGGATGTTGCCGGCTCCTGCAGCTAATTGCAGTTGCCTGCAATTGATTGGCCCTGGACTAGGGTTGCCACGGACGGACGGTTCGAGTTTGGCATCATGCGTCCGGGTTTCAGACTGCCTGAAACCCGGACACATTAGTCAGACTGGACTATAGTTTCCCAGCAGGGTTGCTGGCTCCAGTTGTCTAAGCTGAGAGTGTCTTTTACACTCTCTATCATGCTGCCCAAAGCCAGCACTAACAATCCCCCCCCACATACAGATGGGAGAGTAGAGAGGGCCTTATCTGCACCTCTTCTTCCCACCCCTATCCCTCTGTGTCTGCCCACACTCCAATCCCCGGCACTGTGCCTCAGAAAAGGAAAGTGTGGGCTGGAAATTTTAAGTCCAGCAGCCTCAGATACATCTGGATGAGAGGTGCTGACTGCCAAGGGGTGAGTGAGCTCACCATCCATCCCTGTCTGTGACTGAAGTATCCCCCTTCTCTCTCCTGCCTCTGAGGGAGTACACTAAGGTAAATCAGGGTTCTCAGAGCACCCCTTACATCAGAGCTCCCCTTTACACCAGAGGCCACAGTGTTTCCCCTTACATCAGAATCCTCTCCGTACATCAGAGTTCTTAGTGTTCCCCCTTAAATCAGGGTTCCCAGAGCATCCCTTATGTTAGAGTCCCCAGAGTTCTCCCTTACATCAGAGTCTGCAGAGTCCCCCCTTACAGGTAAAGGGAACTCTGCAAGTTCCTATGTAAAAGGGGAACTCTGTGGACTCTGATGTAAAGGGGGACTCTTGTTATTACCTTCATATGATTAGAAATTTTATTTAATAGCAAAATATATGTATAGTTTATACTACAAAAAAAAAATTCTGAGCGCCGCTAAAGTGTTCGGGTTTGATTTGAAGAAAAGGTGGCAACCCTACCCTGGACACAGACTGTCTGCATCCAGGGCCAATCACTCGCAGTGGATTTCTGTATGATCGATTACATGTAAGAGGCTGTGATCAGCTGTAGGAGCCAGCAGCCTACCATTACTAATGGTGCTGTCTCCCACAGATAATCGCCAGGAACCCCCGCTGGGGTTCTCTTATATAACTGGGTCTGGCCCATTAGCAATCATGAATGTGACCTTATCCTAGACAAGGATCTGGGCTGAATTTTAAAGGGGACCAGTGTTAAAAACAAAAAACAAAACACATGGTGCGGGGACACCACACCATTTTTTTGTTTGTTTTTTTGATCAAACAACTTTTTTTTCTCTCTCTTTTTAAAAAAACTTTGTCAAACAATTGGTGTGTTTATTTCATCATATTTTTTTTTTTTTTTAGTGAATGAGTACAAAGGGGTTCTATGTACCTGTAGCGGTGCCCCCGGGGTCGCTGCATTTTTCAACATCCACACATTTTACCCTGCTGGTCAGACATCCTTTTTGGCACACTTTCCCAGACAATGAACAGTCTCTTGCTTGTTTTTGTTGTATTTATTAGGAGATTAACCTTGGATAGGGAAAAGGGACATGGGATAACCAGATAATGAATACTTCTCAATGAAATCAATATTGGTTGAGTCTAGATTTGACAGTTGACAGATTTGACACTTCTCTGTCCAAATCTAGGTTCCTGTCTCCATTAGCACATGGCTAGGCCTCACTCTGAATAAATCCTAACATTTTCCTAATAGCCCATTACAGGCAGGAGTCTGCAGTCCCCTTTGAGGTAGCAACCATTATAGTAGAGAAGAATAAATGTGCTAACTGACACTTGGTGGACTACTGATCCCAGCACCTCCGATGCAAACCCTGCCATCCCTCGTGGCTGCAACGACTTGACTCCAAAACAACACCACAGTCTCTCCCTTTGGCTCCAGATCCAATCCTGGCATGTCTCCCAGAGCTTCTCACTCATCAACCCCGGCATGGATCCCTCCTGAATGACTTGCCTGGCAGTGCTCCCAACTGTCCCCCTCCTGTTCCAGGACACCTCTCAATGACCATATAAAGAGAGGCTCCCTCTCATCTCCCGGGCTCCAGGCCTGATCCCGCCCCCCCAGAAAGGGGGTTCCCTCAGACCACAACAGTCTAACACTCCATCATTCAGTTCTTCCACCCAACAACTCCTCCCACAGCAGGCTGACCATGGGTATATATAGGAGGCCTGCCCCCTGCCAATTCTAGTTAGGGATTGGTCAGGGCTCCCAAATACACCCCATGTCACTCCAGCACTCTGTCCTGCCTCTTTTCCAGAACCTTCTGAACACCAGTGGAGATGCCAGAAAGATGATGCACATGTTAGTCACTTGATGTTACATTAAACCACTCCCCTGCTCCCCAGATCAAAACAGGCCTAGCTCACAGCATAGGCCTCCTTAAATTTACCTGCACTGGCAGTACAAAACAAACCCACTACTCTAGCACCTACCTACCTAAGGTAGAGGGTGCTACATACCTCTTATTCACGTGGAGGAAGGGGCAGATATCTGGAAGCTACCTTATTTTAAAAGGGCTTCCAGATCCTAATATTCACCCTGCAAACTACTATATCATTTGGACCAGTGATGGGAGACCACTATCCTCATCACCCTGGGATAGGTACCCACCCTATGTTTAGGGTATGTGGCCTGGTATGATTCAGGGAGAGGCGCATGCTCGCTATCACCCTTTCCTGGCCAGCCCTTGGATAAGGGGTTGGTATGGATTTTTTCCTTGCTTTTTGTGTGGTATACCCACTGTAAGATTGGGATGATCAGACTGAAGCTTTAGGTGCTTTTTCAATGAGTGCGTCAATCCAAAACTGTATTTTTAAGGGCATGGTAGCCCACTTTTATTTTTAAAAAATGGAAAAAATTCACAAAGACATCAGTAGCCCACGCAGGGAGCTCCACCATTACTGTAGATTGCACAATCAGAATTCTTCAGCCCCCTGGCTTACTCTCTTGCCAGATGGCTGTTTCAGGCCTCATGCCTAGGCCTTAGGTCTGTTCCTCAGACCAACAAAAGTATCCTTCGGTCAAGCCCTCTCCTAGCTTATCCAGGATCAGCTTTGCACTGTGCTGTCGGACTACGTCTGCCTCCCGCAGATATATACGCTCAAGCTGCCACCTGCAGCCTCTCTCTCTCCTAGAGAAGATGGGATCCCTCCTTACTCTCATACACAGACCTCATGTGTGTGGGGTGGAGTCCTCCTGACTTCTGGGCCAGACCTCGTGTGGAGCTGTCTCTAAGTGGGAGCCCTGAGCTAAGTGGGAAGAATATAAACCTAGCCCACAGGTGTGCAATCAGCATACCTGCTTCTCCAAAAATCTGGCATAAACCAGTAATCTTCTGAGTAGCACGAGGTCCCACTGCTACATATCTCCCCCCCCCCTTGTTTCGAACCAGAGGGAGGAACACATAAACCCATCACTATGGATGGGATACCTCTGTGTTGGCCATTAGCTGCGTAGGCCCAAGTCTTTTTCCGGGTACGTTGCCACTAGCACTTCATCTTGGCACCTCTGTGCCAACTATCAGCAGCAGGAGTCCTAACCTGCAAAATCTTCTTTCTAAAGGGGCACTCCACCCGCATTTTCTTCCGGGTGTGCTTCCACAAGCACTTCTTCCTGAACCGTGCTCTTCCACTAATCTCTCTACTATCCCTTCTACCTTCTGGCCTCAGGATCCTTCATTTCTTTTTACCTCCCCAGACCTACTCTCTCGGGACACTTTCATGGCACCTGTCAGGGACTGACCCCTCTCACTACCTGATGCACCACTAACTAACATCATCTGTTTCTCAGGTTCACTAACCCCCTTGTGATTACCCTTGGCAACTAAACTATCTGAGATTAACACCACATCCTTCTGTTTAACCTCAATAGCAACGTTACACAAATAAATATTGAACTCAATATTATCATTGTCATCAGGACCTCTTGTCCCCTTGTCTGCTAAGACAGTGTCTGTGGAGGGACCACCTACAGGCAAGCAGTTACTCCCTATGGGACCTTCCTACAGTTTCAAATCACCCCCTGTTGTCCAACACTCCAATAGTGACTGTCCTACCAACGAACATTTTTCGCCACATTTTTCCACACCAATCTCTTTAACCATTTCTGTGTCCATTGGTACCTCAACCAATACCTCTGAGCTGTCCAACAGTGCTCTAGAGTGCTTCTCATACACCACATCAGTAGGAAACAACCCAGCACACTGTGAGACAGCATTCAACATGTGTTTACACACTTTCTCATTACAGTTACCAACACTGTTATTTCCTGTCAGAGAGTCTCCGTGTACCTTAAACTGCACCTCTTTGCGAGGGATGGACAGAATTCCATCCCTGCCGCGTCTGTTTTGGGCCCTTCCTTCACATGAGGTCTAGCAGGTGAGACAGTACATGCGCCTTGTACCAACGACTGCTCAGCCGCACCTCGGACAGCAACAGCACCTCATTACACCAACATACGGAGAGACTTCTATGTCTGTCTCTAGCTGTTCCCCTGAGTGCATTCCTCACACAACTGCCCTTGGAAGCACTCTCGCAGAGAACCGTGAGACTACTTGCTACAAAAGTAACCCACATTGTAGTAACCAATACCAATTTTTATGAACATTGCTTAACATTGCCTGTACCACCTCCTTCCACTGATTGGTACTATGCAGTACTAGGCCGCCCAGCTGCAGTGGATACACGCAGGTGTACAGCGAAAGGGATTTCACCAATTCCAACAACAGCTCAGTTATTTCTAAACATTCCACATCTAAACATAGAACTTTAGGGACTCTTCCCTTTCTAGCGACATAGAGGGGCTCATTTGCTAAGGCTTGAGAGGCCGAGATACTTAAAGAGACCCCCCACCTTAGAGGTAACTAACACAACTTGTGGCTCCCCTTGGGCACTGCCAAATGCATGTGTCATACTCATCCTCTAATTTTCAGCAGCACTGAGCCTTTCCAATAGTCCTTATCCAATACACTGTCATTCTGACACTCAACATTACTCATCTGTTTTTCTGTGGACAAAGCCTCTGCCATGTATGCGCCCTTTTCAGATCCTTCCAACTGGAGAGGGTTAACTTCTGCAACAGCCAACGCACCTGTGTCTACTGGCTCTGCAGTAAGGATGAGCTCAGGCGTGTTCGCAAACAGCATGTGCAGAGCCCGCCAGGAAGTCGGCACTGCGGAACGCTAATGACAAGCGGTGAGACATTGTCCCGATGCGCGGCTGCAGAGATCGGGAAATGTCTCAGTGCCTGTGATTAGTGCTGTGCAGTGCCGACTTCCTGGCATGTGCTGTTTGCGAACATGTCTGAGCTCATCCTTACTCTGCAGCCTCTCCATTTGTCACAGCAGCAATAGTGTCCACCTCACCATTACACAACATAGCCTGCTGGGGCATAGTTACTTCATTAAATATTGCTAGTGTTTTCCTGTGCCACCCCTCCTAGTCTATCCTGTCTATGCTCCAATCACCAGCACTTGGTAGCACTGCTTCATCTACCCAAGGAGACACAGGCGGACAGAGTGACTTGGCAGCAGACATTCTGCACCAGTCACTGTCAACCACATCAGATTGGGATAATTCATGCTCCACCATTTGAGCTATTTTCCCATTTTGTTCCACCTGAGCAGTATCAGAGCTGTTCTGGACCACCGCTCACTCCAACACAGGTAGTCCTCGTGAGATTTCCAGGGACAATTCTGCAACACTGCCTGTGGGTGCCATGGGAGACACCAAACCATCAACATTGTCAGAAGTACACTTTTCAACATCATCATCATTATCCACATTCCTGCCTTGTATAGGCTGCATTAGTACATTAGCAGTTTCAGATTGTAGGATACTTAGTACATCACTTTTCACCTCAGGTGAAACACACTCACTAGTCGGGGTGGTGACACAGTTGTCCTGGGAAACCGCAAGCTCAGGCACCATAAGCTCCTGTGTGGTCTCCAGGGACACCTCTGTTGCACCTGTCATGGTTGCTAGGGGCAATGGCACACATTTCTCAGTGGTCACCCCTGACATATCTGGATGCAATACCACATTTTCACCATCAGCATTTTTAATCTCATTAGTGAGCAACACATTATATTCATTTTTACCACTTGTCTTTCTGCTACACAGTACTCTTCCTAAAGACAAGTCCTTATCAGTTTTCAATCTTGTTGTGGGTTCAATAACCTATGCTTCCCCCCTGCAAAGCAGCAAGTCTCTCCTGGTAGTGTGTCCGCTCACTGCACTTGCCACTACTTCACCGGCATTAAAAACAAACTAATGCCGCGTACACACGACCGGACTTTACTGCATACTTAGTTCGGCGGACCCAAGTCCGTCGGACAATTCGATCATGTGTGGGCTCCAGCTGACTTTTTTTCCCCAAAAGTTTGACGGACCTAGAAATGAAACATGTTTCAAATCTTTTCGATGGACTCGAGTCCGGTCGAAAAGTCCGCTCGTCTGTATGCTAGTCCGACGGACAAAAAAGGACGCTAGGGCAGCTATTGGCTACTGGCTATGAACTTCCTTGTTTCAGTCCGGTCGTACGTCATCATGTATGAATCCGTCAGACTTTGGTTGGTTGTCTGTAGGCAAGTCCGTTCATTTGGAAAGTCCGTCATAAAGTCCGTTGTAAAGTCCACAGGACAAAGTCTGCCATAAAGTCCGCTCGTGTGTATGCGGCATCAGTCTCTCACACTCATGAAATCGGAACAGTCTTACCATTCCAAGTAGCAGGTGCTGATACTTTCAGTTGAGAGTGTAGTCCCTTCTTGGCTGTGCTCTCACAGGCTAATGCCCCCACATGGACACAGGGCAACATTGCAGCCTTCTTGGACTCTCCAACATCCCCTGCAGGCCAAACAGGTTTCCTGTTGCCAGGGGTAACAGCAGAACCCCACACACATGGTCAGACCCCTTGAAGGATGTTGAATAATCTTTTTTGAGCTGACTACTTCACACAAGCAGCCATAATGTCAAGAAGCCAAGAACCATTTTCTTGCACTGTCACTCTCTGCAGGCTGAACCAAATTTTCTCTACGGTTGCCAGGGGTAACATTAGACACTTTTTCACAAACATCTTCACTCAAGATTTGAGCCACATCTCTGCTGCAGCACCTCCTTTCTGCAAACAGACTTTTTCCAGTTGCTATGGGAGACCACATTCTCCTCGCTGTATTTTTCCAGCGCTCTCTAGATTGGATTGCTTCTAGGTAATTGTCGTTGTCATCTCGGTTATGAACATACACTCTTATTATCTGATTCACATTGTGGGAAAACAATTAGGTTGTATGCAGCCAACCATCACAAGCCATATATCCATACCTACAAGGTAGCACGGGATATCCTACACATTTGGGCAACAGCCCATTACAGGCTAGGAACTCTCAGTCCCTTTAAAAAGTAGCACAATGTAGTGTGAACTGCATCCTGGAATAACTCCACTCCCTTGTAAACACTTGTCCCAGCTCTACCACTGCAGGAAATGCTAGCCCACCTGGCTGCTTCTTCACCAGTCTACCCGAATGACTCTTCGCCTGTCTACCCGACTGACTCTCTGGAGATACTCCCAGGGCAAGGTAGGGAAGATTTAAGCACACCGCTATCTTCCAGAAAGCCCTTACATGTGGCATTCTCTCCCCTTTTAAGTCCCTGCAACATTCCGTAGTGCTCACACTGTCCTCCTTGCTCCCACTGCCTCTCAGGAAAGCCTCCTTCCAACTTCTCCTGTGTGCCTTGAGGGCCACCGACATTCTCCTTCAGCACTGCATCTTCAACTTCCACCCGACTCCCCCTTCCAGCATGACTCATCCATATTTAAGGGCTCACTGAGTCCCCTGCCAGGCCCACCGCCTGGGGATTGGCTAAGTTTTCTTAAATATGCAGAACAACCCTCCTATCCTCCACCCTATAGTCTCTAGAATGTTCTCCAACTTTCTAGAACCAGGGGGAGGCACCAGAGAGCTGTCTGTATGAGTCATGCTGCCTTGAACTCTAATAACCCTGACCCAATTACAGACTCACTGGTTAAGTATAAGTCAGGATATGGTTTACCTACTTTCACACTAGTAGGACACTAGAGGGTGCTACATTTCGCTAACTGATTCATACTCCACACTTCAGAGGTACATACTGGTATGCCAAAATAAAGAGGATTGCAAGCATACAGGCTTCCTGCTGTGTTGATAATGACTATATGACCTTCAGAGTACAGCACATGTTTCCTAGCGAATGATTCATATTAGTATTTGAAGTAAAGAAATTCTTCAAAATTAAGTACTCTAGTTGCTATAATAAATCTTCATATGTTTTGTTAATTCTGTGGGAGTTATCCCAGGTTTGATCTTAGATTGGATTTGTCAGTTATGCAATGATAGCAAAGAACACTGAATAACTTTAAAATCATTTTAAACTCTTTAACCACTTGCTGCCCACCCATCGTCAGATGATGGCTGGGCAGTGCGGCTCTCGTTCTGGGTCAATGTCATATGACGGCTTCCCAGAAGGACGAGCTCCTGTGCGTCCCCGGGGGGCACGCAGCGCGGTGGCTGTGCCATGTTACTAGGACACGGTGCGACCCAGATTTGTGTAAAAAGCTGCTGCTGCGGCTCTTTAACCATGTGATTGGCTGTATCCAATCACAGCTGGTAACATGTAAACATGGAGATGCCGGTAATCGGCGCTCCTCGCCTCACACTGTGTGAGGAGAGGAGAGCCGATCAGCGGCATCTCCTCACAGGGGACAGCTAGGTATGTAATCGGGGCACTGATCATCAGTGCCCTGATTACAATTAAGTGCCCACCAGTGCCAGCAATGATTGCCCACCACTGCCAGCAATCAGTGCCAACCAATGCCCACAATTACCACCAATCTGTGCCCACAAGTGCCAGCAATCAGTGGCCATTAGTGATGCCAGTCAGTGCTGGCTATCAGTGCTGCCCATCAATGCCCATCACTGCTGCCCATCAATGCGCAACACTGCTGCCCATCAATGCCACCCATTAATGCCCATCAGTGCCCATCAGTGCCCATCAGTGCCGCCTATCCGTGCCGCATATCTGTGCCCCCCAGTGCTGCATATCTATGCCCACCAGTGCCGCCTATCTGTGCCCACGAGTAACGCCTATCTGCCCAGTGCCCACCAGCGCCACCTATCAGTGCCGCCTATCAGTGTTCATCAGTGCCACATATCAGTGCCACCTATCAGTGCCCATAAGTGCGGCATATTCGTGCCTCATCAGTGCCCCCTCATCAGTGCCCATAAATGCCGTCTCATCAGTGCCCATAAGTGACACCTCATCAGTGCCCATCAGTGCAGCCTATCAGTGCCCATCAGTGCTGCCTCATCAGCGCCCATCAGTGAAGGAGAAAAATTACTTATTTACAAAATTTAATGACAGAAACTAAGAAAAACTTTTTTTTTTCAAACCTTTTGGTCTTTTTTTTTTCTTTTTCTAGGAAAAAATAAAAAACCCAGGAGTGATTAAGTACCACCAAAAGTAAGCTCTATTTGTGTGAAGAAAATGATAACAATTTCACATGGTTACAGTGAACATGACCACACAATTGTTATTCAAAGTGTGACAGCGCTGAAAGCTGAAAAATGGCTTGGGCTGGAAGGGGGTGTAAGTGCCTTGTATTGAGGTGGTTAATATACTGGTAAATAGGGAAGCTGTATGTATTTAAATTAAAAAAAAATGTTATGAAGTATGTTTTTAATTTGTTACACTTGTGTCCATTTTGAGGGTTAAGAAATGCCCCTCTATCTGCTCATCATGGCAGTGCTTAGCAATTTATAAGCTACACATTAAGTGCCCTGACCCCTGTGCACTGTTTTTGGGGTACAAGTAGTATGGAAATGCAAAGAACATAGTGCCATCAGTATCACACCTATGTTTTGAGAGAGAAGCATTCATTTTCTGCCTCTTGTAAACACTCTTATATGATACCGAGGGATGTTTCTATTAAAATAACAGAGGATCAGCCTACTTGTGCCCCTTTAGTATGGGTATATCAGCTCATCTACTTGGTGTACTATGGCTGACATAACTGATCACAGTGGCAAGGTTTTTATATTTTATTTAGAAAAACAAAAGCAAAATAAATGCAAAATATGGTGGGCCACAAGAAAAAGATTAGTTGATATTCATGAAAAGGCTCCAATTGCAAAATATCCTAAACAAAATTGGACCTCAAACCTGGTGAATCAGTTGACTCATCTCTATGAAAACACAAATGAACAGTGAAATAACTGAAGCACTGTGCTCACCACATGCTGTCACAGCGCTTTTTTTTATGTTGAGGTTGCAGGGAACCTGTTTCATTTTCCCTGGAATGCTGTGATGTTCTATTAAGTATTCAGAAGGAGTTATCCCAAGTAAGATTGTCAGCTACTGGCAGCCAAACACCTGCAGCTCTGTACAGACTAAGATAATATCTCTTGCATTATAGGCTGGATGAAGTGGAAATTGCAAGGTATTGTGCTGCAGTATGTCAGATTCATCACTGAAATAGTTAAAGTCATAACAAACTATTTGGAAACAGATGGCTGAGAAATGATAAATAAGTTGCCAACATCAACAGACAGCATAAAAAACAAGACTGAATTGTCCAATTATATATGTATTCATACATTGCACCGCTATCTGCAGGAAATCATTTCTATGGGTTTGGGATTGCAGGTGGAATGCACAAAGATCTGATACAGAATGATAAGCAGGTAGTCGAGGGACGACTCACAATATATTATCACTGGCCTGGGATGGCATTTAGAAAGCCCAGATTTCTCATCTGTATTGTTGCTGCTGCAGATATGATTGATCCACTTAAACTGCACCTGCTACAAGCCATAGAGGAGAGGAGAGACAATGCCCGAGAAAGGCTCGCAGATATCCAGACACACCATAGGAGGGAGGGCTATTGTTTGACTGCCACCAAACTACTGCTTTGATAGAGAACTGCGGTCTATTGTTGGGATCTCTTCCTTTTTTTTCACAGCTGTCCCTGCAAATATCAACACATTCTACTTATAATCCAGAAATCTACAAGCTGACAAGAAATTATTTTCTCTTTTTCCAGATATACAGGGTTGTTAAAGCGGTATTCAATCCAAAAGCAAACATTTATTATACTGCAGCTTACCAATATTTAATGTAGATGTGGTGGCTGCATTATGGTTATTTTTTTAGGTTTCTTTATTTAACCTGGTAAGCTGACAAGTAAGTCTGTTATTTTTCAGTCCACTCTGTAAAATGCCTTTGACACAAACACACCCACACAGGTTGAACTGGATGGACTAGTGTCTTTATTCAACCTTATCAACTATGTAACTATGTAAAACAACCACTAAGTGTTCTCTTTAACCGATTACCGACTGTCCCATGTACATGTACTGCGGGGCGGTGGCCTCTGTACGCAGAATCACGTACCTGTACATCATTCGCACTGCCGGACAGGGGCCAGCGGCCCGGCAATGTTCTGATTTGATTCAGAAGCAGTCAATATTCAGGTCCGGGCCAGTCATTTATGGCCTGGACCTGCTGATCAGTTCTGACAAATGACAGAACATTCTGTGCCTGTGTAATGTAAACACAGGCACAGGAAATTATGTCATCTTCTCTCCTGGATTCCTTTTCGGATCTAGCGTGAGAGGAGAGAACATCTACTGTGAGTACAAGCACTCCACTGACACCAGAACACATTGTTAGGCACATTTATCCCCTTGATTGCCCCCCCCCGTTAACCCTTTTACTCCCTGTCACAGTGTCATTAGGTACAGTGTACAGATTTACTGATCGCTGTATTCGTGTCACTGGTGACCCTAGATAGCGTTAGCGGCAGTTAGCATCAATCCCAGATAGCATCAGATTACCCGCCACATATTCACTAATAAATTTTAACTCTTTAATTGCCAGTAGCATCGGCAGTTAGCGGCAGTCGCAGTTAGGGTCAGGGTACCTGCCATATATTTCTTAATAAAGTTTTAACCCCCTGATCACCCCCAGTTAACCCTTTCACTGCCCTGTCACAGTGTCATTAGTACAGTGTACAGATCTTTTGTCTGATCACTGTATTAGTGTCACGGGTGACGCCAGTTAGCATTAATCCCAGACAGCGTTGGATTACCCGCCACATATCCACAAATACATTTTAACCCTTTGATTGCCAGCAACACTAACACACACACACACACACTATACACTTCCATTACTAGTATAATCTGAATGGATCAGCCCCGACACCTAGCAGCACCTGTGTTTAGCCCCCCCCCAACAAGTGCTGTGCCAGTAGATCACTTTCACTTCTGATACACAGTAGTTTATCAGTAATGTTAGCAGAGTCAGGCCTGATCTTTGCTAGTGCTAGCAGGTAAATATTATTTGTAGTGGTTCAAACAGTCCTTGACAACCAGGTCCCTGCTACTGTTGCCCGGTTGCTGAGGTGCTGAAATCCCATGATGATTCTCGTATGCAGCAGAGTGCCAGTACTAGTGCTGCTCTACTTTCTGGTGAACTGGTGAGCACCAGTGGCCTAGTACATTCTGGTTGTAGACAAACCAGCACTGCATCAACACTTGATGACATGGCAAGTCCCATAAGTGCAGTTCAAGCTGGTGTGGTGGCTAGCACAAGTAGTGTCCTGCAGCCACCAAGAATTCATAGACAGGCCCAAAGAGCCCATAGTGCGCTTGCTGATGCGCTTGCAAATCCTGATTGGCAGCCCATAGATTCTTCAGCACATGTACTTTCCCCATTCTCTGCTTAACCCGGAATTTAGATGAAATCAGCAGATTTAACTCCCTTTTTTTAGCTGTTTTTCACAGAAGATCTGTAAGGATCGATTGTGGACCAAAGAAATTTATATGCCACTCAATTTTTTGATGCAAACGCAAATTTCAACCTTGCCAGACAATTGGAAACGTATCACTGTTTTTGAATTTAAGACTTTTCTGGGCCTATCCCTCAACATGGGCATTACTAAAAAGAATGAGTGGCGGTCATATTGGTCCACTGACCCAATTCATCATATGCCTGTGTTCTCTGCTGCCATGACCAGGGGTAGATACAATGAACTCTGTTGTCCTTGGGGTGACCCTGAATATGATCAGCGCCACAAAATTCGGCCCCTCGCAAATTTGCAGCATTGTATGTGCCCCAGCAAGCTGTCTGTTTTATGTCCCCTTGTTTTCAGTTTCTCAGCAGCAAGCGTGCCAGATATGGGGTCAAAATGTATAAGCTCAGTGACAGAGCAACAGGCTATACATGTAGTTTCTGATTTACAAGGGAAAAGATAGCAGCGTGGAGCCCTGTGACTGTCACAGGCGTTGCCGGGGGGCGGGGGTGCGGGCCGCCAGAGGGGTGACACCTGTGGGCAGCGGCTCCGCTCGCTAACACCGCACGCCACACAGTCCTCACCCCTACACAGCGCTGCGCACAGCGGAGCGGACCGAATCCGCCTCTCCCTCCTCTCTGTTTACGGAGGGGGAAGAGGAGGAGTCTGAGGGACACATGCCGCTGTGCCTATCCCGCGCAGTTCTGAGGTCTGTAAAGTTTTTATCAAAGTAGACATGTGCTGGGGGAACGCTAAAGGGAGGGGGGCCTGCACTGATGGAATGACGGTGGTCTGCACTGAGGGGGTTCTGCATTGATGGGGTGGGGGTCTGCACTGAGGGGGTCTGCATTGATGGAGGGGGGTCTGCACTGAGTGGGGTCTGCATTGATGGGGGGTCTGCACCATGGGGGGTCTACACTGAGGGGGGGTGTGTGCTGATGGAGGGGAGTGGTCTGAACTGATGGAGGGGGGTCTACACTGCGGTCTATAGTGATAGAGGGGGGTCTATACTGATAGAGGGGGTCTGCACTGAGGGGGTCTGCATTGATGGGTGGTTTGCACCATGGGGGTCTTCACTGAGGGGTGGTGTGCTGATGGAGGGGGGTGGTCTGCAATGAGGGTGGTCTGCATTGATGGGGGGGTCTGCACTGATGGAGGGGGTGGTCTGCACTGAGGGGGTTCTGCATTGTGGGGGGCCTGCACTGATGGAGGGGGGTCTGTACTGAGGGGGGTGTGAACTGATGGAGGGGGGTCTGCAATGAGGGAGGGGAGGTCTGCACTGATGGAAGGGGTCTACACTGGGGTCTATAGTGATAGAGGGGGGTCTATACTGATAGATGGGGGTCTGCACTGAGGGGGGTCTATACTGATAGATGGGGGTCTGCACTAAGGGGGTCTACACTGATAGATGGGGGTCTAAGCTGATAGAGGGGGGCTATACTGATAGATGGGGGGTCTGCAATGAGGGGGACTATACTGATGGAGGGGGTCTGTGCTTAGTGAGGAGGATCTATACTGCGAGAGGGGGGTCTGTACTTAGTGAAGAGGATCTATACTGCGAGAGGAGGGTCTGTACTTAGTGGGGGGTCTATACTGAGAGGGGGGTCTGCAGTTAGTGGAGGGGGGTCTGTACTGAGGGGGGGCTATAGTTGGTGGAGGGGGGGGTGACACCAATTTTTTCCGCACCAGGTGACACCAACCCTAGTGACGCCACTGGTGACTGCCCAGACTACATAGGGAGCAGTGGCAAGATTGTTTGGGACTTGGTTTCACCCCTATTCGGAAAGGAGTACCACTTGTGCGTGGACAATTATTACACAAGCGTACCACTTTTTAGACACTTTTTTTGAGTTTGGAATTGGTGCATGTGGCACTGTGCGGTCTAACCGCTGGCGCTTCCCTCAATGGCTTGTAAATGCCCCACTTAGATGGGGGGAGAGAGCCTTCTTGAAATGTAATGAATTGCTTGCAGTGAAGTGGAAGGACAAACAGAATGTTTTTGTTCTGTCTTCCATTCCGCAGATATGACAGTCCAAACTGCTACGGCGACTGGTGTTGTTGAGAAGCCCCTCTCTGTCCATGACTACAACCTTAACATGGAAGGGGTGGACTTGAATGACCAGATGATGGGGCCGTACTTAATTTCCTGTAAGGCCAGATGCTAGTACAAAAAAAGTGTTTTTATATTTATTCCAATTGGCTCTGTTTAACTCTTATGTTCTTCAGAAAGAAGTGGATCCTTCCTAAAATTCCAGAAAGAGATCATCACAGCCATTTTGTTTCCAGAAGGTGCTGTGGCCCAATTTCCCAATCCAGATACAGTGAGCCGGGTGCATGAGAGGCATGTCCTCCCTGGTACTCCTACCCAAAGAGCACCCCAAAAAATATGTTGTGTCTGTAGTAAACGCGGATTATAGGCATGACACACGCTATTTTTTTCCCTCCTATCCTGGCCACCCTGGTCTCTGCATCCAGGACCCTCGCTACCACACACTAGTGGATTATTAGTAGGGATGGGCAAACAGTTTGGCCCGAGCATAAGTTTGGGCGGAACTTTGGTTGTTCAGATGTTCGGCGGACAGCGAACATTATGCGGTGTTTACAGCAAATTCGAAAGCCGCGGAACCCCGTTAAAGTCTATGGGACACTAACATGAAAAACCAAAAGTGATCATTTTAAATTCTTATATGCAAGTTATTGTCATAAAAAGTGTTTGGGGACCCGGGTCCTGCCCCAGGGGACATGTATCAATGCAAAAAAAAGTTTTTAAAAATGGATGTTTTTTGGGGAGCAGTGATTTTAATAATGCTTAAAGTGAAACAATAAAAATGAAATATTCCTTTAAATATCGTGCCTGGGGGGGTGTCTATAGTATGCCTGTAAAGGGGCACAGTTTTCCCATGTTTAGAACAATACCACAGCAAAATTACATTTCTAAAGGAAAAATAGTAATTTAAAACTGATCGCGGCTGTGATGAATTGTCAGGTCTCAGCAATATAGATAAAACTCATTGAAAAAAACGTCATGGATCCCCCCACCAGTCCATTACCAGGCTCTTCACTTTAAGCATTAGTAAAATCACTGCTCCCGAAAAAACTGCCGTTTTTAAAACTTTTTTTTGCATTGATACATGTCCCCTGGGGCAGGACCCAGGTTCCCAAACACGTTTTATGACAATAACTTGCATATAAGCCTTTAAAATTAGCACTTTTGGTTTTTCATGTTCGTGTACCATAGACTTTAACGGTGTTCATGTGTTCGTCCAAATTTTTTGCCTGTTCACAAATTCTGGTGCGAACCAAACCGGGGGGCGTTCGGCTCATCCTTAATTATTAGTATAGGGTGCAGCACGGCAAAGTCTAGGGCACACATTCACACAGGGTCTCGAAAGATGTTAGATATTTAGGAAATTGTCTGTCGCATTTTGAGAGACCCTAGCCTGGAATGTTTAGCCTCCCTGGCAGAATGATTATGTCAGATTTATGCATCTCAAAGCGGTACAATTATTTTGCATAGAAATTTGGCGTTTTATATTGTAGGCCTGTAATTCTTAGCAATAACACACCTAAATCTGTCCACCAAGAGTCTAGTAGACACCCCGGGTATGATGAAGTTTAAACACAAAATCATAAATTATAATATAATAAATAAATATAAATAATTATAAAAAATAATATAATAGTAATAATAAAATTAATTTCCCTACGATTCACTATCTCTCAATTCTGCAAGTGTTCTAATTTACTATCGCTGTTTTCTAGCTGGTCTAAAACCACTTTTGACGTAAAGGGACACTTTTTGGTTGCTATGGACAATCTCAAGTTTCCAGGCAGAAAGAACAGTATATATAATATAAAACTGCATGCAGGGCATAGGACAAAGCACTGGGGACAAAAGGGATGTGAAATAATTTCATACAGTAATGTAATCTTTAAGATTACAGTGTACTGTATGTGTTATGATTTTTCACTTTTTTTAATTTGACGCCAGGCTCCGCCCACGCGTGTCACGACGCTCACAGGGAATGGAGTCCAGCACAGAGAGGCTTCGGGCGGAGGACAGAGCCCGCAGACACCGTGGGGGGGACATCGCAGGATCCTGGGGACAAGATAAGTACACCGCACCAGGATCCTGCAATGCAATCCCGAGTGTGGCTCGGGGTTACCGCTAATGGTGCTGAAATTTAACCCCGAGCCACACTCAGGAAAACTGCCAGGGAGGTTAAAGATTTTTATAGTTACAAAAAATTGTAAAAAAAAGTTTAAAAAAAAACCCATAAAAAATGAAAAGAAAAATAAAATTAAAAAAAACAAAAATAGTTGTCATTTTGTTGATTTAATGTTCTGTCCTTCGATTTTTATTGTACTGTAAATTATACTGCTATACTGTAATGTTTTATTGTTACTGTGTATAATTGTTAACCATTGTTTGCTTTGCAGGTACGCCATTCAGCTGCAGCACTGAGTGGTTTATTCTGACAGCAACAAGATTTTCTTTCAGCATACATAAATCAGTGACTTCATCACCGCAGTTAAAAAAAAAGAGTAAATATGACGAAGCATGGATACTGGGGTGGACAGAGTGTGGCTCGCCCCTATGCTTCGGCATATTTTTTTTTTTTTTTCACTTCTCTTGGCAGAGACTTCCTTATCCACATCGATCAATGTGAACGCCAAAAGAAGAACATTGCATATATGCCCATCGTTAGAAATGTATGGATGCAGGGAGGTATATTCTAATGCCGCATACACACGATCGGACATTCCGACAAAAAATCCTGGATTTTTTCCGAAGGATGTTGGCTCAAACTTGTCTTGCATACACATGGTCGCACAAATGTTGTTGGAAATTCTGAACGTCAAGAACGCTGTGATGTACAACACGTACGATGAGCCAAGAAAAATGAAGTTCAATAGCCAGTGCGGCTCTTCTGTTGATTCTGAGCATGCGTGGAATTTTGTGCGTCGAAATTGTGGAATTTCCGACAACGAATTTTGTTGTCGGAAAATTTGAAAACCAGCTCTCAAATTTTTGTTGTTGGAAATTCCGACAACAAATGTCCGATGGAGCCTACACACGGTCGGAATTTCCGACAACAAGCTCACATCGAACATTTGTTGTCTGAAATTCCACGTCGGAATTGTGGAATTTCCGACAACGGATTTAGTTGTCGGAAAATTTGAGAACCAGCTCTCAAATTTTTGTTGTAGGAAATTCCGACAACAAATGTCTGATGGAGCTTACACACGGTCGGAATTTCCGACAACAAGCTCACATCGAACATTTGTTGTCTGAAAATCCACGTTCATGCGATGCTGTACCCAAACAAAATTGACATACTTTTTTCCCCACAAATAGAGCTTTCTTTTGGTGGTATGATCATCTCTGCGGTTTTGTTTTTTTTTGCGCTATAAACAAAAAAAGAGCAACAATTTTGAAAAAAAAAACAATATTTTTTTTACTTTTTGCTATAATAAATATCCCTCAAAAAATATAAAAAAACAAATTTCTTCCTCAGTTTAGGCCAATATATATTCTTCTACATATTTTTGGTAAACAAAAATCACAATAAGCTTATATTGATTGGTTTGCACAAAAGTTATAGTGTCTACAAAATAGGGGATAGATTTATCGCATTTTTATTATTATAATTTTTTTTTACTAGTAATTGCGGTGATCTGCAAGGGGCTGCAACATTGTGGCGGACAGATTGGACACTTTTGACACTTTTTTGGGACCAATGACATTTATACAGCGATCAGTGCTATAAAAATGCACTGATTACTGTATAAATGTCACTGGCAGGGAAGGGGTTAACACCAGGGGCGATCAAAGGGTTAAATATGTTCCCTGGGAGGTGTTTCTAACTGTATGGGGGCTGTGCTGACTGGAAGGGGAGAGAGATCGCTGTTCCTAATCACTAGGAACAGACAATCACTCTCAGCTCCCCTGTCATAGCGGGGATCCGCCGTGTTTACACTGGCAGATCCCCGTTGTGGAGCAATCGTGGGTGGCCGGCGGACATCACGCCCGCCGGCCACGTGCATGGGCCCGGGGCCGCGCCTGCTATATCTATTATACTAAGTGACATACAATGGCGGCAATTCGCGTAATAGAGCCAACCTGCGGCAGCTGGTCTTTAAATGGTTAAAGCATGTCGTGTTTGGTATCTACCGTATTTATCGGCGTATAACACGCACAGGTGTATAACACGCACATTCATTTTAAGAGGGAAGTTTCAGGGAAAAAACTTAAATTATAAATAAGAAACTTTGAAGCAAAATAAGGGTCAGTGCACATCTGCAGCCTCACCATTGCCATCAATGCAGCCTGATTAATGCCCATCTGCGGCCTCACAAGTGCCATCAATGCAGCCTCATCAGTCCACATCAATACAGCAGCCTCACCGTTGCCATCAATGCAGCAGCCTCACCGTTGCCATCAATGCAGCAGCCTCACCGTTGCCATCAATGCAGCAGCCTCACCATTGCCATCAATGCAGCAGCCTCACCATTGCCATCAATGCAGCAGCCTCACCATTGCCTTCAATGCAGCAGCCTCACCATTGCCATCAGTGCAGTCTGATCGATGCCCATTTGCAGCCTAGAGAGACGGGACTTCCTATTACAGAGGCCGCCAAGTAAACAGGAGATTCTTACTGTATCTAATCTGATGGGGCTCATCCCGCCCCCCTCCCTGTCCCCTCCGAGGCAGCTAAAATTGAAGTATTGGGGTATAACACGCACACACTATTTGCACCCGATTTTCACGGGGAAAAAGTGAGTGTTATACGCCAATAAATGCAGTATGTACTCGGCATAAGATCATCTTTTATATCTTACCAAACAATTGGGCAATATATTGTGTTTTTGTGCATTAAAATTCAAAAAAGTGTTTTTATTTTTTCCAAAAAAGTTTCGTTTGGAAAATTGCTGCACAAATACTGTGTGAAAAAAAATTGCAACACCCATAAGTTTATTCTGTAGGGCCTCTGCTTTAAAAAAAAAAAAAAAAAAAATTTATATATATATATATATATATATATATATATAATGTTTGGAAAATCAAAGTAAATTTCTAGCAAAAAAAATATTGTTTTCATGTAAACAAAAAGTGTCAGAAAAGGCTTGGTCTTCAAGAGGTTAGAAGAGTAGGTGATGTGTGGAATAAGCTTCTGATGTTGGGCATAAATTGCCAGGACAGTTCAAACACTCCCCAAATGACCCATTTTTGGAAAGTAGACACCCCAGGCTATTTGCTGAAAGGCATGTTGAGTCCATGGAATTATTATTTTTTTTTGTTTTTATTGAAAGTTTATAACAGATGACAATATGACATCATAGCAATTATCAAATTCAGGTTGAGTATATATGTCAGTTTACATGGATTTAAAAGAGACAAATAAAAAAAAAAAAGATATATACTTAAAATAATGAATTAAGGGGAGCATACTGTAAAAGAGTACATAAGGAAAAGGTGATAAAGTAGGTATTTTTTTTATAAACAATAAAATAATAAAAGTAATATTAATAATCATAATGGATAAATTATAATATAAATTAACAAAACACTGGTAATAATAAAATGGTCTGGTATTGTAGATTAAGGAGTTTAATGTACTAGGGACTTAAGATTACATCTTTAATGTAGGAATATGTATGAGAATTATGTATTAGCATCAATAAATTTGTCAGATTGTGTGAAGAGCCACCAATGTTTCCACATCTTGTGAAATTTTGTAGTTGTTTCTTTTTGCAACGCTAAGGTTTCTGGCAACAGATTATAAAATGGATTAAACATATCACTGAAACTGAATTGGACTTAAACGCTGCAGCTTGCTTATTGCATATAAACTCAAACATATCATTTAGGTGACAATTGGGTTAATTAAGTGGGTTAATTGCTAATTTAGGTCTATCTAGGGGAACAAAAATAGAAGTTTTTTTTTTCCATCTCATTGTATATCTCACTGCTGCTAATCTCCTCTAGCCTCTGTCAGCCCCTTCCTATCTACAAGCACTTGATCCAGCACATCATTGATCAGGACTAGCTTCCTATTACTGATAACAGTGGGGCATGTCAATGTTTCCATTAGTGGTGCATGTAACAGGGTGACAATGCAGGAACACAACTGGAGGACAGTTGTCACCCCATAACAGAAGTTTCTTCATGGCGGGATCACCAGAGGCTATTTTCTGAAAGCTGCACATTTAAAAGGATTGAAAACAACTCTTGAAATTGCATTAACATACTAAAGCTTACAAGAGATTTTAGTCATTGAGTTTACATCTTCTTTAGGAATATTGTTCAAACAGAAAAAAAATGTGACAGAGACATCTGATGAAAGAAGATCTAACTATCTGCGTCTGTACTGTGCAAGATCATTTTTATCCTACTCCTCCCCCATTGCCTCCTCCTCCTTGTCAGTGTTCTCTCAATACTCTCAGCATCCCTTTCTCCTGATGAGGTGGAGCCTGGGCTGGCAGTTTTCATAGCTATGAGCACAGAACAAGTGAACTTATTCAAAGCAGTCCCCACTTCAGCGATCAGTGGTGCAGACAGGAGTCTGGGGCTTCACTGCTCTCCTCCAGCACATCTGGAAAACTACAGGCAATCTGTGAACAAGAAGGGGACCAGGCAGTATTGGGAGCCGGCTTATCTAAGGGAAGACAAAAGGACCTCTTTATCATCTTACCATATAAAAACAGCTTTGTGCTCACATAAAAGCAGAAAAGTTCTCAACAGTCATGACATTGGACATAATTACTGGCCAGCTGGGAGCCTGCAGTCATGTAATCCAGCTCCTTCAAGACACACGATGCTATCGTAAAAGGTAAATGCACAGAGGACCATCTTCACTAATCACTACCCATACACTCTTGGCTTTGCAGTAGTTACAATGCTCACATTTAACTAGACTTAACAAATGATTGAATGTGCATCGATATAGATAGATAGATAGATAGATAGATAGATAGATAGATAGATAGATAGATAGATAGATAGATAGATAGATAGATAGATAGATAGATAGATAGATAATGTATAGATTTAAGGAGCAGTGATGATGCGCATTAAACCACAACAACATACTGTAGTAGTACTCTAGTTAGATCAGTAAAAAGGTGAATTTACCTTGATTTCTGTAGATCACTTGGTGCTCATTGCCTTTCACCTTATTAAACAAGTTACTAATATTTTTAAATATAGTGAAAACCTATTCCGGTTAAGTTATATATCTTAGAATTATGTTGTGCAATGTTTTGATTAAATTGATAAAAATGTAATGAGCTTATTGACAAAAATAGTACTATGGAAATGAAATTGCACATATATTAGCATTAACAGTGGCATTAATATTATTATTATTATTATTAGTATTCGCCTTTAGAAATAAATGCAGTTAAGTATGAAAAATGTATACAATGTTTTTATTATTAGTTGCATTTTTTACATGTAATACTGGGAAATGTAGGGGTTAAATATAACGAATAACATGACAGCATATGGTAAGGGAGAGAAACCCTCCAAAGACTATTATGCTTTATGATCCAATCTCGCTGTTAGGAGTCAGAAGCAATGCTCCAACATGTACAGCAGTGTTGTGATGTGAAACATTTCTAAGATGCAGCTTGTGTCACCTATAGTAAATCACTGAGGGTTATACACACTATAGAAACAGCAGAGCTTAATGTATGGCAAATTGCCACTGAAGCCATACTTATGGTCAACAATAGTGGCAAAAGCAAAAAAAATCTGAACCTATTTGGTGTAGTCCGTATTCCTGATGGATACAATCATAAGCATAAGGTAATTCTAAATATTTAGATGCTGTTCAAATGTTTAATGAAACCACACTGTAGTGAAATGTCTGTAATGCTACATACAAATATTCAGCATAAGATACAACAGTTATTTTATGAAATTGTTATTCAAAGCTCCCACATAGTCCACGGATTAGTGTCTGTTCATTGTAATGCCTTGGAAACAGCCAATCTAATTCGCCCTCTGGTTTCAAGCAAACCCTTCAGGAGCAAATGGCATCTGAGGATACCTTAAATTACTCCTTATTAAGAATACTTGTAAATTTCTGCATTATTTTATTTCCTCTGCATTGTAATTATGATGACTGTTGAATGCCATTGGCGCAATTGAAATTATCCAATGTGGCTCCCTCACATGGAAACTCAATTAACTGTGCATGACTAGGGGAGAATCAAGTGCACCATTTCATTTCATTTTCATTTCAGCAAAATAAAACCATAAAACTTACTACACCTTACTTAGTTAATTGAAGATGAAAATAAACAATGTATTGTAATGTAATGGTGTCAGAATAAACTTTGTCAAATCCTATAACTCCATTAACTGTTCAAGCTGTTCTGATTTTGGTGCTTCTTGAGCCTCACACTACTGCTGAGGCAACTGAGTGAGCATGTTATTGGATCACAGCATTAACCTGAATATACTACACAGAGATCAAAGTAGTTAACACCCAGACTGTTACTGCTCCCTCCTGCCTTGAGCATACAACTGCCTCCTCAAACTCTGGAAAGGATAGACAAAATTTTACCAAGGACCATATAAAAAAATCTTCTGATCATTTCAAACCTTCCGTACTACAACTGTGCCTTACAGCAGTAGTTACTACTCGGTCACCCCTACTTTTTTCTCTGCCATTATCCTTCTGAATTGTTTCCATTGTAGAAGGCAATATCTTAGTTTAACTTATGGGTTGGGGCATTGAAGCCAGCTTGGATTTTGTAGGAGACCTGCTTTTCCCTAGCCCCTCCTCTCTGAGCCCCTATTCACATTATGTGAGAACTAATTACAATCAAATGTAATGCATAACAAACAAACTATAGTGCAACCAAAAATCAATAATCAATAAATCAAGTCCACATAGTAACAAATTCCACCCATGTGCAAATTTCAGTGACAGTTCATTAATATCCAGTGACTTTAGTGAGTATCACCTCCAAGCTGGAATTAAAGCTTACCTCCAAAAGTTGACCCCACTACAGAGTCACACACGCCTGGAATAATATCTCTCAGGATACCTCAGGGGAAACCGACTTCCCTTCCTGATGTTCCTGGACAAGACAGACCTCCTCCCGGGTTCTCACTATGTAGACCCCACTACAGAGTCACACACGCCTAATTTAATATCTCTCAGGATGCCTCGGGAACACAACTCCTCTTCCCAATGTACCTAAACAGCTCTGACCTCCTCCTGGGATTTCATTCAGTCATGTGGCCATATAAAGACAAAGGCAAACCATAGTGCTCTCTGCTAGTAACATTTATTTAAAACTTTTAACTTAGGGATTAAAAATACTCACCAGGTGTGTGTGACTCTGTAGTGGGGTCAACTTTTGGAGGTGAGCAGGCATTCCAGCTAGAGGTGGTAGTCATTGGATATTAATGAACTGTCAATGAAATTTGCCCAATGATGGAATTTGATATTATGTGGACTTGATTTATTGATTATTGATTTTTGGTTGTGCTACACTATATTTTGTTATTAGTATATTGAGAGTCACATGAGGATACACTCTAAGTGGTGTGGGCAGCAATCAGGTCAAGCCTAATGCCCCATACACACGATCAGAAATTCTGCCAGCAAAAGTCGGATGTGAGCTTTTGGTCAGAAATTCCGACTGTGTGTATGCTCCATCAGACTTTTGCTGGCAGAATTCCAGCAAAAGATTGAGAGCAGGTTCTCTATTTTTCGGTCAGAGAAAGTTCCTATCCGAAAATGCATTCGTCTGTATGCAATTCGGATGCGCAAAAAATCACGCATGCTCAGAAACAATTTGACGCATGCTCGGAAGCATTGAACTTCATTTTCTCGGCTTGTCATAGTGTTGTACGTCGGAGTGTTGTACGTGTTCTTGACGGTCAAATGTTCAGAAAACTTTTGAGTGGAATTCCATCGGAAAAACCATCCAAGTTTTTTCTGACGGAAATTCCGCTCGTGTGTACGCGGCATAATAGTAGACTAATACATTGAATAGTATAATTCATTCACATTATTTTTGTATCGAATATTGCACTGATTATCTATTTTTTCACATAAAAATTTAATGCATATTTGCATTTAATATTTTATAAATGTTTTATTATAGCTAAAACAGATTACAGAAATTAAATTACATATTTATATGTATATTATATATATATATTACAAAAAAACAAGCAAATAACAGGGTGGAGTCTGTATCTAGTAGGGTGAAGACTTTCCAACATGGCGGACAGATGTATGCAAATATAGACAAGAAAATGTCTGTGTTTGTGGGCTCTTACTAATATTCCAGTATAGTTTGGTATCTGTTTTTTTTTGTTTTGTTTTGTTTTGTTTTTTAGCATAGACTAGATTTAGGTGACGAAAAGAGGGTATGGAAACCGAAATAGGCACCACATCCCTAAGGATAATAGATTTTAAAGGTACAAAAAGCAGGACTTTAAAGGTGCCAATTAACCTCCCTGGTGGTATGATTATTGCATATTTTTGATGCTGAAAGCGGTACAATTATTTTGCATGGAAATTTGGCTTTTTTTATTGTAGGCCTGTAATTCTTAGGAATAACTCACTTAAATCTATCCAAACAAGAGTCTAGTAGACATCTTGAGTATGATAAAGTTTGAAACACGAAATCATAAATTATAATATAATAAATAACTTGTAATAATTATAGCAAATAATAATATAATAATAATAAAAATTATTTAATAATGTAATCAAATCAATAACACTGAAATTTGCTCAGTTGCAGAATTGTCGCCGTCATTACTTTTCAGTGTTTGATGATGGATCTCCCCACAAATCACTATCGCTCAATTCTGCGATTTCTAGCTGGTCTAAAACCACTTTTGCTGTAAAGGGACGGTTTTGGTTGCTATGGACAATCTCCAGTTTCCAGGCAAAAAGAACAGTTTTTATAATATAAAACTGCATGCAGGGCACTGGAGAAACCACTAGGGACAAAAGGGAGGTGAAAAAATGTCATATAGTAATGTAATCTGTAAGATTACAGTGTTCTGTATGTATAGTGTGTGTTTCACTTTTTGAATTTGGTGCCGTTCTCCATCCCCGTGCGTCGCAACGCTCGCAGGGAACGGAGATTGGCTGCGTGATGAATCGAGCGGAGGACCAGACGCTCACACTGCGGGGAGACATTGCAGGATCCAGGGGACAAGGTAAGTAAGCTCTTCCAGGATCCTGCGATGCGATCCCGAGTGTGGCTCGGGGTTACCGCTTTTGGTTCTGAAATTCCACCCAGAGCCAGACTCAGGAATACCACCAGGGAGGTTAACTAGACAGTTTTTTTAAAAAATTATACATTTTAATAAATAACAGTATCTTTAAAATGACAAATTGTAGTCAAATAGAAAAGAATATTTGACTACTCTGTCATTTTAAAGATACTGTTATTTAATAAAATGTATAATTTTTTAAACAAACTGTCTTGTTTATTGGCACCTTTAACCACTTGAGGTCCGGGCCATAGCCGAATGACGGCTACAGCGCGGACCTCAATCTCCGGGAGGACGTCATAGGACATCCTCCCCTGTGCACGCGCACCGCGCGCACCCTGCAGGGCGCGCGGCGTGCGCGCTGTGATCACCGAGTCACGGAGACTCGGATGATCACATATCCGAGTAAGGGGCCGGTCCCGGCCCCTTACCATGTGATCAGCTGTCAGCCAATGACAGCTGATCACATGATGTAAACAAAACACGGTGATCGGTTTCGTTTTCTCCTCACGCTGAGAGCGTGAGGAGGAAAAAAAAGCCGATCACAGGCTTATGTGTAAGGGACATCGGTCCCGAAGAGGAAGGAGGCACAGATGCCTCATCTGTGCCTCCAAGTGCCATATGTTATTGCCACCTGCCAGTGCCCACAGTGCCCACAAGTGCCACCAACAATGCCCACAATTGCCACCAACAATGCCCACAATTGCCACCAACAATGCCCACAAGTGCCACCAACAATGCCCGCAAGTGCCACCTAGCAGTGCCAGCTAGCAGTGCTGCCATCAATCAGTGCCCAATCAGTGCCCAACACTGCCACCCATCAGTGCCCATCACCGCCACCCATTAGTGCCCATCACTGCCACCTATCGGTGCCCATCACTGCCACCTCATCAGCGTACATCAACGAAGGAGAAAAATTACCTGTTTGCAAAAATTTATAACAAAATATAAAAAAAATATAATTTTTTTTTTTTAAATTCTGTCTTTTTCAATTTTTTTAACAAAAAATAAAAAACGCAGAGGTGATCAAATACCATCAAAAGAAAGCTCTATTTGTGGGAAAAAAATTATAAAAATTTCATTTGGGTACAGTGTTGTATGACCACGCAATTGTCATTCAAAGTGCGACAGCGCTAAAAGCTGAAAATTGGTCTGGACAGGAGGGGGGTTTAAGTGCCCAGTAAGCAAGTGGTTAAAGTCTCGCTTTTTGCACCTTTAAAAAAAAAAATAGATTTAGGTAGCCCTCCACCATGCCACATCCAATATATATACACAAAGAAATAATAGGAACTCTATTTATCAAACAAGGCAGACTTTATCAGTACAACTTGAGGCAGCTTGTGTTAGAAATTGTAATATTTTACTTCTGCAGCAATTAAAAACTTAAAGGTTCCAAGCACAAAATGAACTCCTATGAAAACAGAAGCACTCACCACCCACCTCATTTTTGGATTTTTTTTCATACCTTTTTTGTATAGTTCTTCGGGACTTCCGTCACACGGCACTGTACCCTCCACCTTCCCCCCGTCACCTTCTGGGACCTGTGTGCATCCCAGAAGATGACAGGACCATTCAAAAAGCGCCACGCAACTCACACATGCGCAGTAGGAAACAGGCAGTTTGCCTCTTTCCCTTAGTAAGGATGCCAGTGCCTGCACCAGGTGCTGATGGACGGGTCAGTTTCAGGTGCTGACATTGTGGGCTCCCTGGACAGGTAAGTGTCCTAATATTAAAAGTCAGCAGCTACAGTATTTGTAGCTGCTGGCTTTTCATTTTTTTACACCCAGGCTGGAACTCCGCTTTAAATATAAAATAATTGCACCACGCTCTGTACACATAGTAATCAATACCAAACAGATACCCAACCCAGAAATGGAGATACTCAGTCGACATGAAATTACATGTTGACTGTGTACCTCCATTTCTGGGTTAAGTATCTGTTTGGTATTGGTACAGAGGGTATTGCAATTGTTTTATATTTAAGTTTTTAATTGTTGGAGAAATAAAATATTACAATTTTTAACACAAGCTGCCTCATGTTTGCCATTAAAGTCTGCCTTATTTTATAAATAGGGTTCCTATTTTTTCTGTATTTATCATAGACTACTCAGTTGATTAATTTGTGATTATCTCCTGCTTTGACTGGGTCCTCCCAAGAGGTCATCCTTTGGGTCTCTGGTCCTCCCTCCCTGCCATTTTATCTTCCAGCCTCTGCTAGGCTTGGCCTTGTAACAGATTTTTTAAAATGACAATTATACTTGTGCTAGTAGTAAATGTGTTCTTAAAAAGTGTAATTCAGCAAAAAGTTATGATTTATGTAGGTTAACCTCCAGGTGTGAAATCCTTGGTACAAGTTGCTCTAATATCCTATATGGCAGCTGCAGGTTTAACTGTGTATTATTTAATAGAGTTGTAATACAGTATGCACTAGAGAGATCCAGGGTACTCAATCATCAGCAAAATCTGACAGTAAAAAAATCTTCAGGGCATGGAGAACAGAGGCATTTATAGCACAGAAGTAGATTGAACAAACTAACTTAATTTCCAGATGATGACATAATAGGGCACACAGATACTTCCTCTGAGTGTGTTGTCTTCTTGGAATGCTAAACATACATGTTTGCATGAAGTGATGTCAGGGTAATATAATCTGAACCCTGGGTATATACGATAATTTTTTCACAGGTTATGCAAGGAAAAAATGTAAATATCTGTTAACATGAATCTGCCATGACAACTTTTTGGCTTTTAAAATGTTTGTTTCCCTGGCTGCCAGACCAATCCTTTAGCTTTATCAATCAGCAAGTCACTGCATGTGACATATGTACCTTGGACATTCACTGACTACGTAACACCTAAAGCAACTGTTAAAAGATGTTACCAATGGAAGTACCCACATTTCAAGTGGACTTTAAGATTATTGGGGAACTAATGTAAGTTAGTTTGAGGTGAGAGTATTATTGGGGGTACCTGTCAAACAAACTTTACCCTGAAATATATAGCATCTTCTAATGATAAATACAGGCTGAACATCCCTATTTTGTGCTTCCTTCATTGCTGTCTGTATGCATTGAGGTATAAATCATTATGCAGCCACCCACTTATGAGGTCTTAGTATTATCCTATGAGGTATTATATTATTATCTTCTGAGGTCAGAATAGCTATACAGTTGTAATCCTACACAGTTTCAAAGATCTGCGGCTTCCAGGGACATTCCTAGACTCTGATGACTTGTCCTTGGAATGATCTGTCTGTTTTAAAAATTGGCAATCTATACAATTGCTGACCATCCTGGTTTGTTTTCTATTTTTATGCAAATACATGCTAAAAAAAACGTTATAGCTTTTTCCCATTTATTCTAAAATGACCATAAAATGCCTTCCTTATTTTACTGACTGAAAAATTATTAACTCTCTGACCAGAATAGGTTTAGCTCACATATTCCTACACAGAGCTAGTAAGTAAAATTGAACTAATGGAAGTGGGCTTTCAAATCAATTGCATAGAAGGTGCTGTGGGGGAGTACAGATTTAATAATTTTGTGCTCTGCAAAACAAATGAAGAGGAATTTCCATACTTCATAAAAAAGGTCTCTAGGGGAGAAGTCATTAAAACCTTCTAGAAGAAAGGGAACAATACTTGCACACAAAAGCAGTCATTGTCATCATTTGTACCGCAAGAACAATGGATAATTTAAAGAGTTACAAGCCTTATCTATAGAAAAAAACATTATGTTTGGGACCCAGATGTTTGAAATGCCTTGTCAGCATCTTACATTCTTGTGATCATAATTTTTCCAATTACAAAGAGGGGGGTCTATAATCCAGATTACTAATGGCAGTTTTTAGAGTAGGGATGTTTCCATAATTTCTGATAGTATGGGGATTATTTAGTAATATGGTCCAAAGAGTAACCATAATATGCAATGTGCAGTAACCCACCGCAACCTCACAGATTTAATTAAAGATATAATGACCAGAACAGACATATTGTGAACAGGCTATAGGACTACAATACAAGTACCTTGTGGTGTCTACGCATACCTCTGAACCTTATCTTAGATTCCCAAGTGCCCAAGGTATTATGAATTTTGGTTGTCCTAATATACAAATAGCAACACTTCTAGATACTGTTGATAGAAGGTCCACCCTTTACATTTATTAAACCTCCCTGTTTTCCAGCAAGCTGTCTGTTATAAGCAAAAAAAAAAAAGTGCAGGGGTCGGGAGGAGCAGGCCTGCTATGGACGCTTGAAGAAAGTACTGCCATTTCCACATTAGGTTCCCACAGAGATTATTGGCTCTCAGAACTCTTGACAAAAAAATTGAAAAGTATGTGCAAGCAGTGTCTGCATTTTAGTCTGGTAACCACTTTACAACATTTCTAAATGTGTACTCTAAAGCCCAAGCCTAGGAAAATAAATATATTCACCCTTGCAGTGCCCCCACTGTAAGGGTTATATGCTCCTTATGTCTAGCAAATTGTAGAACAGCCTCTATCACTGACCCTATTCCTCGCTCTATCCAGTTGCAGCACTCTCCTCCACCCAACACTCTGGCCTGTTGGTGGAGCTTCAGCATAATTACATATAATACAGGGACATTAAGCCTGTATGGTGCATTGAGGAGGCTGAAGTGCAACCGGACTCGGTTATAGCTTACAGAGCAGCTGCAGTGGAACAGTCACAGTGCTGGTGGGAGTCTGCTGGAGCTAGGAAAGCTTGCAGTTTGTGGGGTCCCCCCTTCATGGGGATTTTATTTTATTTTCCTGGAACTGGGTTTTAGGTGAAGTTAATCAGAGAGAAAAAATTTAGATTAAGTGCAGTTTGCACATTTCTTGGGACATTTCAAGCCACATGTTTTGCTGCACTGAATGACTAAGAATGTCTAAACTATACCAAGTTACATTTAGAAAATCTTCTTACACATTTTAACCATATATTAATTAAAAATTAGGCTATATATAAATCTTCATTTCATAAAAGTAAATACAATAATTGGTTGTATTATCATATCTTAACTTTTTGAATAACATGCATTTCTAAGAGATCCTACAGTACAGCGTCCATGTTACTTTAGTTATTTCAGTTTCCTAATTTCATAATTAACTGTCAGGTGTGGAGCTACAGGGCACTAATGAGGAAATCTGCTGGGCCTGCATCCCTTTAGACGGGTTCCTATTGAAAGTATCTCTCAAAAAATGAAATTTTTGTTGCAAGGGATGCCTGAAATCTGACTTGTATCTTAGGCAGACTTCTGGGAAAATTGGTGAACCAATCACACAAGCAGGAAATTATGTTTCTGGGGAGTGGTCAGTGCACACTCTGTGTACTGAAAACTCCAGGTAGCCATATCGCAATGTATTCTCAGAAAATTACATTGGCTGCAGATTGAAAAGGAAAGGTAATTTTTAATAACTTTCAATTACAAAATGATTAATGCCACAATCATATGCGCTATATTTTTTTTCCTTTATTTGCTATTTGTTTTCCACATGAAAGTGGAGTTACCCTTTAATTAAACAAGCTGAAGTTAGAAGCTAAATGGTTACTATGCACAGCTTGCACCATATTCTGTGTGCACCACTTTAGTAAATCTCCCCCTAAGGCACTGTTGGTATCTACTACCCAAGTCTGGGACTTTGTTAGCTCTCAGTTTTCCAATGATAATTTTTACTGCTTTTTCAATTTAAAGTATTAACATTACAATCAGCATTGTAATTTCCTAGAATGCAGACTAGCGGACAAGTGTAAAGCAATAGAAGTAGCTTTGTATCACTCTTCAAAAATGAGAGTAGCAATATAAATAGGCTTTTAAAGGACAACCTCAGGCAAAAACAAAATTCCATAATAAGTATTTAAAGCGAATGGTTATTTATCTGTGTCTACTTTTTGTTGCTGGATTCCCAGTTTGGAAGGAAAAACATGTCCTAAAAAGATTTTAGCTTGTAGCAGGGAATGAAATCTGTCTCAAATAAAGTCCTGCTTCTGACAACTTAGTAGCCATTAGTCAAAATGCATTTTGATCCAACACTGAATAAACGCTTGTATTCTTTTTCTTTGGTAACTGGAAGTTGCTGTCAACTACTGTTAAATGATTTGCAACAGTCATTGTGCAGGTATTTCTTTCTCAATATTAAATACACATAAACTGATATTATTTAAAGTCACTAAGAATGTTTATCACAATTGAAGTTTACATTTTGGGAACTTAAGTTAAATTATTAAAATTTGTATTTATAGTATAATTGTAACTTGAAAAGTCGTAGCCTCCCTGGCAGTTTTCCCGAGTGTGGCTCGGGGTTAAAATTCAGGACCATTAGCGGTAACCCCGAGCCACACTCGGGATTACATCGCAGGATCCTGGTGTGGCTTTACTTACCTTGTCCCGGGATCCTGCGATGTCCCCCGCTGTGTCCGTGGGCTCCGTCCTCCTCCGAAGCCTCTCCTTGCCAGGCTCCGTTCCCTGCGAGCGTCGCGACGCACGGGGCGGAACCTGGCGGCAAATTCAAAAAATGTTAAAAATCATAACACATACAGTACTGTAATCTTACAGATTACAGTACTGTATGAAATGATTTCACATCCCTTTTGTCCCCAGTGCTTTGGCCCATGCCCTGCATGCAGTTTTATGTTATATATACTGTTCTTTCTGCCTGGAAACTGGAGATTGTCCATAGCAACCAAAAAGTGTCCCTTTACGTCAAAAGTGGCTTTAGACCAGCTAGAAAACAGCGATAGTAAATTAGAACACTTGCAGAATTGGACGATAGTGAATCGTGGGGAAATTTATTTTATTATTATTTATTTTTATTTTTTTTAATTATTTATTTTTATTTATTATATTATAATTTATGTTTTTGTGTTTCAAAGTTTATCATACCCGGAATATCTACTAGACTCTTGTTTGGACAGATTTAAGTGTGTTATTGTTAAGAATTACAGACCTACAATATAAAACGCCAAATTTCCATGCAAAATAATTGTACTGCTTTCAGCACCTAAAATCCAAAATAATCATACCGCCAACTCTAGCCATTTTTTGTGGTTTCAATAGAGTGGGGAAGAGTTAAATGGACGTCATTATGGAGATTTTTCCTAACTACTTGTTGCTGTGACACAAGAAATGGTTTGTACAGGCATCACTCACTTGCACAGGAGGCATGGACAGAAATAAAAACATAACTGTACTAAAAGAGTGTTTTCGTCATTGTCCGTGTTCCTGTTTTGAGAGCATAATTTTCTGCCCAATAAGGAACAAAAGGAAAAAAAAAAGCTTACAGAAACGCTATCAAAATTCCTGCTGTAGCCAAAAAGAATTAAAATGTTTTAACTGGAGTTGGGCTTTAGAGTCATGTCCACATGTAGTACAGAAATTATTTCACAAACTCTGGATGATCTTTGGTCATTCTTTTAAATGATGAGGCACTGAGCGGAACCATTAAAAGTTATAGTTTTTGCAGCATTAAAACTATTCATGCACTACAAGCAGCATTCATCTGGGGACATGTGTGTGGCAAGCTTCTATATACTATACCTGTTTAGTAACATGTTGAAGCTAGGAGTGATGCCATCATATTTGCATTTTCATAACTACTGTGTATGTACTGATCAGTAAGCTCAGCAGAGACGGCCTTTTTTTGGGGGGGGGGGCAAACAATGCACCCCCCCATGGGTCAGTTAGTCGGGTCACCCACAACCATACCCCAAACTCCCTCCCCACCCCGTGGGTCGGTGTTTCAGTCGGTTGTTTGGCTCCGCACTTACCCATCAAGCAGGCAGCGCTTCCCTCCGGGCGATGAGTGGCGGCTTCTCGTTAGTCTCCTCATGGCGGTTGTGCGTCTCCTCCCTCCTCCTTTCTCTTCCTCCCTGCTCCTCCTAGGCCAATAGGATCACTTTTCCTTTTGGACAATCAGGAAACGGGTGCATATTCATTTGCTATTGTCACACAACTGGGTGGGCTCAGGGTGCAGTGCACTGCACCCCAAGCCCACCCTTTTTTGAAGCCTATTAGAGCCTCAAGCTCTAATCACGTGCTTCAAAAAAAAACCCTATTGGAATTCATGCGTCCGGCACCCCGCATATAGATTAGGGGACCGGATGCATGAATGGGACACCCTTGTGCCCCTAATGGTGGGGCCACCACTGAAGCTCAGGTTATATTTATAACCCATTGGCTAAGCTCTGTACGTGCTAAAACACATGCCTGGATCCCCAATATGAGGTTTTTGCCATTTGATGTAATACCAACTATGATATGGCCTTTACAGGTTTCATTTGGCTTTCAAGGTTGCATTCTGACTCCATTGCATTAAATTCTTCCTATATTTCTATAAAGAACCCACTAAGGGGTCGGCAATACTATTACTGAGCACAGTGTGAGATTAGTACAGCTATGATATGTATGCAATCTACCCACTGAGGTTCCATTATCTGTATAAGCAGCATAGAATCTAACTTCATCTTAGGTGGAGGTGACATTTGTAGGATTAAAGGAAATGCATACTAATTTTGTGTGTGTTTTCTTTATTGTGGCCAAGACAAAAAAAACTTTTTACTCAAGATAATATGAAATGTGGCATATAAACTATTTGTTTTCTCATTTTCAGTCCCCAGGTGGGCTCTTTAGCTAAAGGAAAGCCTGTTGTTTTCAGAGTTCTGTAACAAAAGCTGTAAGTGATAGATTTGGTGCAGAATCTTATCTTTCTCCCTCTTCAATGTTAGCTTACTTTTTGTTGTTTTGGATAGTACAAGTAAGGTTAGGACCTCAGTCAAGGTTTTATTGGGACCAGCGAGCTACCCCCCTCCTGAGCCGTACCAGGCCGCATACCCTCAACATGGGGGGGTGGGTGCTTTGGGGGAGGGGGCGCCCTGCGGCCCCCCCACCACAAAGAACCTTGTCCCCATGTTGATGAGGACAAGGGCCTCTTCCCGACAACCCTGGCCGTTGGTTGTCGGGGTCTGCGGGCGGGGGGCTTATCGGAATCCGGGAGCCCCCTTTAATAAGGGGGCCCCCAGATCCCGGCCCCCCACCCTTTGTGAATGAGTATGGGGTACATGGTACCCCTATCCATTCACCTAGGGAAAAAAGTGTCAAGAAAAAACACAGTACAGGTTTTTAAAGTAATTTATTAGGCCGCTCCGGGGGTCTTCTTCCGACGCTGGGGGTCTTCTTCCAACTTCGGGGGGGTCTTCTTCCGACTTTGGGGGGTCTTCTTCCGACTCCGGGGGTCTCTCCGGCGTCTTCTCCCTCTCTCCGGTGTCTTCTCTACGCTCTCTGGTTCTTCTCCGGTGCCTTCTTCCTTCTGCCGGGCTTCTCCGCTATCTTCTGCTCTTTTGCCGCTCTTTTGCTAGCGGAGGAGCCCGGACATCTGGATCGTCTTCTTCCCTCTTCTCTTCCAGAGATGTTGACGCAACGCTCTCTCTGGCTGTAATGCTGTCTGTGCGCTCTGCTATGACGTATATAGGCATACTGGGACTGTGAGGTCATAAGGGGGCGTGGTCATGTCATCCTATGATCCAACATCTCTGGAAGAGAAGAGGGAAGAAGATGATCCAGATGTCTGGGCTCCTCCGCTAGCAAAAGAGCGGCAAAAGAGCAGAAGATAGCAGAGGAGCACGACAGAAGGAAGAAGGCACCGGAGAAGAACCAGAGAGCGCAGAGACAACACCGGAGAGAGGGAGACGACGCCAGAGAGACCCCCGGAGTCGGAAGAAGACCCCCCGAAGTCAGAAGAAGACCCCCAGAGTCGGAAGAAGACCCCCGGAGTGGTCTAATAAATTACTTTAAAAACCTGAGTACTGTGTTTTTTTTAACACTTTTTTCCCTAGGTGAATGGGTAGGGGTACCATGTACCCCATACTCATTCGGGATCTGGGGGCCCCCTTATTAAAGGGGGCTCCCGGATTCCGATAAGCCCCCCGCCTGCAGACCCCGACAACCAACGGCCAGGGTTGTCGGGAGGTGGCCCTTGTCCTCATCAACATGGGGACAAGGTGCTTTGAGGTGGGGGGGCCGCAGGGTGTCCCCTCCCCCAAAGCACCCACCCCCCATGTTGAGGGCATGCGGCCTGGTACGGCTCAGGAGGGGGGCGCTCGCTCGTCCCCACCCCCTTTCCTGACCGACTGGGTTGTGTGCTCGGATAAGGGTCTGGCATGGATTTGGGGGGGACACCCAATATGTTTTTTCGGTGTAGGGGGTTCCCCTTAAAATCCATACCAGATCTAAGGGCCTGGTATGCCCCTAGAGGGGAACCCATGCCAGTTTTTTATTTAAAATTTGGCGTGGAGTTCCCCCTCAAGATTCATACCAAACGCCTGGCATTGGCGGATCCCCGCACCAGTGTGAACCCGGCTCGCAAGGTGTCAATGTCGCCAATAAAAGTGGCGAGATTGACACAATATCAGACAACAATACACAAGTTGACCAAAGGGTGGTGGTAAAGAGCTGAAAAACCACGTGATTTGGTGAAAGCTGGCTGGAAAAGTCCTGTCGTCTGTATGCAAGACAAACTTCTAGCCAACGCCCTTTGTACAAAGATCCAAGGGAAAGTTTGTACAAAGTCCTATCGTGTGTATGGGGCTTGAGGGAGGATTATACCCCCTGCTGAACTGGACTCATTCAAGTGAATGGTGCTGCTCTGCAAGTACCCCTGAAATGCACATAATTGCGGCATGCTAGTGCAGGGTTAAAGGGATTCAAGCAGGCAGTGCAGAGGTAATACAATGCCTCCTTACTGCCTGTCAAATGATCTATGAAGAGCAATCTGAATACTGATTGCTCGTCAGAGACCAAAGCAAGCCCTTAAAGTGGATGTAAACCCACTGTCATCATTTCTAATTTAATAACATAGGGCATATCTAGAAGGATATACATGCCTCCTGCATGTATCCTTACCTGTCATAATTCACCCCTTTAGATTAATGAAGCCCCGCAATATCCCGAATCTGTGGGCGGATCTGCTGTCCGCTGCTCGGTGGGCGTAGTCGTGAAATCAGAGGACTCCTCCGCCCACCACTATACTCCCCTGGCCAGCCAGCATTGTGACGACGAGCCTCACGCCAGGGGAGACTAAAGTTCATGCACAGGAGTGGCAAAGCGCATTCTGTAAAGAAGTAGAGCGCGCTCATGGCCCCATGTCACTCCTGCACATACTTCACATTCTACATAGGACGATTCTACAAAGCTACAGCCAATCCTGGGAGGGCTGGAGAAGAAAGGAGGGGGGGATGGGAATTACACAGAATGCCTCTCTAAGGCTGGTTCATGAGATATGTAAATCACCTGTCACTCACAGCACAGGGAAGAACTGACTGGTATTTCTCTGTCTCTCTGTTTTTTTTTATCTCACTGAAAAAAGATAAGAGGATTGCTCAGAGCTGGATTAACTCATGTGGCAAGGTTGGGCACAGATGGCATGAAATCCTATACTGTATAAGTTACAAGCCTTAATTTAAAAAAAATAATTTGGGTCTACATCCACTTTAATTATTAGTTATTTATTTATTTTTTACTTTTTTTAAACAGTTTTTAGAATTTGTTTATTTACTTTTTTTTCTTTACATGTTTAACAGCCCTGTTGGCATGCAGGAATTTGATATACTTTCATGAAAATGCATGTGCTAAAATAATTCAGCATGTAAACAATCACACTGTGGTACAGTGATGTGAGTCCACTATTTGGCTCCTTTCACATGAGCGGACCGTTTGGGTCAGCCTGCCAGTTTTTCAGGCAGACCCAATTGGACCCTCCATTCTCAGACATGTGCCTGTTTACACCCGCCTACATCCAATCTGATCCAATAAAAACAGATGGATAGTGATCAATTTCATAAATACTCTATTTTTGATACCATGTATTTATTTGTATATAGCCCTTATCCAAGTTTGTTCCCTTTTCCCTTTCAATGTAGCACCTTTAGTGTACAGTTTAGAGTGAGGACATTTTATTTTAACTCACAGTAGCCTGTGTGAGTCTGGTTAATTGGTTGGGGTTACCGTAGATTAGGCTGGAGGGCTCTACAAGTCAGGCCTCCGGCATCTTCCCCTGGTTCTAGAAGCTGCTGGAAGTTTCTAGAAGCTAGTGGGAGGAGGCAAAGAGGCCATGATCTGCATATTTATGGGAATCTGGCCAATCCCCAGGCAGGAGGCCTGGCAGGGTGGCTGGGTCAGCCCATATTTTTTTGTGGAGCCTGGCCAGCATGGGAGTTGTTGTCGGGTGGAAGACACTAATATCCAGCAAGCTTTCCAGAGACAGTGCCACCAGCTAATTCCAATCCCTTGTCCTGGGACACTTTACAAGGCAGCTGGTGGGTTGGTATTTTCAATAGAGAGGGGACATAGAGCTCCCACAAGTTTGGGACTTTGATAAACTCCACAAAGGTGACACAGGGAATTCTTCATTGCCAAATCGAGAGGGGTTGTTGGTGTTCTAGAGGAAATAAAGTCAAGGATTTGTCAATTGTACGGCGTACATAGTGAAGGAAGTTGTCCTCAAGTCATTATTTTGAGTCAAGTTGGGCATCCCATAATCCCTATCCAAGTTGTTTCCCCCCAATAAAACAACAAAAACATGCCCAATGACTGATTTCTGTCTCAGAATGAAAGTTGGATAATGCATGTTGCCTGTCTGTGCAAGAATAGGGGGACCCAAAATCAAGCGGCCCTCTGGGGGTAGTGCTATATACACAAGGCTTATATTGCTGATGGGTTTTGTATTTTATGTAGGATACATGCATACAAACACAAAAAGAGGTACATAGAAACCATACTTGGACCTATCCAAACATGGACTACATGTCACTATTTGTAGATTGGCCTTTCCTACCTTTCAGGTCCCCTGAAAATCTTTATAAAATTTGAGCAAAAAAAAATAATAATTTGCATTGCTTTGTTCAGTTCTGTTACCAATACCTACAGACCCACATACTTTAGTCAAAGCACTACCCTCTAAGCCTATTTGTAAAGCATTAAAGTACTATATATCTAAGAACAAAACTTTTTTTTAAATTTTAGGCCTCGTTCACATGAGGCGGATCCGCTCAGTGGAGTCCACCAGCTCAGCAGGAGATCTCTCCGTTGATCTCTACTGTGGCGGCGGATTACAGGTCCGTCTCTGCTCACTGAGCGGGGGGGCCTGTCAGAGCGCCGCTGCTTCCTTTGGAGAGATCGGACAATCTCAGCCGATCCGCCAAGGTGCATGGCGAACATATCGCCATACGTCTGATTTTAGCGGATCGGATGGCAGACGGGTGTCATATCTCCGCTGACATTCGTCTCCCCATAGGAGTCAATGGATGGCCCGCTCGGATCCGCCTGAAAAACGGACAGGCGGATCCGAGAGGGCTTGCCATGTGAAAGTGGCCTTAGATAGATTACAACTGGCCAAATGCTGCTTCATTACTAAAGCCTTGTACACACGCTTCGATTTTCAGACGACCGAACATCTGTTTCTTGTGGCATGCTAATCTCAAGTCGAAAGTGAAGAGGTTACTCACAACACGATAATTTGCATACAACAGAATACAACGTGAGAAGTGACGTAATGTGTTGAATAGTTTTGTATGTATTCTTTTGTTTCTGAGCATACATAGTCTTGCTCTTACGATTTTTTTTCGTACTAAAACCGTATTGATGAAATGAAAATCAGACGTTGAGTTCACATCCGACAAAAATTTTATAGTCTGCACATCCAGCTTTTGTCTGACGAAAAAGCGAAATTGGCTGTCGAAAGCACCGTACTAACGATCTGAAAATCAGCAGACAGCTCGTCGTACTAATTTTTCCATCCGATTTTCGTATCATGTGTACGGGCCTTAAGAAATCATTTCTTAGTCTACTGAGAAGCCAGCACGTCTGGCAGTGTGGATCTCTCATGTCTTCTGCAGTGCTCACTGGTTTCTTCTGCTGATCTCCACACAACTACTGTGTCCTGCATTGACATGGAGGTTTGCAGGAGGAACCACTAAGTGAAGTGAGGGGCAAAATACATTGAAACTCACAGAATTGTTGGTTTCCTAGCAGACTTCAAGGATGATTCCTCAACAAGAATGTTGAGTGATGCAGACAGCAAGACATAACAATACTTAGACAAGTATTTATATTCTCCTTTGCAGGTAAAACCTTTATTTCACACTCGATTTGGGTGACAGGATCATGTTAAAATCCTTGTCCTGTTTTTATTTGCTGTCTTTTCCCCCTTTACTTCCTGTTTAAGAGACGCAGCGGAAGTCAGAGGAAATACCTCCTCCAAAGTGAGGGAAATTCGGTCTTAGATAGGTGTCTCATTGGAAACGCCTTGCAATGCACTGCACAGTGCATTTTGCACCCTGATTGGGCAAAACTTTGCCCAATCAGGGCACATTATAAGCTAGTTGTTAAGGAGCAGGATCAGGAAGCTGGTCGCAGCATCCTTAACAACCGATGAGTCATCAGCTGTCAATGGGCTTGCCTGCCAGCTGAGTAAAAATGGGGTACAAAGTACCCCTACCTATTCACCAAAAAGTAAAAAAAAAACCCACAGAGACAGTTTTTGACAATTCCTTATGTAGCCAACAGCGGACTCCAGTTATTTGGCACTGCAGAGTCCTCTCTTCTTACTTAGACCGTCTCTGTGTATCTCTAGTGCTGGGCTTAAAGATACTTGCATCATCTTCCTGAGCCCAGCAGAGAGCAGTGTGGGGACTGTAGTCCTGTAGGCTTTAAAAGGGTCAGCCGATTAGGCCCAAGGCCTCTTGCTTCCCAGGTTCCATCAAGTAAGCACCCCTTGAGAGGACTGCGGCCTACCGCCCGGCAAAACGTCGATCCCAGCTCCGACCCAGGAGGGTCCAATGCCTCTTGCTGCACAAGGGGCATCACCATAGCGTTGCTGTAACCAGCCAGATCAGACGACTCACTGTCGCAGCAGCTGGTCCAGCATCTCTCCCCGTTCTGCAGAAGGATGCACCGATTTGGATCATTCTTCAGGAGGTTCCTATGCTGTTCTTCGGTTTGGTGAGAGGGCATCCGTCTGCTAATTCAATCTCTGCTTCATCTTAGTTCACAGAACACTGTATATAGACACCTAACACCTGAAATTGATTTATCCTTTAATCACAGAACACTTTATACAGACACCCTACACCTGGAATTACCCTAAGGATTACAACTAGCCAGGCACACCTGCTTGCTTTGATTTCAGATCACTGTGCCACACTCAGGATTCTTGTTCTATGAGCTCCAACTTGCCGGTGAAGATCATTGCAAGGCCTTGCATCCTAGACACTGTTATCCGATTGCTATTTAAAGTGACACACCCCTAAGATCTAGAATACCCAGTCTCTCATTAGGAATAAAGGTATAATAGGCCATCCCAGGGGTCCCCTGTTTAGTAGTGATAGTATAAACAGCAAGTAGTAATTTTTCCTAGATATTCATTCATTTATTGTCTGTTTCTATGTGTATTGCTGTTTTATCTCTGTGATTTCAAGTTTTGGTCATTAGCTGACTAATACCCTGTGACATGACTCTCCCTTTGAATGAGTAAAATCAGAGAGAGGTAATCAACTTGTGTCGGTGTATTATTTAAAGGTACATACAGCATGTCTGAACCTAGAGTGCCAGGAGGGAGGGCTGGAAAGTTCACAGGATCAAAGTGGCGCAGATGAACATGCAATTCTAAGCAACCCCCAAGGGGCAGTGCTACACTTAATAAAAGAATTTAAAAAACAGTGTCCCCCAATGTAAATCCATCACCAATCACGCCACCCACTGCACCCAAAAAAAAACACGCTCCCGCCGTCCATGAAGGCTGGCCACCTACTGCAGGTTAAGCCATTTGACAGTTCTTATATAGGTAAGGGGCAGGGACACCACCTGGCTACGTCACCTAGTGGCACCTCCCCCCTTCTGACGTCACTGCCCCAGCTTGCAATTGGCTACTGTCAATCAAAGTAAGTTAGCCACTGAGGAGAGAGAGGGGGCAGGGCCGAACCACGGCTCCATGTCTGAATGGATACTAGGAGCTGCGGCTCAGCTCGGGTGCCCCCATAGCAAGCTGCTTGCTGTGGGGGCACTCAACAGGAGGGAGGGACTAGGAGCACCAAAGAGGGACCCGAGAAGAGGATGATCGGGGCTGCTCTGTGCAAAACCACTGCACAGAGCAGGTAAGTATGACGTGTTTGTTATTTTCATAGAAAAAAAAAAAAGACTTTACAATCACTTTAAGTCTATCCTTTATGGTAAGGGAGTGCTTCACTATTGGGTTAGTGATATGCTGTCGGATTGTACTCAATTGCCTCAATATGTACCCAAAGAGGAGTTGCATTGTTTGTGTAGTATTTCATGAATGGAGCTATTTGAGCAGCGTAGTTATACCTCCCGCAATTGGGGAGGCATAGTCATTTTGACCACAGTTATCCCAACCAGCAGTTAAGAAGGGTGGTGAGTTTGGATAGCAAAGGGGGATAATTAACTTTAAAGAGGTCTTCAATTTTTCTAGGTAACTTTATACCAAGATAAGAGATGAGATGTAGTGGGGCGCCAAGGTAAATGAGAAAGGGTGAGGGGCAACAGAGAGATATAGAGAGATTGTGATTTTTGGGTATTGACCGTTAGGTTGGAGATTTGGGCAAATCATGTCAATAGGGGTACAAGGTTAGGTATGTAAGTGAGAGGTGATGTCAAGAAAAGGAAGACATCCTCCGCAAAGAAACAGAGCTTGTGGTTTTGTCCTCCCAGTTTCACTCCATTAATTTTTGGATCTGCATGCATTAGCTGGGCTAAGGGTTCAATAGCAAGGACAACAAGAAGAGGGGGTGATGGGTATTCCTGTCTGGTTTATCTGCCGATAGGAAACATGTCTGACTTACAGTATGTCCAATGCATTTCAAGTACGTTTTTGGGTCTTTATATAAATAGGCCATCCACTGAGGGAAATGAGGCCCAAAGCCCCAATGTAAAAGGATATACTAGAGGAAAGGCCAAGAGACTGCGTTATACACCTTCCGTATATCAAGAGAAAGAGGGCAGGTGGGAATGCCATGTGTATGTGCTGAGTGGAATAGGAATAAGACTCTAAGAATATTATCCCTTACTTGACATAGGGGATAAATCTCACTTGATCTTTACGTACCAGGGAACTGATTAGAGGTTTAAGGTGGAATGCTAGAACCTTAGCTAGGAGTTTATTGTCTAAGTTGCGAATGGATATGGGTCTAATATTGGACCACGAGGTAGCATCAGAGTTTGGTCTAGGAGTCATTATAATGCATGTGGTTAAGGTTTCAAAAACAGAAGTGCTGCAGCTGAAGTAAGGTATTAAAGATGGACTTCAGTATAGGGACTAAGAGATCAGCAAATTTCTTGCAGTAGGTTGCTGAAAGTCATTTGGGGCCTGAATGCTTTTTGATTTTGAGTGATTTATTAGCTGATAGCACTCCTATGAGGGCAATAGGGCTCTTGAGGGCATTTTGTTGTGGATTGGAGTGTGTTGGCATTGTAAGACATGAAAAGAGGCCTGGGGCTAGTTGAATGACTGCTAAGCATGATATAGATGCATGAGCGAGGAGTGGAACTCTTGTAGTTTCAGTTGGATCAGTTTAATGGTATGTTTTAGTTTCCTAAGGGCCTGAGCCAAAATTGTGTCTGGTTTATTGGCCTTCATGGTTCGATCTGTGGACGATTTCTCAGCAGACTCCGTTAAGAACAAATCAAAGCCAAATTGGGTTTGTAAAGTACGGTTGAAGGATCTAGAGGATGGGGAAAAAGGGGGATTTGTCTAAGTATGGATATAATACCTGGTTAGAATAGACTAATAAATAGTGCTGCCCTACCAGTGTGATACTGTAATTATGTATACTAAATAGTATTATTCCAACATGTATACAAATGCCAATAATAAATACTAAAGAATGTGACCAGAAAAAAATTAACCAAAGTTTGCACAAAAAACTATACCATGATTAGGGATGAGCTTCGAGTTCGAGTCGAACTCATCTTCGACTCGAACATCGGCTGTTCGCAAGTTCGCCGAACAGCGAACAATTTGGGGTGTTCGCGGCAAATTCGAAAGCCGCGGAACACCCTTTAAAAGTCTATGGGAGAAATCAAAAGTGCTAATTTTAAAGGTTTATATGCATGGTATTGTCATAAAAAGTGTTTGGGGACCTGGGTCCTGCCCCAGGGGACATGGATCAATGCAAAAAAAAGTTTTAAAAACGTCAGTTTTTTTGGGAGCAGTGATTTTAATAATGCTTAAAGTGAAACAATAAAAGTGTAATATTCCTTTAAATTTCGTACCTGGAGAGTGTCTATAGTATGCCTGTAAAGGGGCGCATGTTTCCCGACAGCAAAATTACATTTCAAAGGAAAAAAAGTAATTTAAAAGTACTCGTGGCTATATGAATTGTCGGTCCAACAATACACATAAAAGTTCACTGATAAAAATGGCATGGGATTTCCCCACAGGGGAACCCCGAACCAAAATGTAAAAAAAAAAAATGGCGTGGGGTCCCCCTAAATTCCATACCAGGCCCTTCAGGTCTGGTATGGATTTTAAGGGGAACCCCGCGCCAAAATTTATGGCGTGGGGCCCCCCCAAAAATCCATACCAGACCCTTAACAAAACACGCAACCTGGCAGGCCGCAGGAAAAGAGGGGGGATGAGAGAGCGCCCTCTCCCTCCTGAACCGTACCAGGCCACATGCCCTCAACATTGGGAGGGTGCTTTGGGGGGTCCCCCCAAAGCACCTTGTCCCCATGTTGATGAGGACAAGGGCCTCATCCCCACAACCCTTGCCCGGTGGTTGTGGGAGTCTGCGGGTGGGAAGCTTATTGGGAATCTGGAAGCCCCCTTTAACAAGGGGACCCCCAGATCCTGCCCCCCCCCTGTGTGAAATGGTAATGTGGTACAAAAGTACCCCTACCATTTCACAAAAAAAGTGTCACAAAAATGTTAAAAATGACAAGAGACAGTTTTTGACAATTCCTTTATTTAAATGCTTCTTCTTTCTTCTATCTTTTTTCTTCTATCTTCTTTCTTCTATCTTCTATCTTCCTTCGGTTTCTTCCTCCATCTTCTTCTTCCTCGATCCTCTGCTTCTTGCTCCAGTGTTTTCTCGTCCGGCATCTTTTAAATTGCTTTTTTTTCCTTTGAAATGTCATTTTGCTGTCAGACTGTTCTAAACACGAGAAACATGCGCCCCTTTACAGGCATACTATACACACCCCCCAGGTACGAAATTTAAAGGAATATTACACTTTTATTGTTTCACTTTAAGCATTAATAAAATCACTGCTCCTGAAAAAACGTCCACTTTTAAAACTTTTTTTTGCATTGATCCATATCACCTGGGGCAGGACCCAGGTCCCCAAACACTTTTTATGACAGTAACTTGCATACAGAGGCGGCTCTCTAATTAGGCGAAATAGGCGGTGGCCTCAGGCCTCGCAGTCATAGGGGCCTCGCACAGCTGGATTGTTTACCTAATCAGAGAGCCGCCTCTTCCAGCAGCAGAGGTATCCGCCATCACACAGTCCTGAGTCCCCTCGTTTTGTTACAGGGAGAGATAACAAGGCTGCGAGTGAGACGTATGATCGGAGCTCACGTACATCTCCGGATCACAGACAGGGAGAGCCGCTCAGCATAGCCTGTTCTGACAGATCTCCCCCCTCCCCCTGCTGCCCGCACAGCCAAACAGAAGAGGAGAGAGAGCTTCTGCTCCTCCTCCTCCCGCCCTCTCCTCCTATGTCTGCCCCGCCCACTCTCCTCGGCAGTGTTCTCTGCTCTGCCTCAGAGAAGGGGATGTGTGGGCGGGAAGATTCATGCTGAAGAAGAAAACAGAAAAGGAAAAGGGGAGTCTGATCCATCCATCCATCCATCCATCCCTCCAGTCCCTCCAGTCCCTCCTGCCTCCCAGTGAGTACACTGATGTAGGGGATGCTCTTCCTTCCCTTCTTCCTCCACCCCCTTCTCTTTCTTTCCTTCCATCCATCTTTCTCTTTCTTTCTTTCTTTCTTTCTTTCTTTCTTTCTTTCTTTCTTTCTTTCTTTCTTTCTTTCTTTCTTTCTTTCTTTCTTTCTATCTCTCATTCTTTCCATCCATCCATCCATCTTTCTCTTTCTTTCTTTTCTTCCATCTTTCTTTCTGTTTCTTTCCTTCCATCTTTCTTTCTCTTTCTTTCTCTTTCTTTCCATCTTTCTTTCTTTCTTTCTCTTTCTTTCTTTCCTTCCATCTTTCTTTCTCTTTCTTTCTTTCCTTCCATCTTTCTTTCTTTCTTTCTTTCTTTCTTTCTTTCTTTCTTTCTTTCTTTCTTTCTTTCTTTCTTTCTTTCTCTTTCTTTCTTTCTTTCCTTCCATCTTTCTTTCTTTCTTCCTTTCTTTCTTTCTTTCTTTCTTTCTTTCTTTCTTTCTTTCTTTCTTTCTTTCTTTCTTTCTTTCTTTCTTTCTTTCTTTCTTTCTTTCTTTCTTTCTTTCTTTCTCTCATTCTTTCCATCCATCCATCCATCTTTCTCTTTCTTTCTTTCTTTTCTTCCATCTTTCTTTCTGTTTCTTTCCTTCCATCTTTCTTTCTCTTTCTTTCTCTTTCTTTCCATCTTTCTTTCTTTCTCTTTCTTTCTTTCCTTCCATCTTTCTTTCTCTTTCTTTCTTTCCTTCCATCTTTCTTTCTTTCTTTCATTCCATCTTTCTTTCTTTCTTTCTTTCTTTCTTTCTTTCTTTCTTTCTTTCTTTCTTTCTTTCTTTCTTTCTATCTATCTTTCTTTCTTTCTTTCCATCTTTCTTTCTCTTTCTTTCTTTCCTTCGATCCATCGTACTTTCTATTTCTTTCGTTCTTACCATCTTGTTTTCTCTTTCTTTCCTTCTTTCTTTCTCTTTCTTTCCGTCCATCTTTCTTTCTCTTTCTTTCTTTCTTTCCGTCCATCTTTCTTTCTCTTTCTTTCTTTCTTTCTTTCCGTCCATCTTTCTTTCTTTCCTTCCATCCATCTTTCTTTCTCTTTCTTTCTTACCTTCCATCCCTTCCATCCATCTTTATTTCTCTTTCTTTCTTTCTTTCCTTCCATCCATCTTTCTTTCTCTTTCTTTCTTTCTTTCTTTCTCTTTCTTTCTTTCTTTCTTTCTTTCTTTCTTTCTTTCTTTCTTTCTTTCTTTCTTTCTTTCTTTCTTTCTTTCTTTCTTTCTTTCTTTCTTTCTTTCTTTCTTTCTCTTTCTTTCTTTCCTTCCATCTTTCTTTCTCTTTCTTTCTTTCCTTCCATCCATCTTTCTTTCTCTTTCTTTCTTTCCTTCCATCTTTCTTTCTCTTTCTTTCTTTCCTTCCATCTTTCTTTCTCTTTCTTTCTTTCCTTCCATCCATCTTTCTTTCTCTTTCTTTCTTTCCTTCCATCTTTCTTTCTTTCTTTCTTTCTTTCTTTCTTTCTTTCTTTCTTTCTTTCTTTCTTTCTTTCTTTCTTTCTTTCTTTCTTTCTTTCTTTCTTTCTTTCTTTCTTTCTTTCTTTCTCTTTCTTTCTTTCCATTCATATTTCTTTCTCTTTCTTTCTTTCCTTCCATCTTTCTCTTTCTTTCTCTTTCTTTCCTTCCATCCATCTTTCTTTCTCTTTCTTTCTTTCCTTCCATCTTTCTCTTTCTTTCTCTTTCTTTCTTTCTTTCTTTTTCTTTCTTTCTTTCTTTCTTTCTTTCTTTCTTTCTTTCTTTCTTTCTTTCTTTCTTTCTTTCTTTCTTTCTTTCTTTCTTTCTTTCTTTCTTTCTTTCTTTCTTTCTTTCTTTCCTTCCATCTTTATTTCTTTCTCTTTCTTTCTTTCCTTCCATCTTTCTCTTTCTTTCTCTTTCTTTCTTTCTTTCTTTCTCTTTCTTTCTTTCTTTCCATTCATATTTCTTTCTTTTTCTTTCTTTCTTTCTTTCTTTCTTTCTTTCTTTCTTTCTTTCTTTCTTTCTTTCTTTCCTTCCATCTTTCTTTCTTTCCTTCCATCTTTATTTCTTTCTTTCATTCCATCTTTCTTTCTTTCTTTCTTTCTTTCTTTCTTTCTTTCTTTCTTTCTTTCTTTCTTTCTTTCTTTCTTTCTTTCTTTCTTTCTTTCCATCTTTCTTTCTCTTTCTTTCTTTCCTTCCATCCATCTTTCTTTCTCTTTCTTTCTTTCCTTCCATCCATCTTTCTTTCTTTCTTTCTTTCTTTCTTTCTTTCTTTCTTTCTTTCTTTCTTTCTTTCTTTCTTTCTTTCTTTCTTTCTTTCTTTCTTTCTTTCTTTCTTTCTTTCTTTCTTTCTTTCTTTCTTTCTTTCTTTCCTGCCATCCATCTTTCTTTCTCTTTCTTTCTTTCCTTCCATCTATCTTTCTTTCTCTTTCTTTCTTTCTTTCTTTCTTTCTTTCTTTCTTTCTTTCTTTCTTTCTTTCTTTCTTTCTTTCTTTCTTTCTTTCTTTCTTTCTTTCTTTCTTTCTTTCTTTCTCTTTCTTTCTTTCCATTCATATTTCTTTCTCTTTCTTTCTTTCCTTCCATCTTTCTCTTTCTTTCTCTTTCTTTCCTTCCATCCATCTTTCTTTCTCTTTCTTTCTTTCCTTCCATCTTTCTCTTTCTTTCTCTTTCTTTCTTTCTTTCTTTCTTTCTTTCTTTCTTTCTTTCTTTCTTTCTTTCTTTCTTTCTTTCTTTCTTTCTTTCTTTCTTTCTTTCTTTCTTTCTTTCTTTCTTTCTTTCTTTCTTTCTTTCTTTCTTTCCATTCATATTTCTTTCTCTTTCTTTCTTTCCGTTCATATTTCTTTCTCTTTCTTTCTTTCCTTCCATCTTTTTTTCTCTTTCTTTCTTTCTTTCCTTCCATCTTTCCTTCCATCTTTCTTTCTCTCTTTTTCTCCTTCCTTCCTTCCTTCCTTCCTTCCTTCCTTCCTTCCTTCCTTCCTTCCTTCCTTCCTTCCTTCCTTCCTTCCTTCCTTCCTTCCTTCCTTCTCCACCCATCCCCCTTTATTTCTCTCTTTGTGACAGCCTACCAGAATAGGTAGGATCTGTGAGAGCAGCTTCCCTGTGCAGCTCTGCTTGAGGAAAATATATCTTTATTATGCCCACTTACCTACCCCCTGTACTGTCCACTCCCCTATACTGTACATACTAATACAGTTCATTTTCATCCCTTGAATTATTTTTCCCATTATGGGAGTGAGTGGGGCCTCATGTCTAAGTTTTGCCTAAGGCCTCTCAAAGTCTAGAGCCGCCTCTGCTTGCATATAAGCCTTTAAAATTAGCACTTTTGATGATTCATGTTCGAGTCCCATAGACTTTAACGGTGTTCGCGTGTTTGAACAAATTTTTTGCCCGTTCTCATGTTCTGGTGCGAACCGAAACGGGGGGGGGGTGTTTGGCTCATCCCTGACCACGGAGCATTAATAATGGGCCAAATAAACATCCTTATCAATCATATATATAGTCCATGTGCTTTCATACTACATATAGTAAAAATCTGTATCAAAAATACCCTGTAAGTTCATATCCAGTGCACACATAAATGGTGAGAGCATTGTGAGCACTGAGGTAGAACAAACCAAAGTATTACGGTCTTTGGTGTTTGAGCTAACAGCACTAGAAGGTTCAAGAGCATTTATGTGTGCACTGTATTTGAACTTATGTTTGCTATAGATTTTTACTATGTAGTATGAAAGCACACAGACTATATATGATTGATGAAGACGTTTTGTTTAGCACATTAATAATGTATCATGGTATAGTTTTTTGCACATATTTTGGTTAACTTTTTCTGGTTTATTATTGGTATTTGTATATACGTTGGAATAATACTATATAGTATAGTTATTTACAGTATCACACTGGTAGCACAACATTATTTATTAGTCTATTCATGTAGGAACACAATGGGTGTTAGCCGCTACCACATTTATTTTATTTTATTTTATTGTATCTATTTATTTTTTTGGTGATTTTTTTCTGTGTTTTGTTAGTAGTGCAGGAGTTTGATTTCATTGTATTACCTGGTTGGAATCCCTGCAAATTATCAAGGTACCTGATGTTCTTCTCCTGATGAAGTCACGTGGGCGGGATGTAATGTGTAGGGTAGCCCAGACCCGAAGTGATGTGTTAGAGATCTTTTTATACTGAGTATATGATACCAAAGGCATTTTTACTGCTTTTTTGATGTAAGAATTACTCCTTTAATAAATTGATTTTTACTGACAATATTACACTATGGGAGATCATTTTGTTTTTACCCTAACATATGGATGAGCACATGTGAGAGAGTCTTAAAGAGGATTATCCAGAGGATATCCAAATCAACTGAAAGGACTACAAGTGGGTGAACATCGATGGAGGAGGATTTCTATATGTAATCAAATGTGTATTTGATTACAAATTGAGGTGAGAATACTGGGAGCACTGAGGTGTCACAATCGGGTGAAAGTACACCATTTGTTTATATGTTATCACACTGAAGCTGCCTGCACTGAAAAAGAAAACTAGACACCTTATTTATCATTTGATATGGACTATTATGCACTTTTTAGCACACGTGCACTTTACTTTTATTGAACTATTCATTTGATGATTTGATATATTTTCATCATGGATCATATTTTTTAACAGTATCAGTTTATTTTTTGTGGTATGCGCAACACTAAATCGTATTTATTATTTCATTAGTGGTGGGAACACAGTGCGGTGTTTGCAGCCACCACACTTGGCAAATATATATATAGCTTGAGTTTCTTATTATTTTCTATTATTTTCTATTATACACATTAGTTCATACACTGTGGATTTGTTCTACACAGAGGCAGCACAGAGGTATTATTTCTTATTTACTATCAAGGTACCTTGTTTATGGGAGGCTATAACCTGCAAGATGTGGAAAAAGCAAGGTATTGGATTTTTGTTGGATACCTAATAAGAGACTACTGTTGGCTCTGAGTCTTACAAATGACATACTAGGATTAGGGCTCTTTCACATGGGGGATACATATGTCCGTTTTTCATCCTTCCGTTTTCCGATTAAAAAACGGACATACATGTATCCCTATGGAGCGTCGGATGTCAGCGGTGACATGTCCGCTGACATCCGACCCGCTCTGATCCGAAAAGTGTAACGGAGGAAAACCCTACATTTCCATCCGTTTTCGGATCGGATCGGGTGACGATGGACAATACGGTCCATCATCATCCGATCCCCCATAGGGGAGAGCGGCGCTCTGACAGGTCCGTCGCTGCACAGTGTGCAGCGATGGACCTGTCATCTTCCTGCTCAGCAGGGATCGGCGGAGCGATCCCTGCTGAGCAAGCGGGTGTTCACGGGGCGGATCATCACTGATCCTCCCCGTGTGAAAGAGCCCTTAGGTAGTGACCTTCTGTAGGCATGAAAGGACTCCTCTTTGTTTAGTTTTGCGCAGAGGCTAAATAGACCTGGGGTAACACTGACCAAAAAATGTAGGGGTTGAATGAAACACAAAGTGATTTCCTGGAAGCAAACTATATTGGTATAAAAACAGAGGAGAAAAATAGTGGGACTTTAAATGAGGGATGTCTCTGCAGACAGATACAACAAACATACTCAAAACATAGCCAAAGTTCAGTAACCAGAACGGATAGTCAGCCAAGCCAGAAGTCAGGGAACAGCAAGCATGATCTGGAGCCAGAAGGGATGTCAGCAAAGCAAGTCTTGAACAGGATCGCAGGAGATAGTTTCTGTGATGTTGACCAAGGCGAAGACAGAGATCCTCTGGACTGGACGGCTTAAGTAGGCAGGACTGATGACTAGGATATCGTCAACAGCTGAGTAACTGTGGAGAGATAGAAGCTGGCAATTAGCTGACAGCTGAGTGGCCAACTCAGAGAAGGAAGGGCTGAGCCCAACCGTGACAAAAGGGAGCCCAAAGGCAGGCCAGATCGACATGACACATTCCCCATGTGTAGAGAGTGTGTAGACCGTGAAGATCTAGAAAAAAGTGTGAAAAATGTGAAAAAAAAAACAAAACTGCGTGGATGGGTGTAAGTGCCGACATGGGTGAATAATGGATACATGTAGGTTTCCAAAAGGTGAACTGTGTGTGGTGCCTCTCTGATGGTGGACACACAATGAAAGGTCTGTCGATCTGCCCTTGCTATATATATGAGCCCAGTTAGGGGCATGTCCCCCACCAATGTCATGTGCAATGCCAAATAGGATAGTGAAATCCACCCTCAGCGCATGATGCATCTCCTCTCAAAGGAGATGCATCACAGCCGCGGGAACTAAACAAGGTCCACGTGCCTCCCCACCCATGATCTGCACCAGTCACTGTGTGGATTTGCTCATATAGAACAATAGAGGCCCAGTGTGGATATAAGTATGTGAAATGTGAAAAACCTCTCATTTTGGATTTTTAAGGCAATGAAATAATAATTTAGAAGAAAATTCTATATATAAGAAATTTTATTTTAACATGTAAAAAAGACAAATTGAGTAGAAAAATTCAACATGTTGCATCATTATACAAAGATTAAAAACAATGCTTGATGTATTGGATTGGAAGTGGTATTTCCCAACTATTTGCTGAATGACCACCAGTGGAAACCGGATGGTAAAGAGTAGAGGGAAAACCTGCCCTGTATTTGGCTCCATCCATCTTACCATCAACTCTGACCTGCTTCCCTGTCCCTGCTGAAGAAAAGCATCCCCACAACATGATGCTGTTACCACCATGTTTCACGGTGGGGATGGTGTGCTCAGGGTGATGTGCAGTGTTAATTTTCTGCCACACATAGCGTTTTGCTTTTAGGCCAAAAAGTTAAATTTTGGTTTCATCTGACCAGAGCATCTTCTTCCACATATTTACTGTGTCCCCCACTTGGCTTCTCGCAAACTGCAAATGGGACTTCTTATGGCTTTCTTTCAACAACGACTTTCTTCTTGGCACTCTTGCATAATGGCCAGATTTGTGGAGTGCACAACTAATAGTTGTCCTGTGGACAGATTCTCCTACCTGACGTGTGGATCTCTGCAGCTTCTCCAGAGCTACCATGAGCCTCTTGGCTGCTTCCCTGATTAATGCTCTCCTTGCCTGGCCTGACACTTTAGGTGTACGGCTATGTCTTGGTAGGTTTACAGTTGTATTATACTCTTTCCATTTTCGGGTTGATAGATTGAACAGTTCTCCGTGAGATGTTCAAAGCTTGGGATATTTTTTATAACCTAACCCTGCTTTTACCTTCCCCACAATTTTATCCCTGACATGTCTGGTGTGTTCCTTGGCCTTCATGAGGCTGTTTGTTCTCCTCTGGGGGCTTCACAGAACAGCTGTATTTATACTGAGATTAAATTACACACAGATGGACTCTATTTACTAATTATGTGTCTTCTGAAGGCAATTGGTTCCACTAGATTTTAGTTAGGGGTATCAAAGTAAAGGGAGTTAAATACAAATGCACGCCACACTTTTCAGATATTTATTTGTAAAAAAATGTGAAAACCATTTTATCATTTTCTATCCACTTCACAATTATGTGACACTTTGTGTTGGTCTATCACATAAAATCCCAACAAAATACATTTATGTTTTTGGTTGTAACATGACAAAATGTGGAAAAATTTCAAGGGGAATGAATACTTTTTCAAGGCACTGTATAGCTATCAAAACAGATTTATGACTCTAACAATCAAGAGAATAGTCTGATAGGCAAAGTTAATATAATAATCAGCTAAATATTGTAAGAGTCTTAGCATAAGCTAAGTTGTGTTGATCCAGAACCGTACATGATCCCAAGCAACAATCGCTAGCCATTGGGGACAGAGGTTGGAAGGATAGAGGCGAAAAGAATCCACGTTTTTGGGGACCTTGTAGCCTGCAATCTGAAAAGGTAGCCCCGGATTTCAAGGGAGAACAGGTGACAGGTTACTTGATCTGGTGTTGTGTGAGAATTTGTACTTGGGGTTTTATAGCTCTGCATTTTACTATAAAGGGAGGCCAGGTCCATGAAGAGCTGATAGGGGTAGTCCTGGAAGACAATAGTCTCTTTTTCAGATGCTGCAGACATTAGTTGTTCTTTTGTGTGATAATGATGTAGTTTAGCTATGACACCCCTGGGTGGGCTGGGTCATTCAATTGGATTGGAGGGCAAGAGTTCTATAAAAAAGGTAGTGACACTGGGTTGTAAATCTAGCAGGGATTCCGGGATCCCCTGTCTGCAGATATTAAACAGTTTAGATCTATTCTCAAAGTCCTCTAAGTGGGTCACTCTGAACCTTTAGAGCAGGGGTCTCAAACTGGCGGCCCTCCAGCTGTTGCGAAACTACAATTCCCATCATGCCTCTGCCTGTGGGAGTCATGCTTGTAACTGTCAGCCTTGCAATGCCTCATGGGACTTGTAGTTTCGCAACAGCTGGAGGGCCGCCAGTTTGAGACCCCTGCTTTAGAGTCTCTTCTTTAAGCGTTTCAAATTCATAATCATCACCTTGGGTTTGTGGTTATTGGGATTGTGGTTATATCTAAAGTGTCTACCCTATATTCGAGGACAGCTGTGCGTTGTCCAAGATTGCAAGCTTGTGAGGTGATCTGTAGTTTGGTCTGAGGTCACTTTAAGAGCATTTGCAAAATCCTCTAAAGTTGTTTCAGAAGTGCTTATGGAGAAAAGCTTTTGGAAGAGATGTGTATTAAGCTGACAATGTTTACAACCAAATCCTCGTCCTCTCCCAGGTCTGCAGGAGCTGTAGCAGGTTGGCACTGTGAGGCTGTGCTGGGAGGAGGGGGTGCACCATTTTATTGGAGGCATGGGTGAGCACTTCTTTGACTGTTTAAGGCTTCATCTTGGGGCGGGTGCCGGCATGCACCATCTCTCTAGGTCTATGTTCTAGTGGCTGGGGAGCTTGGTTTGAAGATGAATAGGAGCCCGGAGTGGTGTGCAGCCCGCTGATTACTCCTGCGGGTTGCAGAGCTCTAGACTGACACCGCCCTCCCAGTGAGCTGATGCACCTCCCCTCAATCCATAGTCCATCTTAAGGGTGAGCAAGAGAGGGTGGCTACATTCCTACATATAATGGGACCTTGGGGGAATGAAAGTAGCCACACTCTAACAGAAAGTCAGATCACAGCAACAAAGAAAAAAAGGAATTTGAAAATTTGGAAGAGGCTGTGAGCAATAGAAGATATTTGTTTGAGTCAGGAAAACATACCTAAATATAATTTACTTTCTTAAAACCAGAGTTTAGTGTTAATTTAAAGTGTATGTAAAGTCTAACAATATATTCTCATATTTGCTTCCTTTTGGTCTGTTAAATATATCAGTAAAATATTTTTTTATATCTGTTCCACAAGTGCAAAAAAGGCCATAAAATTTGTGATATGATAACTTCCTGTACACTGCTCTGGACTGTTATCAGTTAGCCTTCCCCGCTGTCTCTGTGGACTACAAAACACCTCCCCTGTTATGAAGATGGGGGGGGGGGTATTATGTAGTCCTACCACCATCCCTGTCCTAGGATCACAATGCTACTCAGTATAGCCATCCTGGGACAGGAAGAGTGTTAATGGCAGGATTACCAGGTTAAAATATGAGAAAAATGTGTGAAAAAGAAAATGAATGCTACTCCCAGATCAAAGAACCAGTAAGCTGCAGTTCTATCAGTTTCTGTTCTTGGGTTTAGACACACTTAAAGTAATCTCTGAACCTGGCAAATAATGTGTTACAACTTAACCTAGTAAATTATAGGGTATTATGCGCAGAACTCTGAAATGTAATAGTTGTGGGGATAAAAAGGACATGCTCAGCCATTAGTACTGTGAACAAAGAGACATATAAGATATAATTTTCGTTTTTATTGGAAATGTCTTTTTTTCTAGGATATATCTGACAGAACAATTACTTTGTATTTTTTTCATTTTATACATCATTTCATCTTGTATAAAACGGGTTTATGTTCTCAGTTATCCCAGAATAAAACCTGACAATATTTTTTTTTAAATCACTTGGGATAAGTCAGATGAGTATTTAGATTTTTCTATTTAAAGAAGAAATTTGGTTTTATTAAAAAGCAGGATATTTCTTTAAAATAAGGACTTTAAAATATGAACTGATCTCCCAACCTTGAGATTCAAGTCTAATCAGGCCGGTTTGTTTAGAACAGGGATTTGCAAAAATGTAGCCTGCACACACATTTGTGATCTTTTGACATTAGTAATATCTAGCTGGCCTGGTGCTTCGATGTCCAGAATGCACCCCTATGCCTTTCCTGCTATGATCCACAGAAAACGATAATGCAATGGCACATGTGTAGCAATGCTTATCTGAATGCTAAGTTAGATAGATCCCCAGGCTACTCAGAGGTTTCTTATAAGCAAAGATTCTTTATTTCAATTACACGCAAAAGAAAACAGAAAAGGCGCCACCAGATTAGAGCCAGTTGCATTTAATAAATAAACAAGTGCATACATCCACTTACATGTAGAAAAGAAGATTTTCAGCACAATGTCCTCTTTATGTGATGTCTAACCAGCATTTTTAGCCTGTAGATAGTTATTCCATAAGAGTAGGTCCGTCCGTCCAGCAGGGTTTCCTTAACTGTCTCTGGAGGCTGAGACCGAGGCTTGGCTCTGGTCGGCAGTGGAACTCAGGCATCAAGCGCGGTGACTGCACTAGAGGTAGTGACGAAATTTCGGAGCTTGTGCTCTGTGTAGATGAAAGACAGGCGCGCTCCTTCCTCAAGCTTGAGGAAGGAGCGCGCCTGTTTTTGTATTTATGCACTTGTTTATTTATTAAATGCAACTGGCTCTAATCTGGTGGCGCCTTTTCTGTTTTCTTTTGCATGTTTTTGGAGTTTGCTCTCAACTTCCCCCTGAAGGCTTGCCCTGGAGCACTGACTTGTTGCTAAAAATACACAGGTTGTTTCCCCACTTGCTCCCTACAGTCTATTCCTTCCTCACCCTGGTCTGAGAATTTCATGACAAGGTTTGTTATTGAATGGACAATCGTTTGTAATCATTTCTAACTAAGCAACAGTGCCACTATCCTGTGTTTATTTCAAATACGACATCTGTACTGCTGCCATAAATCTTCCTTATGATTATCGATTGACTTCTTTGTTAGGAATTGTCATACATGTTTATTCATAGGTAAATCAGCAGTTCGCAAAAGTTCATCTAAATACTGGCATGCAGATTTGTCCAGTCTGCAGAGAAATGTACAATCCATGAATTGTAACTGACTGTATTACTGAATTATGTGATTCTTATTCAAGTACATGGAACATTTAAGAATCGCTAATTCTCCTGAATTAATCACCACTAATCGTCATCATTCTCAGTCAGTCAATTGAAGCAGCTCTGGCTAAAGCTTACAGAGTTATAGAGATTGCTTGTTGCTAATTTTGATCCTTTTAAGGGTACTTTCACACGGGACGGATCCGTGATGATCCGCCCCATGAACATCCACTTGCTCAGTGGGGATCGCTCTGTGTATCCCCGCTGAGCAGGCAGATGACAGGTCCGTCGCTGCACACTGTGCAGCGATGGACCTGTCAGAGCGCCACTCTCCCCTATGGGGGATCGGATGATGACGGACCGTAGAGTTCGTCGTCACCCGATCCAATCCGAAAACGGATGGAAAAGTAGGTTCTTCCTCCGTTACACTTTTTCGGATCAGAGCGGGTCGAATGTCAGCGGACATGTCACCGCTGACATCCGACGCTCCATAGAGGTCTATGGAGGGTCCGTTCAGGTCTGCCCAAAAAACTGACAGGCGGACCTGAACGGATCGTTCATGTGAGGGAGGCCTAAGAGGCCAATTTGACAGCCATGCGGGAGCATTACCCAAATGCAGACAGTGCGCATTCAGGGCCATCCACTCGCACCCACACAGCTGTCAAGTTAGGAGCAGTGGCCCTATTTGTGCAGCTGCTGTGTCCCAATTGAATTTAAATGGACTGCCTGCATGGGGATGCATGAAACATCTGTGTACTTCCATGCAGGCAAACACAGCCCTCACGCAGGTGTGCACTATAGTACACCTGTGGGATAGAGGCATTATTGCCAATAGAAAAGCATACATCCCAAATGTCCCTCATTTTCAGGGACTGTCCCTCTTCTGGAACCAAATCTCTCTGTCCCTCTTTCATACTCAGTTGTCACACTTTTTGGACAGATTTGTAGGTTTCTATAATAAATGCAATACTTAACTACCACAAATGTTACACTACATTAAACCTTAAAAAAAACTTTTTTATAATCAAATTATTGTTTAACTGCTTGCCGACCAGCCGCCACAGTTTTACTGCAGCAGAATGGCACGGCTAGGCAAAACAACGTTATGTTAAGTCACTTCGCCTTTTGGCCATTAGGGGCACCCGCAGCGCGTGCCTGACCCCAATGCAAGCGCTCGGCGGGTCCTGCGATCACTTGTGGCAAACACACAGATCCCGGTTCTTTCAGGGAAGAGGAGACAGATCTTGTGTTCTTGTGTGTTGTGTGATCTCTGTCTCCTCCTAGTCAGTCCCATCCCCCACAGTTAGAACCCACATTAGGGAACACAATTAACCCCTTGATCGCCTCCTAGTGTTAACCCCCTCCCTGCCAGTGACATTTACACAGTAATCAGTGCATTTTTTTAGCACTGATCGCTGTATAATTGTCAATGGTTTCAAAAATGTGTCCAAAGTGTCCGATGTGTCCGCCATAATGTCTCAGTCCCTATAAAAATCGCAAATCGCCGCCATTGCTAGTAAAAAAATAATAATAATAAAAATGCCATAAATTTTTGTAGAAACTATAACTTTTGCGCAAACCAATCAATATATGCTTATTGCATTTTTGTTTACCAAAATTATGTAGAAGAATACATATTGGCCTAAACTGAGGAAAACATTTGTTTTTTTTTTGATAAAAAATGTGGGATATTTATTATAGCAAAAAGTAAAAGATATTGAGGGTTATTTACGAAAGGCAAATGCACTTTGCACTACAAGTGCAAACTACAAGTGCAAAGTGCACTTGAAATTGCACTGAAAGTGCACTTGGAAGTGCAGTTGCTATAATTCTGAGGGGTAGATCTGAAATGAGGGGAAGCTCTGCTGATTTAATTATACAATCATGTGCAAGCTAAAATGCTGTTTTTTATTTTCCTTGCATGTCCCCCTCAGATCTACAGCGACTGCACTTCCAAGTGCACTTTCAGTCCAATTTCAAGTGCACTTTGCACTTGTAGTTTGCACTTGTAGTGCAAAGTGGATTTGCCTTTCGTAAATAAACCCCACTGTGTTTTTTTCAAAATTATCGCTCCTCTTTTGTTTATAGCGCAAAAAATAAAAACCGCAGAGGCGATCAAATACCACCAAAAGGAAGCTCAATTTTGTTTGGATACAGCGTCGCATGACTGCACAATTGTCAGTTAAAGCGACGCAGTGCCGAATCACAAACAATGGCCTGGTCATTGAACAACCAAATCTTCTGGGGCTGAAGCGGTTAAAAAAGCCAGTGTAAAGGAAACACTGCTAAAAAACATGCACTTGTGGGTTTAGTCAATCCATTTTTTCCTATATATTCTTCATGGGCCATGTAACTGGGGGCATAGCAGGACAGTGTCCTTTTCCTACACTTTATGCTAAAAGTTGTCCCTCTTGCCCATCTTATAAAGTTGGAAGGTATGGAAACTTTTTGACACTGCCAGGTGGGAGTAGTTGTCACTTTTCTTGAGAGCCACTTTTAGCTATTGTATCACTCATTCCTCTGCTTCATCTTCATTTCTTCCAAGCAGACTTCTCCAGATCCAATGAAGTACAGGAGGACAGAGAGATGTATAAATCATATGGAATTTGAGGATGAGTTTCCTTTACAATATGGATGTAATAATGAGTAAGAGAACATTGAAGTTGAGTCAGTTTTGTGTTATTATTATTATTAATATTATACAGGATTTATATAGCGCCAACAGTTTACACAGCACTTTACAATATAAAAGGGAGAGAGTACAGTTACAATACAATAAAATACAAGAGGATTAAGAGGGCCCTGCTCAGAAGAGCTAACAATCTAATAGGGTGGGCAAGTGGTACAAAAGGTTGTAAATGTGGGGAATGAGCTGATGAAAGTGGTAAAAGATTAGTTGGAGGAATGATAGGCTTCCCTGAAAAGATGAGTTTTCAGGGAATGCCTAAGGGCAGCTAGAGTAGGAGATAGCCAGACAGGTTGAGGTAGAGAATTCCAGAGGATGGGAGAGGCCCTGGAGAAATCCTAGAGATGAGCATGGGAGGAGGAGACTTGATAGTAGGAGGTCTTGAGAGAAGCGGAGAAGACTGGATGATATTTGGAGACAAGATTGGTGGTGTAGCTCGAGGCAGAGTTGTGAATGGCTTTGTATGTTGTGGTTAGTATTTTGAATTTAATTCACTGGGCGATCAGGAGCCAAGCCAGTGTAGGGATTGGCGGAGAGGGGTGGCAGATACTGAGCAGTTGGTAAGGTGGATAAGTCTGGTAGCAGCATTCATGATAGACTGAAGGGGGGATAGCCTATGGAGAGATAGGCCAATGAGAAGAAAGTTGCAATAGTCAAAGTGAGAGATAATAAGGGAGTGAATAGTAGCTTGGTGGTTTCATTTGTTAAAAAGGGGTGTATTTAAGAGATGTTATGGAGGTGAAGTCTACAAGCTTTTGACAACGATTGGATTTGGGGCTGAAAGGACAGGTCAGAGTCTAGGATTACACCTAGTACCCTGGCATGAGGGGAGAGATTGATGGTTGCATTATTCATTTTGATGGAAAAGTCATGAAGAGGGGCACGGGCGGGTAATATTACCAGCTCGGTTTTAGGGAGATTTAGTTTAAAGTGGTTGTACGCCCTGTACAACCACTTTTACCTACAGGTAAGCCTATATTAAGGCACACCTGTAGGTGCTTGAAATATCTCCGAAACCTCCTCCTTTAGGAGATGTTTACTAAAAAGACGAATGCCGATGACTATGGCGCATGCACCAATGTCATTGGCACATGTGCCCTTTAGAAAAGGCACATCGTACCATTTCTAATAGGGGTCATGCCGTGAGTGATGTCACGTGACTCTGGCCAGTCACAGAGCCGGAGTTCGAGGCCCCGGAAGGAAAAGGGGCGAAGATGGAAGCTCCCTGCTCGTGGGGACAATGGCAATAGCGCGGGCTTCGGTGTCAGGTAAGTGACACATAATGGGCTACTATGCAATGCATAGTAGCCCATTATGCTTTACCTTTGCAGGGAACAAATTCCCTGCAATAAATTTTAAAAAGATTAGATAAATTTGGGTGTCATCGGTGTATAGATGGTATTGGAAGCCATGGACGGTTATCAAGTGACCAGGGGAGGAGGTGTAGATAGAGAAGAGAAGGGGTCCAAGAACAGAGCCTTGGGGGGACCAGAAAGGGTCAATGGAGAAGAGGAGACAGAGTTGTAGGTAACACTGAAGGAGTGCTGTGATAGGTAGGAGGGGAACCAGGATAGAGCAAAATCTTGGAGGCCAAGGGAAGGGAATTTATTGAGAAGTAGCGGGTGGTCAACAGTATCAAAGACCGCAGAGAGGTCAAGTTGTAGGAGTATGGAGTAGTGGCCATTGGTTTTAGCAGTTAGTAAATCGTTAGTGAGTTTTAGTAAAGCAGATTCTGTGAAGTGCTGTGAGTGAAAGCCATACTGTCAGGGGTCAAGAAGGTTATTTTCACTGAGATAGGAGCTAAGACGGTTGTAGATTAAGCATTCTAGAAGTTTAGAGGTGAATGGGAGCAATGAAATGGGTCATAAGTTGTTCAGGTTGGTGGGGTCCAGTGAGGGCTTTTTAAGTATGGGAGTGATCTGTGCATGTTTTAGAGTGGAGGGGAAGATTCCACTAGAGAGGGAGAGATTGAAGATGTGAGTGAGGGAGCATAGGATAGAACAAGAGGGTGACTATAGTAGTTGTAGGGGAACAGGGATAATTGGTTAGGTGAACATCTGAGAAAAGTTTTGTACCCTCTTCAGTAGTAGCCAGTTCAAAAGAGGAGAGTATTGACTGTGCTGCTAGGCAAGGTATGTTGAGTGGGGAAGATGTACACACAGTGGAGGTGTCCTCAAGTATTGCATCAATCTTGTCTTTGAAGTGATTGGCAATCTCTTGAGCAGTGAGCGAGTTAGTTGGTAGAGGGGGACAAAGCAGAGAGGTAAAGGTTGAGAAGAGCCGACGGGACTGGATGACAAGGTATTAATAAGAGGGACAAAGTAGGCTTGTTTGGCAGCATGGAGGCAGGAATTGTATTTTAGGAAGGCAGATTTATATAGGGTGAAGTCCTGCAGGCATTTGGTTTTACGCCACAGTGGTTCAAGAGCATGGCAATGTCTATTGAGATTGCTAATGTTGTCAGTTTGCCAGGGCTGTAACGCTCAGGGCCTGATTCTGCAAGTAGTTAGAGGAGCAAGTGCGTCCAGTGATGATGAGAGTGAACTGTTGTAGACAGAGGTGGCCAGGTCAGGACAAGACAGGGGGAAGATTATGTCATATAGGTGGTCAGTAGCAGAATAGAGAAGATAAGGGTTAAAGTGGTGAAGGTTCCTACAAGTAATAATTTGCTGCTTGGAGGGATGGGTGGTCGGAGAAAAGGATACAGTGAAACTGATGAGGTTGCGATGAGAGAGAGGAAAGGGAGTGTTGGTGAGGTTGCCAGGAGTGCAGAGATGTGGGAAAACAAGGTCAAGGGTATTACCATTGGAGTAAATGGAAGTGTGTGTCCATTGGGTTAGGTCAAAACATGAAGTTAAGTTGTAGCTGGGCTGTTAACACTCACAGGGATGTTGAAGTCACCAAGAATGATAATGGGTATTTCAGAGGAGAGAAAGTAGAGTAGCCAGGCAGCGAAGTCATCAAAAAAGTGCATTACTGTCAGTTTTCACCTATCAGCATTTTGAAGGAGCCAAGGTGTAAGGTAAGTATATTTTTGGTTTTCCCCAGTGTTTTTTTTTCACATTTAATTTTGTATGTATAATGGGGATGAGGGGGGGGGGTCTTTAAAATATGTTTCTTGCTTTGCTCATGTCTTAATAATTCAACGGTCTATACATTTTAAAAAATATTCAGGGTTGGAAAGGCTATTGGGCAGCAATGCAAAGGAATGCTCATATAGTGGCAGACCTTATTTTGTTTCAAATGTTTACAGAAAATGTGCAGTAGAAATTAACAGTATTTGTACTTGGACATTGATCCATGATCCAGATAAATGTTCCATCTCCAAGTAGAAATCTCAGAAATACGAAAGGAAAAAGCACCAGGCTATCATTAGAGATGAGCTTCAGTTTGGGATGAACATGAGTTTGACTGGATCCTAGCTTTATGACAGTTTGGCGAATAGCCACAAACAGACCAAATATGGCCAGTTTGTCTACTCGAACTCCCAGCTTATGTTTGTAAATTACCATTAGCAGGGGATCTGTCATTTTGTGGTAGTAGCACTACTGCCACAAAAAGACAGATTCCTGACTGTCCAGTTGTTTGTAAACGAACCAGTTGGTGATTCCTGGTAATGTCATTGACCATTGATCTCTAAGTGACAGATCCCAAACTGCTTTATTTATCAGCAGAAACTGGCCATGGATTTGCCATTTAGCAGTGGTAGTGCTACTGTTGCCAAATAAAAGAAGCATGACTAGCTTATGTTTGTAAAAAAAAAGTCACATGTACAGGTACACAGGTACACCTGGTGTACACAGGTACACCAATGATAAAAGTTCTGTGTGGATTTTGTAATGTTGTGCTCCCTTTCCCATATGTCCCTGATTTCTGTGCTTCCTCATTCTCTTTCAGTTCAACCTCTCACACCATGCTTGTAAGGTTCTTGTGTTTACGTTCAAATAAATGAGAGCTGAAGTTAATTAAACAGCAGCTGGTCTGCAGTTTTTGAAAAGTGAACTTTGTCATTTCAACTTGTAACCATAGAGAAGTTCTGGAACTACAGCCAATCAGGAAAGGTCTGGCACTCATACATAACTGTATCAGAGCATCCTGTTTGGAGATCCAGGGTACCAGGTTAGTTACACTTTTTAATGACAGAAAACACTTATATTAAACTGCGAATATGCGGATGTTTAATTCATTGTGGCTGCCAGCCCTCCCCCCCCCATGCAGATTAGTGATGCCAGGAAGTGGTACATTGCTGGATTATGCTTAGATCTGTGGGACTGCAGGATTTGTTTCAAATTCAGGGACAGTCCCACAGAATCCGGGACTGTTGGGAGGTATGGTACAGGAAATGCACATACTGTATGGAACTACAGACACATAAAATCTGCTTGTTGCCACAGTTTCCTTTCTGCTTTTAGAAGCAAAAGCAGGATTAAAATGAATCTATACTTGTTCCTTGTTCCTTTTATTAGACCAGCTGTGCCCACACTTTATGATTGACTAACTGACCCCAAGGCCAAACTCAGAGTATGGGCACATGTAAAGATCTGTACAGACTGAATTGAAAGTATAACCACAACAATTGAGAAAGTAAACTATCTATATAGATATATAGATATATAGATATATAGATATATAGATATATATCTATATATCTATATATCTATATAGATATATATACACTGTGTATATACAGTATCTCACAAAAGTGAGTACACCCCTCACATTTTTGTAAATATTTTATTATATCTTTTCATGTGACAACACTGAAGAAATTATACTCTGCTACAATGTAAAGTAGTGAGTGTACAGCTTGTATAACAGTGTAAATTAGCCGCCTCCTCAAAATAACTCAACAGACAGCTGGCAACAAAAGTGAGTACACTCCTAAGTGAAAATGTTAGCCATTTTTCCTCCCCGGTGTCATGTAACTAGTGTTAGAAGGTCTCAGGTGTGAAGCAGGTGTGTTAAATTTGGTGTTATCGCTCTCATTCTCTCATACTGGTCACTGCAAGTTCAACATGGCACCTCATGGCAAAGAACTCTATGAGGATCTGAAAAAAAGAATTGTTGCTCTACATAAAGATGGCCTAGGCTATAAGAAGATTGCCACCCTGAAACCGAGCTGCAGCACGGTGGCTAAGACCATACAGCAGTTTAACAGGACAGGTTCCACTCAGAACAGGCCTTGCCATGGTCGACCAAAGAAGTTGAGTGCACGTGCTCAGCATCATATCCAGAGGTTGTCTTTGGGAAATAGATGTATGAGTGCTGCCAGCATTGCTGCAGAGGTTGAAAGGGTGGGGGGATCAGCCTGTCAGTGCTCAGAGCATATGCCACACACTGCATCAAATTGGTCTGCATGGCTGTCAGAGAATAAGTTCAGTGCCCGTAACCTTTCCGCATAACTAATGTCCTCCAGTCCCTTTATTCATTTTGTTGCCCTTCTCTGGACTCTCTCCAGTTCCAACACATCCTTCCTGAGGATTGGTGCCCAGAACTGGACAGCATACTCCAGGTGCTGCCGGACCAGAGTCTTGTAGAGTGGGAGAATTATCGTTTGGAGTTAATACCCTTTTTAATGCATGCCAATAATCTGTTTGCTTTGCTTGCAGCAGCTTGGCATTGCATACCATTACTGAGCCTGTCATCTACTAGGACCTCCAGATCTTTTTTCTACATTAAACCTCATTTGCCATGTAGTTGCCAAACCCGTTAATTTATTCAGATTTTCTTGCAAGGTTTCCACCTCCTGTGGAGAAGTTATTGTCCTGCTTAGTTTAGTATCATCGCAAATACAGAGATTGAGCTGTTTATCCCATCCTCCAGGTCGTTTATGAATAAATTAAATAGAATAGGTCCCAGGACAGAACCCTGGGGAACCCCACTTTTCACCCCGGAACATTCCGAATACTCCCCATTTATCATTACCCTCTGAACTCACCCCTGAAGCCAATTTTCAATCCATGTACTCACCCTATGGTCCATGCCAATGGACCTTACTTTGTACAGTAAACGTTTATGGGGAACTGTATTAAATGCTTTTGCAAAATCCAGATACACCACGTCTATGGGCCTTCCTTTATCTAGATCGCAGCTCACCTCCTCATAGAAGGTTAATAGATTGGTTTGGCAAGAACGATTCTTCGTGAATCCATGCTGATTACTGCTATTGATACCATTGTCATTACTAAACTGTTGTACATACAGTTGTCCCTTATCACCCCCCTCCAAAATCTTGCACACAATTGATGTTAGGCTAACTGATCTGCAATTCCCAGGGATGTATCTTGGCCCTTATTTAAATATTGGTGCTACATTGGCTTTTCTCCAATCAGCTGGTACCATTACAGTCAGTAGACTGTTCGTAAAAATTAGGAACAATGGTCTGGCAATTACATGACTGAGTTCCTTAAGGACCCTCGGGTGCAAGCCATCTGGTCCCGGTGACTTATTAATGTTAAGTTTTTCAAGTCTATTTCTAATTCTGTTATGTACTTAAAGAATTTCTTGGGATTTTTTTTACTCTTTTCCGCTATGTGACTTTCATGTTCTATCTTAGCCACCCTAATTGCACCCTTACATTTCTTGTTGCATTCTTTGTAAAGTTGAAATGTTGATGATGATCCCTCAGCCTTGTATTATTTGAAGGCCTTCTCTTTTGCTTTTATATGCATTCTTACGTTGGAGTTAAGCCACCCAAGTCTTTTATTAGCTCTTTTAAATTTATTTCCCATTGGGATGCACTGTCTAATACCCTTATTTAATATGCTCTTAAAGCATACCCATTTTTTCCTCCGTGTTCTTTGTTCCTAAGATTTTATCCCATTTAGTTTCTGCTAGCAAGGATCATAGTTTAGGGAAGTTAGCTCTTTTGAAATCCAGTGTCTTTGTATTCCCCTTATGTTTCCTATCTGTGTGATTTATACTGAAACTTTTTGACCTGTGATCGCTGTTTCCTAAATTGCCCCATATTTCCACATCCGTGATCAGCTCTGTATTGTTGGTAATCAGTAGGTCTAGTAACGCTTTGTTTCTAGTTGGTGCATTTACCATCTGACCCATGAAATTGTCCTGCAAGACATTTAGGAACTGGTGAGCCTTAGATGAATGCACGGTTCCTTCCACCCAGTCTATGTCTGGATAATTAAAATCCCCCATTATATGACACTTTCCATCCTTGCTGCTAATCCAAATTGTGATAGGAGGCCCGCCTCCACCTCCTCCCTCTGGTTAGGGGACCTATAGCATACTCCCAGTATTACTTTCCACTTAGTTTCCTCCCTTTGTAGCTCTACCCATAAGGATTCCACCTCCTCCCCTGCTCCATTAGTGATTTCGTCTCTCACATTCACTCGTACATCATTTTTGATATACAGGCATACCTCTCCCCTTTATTTACCCTCTCTATCTCTGCGATGTAGGGAATACCCTTAAATGGTCGCCAGCCAATCATAAGAGCTGTTGAACCAAGTCTCTGAAATTCCTACAAAATCTAAATCCTCCTTGTACAACAGTAGCTCTAGTTCTTCCATCTTGTCCGCCAGACTCCTGGCATTGGTGAACAACTGAACATGCCACGTAGTTTAGATCGGTTGCATACTATCTCCTTATTGGGTGTTCTGAGGCTGCAAATAGGACTTGTTACTGTACTTACCTTGGGTTGAGGTGCTTTAGTCAACCTACCACTAATGTCCCCAATACTACCCTCTGGAATTTGTTCCATGCTGACTATCTCTACTTCTGGACCCCCCCCCCCCCCCATTGCCTAGTTTAAAAGCCCCTCTAACTTTTTGGCCTATTTCACTCTCAGCAGATCTGAACCCTCCTCATTTAGGTAAAGTCCGTCCATTCTACAGAGCTGGTAACCAACTGAGAAGTCAGCCCAGTTCTCCGGGAACCCAAACCCCTCTTTCCTACACCAGCTCCTCAGCCACTTGTTTACTTCCCTAATCTCCCTATGCTTTTCTGGTGTGACTCGAAGTACCAGTAGTATTTCGGAAAAAAACTACTTTGGAGGTTCTTTTCCTCAATTTAGCTCCTAAGTCCCTAAAATTGTTTTTTAGGACACTCCATCTACCTCTGACTTTGTCATTTGTGCCAACGTGCACCATGACAGCCGGGTCTTCCCCAGCTCCTCCCAGTAATCTGTCCACCAGATCCGTGATGTGCCAAACCCTAGCGCCTGGTAGACAACATATAGTTCGGCACTTCAGGTCTTTGTGACAGATTGCCCTCTCTGTCCTTCTAAGAATTGAGTCCTCTACCACCAGAATCTGTCTTTCCTTTCCCTTGACTTTTCTCCCACCCTCATTGGAGGAGTTATTTCCCTTGCAACCAGGGGAGTCAATCAGCTCCAGCAGTGCTGGTCCCTGACTGGTTTCACCAATGTCACTCAACGGAGCATACTTATTGGGATCTTCCAGCCCAGGACCGGCCTCCCTGGCTCTTACCCCTCTATCCTCCCTGACTGTGACCCATCTACTCTGCTTTGGTGCCTGCCCCTCCTCTCCACCCCCCTCTGTACTGGCCGTGTCAGCACCTGCCAGGTACGATCCCAACTCTCCTTTAGTATGGAGTGTCTTTTCAGTGTTGACAGTTGCTTCCCTAAATTTAGAAAGGGGGCTTCCAGAGAAACACACAGCAGTATTCGCCCTCGATCGGATGATCAAGGAACGCTTACATGCCGCAAGATGTACACCGAGTCGCATCTCCACACCCGCCGGGCATTGTGCCTACTATATTAATGGGGATTGAGGATTATATCCTGTCCAAATTAACTAACAACTAGCTTCCTGACATTAATACTCAACAATACACAGGTGCTCAACAAGACAATACACAGGTACTCAACAATACAATACACAGGTATTCACAGCACACGTGCACTCACAGCACACGTGCGCTCACAGCCCACGTGCACTCACAGTCCACGTGCACTCACAGCACTCATGTACTCACATTTCACGTGCACTCACAGTCCACGTGCACTCACAGCACTCGTGTACTCACAGACCACATGCACTCACAGTCCACGTGCACTCAAAGCACACATGCACTCACAGTCCACGTGTACTCACAGTCCACGTGCATTCACAGTTCTCGTGTACTCACAGTCCACGTGCACTCACAGCCCATGTGCACTCACAGTCCACGTGCACTCACAGCACTCATGTACTCACAGTCCCTGTGCACTCACAACACTCATGTACTCACAGTCCACACGCACTCACAGTCCACGCGCACTCACTTTCAATACACAGGTACTCAGGTACTCACAATATACACAATACTCAGGTACTCACAATACATCAACACTACTCAGATACTCACAATACACAGGTACTCACAATACACAGGTACTCACAATACACACAACAGCCATGGGGCGACAGCCATGCAGACCAATTTGATGCAGTATACGGCGTATAGTCTGAGCACTGACAGGCTGACCCCCCCACCCCACACACCAGAATAAATTATGTTCACCTTTATTCGTGGAACAGGATCATGAAGTGTACAGGGCACCACAGTGGGGTGATACAGAAAAACAGCTGATGCGTTTCACACTTACATTAAGTGCTTACTCATAGCTAATAAAGGCGAACATAATTTATTCCGGTGTGCAGCTGTCCAGATTTCTTCGTCCATATCTACTTGTACCAGCAATAGCCAGCACCTGGGGCTCTCCTCGTTCTGGTGGTTAAGGAGGTATGCACCTTGGCTTGGATCTACCTGAGCGGTGGAATTCATATAACTTCTGCAGCAATGCTGGCAGCACTCATATGTTTGTTTCCCAAAGACAACCTATGAATATGATGCTGATCACGTGCACTCAACTACTTTGGTCGACCATGGCGAGGCCTGTTCTGAGTGGAACCTGTGCTGTTAAACCACTGTATGGTCTTGGCCACCATGATGCAGCTCAGTTTCAGGGTCTTGGCAATCTTCTTTTAGCCTAGGCCATCTTTATGTAGAGCAACAATTCTTTTTTTTTCAGATCCTCATAGAGTTCTTTGCCATGAGGTGACATGTTGAACTTCCAGTGACCAGTATGAGAGAGTGAGAGCGATAACACCAAATTTAACACACCTGCTCCCCATTCATACCTGAGACTGAAAGTGCACTTGGAAGTAAAGTCACTGTAGATCCGAGGGGATATGCAAGGAGGTAAAACATGATTGGATGATAAAATCAGCAGACCAGTGAAAAAATTGAACATCAAATAAAAAATGTTACGTTAACAATAAAAATCAAATTAGTCCATATCCGTGTGTTTCTTCATTCCTAGTGTAAAAAACGACTATGCGGACTAGTGCTGTGCTCTATCCCTTTAAATATGGTGCAAATATTGTGCTTCCCTCCAGTGCTCCCGCTCACTCACTAGCAGGTATGGACTCATATGTACAAGCAGAACATCGAATCAGAAGTAGCGCATCGGCGTGCATCTCACCGGCTGGAAATTACATCACCAATAACTGTAATCTGATGCGTTTTTTTTTTTTCAATAGACTTTGTTGAAGAAATTAAGCAATACAAAGCATAGTGAATGTGACAGGTCAATTTCCTATGTCAACAGAATTAAACATTTTTAAAATAAGTAGTGTTTACAAATGAAGAGCAGGAAACAGGATTTATCTAGTAGAGTGCAGAGATGCACTGGAGGAGTACAGGGTAGATTACAGTGTAGAAGTAGTGAAAGAAAGCATATCGGGGATATTCATTGTACCCCAATCTCCCATATCTGAGGGGAGGGAGGTACAAAGAGAAAAGACAGAAGGCAGAAAACATAAACGTAACTCAAATCAAACATGGGGTAAACCATCAATAATTGAGAACTGGATGGATTCTGCTAGCTGAAAAAAACTGAACATTGTGTGTGTGTGTGTGTGTGTGTGTGTGTGTGTGTGTGTGTGTGTGTGTGTGTGTGTGTGCGTGGGGGGGGGTAATGGTACACCTGTTTCCTTGAGACGAGACACCTGTAGGTGAAGTATAGATCAGGGGCAAAGTGCTTTCCTTTATTGTAAATGAGAAAAGAGAGAGCTTAAGAGGCATCCTCGTTGTTGGGCATTTGGAAGTCCTTGTGATATGCAAATGAGCTGTCAAATCCCTCTATTTCCTCTTGAGACAAAGTGGAACATATGAAGGCCTGCCGTCTTAGGTAGAATCATTTCCTGGAAGTATTGTGATTTAGGTCTGTGGTGAGTTTTTGCTTGTATGGTAACATCAGTAGTTCCTGTTTCATCTGTGAAACTTTTGGTGGATAGGAAGAGGTCCAGTGGCTCTCCTGGCCCCTATGAGGCAGATTAAACACCAGTCCTTGTGTTGGGTATGAACGTTTGGGGACCACGTCAGGAGTAGGGATGGGCGAACGGTTCGGCCCCAGCATAACTTTGGGCCGAACTTTTGCTGTTCAGACATTCAGTGAACAGCCAAACAAATGGGTAATTCGACCGTTTGTTCAGCCCCCCGAACTGACCACATTGCATTGCAGTGCTGAACAGTGTATTGCAACCTCTGATTGGCTGAAGCAGTGAAATCTTCAGCCAATCAGGGCACAGAGCACTGTCAGAGTCATGATTGGACACTGTCATCATGACTTTATCTAATCATGGCTCAATCCCACCCCACAGTATAAAAGTATTCTTTCAATGGCAGCCATTTTCAGTGTGATTTTGGCGTGGAGAGAGATAGAAAAGGGCTCTGTTCAGTGTTATTAGTTAGTTAGTGTGCTATACTGTGCTATTTTGCTTCAATTGTCAGTGTAGAATATTTGTTTAGTGTCAGTCTAGGGATAGTGTGAGTGTAGTGAGGAGGACCATCATTCAGCTTTGCATAGTGTGCAGCTAGAGTAGGGACAGCTCAGATAGTTTCACTGTAGTGTAGTGAGACCGTGTCATTCATACATACATTAGTGTAGAGTAGGGACCGCTCAGATAGTTGCAGTGTAGTGTAGTTAGACCGTATCAGTAATCTTTACATTAGTGTATAGCTAGAGTAGGGACAGTTCAGATAGTGTCAGTGTAGTGACAGGTGAACACCGTCTATTTGATTGTGTTACTGCCAGTTTAACGCCATTTACCTCTGTGTGCATTACTGCCAGTTTAACGCCATATAGTTTTGTGTGCGTTACTGCCAGTTTAATGCCATATAGTTCTGTATGCGTTACTGCCAGTTTAACGGCATATAGTTTTGTGTGCATTACTGCCAGTTTAACGCCATATAGATCTGTGTGCGTTACTGCCAGTTTAATGCCATATAGTTCTGTATGCGTTACTGCCAGTTTAACGGCATATAGTTTTGTGTGCGTTACTGCCAGTTTAATGCCATATAGTTCTGTGTGCATTACTGCCAGTTTAATGCCATATAGTTCTATGTGCGTTACTGCCAGTTTTAAGAAATAAAAAAGATGCGCAAAAAAACGCTGCAAATAACGATAAGTATTACTGTAAACAAATTCTCTAAAACATAGAAATGTGAAAAAATTGAATGGTGTATCAAAACATATAGTCCATGTGATATGTGAAAAATAAATAAATAAATAAACAAAAAGTGAATTCATCAAAAACAGGAAATCCCAAAGTAAATCTTCAAAAATTAGGAGATGTAAAGTCCTTCACTTAATCCCAGACAGCAGGACACATATTCCTCAATCGAATCATCTAGGATATGGAGCATAGAGTGTAAATACAAACTGCTTATCAGATCCATTGGATCTCAAATGATAGAGATCAGAAGCACTTGTGCATTAGCCTGCCAGCAGGTGAACTTGCAGTGGTTGAAGACAGAGAAGGGTTCACCCGTTTATCCAGGAACTAGCAAGGACAAAACTTCACTCCCGGGACACTCTTATAAAAGCAAGGATCTGGAGATTCTCATGTAAGGAGGAACACAAGAGGGCTTCATGGTGCAGTATGTTCCAGCAAAGGTTTTTATTTAAAAACAAATCATACAAGTAAAAAGTCCATAAATTTAAGCAGGTAAGAAAAGTAGGTTTGAATCAGCCGGGGTGTCTACCAGTCAGCTGTTCAGCGTGATGACGTCACAGGCTCATGCTCCACCCGACATGTTTCCCCTTAAAAGGCATCCACTGGGAATGGAGTTACTGCCAGTTTAACGCCATATAGTTTTGTGTACTTACTGCCAGTTTGATGCCATATAGTTCTGTGTGTCACTGTACGTTTGACGCATTATACCGCAGTATATTATAGTGTATTCATGGAGTGTGTCTGTGTAGTGTAGGTACTCAAATTAAAGTGCACCAAACACCTCTTTACATTGATTAAAGTGCATCTACATACAGATTTCAACTTGTTCTTTACATTTGCTTATAAGCATCGCCCCCTCCCTCCCAGTAATGTCTGGGAGGACAACAATGAGAGCCAGACATTCCATGGGCACTGTAAGGGGGCCAGCAACAAATGTGTCTACAGGCAAAGGTGGACGTGGTGGTCAGTCCTCAGGCAGGGCATAATTTCCTCTGTTTAGTGAGTTTGCCCATGCTATCCAGCCACAGCATGCAGAGGAGATGGTGGACTGGCTTACTAAACCTTCCTCATCCTCCTCATCCTCTGTCACACAAGCAGAGACAAGTGTGCAGTCCCCTGCAGTTGCCAGAGTGGATAAACCTGCCTCCTTGTCCACATCTATTCCTGCCATAGCCCCAACATCATAAAAAATATAAGTAATAAAGCGCTGCGTAGAAAATTGGAAGTAAATAGCAGCCAACACACCTATAGACCCAAGTGTTAAAATATATACAAAAAAGTGTAGCGCTATAAACTCCAAAAATCAAGTAAATGGTGTTTAAACAAAATTCAAAGTGTATATCATATAAGTGTTTAGCATAAAGAACTATGATGTACTCTATAAGGTACAAATACTGTGTACATACTCTAAACAAAGTGAAAGAAAAAAACACAATGCAATATTAGTATAAACCAATTTTGATACACTGTGTACATATATAATATGCAAATAAAAAATAAGTATAAATATAATAAAGTCCAAATGGGATTGACACCACCCAGAACTCTTATGACAAAAGTCCACCAATGTTGTTGAAAAAATAAGGATGAAAGTGAAAAAGCCGCCACCAAGGATCTTAGGGGGCTTACCAAAGGTATATGGCTAGGAAGGACCTATGTCAACCTGGACGTTAAGACTGAGAGATCAACTGGATCAAGTAGGTAAGTAGAGGTTTGGAAGCAACAAAAGTGAGCAGGAAAGCTGATGGTGGTTAAAGAGCCGTCACCGAAGGCATTAAGAGGCTTACCAGAGGTTGTTGACTTGAGAGGACTTACGTCATCCAAGTTAAAAAGGCTTAATGACCAACTGGTCAGAATGAAACATCTCCTCAGATATCCTCAATGACTTCCAAACCAAGATGGCAATTCAACTTCCACCGTTATCCCCACGGTATAGAAATTATATTCCAATAGAAGGCCACAAACGAATATTCGTGTATCATGCGAGAAATGGATAAAAAGACTCACATAGCGTAATAACATAGACACTGGTTTATTTTAAAATGATCAAAAATAGACTCACATATTTAGAAGATCATCAAAGGCACAAAATTCAAATAGCGGTAATTGTGAAGGGTCCACCCAACGTGTTTCTGCTAAAGAGCCGTCATCTGGGGTGCGGAACCCCCCCACCTCACCCTTATATAAAGCAATAATGACCCCTCCTGAAAGTGTCATAATACCTGAATTGCATCACTTCCGGTTAGATAAAGTTTTAAAATCTGATTTAGCCATTATGTATGCATAACCCAAGTGGTATTAATCCCACAAGAGAAAAAGTATGTTTAAAATATCTAAAACATCTTAATATTTAAAAGAAACTGGCTGCAGAAAATGATAAATAAACAAACGGGACCAAGCCTCGTTTTCATATTGAAACATAAGAGGCTGTCTGTACTAGGCGGAGCCAAGCCTTGTTCCTCCCAAACAATGTGACATTGTGACGCCACACTAACAATACGGCATCACGGCGTTCCACAAGAAGTAGATCAAGCCTGAATCCGAGACTGGTCACATGACAAAGACCAAGCCTCAATCTGAGACCGGTCACATGACAAGCTGCTAAACTGACACCAGAATGTGTCAAGCGCGCCAAAGACAACAGGCGGAGCCGGGGATCAGCAACGTCGTACGTCGGGATGTCACTATTCACAACGGCGGCACCACAGCGCCTCTTGGGAAGCAAACCAAGCCTCCTTCTGACTTACATGGCTTTCTCTATGGTAAACAGTAAAATGTTTTAGAATATCAACTGCGGCTGGAATTAACCAACAAGATCTCTACTGGTGAACAAATTAAACAGCTCATAGTTGGATCACAACAATTAGATGCAATCACCTCCAAAGCCACAGAGCCAATCATATATTAAATTACATAATTCAATAATCATAAACCTTATTTAAATAAACGAGGTGCCTATTCAAAGGCAAGTTTAAGGTTATAAATAAATTCCAAATCTGGACCTAAAACAGCTAAAGGTCATAAGCTTGAACAGCTAAATGACAGCAACCAGTAAGGGTCATTATTACATACAAATGAATATAAAAAAAATGAATATAAAAAATTATCACATACAAATGAATATTATTATTATTATTTATTATTATACAGGATTTATATAGCGCCAACAGTTTACGTAGCGCTTTACAACTTGAGGGTAGACAGTACAAATACAATACACTTTAATACAGTAGGAATCAGAGGGCCCTGCTCCTTAGAGCTTACAATCTAAGAGGGAAGGTCAAGAGATACAAGAGGTAATAACTGTGGGTGATGTGCTGATTGAGAAAATAAATGTACAGTTGTTAGGTGGGGGCCAGATAGGCTTCTCTGAAGAGATGAGTTTTCAGGGATCGTCTGAAAGTGGATAAAGTAGGAGAAAATCGGACAGATTGGGATATAAAAAATTATCATAATAATACAATCAGTTATCAAACATTATTGAAGGTTAAAATGGGGAAAATATTTTTAATTATTTTTAACCATAAATAGATCAATAAAAAAGAAAAAATTAATATAAGAAATATATTAAAAAATTATGAAGGATAAAAAAGAAGAAAAGAAAACACTCCTATTAGGCTTGGTTGATAAATGAGTTGATGTCCCACTCTACATTCATTCCTCTGGGAAAGTGGGACTGCAACTCATATATCCAATATGTCTCCAAGCGAGAGACACCCCTTAAAGTAGCTCCTCCCCTCCATGGGGCGACATATTTATCAATAATAAGAAATTGTGTGCCTATATGGTTCCGATCGTGAAATTCCCTATAATGCTGAGGAACCGTATGTTTAGTACTACCGGCCTTAATCAGATTTATGTGTTCGGACACTCTCGTTGAAAATGACCTGATAGTCCAACCCACATATTATTTGCCACACGGGCAAGTTAACAAGTACACCACCGCAGTGGTAGCACAAGTACAAAAATGTTTGATTTGATATGTACAGCTGAGTACGGTAGAAAGAAAGTTATAACTCGCTCTCCTACCGCACGTATTAAACTGGCATACCAAACATTTTTTACACGGATGGAACCCAGTCCAATTATGGAAGAAAGATGGTTTACTAGCAGGATTAACGGTAGTAGGTGGCAACTTATTTCGAAGTGAGGGTACTCCTCTAAAGACCAATTTTGGTATTTCGGGCAGTAGGGGGCCCAAGATCTTATCAGTCTTTAGGACGTCCCAATGATGTTCAAAAATGTGCTTGATCTGCTTGTGTTGGATGGAAAAAGATGTTAAAAAAGACCACTTAAAATCCTCATTCTCCTGTCGAGGTTTATCCTCCAACAGTAAAGAACGGTCAATATCACAAGCATTAGCAATCTCTTTATCTATATCCAAGGGGTCATAACCCTTTTCAAGAAATCTTTCTCTCAGGACATTAGCCTGAGATTTGAAGGTATTTAAATCTGTACAATTCCTGCGCAACTGCAGGAGCTGACTCTTAGGAACTGATCTAATCCACGATCTATGATGGAAGCTATCTATGGGTATATACCCATTCCTATCAGTTGGTTTGAAATAGGTACTGAATAAAAACTTTTGGTCAGTTCTCTCACTGACAAGATCCAAAAAATGGATTGTTGATCTACTAGATTCAAAAGTCAGGGTTATACCTCTATCATTATCGTTAAGAACTCGAAAGAAGTCTTCCAAACCTTCGTGGGTGCCAGTCCACAGGAGGAGGATGTTGTCTATGTATCGGGCCCACAACAAAAGCTGTGGGTTGTCCATGGCATAGATGACATCCTCCTGCCATTTGGCCATAAATAAATTGGCCAGGCTAGGAGCGAACTTTGCTCCCATTGCCACACCCTTATGTTGCCGATAAAACCGTCCGTCAAACCAAAAATAGTTATGTTGTGTGGCAAACTCAATCAAATCAACAATAAACTTAACCTGGGGGGAGGCAAGAGAGGTATCTCTATTAAGAAAACCATATACTGCATCCACACCTTTATGGTGTGAAATACAGGTGTAAAGAGATGCCACATCAGCAGTGGCCATAATTAGGTCTCCTGAATACGAAACATTAGGTAATAGTCTTATCACATCCTTTGTATCCTTCGAATAGGATGGCATGTTCCGCACTGATGGCTGTAAGAAAAAATCTATATATTTCCTTATTCTAGAGGTGACAGAGTCGATCCCGCTAATTATAGGCTGACCGGGAGGATGGAGGGGGTCCTTATGGACTTTGGGCAAATAATAAATAACGGGAATGCGTGGAGCTAGGGGGACAAGGAATGATTTTTCTTTCTTATTTAAAATAAAAGTTTCAAAATCCTTGGATACCAAATTCTGTAATTCCTTCTTATATTTAAAGGTGGGATTACTAGGTAATTCCATATAGGTTTCATGATCTATGGTACATTTCTTTCATATAGTCTGATTTATTTAACAGGATGATGCCGCCGCCTTTGTCGGCGGGGCGAATCACCAGGTTTTTGTTATCACATGAATACTTTAAACCAGTTTGAGGTAAAGGGTTATAAATTTTACGTTTGGACGGGATTTTAGTCAAATCTCTTAACACTAAGTCCCTGAACATATTGATAGTAGGGGGGAGTTGTGTTGGAGGGTTAAAAAGAGAGGGGTTAGATAAACCTGAGTGAACCGTTCCGGACGTTGCCGCCCTAACAACGTTGCAAATAATATATCGTTGGATATTAATTTTTCTAATAAACTTATGTATGTCAACAAATTAATTAAACTTATTGAGCTTACATGGGGGGGCAAATTTTAGGCCCTTATTCAAAATAATCAGGACCGTATCACTCAGATTAAACACCCCTGACATGTTAAGTTCGCTTTCTCTTTTCGTCTCTGGCTCCTCCTCTCTCCTCGGGACCCTCTCTTGTTTCAAGACCTCTTTTTTTGCTTTGAGGGTCCTTGTGAAAACCCAGAGCAGTCCAAAAATTAGAATTGGGCTGTGGATGTCTATAAGGAGATGGGTCATATCCTACATTGGGAAAAGGGTAGAGTACATCACAGTTCTTTATGCTAAACACTTAATTGTATGATATACACTTTGAATTTTGTTTAAACACCATTTACTTGATTTTCAGAGTTTATAGCGTTACACTTTTTTGTATATCTCATAGCCCCAACATCAGCCATTGAGGAGTCAGCTGAGTTACTGTATTTGACCACAGCGCCAGCCACTTGCTCCTTGATGATGCCCAGCCATTACTGAATTCAGATGTTGGTTCTGAGGTTGAGGATGACAGGAACATGAGCCTAGAGAGAGGGAGGAACACTGGTAGACAAATTGGCATTCATGTTCCCCAAGCTGCAGCGTATTGCCAAGTTGTCTTCAGTGGTAATGATGAAGATGGAGGAGATGGAGATGATGATGATGATAAGGTCACTGATGTGACTTGGGTGCCAGATAGAGCAAAGGAAGAAATTGAAGGTGAGGTGGCACAACCCCAAGGAGGTCGACATCAAGAAAGAGTAGAGAGCAGCCACCCTATTCCATCACATTCTGCAGCTCTCATCTCCTGGCCCACTCCCCAAAGCTCAGCTGTCTGGGCCTTTTTCAGCACATCTGCAGCAGATAGCACTCTTGCTATCTGCAAACTGTGTCTCAGGCACATCAAACGTGGCAAAAACACCAACCATATGCATATCATTGCAATTTTTTTTGCCTTCATCGAGAGCACCTTTATAGGGTGACAGTGGGAAGGTGCCCCCGACACCCAAATAGTATTTTTTCTGCATCTGTTTGACATGTGCATATATTGCAATTTTTTACAGCAAGGCCAATTCTTGCTTTCATCAAGATTACTTCTATAGGGTTACGGTGGAAAGACGCCACCGACACCCAAAGACAAATTTTTACGCACCTGTTACTTCTATACAAAGTCAGAGTGACACCAGAATGTATCCAACGAGTCTCTAATCTTATTCCCAGTGCACTACATTGTGGCCTCATCATACACATTGGCTCCTTAGCTGTTGCTGAGCAAAATAAAGGCAGCTTGCAGGGAAAATGTCATTTATTTTGGCTTTATAACTGCAATGATTGTTGCAGCAGATTCTAGACATGGTACAGATCTGTCACTTTACAGGTAGACTAAGGGAACCCCCCAGGCACTATATTGGAAAGAATTTTTAATTTTTAGGCTTTCACTTTAAAAATCAAAAAATCACTGCTCATTTAAAAATTACGTTTTTCACAAACTTTTTTTTATTGATACATGTCCCCCAGGGCAGGACCTGGCCCCTATAACCATTGTGTGCCCAATTACTTGCATATAAGCCTTCAACACGTGATGTTCAAAAGTTCTGGTGCAAACCGAACAGCGGTCCGTTCAGCCCACCCCTAGTCAGGAGTTGTTTGTCCCAGTAACCAGAAATTAGAAAGAGGGGATCTTTTGGAAGTTGAAGCAAGGTGATCCCATGGATGTAGGATATGACTTGGTCCCAGAAAGTAGATATATATTTGCAAGCCCAAAAGCGGTGGGTTAGGGAAGGTTTTGACTGGTGGAAGAGAGGGCAGGAGGCAGCTTGAGGGTTGTTTTTTTCCGATAGGAAGGGTATGTGGCCACGATTAAGTATTTTCAGGTGAGATTCTCTCCAAGACTCGTTGGGGGTCAGCTGAAGGATTTTGTTGTAGCCTTGCAGTAGTTTTTCAAGTAATTCTGCTTTCGGAAAGTCTTTGCCCCAGTTTGCCACTGATGTTGAGGCGAGAGGCGGAGTAGTGTCAAGGATCAAGGGTTTATAAATGTCTGAGATAGTATATGATCTTTCTGTAAGTAGACAATCTAGTAAAAATATTCAAAATCTCTTACTCCCTACCCTGCACAAGGTACAGATGAAGCTGATACATTGCCAGTAATAGAAAACATGATTCTTAGGTAGGGTGAATCTTTCTGCTATGACCGTGAAGGCGTGAGGTGTTCCGGATTCCAGGTCACACTGAGACGACAATTCAGTAAGACCTTTGTGTTGCCATAGAGAGATTTTGTTGTGGGGTTACCTATGATTGGTAAATTCCTAGACATGTGTGTGTGTGGGGGGGTAGGCTCTTTTGTGTCTCCCTCCATGCTATGACTGTATCTCTCAGAAGTAGCCACTAGAGAGTATGGGTGGGCCATTGCTGATTATATAGGGTAGCTTGAGTAGCGGGAAGCCTTTGAAATCCTGTCTAGGCCTATCTCTTCTGGGGAGGTGTAGTTTTGTAATTGCTATGCATGGCCTTTTTTTTGCCAAATAAATTGAGAGATAGCTCTGTTCAGCAGCTGGATGTCTTTATGTTTTAGAAGTAGTAGAATTGTTTGTAATGGATACAAGAGCCAGGCGAAACTAACCATCCTAAATAAATTACATCTCCCCAGAAGTGAAAGAGGTAGATCCATCCAGTTCTCTAGTTCTTGAGAAATTTTTTTAAGTAAAGGGGGATAATTTAGAGTGTATAATGTGGATGGGATTTTACCTATCTTGATGCCTAGATAGGTTATGTGTAATCTGGCTATGGTGAAGGGTGAGTGGTGGGTCCAATGAGGGTTTGGTGAGGCACCTAAAGGGAGAATTTCACTCTTGTTATAATTGATGCGAAGACCAGAGCAGAGTTTAAATTCATCAAAGGTTTTCTTAATGGCAGGCATGTCAAAAGCGGGGTTTGCTGAAAATATGAGCACGTCATCTGCGAATAACGCAGTACGCAGTTCGCAGTTACCTATATGAATTCCATGTAATGGGGCCTGTCCATTTAAATATCTAAAGAGGGGTTCTAATGCTAAGTTGAAGAGCAATGGTGAAAAGGGACACCCTTGTCTCGTTCTTTGTAGAGGCGGAATTCATCAGTGAGGAGTCCTGCCATGACCAGCCTGGCCACAGGAGAGGTGTACATTGATTTTACAAAGTGGTTGAAAGAACCAGTAAAGCCCATTTTTGATAATGCCAATGAAAGACAGTCAAAACTGACGTTATCAAAGGCTTTCTCCGCGTCTAGAGTGATGATGGCAAAGTCCTCCCTTGGGTTGATTTTGGCCTGGTCCAGAACCATCATGACTTTCCGAATATTTAAGATGGCTGTTCTCCCTTTCACAAAAACCTGACTGGGCGGGGTGTATTAAGGATGGAATAATGGTGGCGAGTCTGGTGGCAGCAATTTATGAGAAAATTTTGACGTCTAGGTTTAAGAGTAATTTAGGCCTGTATGAGCCCAATCAATGGGGTCTTTACCTTTTTTTGAGAGTAATTTAATGATAGCTTGATTCCCTGTAGGAAGGTAAGGGCCTCCTGCCCATATGCCATTTTTTACTCTGAGAAGGGTAGGCTCGACCGTTTCCCAGAGGGTTCCTATAGAATTCACCTGTGATTCCATCATTGTTAGAGGCTAGGTGTCGGATAATCGTGTAGAGTTCTTGCAGAAATATGGGAGCATTTAGAATTTCTTTTTTTTTTAAACATGAACAGAATGTTCTTTTATTGAGAAAAATATAGGCATGGTACAGTTTATGAAGTACAACATGAAAGTAGTTAAAGGTACATGTAGGGTATCTTACAACAATTGAGAGTCATATTTACAGTTCAATGGAGTGCCATCATAACATATACATCCAAGTGCCCCCCGGGAGGAGAATATTAGGATTGACACAAGAGGGACCCGTATCCACCCTGTTCAGAAGCCGTGTTAAAAGGAACCCGTCCCCACTATGCAGTCCAGGGTTGCCAGACTCTCTCTTATTTCTCAGGGCAATTTCTGCTTATGTATGTCAACTTGTACATAGGAAGAGCTGAGTTAATAGATTGTTCCCAAGAACCCACGGAGGGAGGGGATTGGGAATTCCAGTATGATTTCTCTTCTAGCATAGTATAGCAGAAAACATATAAGTATTTTGGTGTATCAAGGCCTTTGGTCATCATCATGAATGCTTAGGAGCAATAACTCAGGGGTGATTGGGAGAGCTAGCTGGAGACAAATGTTTATGAGCTCAACCAGCTTCGTCCAGAACCGAGCCACTCTAGGGCAGCTCCAGAACATATGCATGTATGTACCTTCTTCTCCACCACAGCGAGTGCAATTGGCAGATCTCTCTGGGTAGATGCTATGTAGCCTCTGGGGTGTAAAATAAACTCTGTGTAAGAACTTGACTTGTATCAGCCTGTCTCTGGAGGAAATTAATGCCTGGGCACTTTCTCCAAGACAGTCATCCCAGTCCTCCCTGTCTAAGTCTGATACGTCTGCCTTCCACTTCTCCCAAAGAAGTTCCATCCTGGGAGAGTGAACTCCTAGCAGGTCAAAATACAGTGTAGACAAAGGTTTAGACAGCTGTTCTATGGCCAGTCTTCCTTCTAGCGGGTCCATATCTAACTTCAGAACAGTAGGGAACTGGGCTCGCATGGCATGGTTTAGTTGGAAGTACTGAAATGTCATCCAACTGGGTAGATGGAATCGGGTTCTGAGTTAGAATATCCCCTAAAGTCCTTATCCCATACCTGGCCCAGATCTGGGATCAGGGATGCTGCGGAGATGTGGGAGATTGGAATTACCCCACAGCGGGGTGAAGAGAGACCATCTGTTGGGGCAGGTAAATCTTGTCCTCACAGCAGCCCAAACCCTGAGTGGAGTCTTAGTGGAATGAGGTAGCGCAGCGTAAGCTCCGATCCTCGATAAATCAGATTCTCCAATTCTTGAAGAGAGCCCAAAATGGCTGCCTCAAGACAGATTGTCACATTTTCTTGTGACCGTAGAAACCACCATCGGACAGTGACCAGCACCACCGCCCAGAAATAAACTCACAGATCTGGGAGTGCCAGGCCTCCACATCTCACAGGAAGGATCAGGGTAGACTGCTATTCTAGGAAGGGCTCCCCCCTTATGAAGCTACCCATACATCTCCTTAAAGAACAGGTTGGGCCTCCAGGTCGGGCAGTTGCGGAAAACATATAGAAACTTAGGGAGGAAGATCATCTTCAGGAGGTTAATAGGGGTTATATTAAGGTCAGAGTAACTAGCCGGGTCTCTCCTGACCTGGATGCCCAAGTATTTAAACTGCTCTACCCACACCAACTGAGTGTCCGGGGCGCTAGTTCGTGCAGGGGGGTCAAGGGAGAAAAGAACGGACTTGTCCTAGTTAATAAACACTCCCTAGTAGTGTCCAAATTCATTAAACAGGTCCAGGGCCGCCTCAAGAGAGCCGTCTGCATCTTGCAAATAAGGCAGTGTGTCATCAGTGTACAAGGAGAACTTCTCCTCCAGTGGCCCCACCTTCAATCCCTTAACCCAAGTAATCTCAGGTGTAGCAGAGTCTGCATTAGCAAGCCAATAGTGACATACACCCTCCTGAATATGTTCCTGTATGGCCAGATCTTCTATCCAAAATCTGGACAGACGCCACATCTGCACCCCCCGTGCCCCGGATGCCAACACAATCTGCACTCAATCCGGCGCAGCATGAATCGGGAGGCCAGGGCCAAGTTAATGAGCGAGAACGCCCGGAATGACTGCTGAATGACAGAAGAAACCTCTGTCATTAGGATGATAGTGACGCCAGACATCCACCAGGTCGAACGCACCCATCCACTGGGCCCACCGAGAGGTAGAAGGGAGTCTGTCCAGATCGGGGGATGGAGTCATATTAAAACCCCCTACAATCAAAATGTTATCAACACCATATGTGAGCACTTTCTGCATAACAGTGTTAAGCACTGAAACATCAGCGGGGGGGGGGGGCAAATAGAGACCCACCAGGACCAAGGGAGTGCTAGATACAAGGGCATGCATTATTATAAAGCGGCCTTCCGGATCCGTTTTTTTTTTTTTTTAAAGATATTTTTATTGATTTTAGGTCACAAACCAAAAAACACACACAAAACAATCACAAATAAAAATAATAATTATAAAACAAAAAAAACACACACGAGTATTTGATCCATTAGGCATACAAAACTGGTATCCAATCTGTAAGTAGATCACACAAGGCATTGCAGGCAAGTTATTTCAAAAGGTCTGAAATATTGGCAACAACAACAATCAGATATAGGCACCTTTGCATGACATAACCAAATTAAAAGACCTTGTATTGAAGGACCCTGTGGCACAGCCCATCAATGATAAATTGTATTCAATTTTGAGAGAGAGTTAGCGGATTGGCCAACCATTTACCCCAAATTTAATGAAAGGTTTTATTCCGTTTTCGAATTTCAAAGGTTAATTTGTATAATGGAATAGAGTCATTGATAAGTTTTAGCCAGAGGGACCTCAAGGAGGTCTGAGCGCCCTTCCAGGGCAGTAGAATAGATTTTTTAACATAGAAATAAAGTATACGGAGCAATCTCTTGGTATGTGAGGATAGGTGTAAATCTCCAAATACTCCCAACAGGCAGTTCTTAGGGTGAATTATGTTAGGAAGGCCCAGCACAGTTGAAATAAAGGCACCTACTTCCTCCCAGAAAGCACTAATTATCGGGCAGGACCAAAAGCAATGTAAGAAGTCTGCCTCCTGGCCACAGCCTCGGAAACAGACAGCTGATGGTAGGAGACCCATTTTATGCAGTCTGGTCGGGGTAAGGCGGGTCTGGTGAAAGATTTTAACTTGTATGATACGGTCTCGAAAGGAAATGACAGAGGTTTTTTATGTGTCACTGAATTCTGACCAGTCCTCATTTACCATGGAGATATCTAATAAATCCCATTTCTCTTGAGCTTTGTGGAACCTAGGGTTAGAGTCAGTCATTAAGGTTGCATAGTAAGTGGATACTAATTTAGAGGGTTCTGGTTGCCTAAGTAGTCTTTCCAGTGGGGGCAAATCAGTGATATCATCAAAGGTACCAAATGGAGCACGTATGGCATGTCTGAGCTGATAATAATAAAATAAGTGTGATCTTGGTAAGTCAAAATCTCTGCTCAACTGAGAAAAAGTTTTAAAGCCCTGTGCAGTATATAAATGACACAGATATTTAACCCCCTTTGAATACCAGCGGTTGGCATCTGGAAAAGAGTATAATTCTTGCAGATTGGGATTAAACCACAAGGGGTTATTAGGGGATTTCAGCCAGGAATGTTTCGATATTTTCGTGGTGATATATTTAAACAGTGAAAGGGAGACTGAGAGTAGAGAGGTTCCAGGGCAGTCAGGGACCTGGCCTCTATATATTATATTATGTAGAGTTTCAAGGGAAGATGCGATAGCCCCCTCCGTGGCTGTGCAGGCATTGGCTGGATTTGGGTTCATCCAATCATGTATGTGCACCAATTGGGATGCCATATAGTAAAGGAAAAAATTAGGGAATGCTAGACCTGCCAAATGAGCTGGCAGTCTCAGTGTCTCAAGTGCCACTTTGGGGGATCCACCCTTCCATAGGAAAGAAGTACATATCATGTCTATGCGTTTGAAAGTAGCTTTTGATATTTTACATGGGGAATTAATAAGGATATAAAGCAATCTGAGTAAATAGATCATTTTAAGAATATTGGCCCTCCCCATGAGGTCTAAAGGCAAATCCATCCATAGTTTAGTTTGTTCCTGGAGGTGAGTCAGCAAAGGATCAAGATTATTAGTCACATATAGAGATAAGGGAGTCTGAACCAACACTCCAAGATATCTGAAAGAAGATACCACTTGAAGTTTGGAATCCGGGTGTATCTGAGGAGGGTTATTCACATCCAAGGGAAAGAGGCTGGACTTATCCCAGTTAACTTGGAAACCAGAGTAGTCCCCAAAGGTATTGACCTCCTCCAGCAAAGCCTGCAGGGACTCATCTGCATCCGCCAGGTACACCAAAGTGTCATCTGCGTAGAGGGAAATGCGCATCTCTATATTTGCAATTGGGAGTCCTTTAATAATAGGGGAGGAGCGAATGCGAACTGCAAGCGGCTCCATAGCCAGGGCAAACAACAGGGGTGACAATGGGCACCCCTGTCGAGTGCCCCTGGTGATTGGGACGGGATTAGTGATAGATGAATTAACCCTTATCCTAGCTGTTGGGGAAGTGTACAGAAGTTTTATCCATGCTATCACATGGGGACCGAAACCATATTTTTGTAACACCTGAAAAAGGTACGGCCATTCCACACTGTCAAATGCTTTACAGGTGTCTAAGGACACAATGACACGTGTAGGAGGGCAGTCATGTGGATATTGCAAATTGTGGAACAATCTGCGGATGTTCATTCTAGTAGACCTACCAGGGATAAATCCACCCTGGTCGCTATTAACCAAGGATGTAACCACAGCATTCAGACAGTTTGCTAATATTTGCCAGAATCTTAACGTCCACATTTATAAGAGAAATTGGACGATAAGATTCACAGTGAAGTGGATCCTTTCGGGGCTTTAATAGGAGTACAATCAAAGCCTCCCTCATTGATGGGGGGAGGATCCCACTCTCTAGGGCATTGTTATAGGTCCGTAGAAGGAAGGTGGATAGAAGGTCCTTGAACTTAGCATACCATTCAGTCGGAAAACCATCAGGTCCAGGAGTCTTATGTGTAGGCATTTGGGAAACCGTTACAGCAATCTCCTCGACTGTGATAGGCTCCTCCAACATGTCCCTCCCCTCTTCTGACAAGGAGGGAAGAGATATGTCAGCCAGATAGTCAGACAACTGAGAGTCATCATAGTCAACCCTGGAAGTATACAGCTTTCTGTAAAAGCACATAAAAGAGTCCAGGATATCTCCTGGGTTGTCACTAACAGTATCTTGAGTAGTAAAAATACGTGGTATAGAAATGGGGGAATGGTCAGGTCTGGTTAGGTATGCCAAGAGACGTCCTGCTTTATTATCGTATTCAAACGACTTTTGAGAAACATGCAACATGCGCTTTTGTGTGAGATCTAATAGACGGAGTTCATATTCTCTACGGCTCTCTAACCATGTCTCCCTAGTGTCAGAGGCAGGGTTAGAGGCATAATCAGATTCCGCACATACCATAGCATTTTTTAATTCCTCCATGCGCATCTGGTTATTTTTTCGTAAAATTCCCGTAATAGACATAAAGGCACCTCTCAATGTAGACTTAAATGCGCCCCACTCCGTGGAGGGGTCCACTTTATCTAAATTATGTTTCCGGTAATTAGAACTACTCATCCTACATTCACCCTGTACCAACTCGTCCTCTAGCCAGTACGGGTTCAAGCGCCATAAGGCTGGACCCGATCCTAGGAGGAGGAGGAGGGACACAGACAAGGGGGCATGATCTGAAACTCCCCTGGGCAAATATGAAACGGCGGAGACAACAGGAAGGGTCTCCGTCGGCGCAAATGCCATGTCCAACCTAGACATAGTATGAAAGGAGTCCGAATGACAGGAAAATTGGCGTTCATCCGGATGTTTCCATCTCCATATCTCAGTCAAACCATGGACCCGAGCCCAGTCTACAAAAGAGGGAAAAGATCTGCCCCCCCCCACCTAGACGGTCCATAGTTGGATCTAAGACTGCGTTAAAATCTCCTATATAAAACAAAGGACCGGGGGCCTATTCAGTATTTGGAGGGATAATTTAGAGAGTATGTCTACTGATAAGGGGGGTGGAATATAAATATTCACCAACGTGAAGGTTATAGTAGAAATTCGTAACGTAAGAACAATAAACCTCCCATCTGGGTCTGTTTTGATGCTAATCATCTCAGCTGGAAGAGATTTAGCCAGAAGTATAGATACACCCCTTGAATAGTTAGTGTGAGTAGCATGGTATAGTTTAGATAGCCATGGGCGCTTTAGGGCCCTTGTTTTTGAACCCGTCAGATGAGTCTCCTGGAGGCAAATAATGTGAGGGTGACATTTTTCAACACAGAGAAAACCAAGGATCTTTTCTGAGGTGCATTCAAGCCTCTAGTGTTCCAGGAGACTATCCTAAAGGACTGTGCCATACTGAAACATGTAATAATAAAGAAGCATAAGTAAACCTTTGTATTAGTATCAATAGAAGTGAATAGGCCGCGCCACCTGAAGCACACACAAGCACATGACAAAAAAGTGTGTGGGTCTGCTTATAGGATATTATGGGCCGGAAAAAATGTGTCGGTTTAGAAAAACGGCAAAAAAATATAAATGACAGCAAAGGCATTAATAAACCACTACAAACAGTGACCTGATATGCTCTAGATGACTCCCCATTGGCAAATGGTATAGGTGTGTTGAAAAAGAAATAAAAAGTAAGAAAAAAAAGAAAAAACAAAAGAGAAAAAACATGAAAAAAAACCCATCAACAGCTCCTTTGAACTTTTTTGCCCCCCCACCCCGCTCAGCCATCCCAAACATAGCAAGCTTTGGATCCCTGAACTAAGAGTCCTTCCTAACTGGAAACTGCGGAAGTCAAAAACTGTACCGTGGCCTCGCCACAAACTGGTAAGGGGGTAGCGTGGAGTATGGTGAGGCTCCCAACTACTGACCGAGGAAAAAAAAAAAAAACAATTTCCCCAATAGACTTGTCCTGTTGGAGGATACATGAGTTATTTGTTCACATGGAAAAAGTTACCCGGATGATTGTTCCAGAGTGCAGGTTACCATGTGCTGCAACCAATACCAATGCAGGTTGGAACATAGATATGAAGGTCATGGGAAAATGAAAGAACATGTAGAATGCTAACATTGTAGCTTGCATAGCAGGGTATAAATCTCTCCACGCATATTAATGGTGACTTCAGTCTCCTCTGCCTCTATGTGCTGCACCGTAATGATCATTCAGCCACTTCATGGCCTCTTTAGGGTTGGTATAGAAATGGGCCTTACCATCATGAATAATGCGCAGTTTTGCAGGGAAAAGCATGGCATAGGAGAGGCCTTCCGTGCGCAATCTAGACTTCACTGCTGAGAAGGAAATCCGCTGGCGTTGAACTTCAGCTGAAAAGTCCGGATTAACAGAAATATTATTGCCATTAAATGTAAGTGGGCCTTTTTCTCTTGCCAGGCGTAGGATGGCCACTTTATCTTGAAAATTGAGGATGCGTGCAATGATAGAACGTGGTGGGGCACCCACTGAAGGAGGAGTGCGATGTGCACGCTCTATAACATGTGAGAATGAGGGTGCGTCTTTACCAAAAATGTCCCGAAGCCATGAATAAAGAAACTTTTCAGGATGGGAACCTTCTGCGCGTTCCCGGAAATCCCACAAATCTGAGATTATTCCTGCGAGAGCAATTTTCCAAATCGTCGATTTTTGCACGCAGTGCCGCCATCTCGCTTGTAGTATCACGTATGGTAACAGACATGGGGTGTACCGTATCTTCTAATGTACTGATCCATTCCTCAGCATCCCCTGTGCGGTCCCTGAGGTTCTGGACATCTTGTTTCAATAAAGAAAAGTCCATACGAATAGAAGCTATTTGAGTGGAGAGGGAGGCCTTGCAGTCCTGAATAGCCAGCATAATAGTAGATAATGTATGCTCAGCAGGGGGAGAATCCACAGCCTGACTAAACTCAGCAGATTGCTGTGAGTCTTGTGTCTGCAGGGGTTCTGTATGTGTGAGGAATATATCAGGAATTGATGCACTCACCCCTGTCACAGAGTCCTGGATGGCTGAGGAGGAGGCCGGCAGCGCGTCTGAGTAACCTGCATGTGTCTCGGCGCCATTTTGCCTCCGGAACCGCGCCAGTTGTTCCACCGTGTGTGAGGGCCGCGGCGGCCCGTATTTCACCATGTCTGCCAGCCTGGTGGGTGCCCACAGCCGTGGGGGAACAGAATGATACCTTCCACGAGGAGTTAGGACCAAGGATAGATGCAGGCTGGTCATTGAGAGCCGGAGCTGTGTGTCTATGCGACTGCTCTCTTCACCATCCGGCCACGCCCCCCGGATCCGTTTTTAGATCAATAAGCTGGAAAGGGAGCTTTCTATGCACTAGGATACTGACCCCCCCCCAGAGTAGCTGGAGTGTGTGGCATGGTAGTGTGCCCCAACCAATGCCCTCTTCAGGCACAAGATCTGAGATCCCACCAGATGGGTCTCCTGAAGCACAACTAGCTGGGGAGAGTATTTTTTAAGGTAATTAAAGACCAAGGAGCATTTCGTAGCAGAGTTGAGGCCCCGCACAGTCCAGGAAATTTTATTGTGCATAGACATATTGATATTGTTAAAAGGTTTTGGCTCATGAGGACTGAGTAGGTCCGCACTTCAGCACTCCCAGGGGCGACAGGCAAAAGTAAATCCCGCCTGAGGGACATAATCTCACCAATTGTTCCTCTCCCTCTCAAAATTCCCACATGTGGCCTATCATGAAAAGGTACTTCATATTGTGAAAGAACAGTGTTCATAAAAATGCAATAACTAAAGTAAAAAAATGTACAAACTCTAAATGTCCATGTATGGTCGACCACAGCCAACCTTCCCATCCCCCCTACCTGCAGGTCCCTCATAGTGTGGGTCTGCTTGGTACCCCAAAACCTGCCCGCAGGCAACTAGAAACTCGGGAGACGTGTAGTAAGCATGGAGCAACAGTCAATCCATAGTAGCAACTCTTGCTCCTTTGTCCTGGAAAGAAATTAGCAGATTCTTCAGCATATAGTTCCCATCAGGAGGTACTGGAGTCAGGATAACAAAGTACCTGAGTCAGAGTATTCACCTGGTATGTACCAGGGGCACAGAGCTTAAGGTGGCTTCTGGCCAACAGTGAATTTGTCAATCTGCACTGCCCAGGGGTTGACATGAGACCCCCCCAATTTTAACGTATAACAGGATTGGGCAACGGTCAGGTCCCACAAGTAATAAAAGTTTCCATTACCTCCAACCTGAAATAATAGGGTTGTATGTAGAACAGAGGCCAGCAGGCCCACCAGGAAATGGCAAACAGGTAGAGCCTGATTTATAGCATGGTCACGGCCGGGGGGGCCATCATCCCTGCGACAGCAAGGATTCCATCCAGTTGGCTGCCTCTCTTGGAGAGGTAAAAAATCTCACAGTTTCCCCATCCATGACTCGCAGTTTGACTGGGAAGAGCATACTGTACTTGATTTTCCTTTCCCGGAAAGCAGCTTTTACAGTATCAAAGGACCTGTGGAGCTTTTGCGTCTCCACAGAGTAATCTGGGAACACCATGAGCCTGTTGTTCGTGTAGTGTATGTCTCCTGCCAGTCTGGCGGCTCTTAGCAGTTCATCCCAGTCTCTGAAATGTAGCAGCCTCAGAATAAAAGGGCAAGGAGGGGCTCCCTGAGGGCCGGGCTGTGGCAGCATACGGTGGGCCCTCTCCACAGTAAAGTATGGGGATAGCTGGGCTGCAGGCAGGAGAGAGCGTAGAAGCTCTTCGGTAAAGACCGTAGGATTCTTCCCCTCGGCCCCCCCTGCTAACCCTATATTGCCGATATTATTGCGGCCGCAACGGTTTTCGGCATCTTCGGCTCGGTATTCTACGGTTTTGAGCTTGGACTGCAGCGTACAAAGGGCTCCATCATGCTCTGCCACCATGTCCTCCACATGTCCCACTCTCCCCTCTGCATTAGTCAGTCAGGACCGGACCTTGGCGGATAAGTCCCATGTCCAGCTGCACTGCCTCTTGCTAGTAAGGGTCGTTTGGCAGGTGGCTATGGCAGTGTGGCAGGATGCACTAGCCACCACAACCACCGGTATCCCCGGGGGATTAGCTGAGGCCTGTGCAGGGGAGTCAGTCTGCGATGCCATATTAGCATGTGCTGTGGAAGCAGGCTGCGGCCGTAGTTCAGGGCCGATAGTAGCTGAAGTATCATAGGCAAAATGGAGCTTCTTACCACCCTTGCCGCTGCCCAGTGTTCTGGACAGCATCCACCGGCTATTTCTGCTGTTCCAGGTGACGGGTCTCTTGGGTACACAGAAAAGGAGAAAGTTCCAGCAGAGCTCCGGGATGTATGACCAGTCACTCTGCCATCTTGTACACCCCCCCAGCATTTCGAATATCTAGTTGGGAAGGAGAGATTTTCAGTAAGTGTAGCTTATCTGGGAATTTCTGTGCTATACTTTTGTCAATAGGATCAGGGGCGTATAGGGGGGGAATAGAAATGTAGCATAACCTTGTTGACTTCTGAAGGTGTGGTTTTAATGGTCTCGCAAAGAGGTTATGTGGGTGGGGCGATGTGGACCTTTACAAAGCCTCACTAGAAGCTTACCCGCTTTGTTACCGTATTTATGTAACGTGGCATCCATATGTGCACGTTTGGTCAGCTCTAGAGTGTCTGCCTAAGAGTCAAAGGCCTGTTTGGCTGTGTGCCATTCAGCCTTGTTTGCTGGGGAGTCTTGAGTGGAGAGGGAGCGCTGAGCAAGCTTGAGGCGGGAGCTTTCTTCCCTATAACTTGTTAATGCATGTTTCTTGTATGAGGCAGCATATGAAATTACCATACCCAGGATATAGGCCTTGCCTGCTTCCCAGAATAAGTTGGAGTTGTCCATGTGGGTTGAGTTGTCAGAGGAATATTCTTTCCAGGCCTTGTCCATATATGACTGAAAATCAGTATTGTTATGTAAGTAGGATATGCGTGGATTGGATTAGGAGTTTGAGAGTTCAAGTGATACTGAGATTGGGGTGTGATATGATATGGCAATATCATGGATCTCTGTCCCTGAGATAGTCGAGATGATACTGTCAGTGCAGAAAAAGTAGTCGATTCTAGTAAATACAGTATGGGGGAGGAATAAAATGTAAATTCCCTGTCAAGGGTGGAAGAGCCGCCACACGTCTGTGAGGTGGAGGGAGGACATTGTAGAGGCAAAATAAATTTGGTTGGGTTTTCTGGTGGTTTTATGAAGATGTTTGAGTGTGGCTCTATCGTCCGTCGGGTGTAGAATAGAATTAAAGTCCCCACCTATATACCCAACCATGACACTACCTGCCTGGGGTTTGCATGTTCTCTCCCTGTGCCTGCGTGGGTTTCCTCCCACACTCCAAAGACATGCTGGTAGCCAGTAGGTTAATTGGATCCTGTCTAAATTGTCCCTAGTATGTATGAATGTGAGTTAGGGACCTTAGATTGTAAGCTCCTTAGGGTAGGGACTGATGTGAATGTACAATGTATATGTAAAGCGCTGTGTAAACTGATGGCGCTATTTAAGTACCTGAAATAAATAAAAAAATAAAAAAATTATGTGTGAGATATGTGGTGATTTTAGCAGTCTGGTCGAAAGATCCCCAAACAATTGTTTCCCAGGGCTCTTGGGAGCATACACATTTGAAATCAGAAGGTCTCTATTACTGAGGTGTATATGGGCTGTAAGAAAGCGTCCCTGATCATCAGAGTCCACAGAAAGAATTTCGCAGGGGACGTTCTTGTGGATCAGGATGAGCACCCCAGCCTTTCGGCCGACTGTGTCAAACCCTAATACTGTACCCACCCAGAGTTTCTTCATACGATGGAAGTCAAGAGATGTTAAGTGGGATTCCTATAACAGGGCAATGTCAGAATGTAGTCTCTGGAGGTGTCCTAAAACCTTAAGTCTCTTAATAGGGGACCTAAGCCCTTTCACATTCCGTGAAGTTACTCTCATGGGGGGTTTTCTTGAAAGGGGATATGAGCAGATATTGAGGATGGATAGGCGTTATCTGGTGTGAGGGTGGTTGTTTTGGTGGATAATAGTGAGGAAGGATCCTTATGTGGATTTGTTATACTTGGGGTAGTGATCTAGTGTGAAGGAGTAGGAAGTGTAGGTATATTATGAGGGGGGAAACACGAGGGAAAAACAACGTAAATAAACAATACAAAATTGATGCGCTTTAAATAAATAGTGCACAATATGCTGCTGCGACTAAGCTTAAATCCAGGAAAAAAATGCATACATGTGAATAAAATAGATAAATAATTATGGTGCTAATACATGTGTTAAAATTGCCAAAATAAATCTGCAAATTGGTGATGTGACGGTGAATATAAATAAAATAGTAATGACACTCTGAGTACAATGTCCAGGCAGAGATAAATAGTGGGGGGAAAGTAAAAATAATTAAACAGTTCCTTCCCTTAATCCAGATTGATTGACTCACTGGGTTAGATCGTTTGTATCAGGATATTTAGTTTTTCTTGCATCCCACTTTAGCCATAATACTGCTGGTGATTCGGCTCTCAGGATAAAGATTTTATGCAAAGCAAGCAAAGAAAAAATAGATCATTGTGCAGTGAACTTACTAGATAGTACACAAGCAAAACAGGGACAAGAGATACACTCACAAACTCCCAGTCTATTAGAAGCATTCAAATGTGCAGATTGCAGTCAGCCGCTGTGGACAAGGCTTCCCATAGAGAAACAGCTGCTGTTAACCTTCAGGTGTATTGCAGCACTGAACGTCCTAAGCTCCTCCCACGCGTTGCATCACTGACACGTGACTTTCTCAAGGAACACCCTATATTGATAGCAGCTTTAATTTACTGATTTTATCATAGCACTAACTATATTGGTATATATATATTCTTAAGCACAATTTATTTATATCACACATATCTATCCACATCAGCGCTTAGTTTTTATTCATTTTTTTAAACAATACAAAATAACATCCATGAGACTTCGCTTTTTTCCGCATGGGTCACTGTATGGGCCAGCTCCTCTTGACTGACCCAGTGCAAGGTGCATGGATACACCCGTTTGATCAGGGGTATATGCGTAGTGTACTTGGGTCATTAGGAAAGGAGGCATAGCAGGAGCATGCAGTGGAACCTGTAGGGAAAGATTGTGAGGCGAAGTCTTGTAGGGTAACAATAGCATGCCGGTTGGCTAAGCAAGGCAGCCGAGGAAAGAAAATTAACAAGTATAACATTGAAAATCTCCATAATAAAACCAAGCAGCGGTTATTCAGTTACCCTCATGAAATTTTGAATAGAGTCACCATGAGCAAGGTGTCAGCAGTGATTGTAGCGATTGTTTGGACCAGAATATCTGAAGCGTTTTGGGGAGTCCTTGCGTGGGCTTTGTTGATCCAGGGGGAGGTAATGGGGGTGCCTTGAAGGAGAGATTGGGTTGGGCTTCTGAGTGTAATGATCGCAGGTATATCTCAGTCTCTGATGGGTCATGAAAGGAGAGCTAATCTCCGTTCGGTGCTTTGAGGAGGAGAGTGTCAGGAAAGGCAAGGGTGAATTTCACTTGTTGCTGATGATGAGCAGTGCAGATCTGCTGGAAGGTTTTCCTTTTCTTGGAGACTTCGATGGAATAATCGGCAAAAATCAGGATTTTTATTCTGTCGATTTGTAGGGACCTGGATTGCCTGTACTTTTGCAAGATGGTGGCTTTGTCAGCTTAACTTAGCTATTTGGCGATGATTGGGCGGGGAGATGTGCGGTCCACAGAGTATACTCCCATGCAATGAGCCCGTTCCACTGTATAGGGGCCTGGTCAGCCTAGCGCTTTAGGAATGCGTCGGCACAGATTTCTGTAATAGGGGCTGCTTGTAAAGCCTCTGGGACCCCATAAAGCGCAGATTACCGCATCTTGATCTGTTTTCCAGGTCTTCCAGCTTCTGGAATACATATATATATATATATATATATATATATATATATATATATATATATATACAGCTCTTCTTCCATAGAGGAAATTCTCTGCTCAGTCTCATTAAGCTGAGTGGCATGTTCCCCTAATTCATTTTTAAGAAGCAACATCCCAGCACTGACAGCCTTTTCTGCTGTGGCTGTTATGGTGGGGGGGGAGGAGTGCAGCCACAGCCTGAGCGATCCTTTCCATGCTGCTGTCCTCTTGGTGCTGGGAGGGAGGGGCAGAGCCGACACTCACCTCCATGACAGGTGCCTCCGCCATGTTGGAGACAGGGTCATCTTTAATATTGACTGGACCCTGGGCAAACATTTTCTTGGGCCCCCTCTTCCATGCAATTTCACTCTCCACATGTGTTGAGATATACAATAAATAGCAGCTAGACAAATCAGTTTACTAAATCAGATCAGGCAGCAATTGCGATTGGTTGCCAGAGGTTACAGTGTATCATTACTGCTCACTGACTGGCTACTAGAGGTTACAGCACACATTATGGCTTACTGTTTATTTTCTAGAAGTTACAGCACATGACTTCTGCTTGTTGATTGGTTGCTAGAGATTACTGTACATCAGTGCTGCTCACTGATTAATTGCTAGAGGTTACTCAACATCTATACCACTCTATAATTGGTTGCCAGAGGTTACTGAACATTCTTACTGCTCACTGATTGGTTCCTAGAGGTTACTGCATACCCTTACTGCTCACTAATTGGTTGCTAAACGTTACAGCACATCATCTCCTCACTGCCTGCACATCATGGACTGGGGAGGTGAGGGGACCCATCAATAGACAAAAACTCCTAGGACTCCTGGGATCAGTGGCAATGCGGGGGGGTTGATGGGATCAGTGGCAGTGGTGCGGGGATGGTATTAGTTAAGAGGCAGTACAAATTCTGAATCATGTAGAGCAAAGCTGGAAATTTTTGGCAAGTATATAGTGAGGAATTCTACCAATGTAATGGGGAATTTACAAAACCAAAAAGGGAGTTGGGACTTTAAATGAAGCAATTGGATTGTGGAGGTATATATGCAGTATAAAGAATGTATTAAATAACATATAAAACACATAATTCATCTTATATATGTACAAGGAGTGTGCACAGGGCCTGAACATGAGATATAAAATAGTACATGCATAACAACAAATGATCAAAATAGTAGACATATTGATATCAATGGCAATAGTCCTGATGCTGGTACATGCATTCACATGGTATATGTGAATACATCAACAAGTATATAACCAGAATCATGGAGTAGAATGATTGTAAATGAGTATGTATCAGTCCGTTTGAAGAGTGGCTGTAGCGGGGGCGTGTCCGGATGTAAGCCGAGGTGGACGTGTCCCTGTAGAGCTCCTTCCATCCTGAACAAATCCTTCGCCATCCTTTGCACAGACAGGCCCGGTGAGCATCCACAGCTGCCCTGCCTGTCCCCATTTAACTCCTGCAGCAGTATCGCCCTTCATTTAGGAGTCCGGCGGCCCGGTTGTGTAGATTCACGGCCTCCGGCCCACCACTCCTCAGCAGAGACCCGCCGCCATCTTGAGGCCTACAAAGCCTCCTGAAGCCTCCGCGCTCGGGTGCCGCGATTCGCGGAACGAGCGATCACTCCACGCCAGCACATCCACGGCAGCTTCCCGATCGGCGGCCAGCTCCAGAGGTGCCTGAGGGCCCCCACACGCCCAGCCGCACACACCCGCGGACCGCCGCCATCTTGCGGCCTACGAGGCCTGCACTGCTCTCCTCAGCCAGGTACTGTGACCAGTGGAGGGGCGGCCGGTGTACACCACCCCCCTTTGTGACAACTTCCTTGGGGGGGACAGGTGGTGACTGCTACATCTGGGGACTTTAGGCCAGCACAATTAGGCCTCAGTGGGAGAGCTCAGCATTGCACCAGCCACAGATGTTTATCGCCCCTGTATGACAGTATCTCTCACTGCTACTGCAAGCTCTTAAAGGGAACAAAACATCCATCCTGAATTTCTATCCTGCGTAACTCCAGATTGCTTGCTCATGCCATCAAAGAGCAAAACAGCGACTAAAAAGGCGCCAGCACAGCCTGCCCAGCCCGCCCAGTGCCCCAGTGCCATTTTGGAACAATTTAAAGCGCTTTTAGTGAACATGGAACAGGCAGCGATTCCAACGGCCTCTTCATCTCCTCAAGCACCTGCACCAGTAAGTGATACCACCGTCATCCTTGCAGCCATAGAACAGAGCAGAACCTCCCTACTGGTCCGCATTGACCATTTGGCTGCGGAATGCAACCTCATCAGGGCAGACCTGGACAAATTCAGGGGCAGACTTTCTGAGACTGAGTCGCGAATTTCCGCCACAGAGGACCTCACTACCCGCCATGATGATGCCATCCACACATTGCAGCGCACTGTCCAATCCCTGGTGGCTAAATCGGACGACGCCGAAAATCGTCTTCGGAGAAATAATGTGAGGATCCTGGGTCTCCCGGAGGAGGCGGAGGGGGACCATCCAGCTGAATTTGCAGAAGCATTCTTTAAGAAACTTCTTAACTTGACTGAGGTCACCCCGACTTATGTGGTAGAAAGGGCCCATAGAGTCCCGACGGGCCGGAGCATCCCTGGAGCTCCCCCAAGGCCTTTCTTGGTGAGATTCCTCAATTTCAGAGATCGTGACCGCATCCTCCGTGAGGCCCGTAAACATCCCACCCTTCCTTTTGAGCACACAGTGGTGCATCTCTATCCTGACTTCTCTGCAGACCTACAAAGACGTCGCAAAACTTTCACCGATGTTAGAAGACGACTTCGGGAATGTGATATTAAATATTCAATGCTCTACCCAAGCCGCCTACGAGTTCAGCATGGTGGTTCGGTGAAGTTTTTTGACTCCCCTGACGAGGCCAACACCTGGTTACTATCGTTACAGTAATTTTTGAGCCTTCTCTCCAGTCTGCAATCCTGGCTGCTGTTCTTATCCCAAGGCTCATCTGTTCTAGTTCCGTGGCGGTTTGATTAACCTAGCATATTACTTACTATCATTGGTTAATACTGTTCTGGGGGTTTTTTTGTGCAGTGCGGGACTTCTCCAACCTGGCCTCTGTGTGCGCCATGTATCCCCCCTCCTTTTTTCTGGGAACATTTACCATTCATGGGGGTAGGGAAGGGCGCTAACCAACAACGTATCCATGTGAACAACTGACGGATATCCTTGCGGAGCCATGGAGCCCTACAGACACAGACACCGTCTTCAGGAAGATGGACATTAGTACAGATTTTTTGTGTTTTCTTTTGCATTTTTTTATTTAAATTTTTTCTATGGTCATGCCTTCCAGGACTTTTTTTGGACAAGTTTTGGGGAAAAGCTGCGTGTACTCTTTGTTTCGGTTTGCTACACAGCAGCAGGGAGTTAATGGGGTTTTTGGATGTTTCTACTTAGCAGTTGCAGCCTTTCACTGTAGTCCCTTCGTTATGCAAATGGTGTGGTACACACATGATTTGCATGATCTGCTTTGTTTTTTCTCTTTGATACAGGTACACTATATAATATATGTTGAGTTAAAATGTGAATATGGCAGGATCAAGGGTTAATGTGATATCTTGGAATGTCCGAGGCCTAAACAACAAATTTCGCAGAGCCCTATTGTTTCAATATTTAAAGACGATCACACCGCACGTGGTGTTTTTACAGGAGACACATCTGGATGGGATCAGGGTACTGGCATTGCGTAGAGCCTGAATACAGAAGGCGATGCACGCAACATACTCCACCTATGCTAGGGGAGTGTCAATCCTGATTAGCAAGGCGGTACCCTGCACCATACACCATGTCATCTCAGACCCGGGCGGCAGGTTCCTGATAGTTATAGCTGACATTAGTACATGTAAGATGGTCTTAGTTAATGTCTATATACCTCCTCCTTTTCAGGTACAGATTCTTTATGATCTCCTTGGTAAATTAGCCCCTTACATGCATCTTCCTCTTATTATAGCAGGAGATTTCAATGCCATACTCTCTGCCGCTCTAGACTCATCGAATGTAGCTAGGGTGGCATCTGCTGACCTTTCTGCCTGGGCGGCTGCGGCCTCCCTGACAGAATTATGGCGATGGAAAAACCCCACCACCAAAAGCTATTCACACTTATCAAAAACACACAGGTCCTCCTCGAGAATAGATATGGCATTCGCTAACGCGCCAATGTTACAATTAGTGGGAGGAGCTAGTTACCTAGCTGGGGGCATTTCAGATCACACTCCACTATCGGTGCATATTAGTATTCCCTCGACTCTTAGGGGAGGGGCATGGAGGTTAAACCCCGGCTGGTTGGAGGTGGAGGAGGTGTCCTCCCAAGTGGCGCCACATTTCACTGACTACTGGAAAGATAATATAGGCTCGGCAGACCCCACCACAGTATGGGATGCGTTCAAGGCTTGTATGCGTGGACATTATATCTCGGCCATTAAGCAGGCCCGCAGGTCTCACAATAAAAAAGAACAGGAATTGCAGGAAAAAGAAAGGGTCTGTGAACTTGCTCACGCAAATGATCAGTCCGATATAACATATGAAGAGCTGCTAGAGGCAAGACGCGTGCTGGCACTTCACTTTACCGAATTAACACATACATCCAGGACAAAAAGAGCTGAATCCATTTTTGAGCAGGGAGATAAGAATGGAAAGTTGTTGGCAATGTTAGTGGCAGAACAGAGGATACAAACAAACATACCATGTATTAAAAACGACCGGGGAGACATTCTCACAAACCCAACTGATATTATGGATATGTTTGTGGAGTACTACAAGGCCTTGTATGCTCCCATACCAGTCTATGATAATCAAGAATTGGAAGCATTATTGACGTCACTGAATGTGCCAGTACTGACCGAGATGGATAGGGACGTTTTGGAAGCTGACATAACTGACAAAGAAATTGAAACGGCTATCAGGGCCTTCCCTCCTCATAAATCACCCGGACCAGATGGTTTTTGTATTGAGTGGTATAGACTACATATAGAGAAGATGGTTCCCAGGCTGAGAGCCCTGTTTCATCATTGTCTTAAACATAAATGCCTCCCAGACTCATTCTTAGAAGCACAGGTGATTCTATTGCCAAAACCAGGCAAGGACCTTTTGACGTGCTCCTCCTACAGACCCATAGCACTATTAAATCAGGATCTAAAAATTTTAACAAAGATCTTAGCTACAAGACTGTCCCAAGTTATTACTACCTTAGTAGACATAGACCAGACGGGTTTCATGCCTCAAAAATCGACAGACACTAACTTACGCAGACTGTTTACTCATTTGCAGATTGATCATGACAAGTCAGGAACCAGGGTGGTAGTGTCCCTCGACATGGCCAAAGCTTTTGACTCTGTGGACTGGAAATATATGCTGGCGGTACTGCGCCACATGGGTTTTGGGGACGTGTTCATGACCTGGATCTCATTATTGTATAGCAATCCCAAAGCGGTCATAAAGCTGGGCACCTCGGTCTCCTCCCAACTTACAGTGGGTAGAGGCACACGCCAGGGGTGCCCGTTGTCACCATCTCTATTCGCCCTAGCGATAGAACCTTTGGCTATAGCACTGAGGAGATCCCCTAACGTGGGAGCATTGGAAGTGGGAGGTATACGGGAATGCATTGCACTCTATGCAGATGACATGCTACTTTTCCTAAAGGACGCAGGGCCGTCACTAGAGGCAGTGTTTGAAATACTGGATAAATTTGCCATCTTTTCGGGACTGCAGGTTAACTGGGAGAAATCCAGTGCAATGGCTATTGACGCAGACACCCAGGCCTCAGCAACCAAACGGGTTCCCATTTCATGGGTGACCGAGTTTAAGTACCTGGGCATACGTATATCGCCCAGGGTTGGTGATTTTATGTCCATTAATTTACTCCCTGCATTGGTCAAGGTCAAATCGCAGCTTGATGCCTGGAAACATCTCCCATTGTCCCTAATTGGTAGGGTCAACCTACTTAAAATGAAGATTCTCCCAGTTTTCCTGTACTTCCTGCGGAACACACCAATTTGGATCCCCTGTTCTTTTTTTAGGAGGGTAAACAGCTTATTTAGCTCCTTCATATGGGCCACTGCACACCCCAGAATTGGTCTCCGTACTTTACAGGAGCCATGGGGTCAAGGTGGACTAGCAATGCCAGATCTTTTCAAATACTTTATAGCGGGACAGATGGTGATTGCTAGACGCTGGTTGATGAGGGACGATGGGGACTCAGCAACAGTATTAGAGGCAGCTCTCATGGGATCATATGAGAGCCTATCTTACTTAGTTTACAGGGGACCCTCCCCATCCCTGACTGCCTCAATGCGTGTCACTGTCCGCGCATGGGACAGGGCACAAGTTTTGATGAAGGTTGAAGATGGGAGCTGGTCACAGGATACCCCCCTATGGTTTAACCCTAGACTATCACACTTTGGTGCGATCCCTGACCCGGTGATTTGGGCCAGGGTTGGCATTAAACAACTGAAGCACATAGTGGGGGGAAAAAAATTACTCTCATGACCAACTTAAAGATAAATATAATCTTCCCAACTGGTATCTATTTAGATACCTCCAGTTGAGACATGCTTTTCTCACTCAGTTCAGTTCTGACACACTAGAGCTGGGCACATCCCCATTGGAGAACATGCTCGGGGCTGAGGACCTACAAAAACCGCTATCAACAGTCTACAAAGAACTTTTTGTGGAAAGACCCAAAATGCTTAACAAATGTAAAGACACATGGAGTGCATTAGTAACAGATTTTGGGGGGGAAGATTGGGACGACATGTGGGATCACCCGTTCCAGACTCTGGTGTCGGCCAGGGATAGGCTCATTCAATTTAAAATACTTCACAGGGTGTATTATACTCCTGCAAGGATAGCCGGGATATATGGTACAGGTGCAACAGAATGCTGGCGATGCACGGTTAGCCATGCTGATTTTGACCACATATTTTGGCAGTGTCAGCCGATAAGGGAGTTCTGGAAGGGGGTATCACGCACTATACAGAAGGTACTTTCGGTACCGATTCCTGTTACGGTCGCAGTCTGTTTGCTTGGTCTAGTGGAGGAGTTGGCGCCCCGGAGGGCGCAAAGAACTATGATCTCTCTCTCCCTTTTTTATGCACGTAAAGCTATTTTATTGTGTTGGAAAAAACCTGAACCACCCACAGTGTCTTATTGGAAAGGCATAATCAATAAAGCATTACCTTTTTACAAAGCAACATACTTAAGCAGGGGTTGTCCAAAAAAATTCGAAAAAGTTTGGCAATGTTGGCTGGATGACAAGGACACTTTGAATTGATCTGCTACGGTGGGGGAGTGCCTTGGCAAGCACTCTAAGTATTGGGTAAAATGATGATGTAATCCTGATTAGATAATTATTTGACTGTGTGAGGATTGGGTGTACCATTGATCTCTAGCAAACGAAATATTTTATGAGTATGGAATGTGATTTAACCATAGTGAAAGCAATATTTAAAGGTTGTGCAAGAGAGTCAGCAACAGTGAAAGGCTGCACAAGGGTAAGGGTTAGGGGGGAGGGAAGGGAGGGAGAGGGGGGGGCGGAATTTTGGTACACGTTGTACTGTACTGTATGAGCTGTTAAAATGTTAATAAACAAAAATTTTCAAAAAAAAGAAGAGTGGCTGTAGCATCAATTATAGCTTGACGCTTTGCGTGGGTTGTCCCACTCATCAGGAGCGGATGCGATAAATATGCCTATGGAGTATATATAAAGATGTAATGAACTGTACTCTAGAAAAAGCTATTATATTACATTATTGATGTGTAAAGATGGTTGGCCAACTGCACTCACCCACTCAGACAGTAAAAGCAATGCGGGGCAGGCGGCAGTTTTTTAGATCTATGTAATTATCTATCATTCACAGACATAGGCTTTTGAATATTCCTTGGCACCACGCAATCTTGTTATCACTTCCTATGGAACTACACTGGGTTCACTATTAATTAATACTATTATCACTCTTAATATATTATTGCTATAACTATACATACAATTAATATTTTGTCCCCAGGTACTCCTGCTTTATGGAATACACACTATCTTTATTTTTTGTTACATGGACACTCCAGCTATACCCTACATGCCCCTACACTACCTGAAGCTGCACCTCTGTATTATGCCGGCTCAGCTCCCGTGGTGAAGTTATGTCCTCGGCTAACCCTGTGCCGCCTGCCCCGCATTGCTTTTACTGTCTGAGTGGGTGAGTACAGTTGGCCAACCATCTTTACACATCAATAATGTAATATAATAGCTTTTTCTAGAGAACGGTTCATTACATCTTTATATATACTCCATAGGCATATTTATCGCATCCGCTCCTGACGAGTGGGACAACCCACGAAACACGTCGAGCTATAATTGATGCTACAGCCACTCTTCAAACGGACTGATACATACTCATTTACAATCATTCTACTCCATGATTCTGGTTATATACTTGTTGATGTATGCACATATACCATGTGAATGCATGTACCAGCATCAGGACTATTGCCATTGATATCAATATGTCTGCTACTTTGATCATTTGTTGTTATGCATGTACTATCTTATATATCATGTTCAGGCCCTGCGCACACTCCTTGTACATATATAAGATGAATTATGTGTTTTATATGTTATTTAATAAATTATTTATACTGCATATATACCTCCACAATCCAATTGCTTCATTTAAAGTCCCAACTCCCTTTTTGGTTTTGATTAATTATCGGGATGGAGGCACCTTTGGGTGCTTCATTTAAAGTCCCAACTCCCCCTTCTATGTTTATGGGGAATTTACAATGACCACCAATTTGAGGGGGAATTTACACTGACCACAATGTAACAGGGGATTTTACACCACCCACTAATAGAAAAGAGGGATTTCTACACTGACTGTAATTAGAGCATTTACACCAACCACCAGTGTAAGGGGGAATATACAATGACCTCCATGTATGGGGGAATTTGCACTGACAACCATTGTCGAGGAGATTTGTACTGACTACCAATGTAAGGTGACACTTCTACACCGACTACCAATGTTAGGGGGGATTTACACTGACCACCAATGTAAAGGGGGATTTACACTGACCACCATTGTAAGGGCAATTCTGCATTTACCACCAATGCAAAGGGAAATGTACACTGATCACCAATGTTATGAAGAATTTACACTGACAACCAATGTAATGGGGGATTTTACATCAAAGGTCAATAAAGGGGGGATTCTACACTGGCCACCAATTTAAGGGGGAATTACACTCACCACCAATTTAAAGGGGGCTTCTACATGGACCACCAATGTAAGGGAGCATTTGAAACTGACCACAAATGCAAGTTTGGATTTTTTTTAATGATTACCAATATAGAAAGGAGTTCCTACACTGGCCACCAATGTAATAGGGATTTACACTGACCACTAATGTAACAGGAGCATTCACAGTAACCATTCACAGTTAAAACAGGGATTTACACTGACCAACAATGTAAGGGGGACCTTCACACTGGTCACTAGTGTGAATGAAAGGATTGTACACCAAGTCCCAATGTAATGAAAAGATTTACACTAACCACCAATGTAACTGAGAAATTTAGCCTGCTTCCACATTTGTGTGTCGGGAATACATGCAAAATTGCTTTTCTGACACCACACAAACATGCTGCCCTTTAGCAGATACACAGCAGTGCCATTATTGTTAATGACACCCTCATGTAGCGGCTGAGATGTGCGTATTCACATGCACCAAAATCCAGGGTGCTGTGGCACCATGTTATTTTAAAGAAGAGTTCCATCTCCAATTTGCTTACCTTTGCACAACAGGCTAATGTGAGACTAATTGACTATAGTTGTAGGCAGGACTTTCCAGCATGCCCCTTTACCTCCCCAGTGGGCAACATTCAGCAGAAGTGATGGTGGATATGACCTCAGGAGGACATGATATACATATGAATGCCACCTCTATTTACATATCAATGCCGCGGTCCACGACTATTTACATATTAATGCAGGTTATGTAAACACTTTGTCTGCAGGCGAGTTATCTGTACATGGCAAAAGGGCAGAGCTGGGCAGCAGCAACAGAATTTTACACTGAGATATCGGGATACAGCATGGGACTAAAACGTCAAGGGATCAGGGAATTTAAACTGGGATAGTTGGCAAGTAGCGGCAGTTTTTTTAGATCTATGTAATTATCTATCATTCACAGACATAGGCTTTTGAATATTCCTTGGCACCACGCAATCTTGTTATCACTTCCTATGGAACTATACTGGGTTCACTATTAATTAATACTATTATCACTCTTAATATATTATTGCTATAACTATACATACAATTAATATTTTGTCCCCAGGTACTCCTGCTTTATGGAATACACACTATCTTTATTTTTTGTTACATGGACACTCCAGCTATACCCTACACGCCCCTACACTACCTGACGCTGCACCTCTGTATTATGCCGGCTCAGCTCCCATGGTGAAGTTATGTCCTCGGCTAACCATGTGCCGCCTGCCCCGCATTGCTTTTACTGTCTGAGTGGGTGAGTGCAGTTGGCCAACTATCTTTACACATCAATATCTGTACATGGCAAAAGGGCAGAGCTGGGCAGCAGCAACAGAATTTTACATTGAGATATCGGGATACAGCATGGGACTAAAACGTCAAGGGATCAGGGAATTTAAACTGGGATAGTTGGCAAGTATGAGGCAGCTGCTTTGGGCCCCACAACAACAATGGGGCTCAGGGCAGCTGCCCCTTTTGCACTGCCTTAAAAACGGTCCTGGTTGGAGAGCAGGGCCAGATCCGCAATGTCAGACGAGAGCTGGGCAGATTGCGACCGCAGCCCGCTTTTATTTAAAAAACGGTCCATTAGTGTGGGGAGGTTTCTCTGATGGTCCGTGGCTAGCGGCGGCATTCCGGGCTGGTTCGCTGGGCAGATTTAGGGGCTGAGTCGCGGGAGCTATTGTGGAGCCCAGCTACCTCATGCGGCGCCGGAACTGGAAGTCTTGCTTGTATTCTTAATGTACATGTGAGGGCAACTAATTTTAATTATATTTTTCTACAAGTAAATGAAATTATACTACGTGGATTCTCTCTATTATCTCTTCCATACATGCAATTAGGAGACAAATTAATATCTATATGGTATACTGCTGCTGGATATAGGAGGATACATCCACGATCAGGACTACAAGCCCCAACATAACCAGGATAACTTAAGCTCATAACATAACATAACTTAACAACATAACTTAAGCTCATATGACTCTTATCTAAACCTAAGAGTCCATACCTACTGGTGAGTGGGAGCACTGAAGGGGAGAACAATATTTGCACTATATTTAAAGGGTTATGAATGAAGAAATGAAGAAACACACGGATGTGGACTAATTGGATTTTTTATTTTTTATTTTCAGTTTTTTAACATTTTTATTTTTATCTTAAAATGTTTTATTTGATGTTGAATCCTTTCACTATTTGTATTTCAATATCAATATTATTATGTCACATGTGTATATAATGGTCCACCCAGTAAACTAGGCAGTGCCTAAATTATTACACTCAGTTTATAAAGGTTTGGAGCTGCAGCCGGTCACATATTTATTTCATATCGGTAGAGGCACTTTACTGGTTTTATACTTATTTTATCCTAGGCGCGGGTGTATAAAAAATCAGTATAGATTTTTACTGCTGTCCAGGGCTCCATTAGAGCGATTTACTCTAATTGCCTGTCCTGTTGTCCTTCCTGTCTGCTGGCAATGGTTTCATCAGATAGGAATTGAGGGAAATCTGCAACAGGAACAAATTCTGACAGAGGTTCTTTCCTTTCCCTACCCTACTAAAGAAAAACTTTTCTTTCTTTTCTTTCTGTGTTGCTGTTGGGGAGTTTTCTTCACTAAAAAGTGGACCCGTGCCCACATTATGGACATTTAAGTATTTACATGTTTACTAAGCTGTAAAAGAGCTTTAACAAACAAGCCACCCCTAACCTTTCTAGTTGCTTTCACTGTGAATTAATTCATTCTCAAAGACAAAGTCAGGTTTCAGTTGGGTTTCAAACAGCGTAGAAACACCCGTTTGTTTAAATTTATAGGTTGTTGGATTGACAAGATTCTGCAGCAATAGAAGGTAGAGGAGTAAGAGCAGAAATTTCAGTGCTTCTGCAGGGAACTTTGTAGCTACAGTTATAGGCATTGTGGAGAAATTCATCATCAGAGGTGATTAATGGCTTGATTAAAAGTACTTTTAATGCTTGTTCAGAATATGTATAAAAACACTTTATTGTGCATAGTCTGGGCACTTTTTCTCTTTAATGATTTTCACCAAGAGGGAAATAAGGTGTGTTAATGTGCTCCCAGGTGAGTCTGTGTACAGCTTTGGAAATAGAACCTGCTTTGTGTTTTTTGCACAATGTTGCTTACACTAGTAATGGAAACCACATTAGTTCAATACTATAAATTCAATGTTAGTAGCATCATTCAAAGCATTCATCGGACATTGCCTAAGCAATGCCTTCCAAATATTAATTATCCTTTATAAATTTTATCCCAAGTGGTGCAAATTTATGACATGTTAATTTCCCTGACCTTACTGGAACTTTATTGCTCAGCTCCTATTCACATGATGCATGATCCAGGGCTTGAGTGTGATAGAGACTCCCCATGAAGGTCACATGACATAGTGAGATCTACTAGCCCACAGTGCTTTCCATTCTATAGTTGCCAACATTATTTCTCCTGGGATTGTTATCTAGGGCAGGTACAACAACAAGTAGACATGTGGCTCTATTAGACAATGTTACAATAATCTTTTGAAGTTCAAGCTGCTTAGAATTCCATTCAGTTCATGTGGGATAAGTCCTAAAATAGCATAAGATTGTATACACTCCTGCTACCAGTGAGGTAGTGCAGTAACATATATAAAAGCCTTACTGAATATTTTGTGAAAGTGGTAAGAAGGGCTTCATTATTTATTTAACTCTGCCTTCCCTGTAAATGTTATATTCGTGGCTTTGTGCAGAAGATGTATTTTTTATCTTACTCCCTTCAACTACCTAATATAGTTGAAGGGGAAATTTCCAAAGTATGCTTCCTGCTGGGGGAGGTCAATGTATGTTGTGCTGGAAGCCAAAGTCACAAGGAGACTTTAAGATGTAATGTCTCCCTAAATTCAGTTATGTGCTGTTTTCCGCTAGACAGAAAACAAGTCTGGTGGAGCAGAGTACAGACGTATCTTCTTGCTAAATTTTGGGTACTCAGTAATGCCCAGGATCTTGCTGGAAAGGATGAAGACACCACCCATGACTAGAAACAGTAAGTGGAAGCCAGGGTATGGCAAGTATATGAACCTCCCTGGCGGTATGATTATTTCAGATTTTTGATGCTGAAAGCAGTACAATTATTTTGCATGAAAATTTGGCGTTTTATATTGTAGGCCTGTAATTCTTAGGAATAACTCACTTAAATCTGTCCAAACAAGAGCCTCGGGTATGATAAAGTTTGAAACACTAAATCATAAATTATAATATAATAAATAACTATAAATAATTATCACAAATAATAATATAATAATAATAAAAATTATTCAATAATGTAATCAAATCAAAAACACTGAGATTTGCTCAGTTGCAGAATTGTCACTCTCATTACTTTCAGTGTTTGATGATGTATTTCCCCACAAATCACTATCACTCAATTCTGCAAGTGATTCTAATTTATTATTGCTGTTTTCTAGCTGGTCTAAAACCACTTTTGATGTAAAGGGACGGTTTTGGTAGCTATGGACAATCTCCAGTTTCCAGGCAGAAAGAACAGTATTTATAATATAAAACTGCATGCAGGGCACTGGACAAACCACTAGGGACAAAAGGGATGTGAAATAAATTGATACAGCAATGTAATCTGTAAGATTACAGTGTACTGTATATGTATTGTGGTTTTTACTTTTTGAATTTGGCGCCATTCTCCGTTCCTGTGCGTCGCAACGATCGCAGGGAACGGAGCTCGGCTTTGTGATAGAATGAGCGGAGGACGGCTCACACACAGAGCGGGGAGGACATCGCAGGATCCTGGGGACAAGGTAAGTTTGCTGTACCTGGATCCTGCGATGCAATCCCGAGTGTAACTTGGGGTTACCGCTTTTGGTGCTGAAAATCCATCCTGAGCCACGCTCGGGAATACCGTCAGGGATGTTAAAGAGGAACTTCACTCTGGTATAAAAAAAGTTAAAAAGTCTGAAGCTACAAATATTGTAGCTGTCAACTTTTAGGAATCAAATACTTACCAGCCTATAGAGTACAGCAGTGTTTTCACATCAGTCAGTTCTTCACCAGGTTTCCACTTATCAGCATCACCCTCTTGGGTTTGGGAGCTGGCTATGACTTTCTAGTGTCTCACAGCCCAACCCCCACTGCACAGCGAGGCATGGCAGCATTGTGGGATGAGTCCTGCAGCCTCCTGGGATGTAAATGTCATTGTCCCCTGGGCGAGAGCTGAAAAGGTTAGATCAGGTACTTGTCAAAAAAGTCACCTGCTCCCTGAAAAAAAATATGTGTTAGGGGTGAGGAAGAGGATGAACAAGATTTTTGCCTTTTGGGTTTTTTCTCCACAGGCCTTTTTTATATTTCGATATTGGGAGCATGAAAAGAAATGCTTGGTGCAAAATCTGCTATAAAGTGCCATGAACACATCAAAATGAAATGGGCTCCGCAATTATTGTACATTCTGCATCAGCTATTTTTTACAGGGCCAACTTAGATCCTTCCAAGACCTGCAAGGAGAATTTGATATCTTGCAGATTTTTTCAATACCTTCAGTTACGACATGCTCTATCAGTGCAGGCCAAAATAAGCAACATGGGATTGATTTCCACGCACTCATTAATTCCTTGGTCAATGTGGTGGACAAGAAGGGTCTTATTTCTTCCCTCTACAGCAGTGGTTCTCAACTCCCGTCCTCAGGACCCACTAACAGGCCAGATTTTAAGTATTACCTTGGGGATATGCAGACTAGAATACTGCAATCACTGAGCAGCAAATGATATCACTGGTGATGTATTTCAGTTATCTTATCAAACCTGTCCTGTTAGTGGGTCCTGAGTGGAGAACTATTGTTCAACAGGATGATGCAGGACAAATTTTTAGCTAACATTCGCATACCTGGTAGGATAGGATGGGAAAAGGATATTGGGGAAATAGAAGATGAGACATGGCAGGCGATGCTTGATCAGGTTCAATTGGTTTCCCTCTCACTCACACAGAGGTTGTCCCAGCTGTTTGTGCTCCATAGATCGTATAGAATGCCCATACAGCTTCATAGATGGAATCGAAGGAAGATTCTGATTGCCCACGTTGTCACAGCACATCAGCTGATCTTTTACATCTGCTCTGGCGTTGCCCCAAACTGGTTCACTACTGGCACCGAATCATTGATACTATCAATAGCATTTGAAGTAAATTTTATTAATGAACCTTTAACATGTGTACTGGGGTTTATGGATGAGGAAGTATTTCCAACTACTGTTAGAATCCCTCTTTCCAAACTGCTATTTCTGGCATGTAAATGCATTGCATCTAAATGGCTGTCCCCTCACCCCCCTACAGTGGAGGAGTGGCATTATTTAATAGTGAGTAAGTGTTATGACACGTATTATATATTCTGGTGTTTTTTGCTGTTTCTTATGTTAAAATCTTGCAAGGTGCAGCACGCTGTATAGTGCAGGGATTATCTGCGTGGAGAAATAGATATGCTTTGTTTCTGCAGAAGCTGCTTTTTTATTTATTACTCATATGTTTTATGAGTTTTGTATGTCAGAATTGCTCAGGATTATGATGCTGTTGACCATTTTATGTTTTTTTTTTTTTTTCGTTTTATGTTTTTTCTTATTTGTATGTTTGTTTTTTGTAAAGCTAACAAACCTCTTCATAAAAACTTTTAGATAAAAAAAAAAAGAAAAAAAGTCTAGGTGCCTGACTATTGCTGACTTCTATAGGCAGTCATTGATATGAAACAGGTTTGCAGATTTGCAGTGCTGACTTTTCTGTGATTATTCTGACCTGCATCGTTTTTCACATAGCAGCCAGGTTACTAGCATTTTAAGAACAAGGTCAGCTATGAAAATTATTATATTTTTCTTTGCACAGCTTTCCATTAACATTTCGCTCCTGGCATGTACACATGGATTTCATTTTAAGCCTGACTAGCATTTTTTTTTTTTCAAGAAAATTTTATTTAAGGAAATAAAAGCAATTACAGAAATCTCGATCAACTGTTGTACATAACTGAGTTTTGGAACAACATGATTTCAATACATGTAGAATTTTGTCACTTCAGCATAAACCTTTACATGATGGATCTGGACCTACTTTTCCCTTCAGTATGATCTATATTGGTCACTGAGCTTAATCCAAGATGGGGGCCCATGTAGAGTGCAACTACTGCTAAGATTCTCAAACAAGGGGCAGGGAAGGTGTCTTAAGTAGGATACATGGGCATAGTTTAATCACTTTTGGGGGGAGTTGCGATTAGTATTAGGGAGGGATTCGACCATGTGTTAGGTCCAAGTTTGGTTCTTATAGAGTGTAGCTGAGGTGTATGTGAAGTGGAGTTGTAGGGAGAATCTGTGTGTGTTAGAACTGAATACATTAGTAGGGGGGGAGGGGGGGTAGTGGGAAGGGGAGCGGAGAGGAGGAAAGGAGGAGAGTGTGGGGAGGAGAGAGAAAATAGGGCGGAAGAAAGAAAAAAAATGGTGAAGGGGAGAAGGGGGGGGGTGTCCGTCTCTGACTTCCCTCCTCAGGTTTTAAAGAAATGCGGGGAATTCCGATTGGAATTTATTTATGCCTTGGAGGGGGACAGACCTTAAAAGGCGAGGGTGTCATGAAATATATGGTTTTTTTTTTGGGGAGGGACGACAGAGTATGTCGTAGATATTGCTAATTCCTTATGTGAGTGAATTGTGTATGTTTAAGTATGCAGGTGTCGTCTGAAAATGTAACCAACATGCCCATTTTTTGCTGAATTTCAATGGGGTGTCGCATGAAATGTGGATCAGTTCTTCCATTTCAGTGACTTTACGGATCCTATTAAACCAGTCTTTGATTATGGGTATCTGAGGAGAGCCCCAGAGCAGGGGGATGCATTGTTTTGTGCATTGCCATGGATTTGTGATGGGATTTGTGTGGTAGGGCTGAATGGTGAAGCAGAAATTGGGCAGGGGATAAATCTAGATCGTAAGAGGTTACTTGGGATGTGATGCGGCATACTTCTTTCCAAAAGATTTGTAAGGGGGGCGCAGGTCCACCAAATATGTAGTAGAGTGCCTTTGTCTTTTTGGCATCTTCAACAAGCATCTGGTATAGTAGGGTTAAATCTGTTTAGCAGGATTTTATATCCTTTTTCCTGTGTGGTGACATTCGTTGAACCTTTATGAATGGTTAGAAAGATTTGTTCCCAGTTCTCATCTGAGAGCGAGAGGGAGATATCTTTTTCCCAATGTTTGCACACAGTGCTTTCATTGGGATGTAGGTCTGTGAAAATAAGGTTGTGTGTGGTGGCTATAAGATGCTGTTGGGGTGATTTCTGGGTGCAAAGCCTTTCAAAGGGGGTGAGTTGTCTCGAGCATTGCGAGTCTTTGACTAATGATTTTAGGTAATGAGCAAGCAATAAGTATGTCCAAGGGGGGATGAGTGGCTTTTCCATATGGGTGGCAAGGTGGGAGGCAGTGAGGAGTTGTCCTCGGTGAAAGAATTGGTGGGCTCAGGTTTGATCTTATGACCAGTTATCGGTAAGAAAATGGTGATACAACCCTGAGGGGAAGTCAGGGTTCAGTTTTCCTGGGTTAGTGGTCCTGGGATAGAGGATATGGTAGTTTGGGTACACAACTTCTGGAAGCAATGTCAGGTGGGTCCAATCAGTGGGTGGTGCAGTTAGAGATGCTTCTAATGGGACCCAGTCTTTGTAGGAGGAGTGGACATTCCAGTCTACAATTCTGGAGAGGTGTACAGCTGTATAGTAATTTAGGAGGTCAGGGAGACCTATTCCCCTTAGTCGTTTTGGCCGGATGAGCTGTTTAAAACTGATTTTGGGTCTACGTTCCCCCAGAGAAATCTGGAGCATATATTTTTGTATGTTTTAAAAAAGGCTGGTGGATCGGAAACATGGATCGGAATCGTCTGCAAGATGTATAACAGTCTCGGTAGAGCATTCATCTTTAAGATTGCCACTCTGCTAAACCATGAAAATATTGGTTTGTTCCAATTTTTGAGGTTGGACGTTAGCTTATTAAGGAGAGGCACTTGATTTTTCATATCAAGGTCTGAAAGTTTGGAGGGGAGTTGTATACACAAATATGTGACTGAGTCATGTTTCCAGTAAAATGGGAAATTCACTTTACATTGGTCTATGGGTTGTGGGAGGGATATGTTGAGGGCAAAAGATTTAGAGAAATTGATTTTGAGGTTAGAAACTAGTTGGAAACATTGGAATTCTGTTAAGAGTACAGGTAGAGTAGTCAGGGGTTCTGTGAGAAATAGTAATCCGTTGTCCGCAAAGGCAGCGTATTTATATTCTCTAGTAGACATGTGCACACTGAAATATTTCTTTTCGGAATTTCGTTTTCGTCCGAAAAATACATTTATTTAGTTACTCCCGAAATTCGTTTTTATTTATTTAATTTTGTTAAAAAATGCATTCATCCGAAAATCCGAAATAATTAAGGTCGAATCTGTCATTGAAGGCTTATGGTGTCTATCGAACGTTCTAAGAAGATTCGACGGAGCAGCTAAACTGTACGACGACGCAATCGTACATTTCCGGTCGAATGTTCCGCCTACAAGCTATAGTAGAATTCTAATGTTGTATGACACTAGTAATAATTATATTTATTGATTATTATTGCTAGTCGACCAACATTAGAATTTTTCTATAGCCTATGGGCTGAGCATTTGACCATAAATGTCCGCTCGCGGAGACTGCTTTGTCGAATCTTCAAGTCGAATCTTTTCTCTCTATGTCGAATAATCTTGGACTAATAGAGTTAGGTTAGGCACATTCAACCTTTTTTGCTATTGTCTCTATAATATTGAATCTTTTCTCTCTATGTCGAATCTTTTTTCTCTATGTAGAATAAACTTGGACTAATAGAGCTAAGGTTAGGCAAATTCGACCACAGGTTCGATAGACACAGATCACTATTGTCAGCGTCGTGTCGAATCTTCTATCCATATCGAACTGTGGTCACAACGAAAACGAAAATAAAGCATTTGTTTATATCGGATCTTTCGGTTTTCGGATTCTGCACGTTCGTTATCGTTTGTTAAAACGATAACGAAAATACCCGAAATTTGGACGAAAATGCATTAGGACGAAAACGAATGCACATGTCTATTCTCTAGTAGTTGCTCGAATTCCCTGAATGTCTGGGTTGAGTCATAGCTTACGAAGGAAGGTTTCCAGCATAAGAATAAAAAGGATAGGAGACAGGGGGCAGCCCTGTCTGGTTCCATTACGGTTGGGGAAGGCGTTTGACAGAGTATTGTTGACACGTACTCTGGCTGATGGACTAGAGTATAAGGATAGAATGAGGTTGATCATGCGAGGGCCTAAGCCAATAGCTTGTAGGACTGCAAGCCTGACTAGCATTTATCTGTTTCTTTTTACTCAGGTTATTCAAAGTGTATTATTTTATTTTTAGATGGCAGAGAAAGGTTAAAACCTCCATCAATTTATTGTTTGTCGTGTGTATCCCACTGGAGAGATTTCTTTTCACTTCCCATCTTTGGGATGCAACAGGAAATGAGAGGAAATTTCTCCAAAATGAACCAAATTCTCAACTGGGAGAGTTGTCATAGCAATAGATGTCCCAATTGGAAGATTTTGCTTTATTTGCTCTAACAACTCCTTTTCAAATAATTTATTGAGAATACAACAATACAATTTTACAGTACTGGTTTTAAATTTATGTAAGGTTACAAAATATGAGGAAAAGGAACTTCTCAATAATAACTTAGAATAATAATACTTAAGTTATCTTGTAGAAATCAGTAAGAAAATCTATTATCCAGTGTACATATCTGAATTATATGGTTATAATAATTAATAGAGCTTTTGTAATTGGAAAAATAAATAAATAAGTAAGTAGATAAATATATATAAAAAAAAATACAATATGTCACAATAGTGAGACATAAAATGCAACTAAATTAGATAAATTGGGTATTAATGAGATGACCTAGAGAGACACCCAAACAACCAGGGCCAAGGTCCGGCTATTTGGCCCGGCATATCCCGGGTGCATGGGTGTCCCTCCAAAGCATCCCCATCAAAGGTATAGATAGTTTGCATCCGAAAAAGACATAGTTTGCCTAACCAAATAATAATTTAATAGAAATAGATAAAGACACATTTTATTATTATACATCACTAAAAATAAAATTTAATAAGTGGGAATATGTGGTGGGATCTGAAATGGTTATGGAGGGAATTTGGGGTCTCCAGAGAGAAGCGAGTGTTAAATATTTATGGGAACATGTAATAATATAGACCGTGAAGGTGGTAGATCTCATCAGGGTAAAAGAAGTGAATAGTTCAAATCCGGTGGTAGTATGTGTGTTATCCATGGAAGCCAAAGAGATTCAAATTTGTCCAGTTTATCAAGTATGATTGCCTCCATTTTAGCATGGATCATAGCTTGAGTTACTTGCTCTAACAACTCAAAACTTGAATTTCCCCTCCCTTTTTTTTTTTTGCCTTTACATACATCTTAACATGCCGAACAGTATAGCTCCCTTATGGTTCCTTTACATTTGTTTGTATGAGCAACATACCAGATTTCACTGTACTGCTCATTAATTTACGTGGCATATGTGTATTGAGAAGTGTGACTTTTCATTTGCTAGTTTAGCATAATGCAATAATCCCTAGTATAGAGTTATTCGATGATAATGCTGCTGGTTCAGATTGATTTTTTTCTAATCACAGAGTTCATATAGGGAGAAAAATAGCATAGTATCATGCTTTTACTTAATAAATATAAAAAGCGTCATCATAGGAATGTGAAATATTCGAATCAATAGCCTTGTAGTACAATTTGATTGGTTTGTAACATTCATTTTAAATACTTGCTCTACCGTATGTTTATTACAAAATACAAAATAATATGTTCAACATGAAAAGTTGTCAACCTCTATCTATATTTTGTTTTTTTTACTACTTTTTGGAAGGAGAAATAGTGTTTCATGTAGCAGTAAATGAGACCTGACAGTGATGTGATGCTGTTTCCAGGGAGCTGGGAACGCAATTACCCACAATTCTACTTAATCCGCAGTGAACCTTCTCCCATCCCCCAAATTTTAAAGAAAGACATTTGAAAGAAACAACTTATCTGTAACCCTCATAGGAGGTGCTGCTGTAGTTCACGAAAAAAAAAAAGAAAACACACTTTAATGTGCCTAATCTGATTTTTTTTTAAAATATATACTGCGGATATTTAACTTTACTGTAGTTCTTCTTTAGATTGGAACCTAACTGTATTTGAGCACCAAAAACAAAAATGCTATTTAAGTCATTTTTAATATTCAAAGCAATCTCACCCATCCATTCTGGTCTCCATGCTTTAATTTGTTTGGAAATCAGCTTAAAATATTCCCTCTGTCCAGCCCATCAGCATGTTGATTGATAGAGTAAAGTTCCCCTTTAAAGCTAAATTTCAAAGTGGTTGGGATGGTCAGCACAGCATACTTGCACTTTATGACACACTTACCTCTGGGCGGGCTCTCCCCCAGCACTGTAATGTCTGAGCTCCTGGCAGCAACGCTCTCGTTTTGGATCAGCCGTCTTCTTTATTTACCTACTGGTCAGGCACCCATGATGTAACTCCCACACATTTGAGCTGGAGCTACATTATCTCACCACCTGGCCCCATTCCCAAATCTTACAGACATCAGGACTGTATACTATACTGCCCATGAGCTGTAGTAAGAAAAAATTGGTAGCAAGTAAGTAAAAGATTTTTTGGCAGAAGAGAATGATAAATTCCCTCCTATCAAAGATCCTACCTCCTGCAAATTTTGGTTTCTTATCCATACTTTCACTTTTGTACACAGATAAAAAGCTTTTGGCTTCAGGGTAACCAGTAGTCTACTGTTTTTTTCTGGTTAGGGTTTCCTAAGCTGGGTGTTTGATTCATCCCACCTCCTTCTGGAAGAAGCTTCCAAAATATATAGCAGAGAGAGTCAAATGGCCAGTATGAATATTTATCATGCCCCAGCAATCACTGGAAAGAAACCTCCAGAAGGTAGCGGGGAGGTGATAAATATCTGGGAGGCCTTTCCCGAGTGTTTTTTGCTCTCCAGAAAGGGCTCCAGTTCTCCTAGGGATGCTGCCCCTGGGAATAGCTAGTGAGACAAGAAGTTGCAGTCTGGGTTTCAGTAGGTGCTGGGCAGAGGGCCTGAAAAAGATTGCCAAATACTTGTTTGCTGGAGGGCATCATCCTAAGATCCTGGCCTGGATAAGGATTTATTTTTGGACAATGGCATCACGAGTGGCAGAGATTCTTGCCTCATTCTAATGGCAGGGGAAAAGAAAATGGAATAATATGGTTTGAAGGAAACGAAAGAGAAACTTTTTTTAAGAGAAACAACAGGTGAATATGATCAGTTTAATGTGAAAAAGAAGAAAAAAATTTTTTTTTTCTGATTAATTTGTAAATAATGTACATAGGACAGTCACACAGTCCTATTTACTGAATAAACATAAAGCTGAGCTGAGCCACTGCTCTGTGTGTCTATTCAGACATGGAGCAGTGGCCCGGCCCTGCCTCCTCTTTCTCCTCATTGGCTCACTGACTTCGATTGACAGCAGCAGGAGAAAATGGTGCCAGCTGCTGTCTCAGCCAATGAGGAGGGAGAGTCCAAGGCAGCCAAGGTTCTCGTGTAACATCGCTGGATGTAAGTATTAGGGGGGCTGCTGCACACAGAAGGTTTTTTTTTATCTTAATGCATTAAGATAAAAAAACGTCTACTTTTAGAACCACTTTAACCACTTCCAGCTCACGCAGATATACAGGTTGGCAGTGCTACGCGAGTCATTGTACCCGTACGGTGGCTTGCGCAGGCAGAGTTGCGGGCACGCGCCGCCGGAAGCGCATTCTTGCTCCCGCTGAAGTCCGCCGGCGACCCGCGATCGCCTAGTACAGAGGCAGAACGGGGATCTGCCAGTGTAAACAAGACGGATCCCAGTTCTGACAGGGGGCATGTCAGAGATCTTCTGTTCCCAGTGATCAGGAACAGTGATCTCTGTCATGTCCCAGTGAACCCATCCCCCCTACAGTTAGAACACACCTTGATTGCCCCCTAGTGTTAACCCCTTCCCTGCCAGTATAATTTTTACATTGATCAGTGCATTTTTAAAGCCCTAATCAATGTAATATTGTCACTGGTCCCCAAAAAGTGTCATTTGGGGTCAGATTTGTCCGCCGCAATGTTGCAGTTCCGCTAAAAATCACAGATAGCCAAAATTACTAGTAAAAACAATTAAAAAAAATAAAAGTCCCCAAATCTATCCCATTGTTTGAAAACGCAATAACTTTTGCGCAAACAAATCAATATACGCCTATTGCGATTTTTTTTTTACCAAAAATATGTAGAAGAATATATATTGACCTAAACTGATGAATAATTGTATTTTTTTATATTTTTTTTTTTGGGATATACATTATAGCAGAAAGTAAAAGAAGTATTATTTTTTTTTCAAAATTGTCGCTCTTTGTTTGTTTATAGCACAAAAAATAAAAACCGCAGAGGTGATCAAATACCACTAAAAGAAAGCTCTATTTGTGGGAAAAAAGGACGTCAATTTTGTTTGGGTACAGTGTCGCACAACTGCGCAATTGTCTGTTAAATGGATGCAGTGCCGTATCGCAAAAAATTGCCTGGTCATTAAGGGGACAAATCCTTCCGGGGCTGAAGTGGTTAAATCTGTCAGGGGTTAACCACTCTGTGTGTCCCAATGTGAGAGTTTTCTTCACACTTCCTGCACCAGTGAAGTCTCTCCAAAGTGGACACAGACAGGGATAAAACATGTTTCTCGTACCGAGGATAAGGAATAAACTGCTCTATTCTCGTTGATGATTTCACCTTACTTCCTGTCTGATGATAGGTGACCACTAGGAGAGGAAGTAAGGGAAAATCTGACCAATGAGATCACAAACAACAAACCTATTCCCAATCTTTCCAAAATAAAACAGACAAAAAATGTTTTAAAAAGGTTACATTGGGACAATCTATACAGCAGCAATGGCTAGTTTGTTGACATTAGACAAACTTTGCCATATGTTGTTAGCATCTTGAATTATTATCGCTGAGATGATGACAGAATTGTCACTTTAGAATGGGAAATCTATATAAAAATTGTCAGTAGAGTACAAACCTCATGTGATAAATGTATAAAAATCATGTTTTATTCCTACACATGAAACTATTTTCACTGCAGCTGACACCTACACACATAGACAGCGTGCGTCTATGGTTATATATTTTATTATCAATTTTAAAATAAAAATGTTGCTTTGTTGTTCATCTTTGGAGTTCCAGCTTCATAAGCAGTCAATAGCTTAGACAAAAAGCTTCAAACAGCTCTTAGCTTTTGATGAGATTCTCTCTGTATTGCCTGTAAACTCTGCCCTCTAATCACACACATCCAGTCCCTGAATCCAAGCTGCAACGTGCTCGGAGTCATTGATTTACTCACAATACCCCAGTGACTCCTGAAGTTATTCTGTGAAGAATATTAAATGAGAGCATGGAACAAACACAGCTTCTCAGATCACCGAGAAAACTAGCAACAAAACATACACCAAAAGCATGATATACACTTAGAGGAAAGAATTGCCTACTGTAAAATGGAATAATGCATTTTCATTTTCCAAATCTTTTTTATGAAGACAGAGGGATCTAGAACATGATACAAAATAATGTAACAGTAAGCAAACTATATACCAAGCCACAATATCACGGATCAGTGCATGTATCTTTGACTCAGTTACTGTTAGTCTTTGGCACAGAGCCTCCTGGTGCACGGTAAGGAACGTTTGAAGTCAAATGGTTAAATACTATTAGGGGGAAGGTTAAGGTTGAAGATAAAGTAAGAGTGAGGATTAAGGTTATGCCTAGGGTAAACTGGAAGGATAGAGTGAGAAACCCCATGGGAAATTAATTGTATTCTTATTTTACAGCCCAGTGTTTTTGTCTGTAATATACTGTTAGGATCCATTAGCTTCCCAGCCTCCACTGTATTATTTAAGATGTTAATTCTCAATGCCAAAACATGGTCCAAATAAAAGTTCAACAATGTCCCTAACTTCAAACCTATCCCTAACTGTAACCTCATCCTAACATTAAAGACAAAACATTTTTTTATTTTTGGTTGTTTTGGATAGAGTAATGAAGGGTTTGAAGGGATTCTAATCAATGGGGCACAGATGGCTAAAAATCCGACAGGGGTTGGCTTTAAAGGGTAACTCCACTTTCATGGGAAAAAAAATAGCAAATAAAAAAAATATATATATGTATAGCATATACAATTGCGACACAAGTCATATTGTAATTGAATGTTATTAAAAATTATTAATTAACACTTAACCCTAACCTCCAACCTAATGCTGATTGTAGCTCCAAACCACTATGACTTAGCATTGAAATACTTCCTAACCCCCAAACCTTAATCCACTAGCACTTGACCCTAACCCAAAGCTAACCCTTAACCTCACCCTTAAAAATATTAACTTATTGAGCACCAGAAATATAAGTGGCAATACCACCAAATCATGACATCAAGGATAACATGTCTGCCTTTTTTTTTTACATCATCTTATTTTTCAAGCAATGCTGTGCACCACTTTAAAGAAGCCTGTTTATTTATTTTTTCCCAACAGCATACTGCCATCTTCAAATAACCACCCCAGCAAACTTGGTACAGCTTAAGCTCAGAAAGACAGAGAATTCAGCAGTGCTGCCTTTCTCCACCATGCAACACCATCAACTTCATGTTCAGCAGTTCTAATGTAGGAAGTGATGTCTGACAATCAAGCTAACCTTGGTAATTTATATGCAATTATAAAATAACCAACTCTCCTTGGCTTCAGAATTATTTATTATGCTTAAAGTCTTAAAACAAAGGGACAAAAAGTTAATAGAGGCTTTAATGGGTTTTTGGTGAATTTAATTATAATTTTAGAATTTTCTCATTTAATATTTAATGTGACCCATACCTTTCTTTGTGCTATCCCATCTAATAGTACCTGTACTTAGAGGCTGTTCTAAACTCTTTATTGCTACCTCTCTCATATCATATTTATTGAGCAATCACTAGATAGCATCTGTGAAACTGTGTACACAATTGAATTTGCCTTTTGAATCTGATCTCCAATGATTTTGTGTGGAAAAAGAAAACACATCATCCATCCTTTCCATTTGGCTGGAATTATTATTTTTTGCTACTGGTTGACCCCAGGCATTTTATTATGCAATGCACAATGACTCTACATTTGTACAGTGACTAATTTGTACAATATTAAAAGATTCTTCTTTTAAAATTGATGGTAGTTTGGGAGCATTGATATTATGCTATATTGAAACCTGGTCAAACACTGCAAAAAAATTAGAGTGACCATGTATGCAAGCCCTATGATGTGTATTTGTAGCTGTACCTAGAGAAATAATAATCTGCCCCTTTGTTGCACTGCCTATCTTTGTGCAGCATCTTTAAGAAAACCATACTGACAGAACTGTGGGAGCTGCTGTTGCTGTTTTTCATTTGAAATCCTCTCAACACTTTTTAAATCACTGATTCTAAACAAGTAGGTAGATCACCAGTAGTGGCTTCAAAGTCCATAATTGTTGTGGGTGTGGTAGAAAGTTGACTGTATGCTATGCACACAGCCATATCTCTTGTGCTAATAAGCACCCATTTCCGTCTTAATGATATAATGTACCTTTTGATCTCATGTCTCCCCTCTGGTTCCCCATTCCCCAGTAAAGAGACATTACCACATTCTTACGTCCTCATCTCCGCATGGCCTCTTCATACTCACCAGCAAGCCCTTTTATTCACACCTAAGCTTTCACAAACAGGAAGTGATGGTCCCAGCAGCCAATCACTTCTTACATGGGAAGTGACCTCACAGGATATGACCATATAAGGATTTAACACAGGATATGACAATACAGAAACCCTTCCAACAGGGTTAAATACAGAACCAATCACAGACAATTATACAATCAAATAGAAACACAATAGTGATGCGTGCAGACGGTGGTGTGCAAAACCATGCGGCAAGCACATGCTTTGAACACAACCGTGTGCACACTCCCACTGTTACCAGTGATGCGAGCCATACTATACTATGGCCCAGTGGGCCATAATTTTGTATGGTTATGCTTTGGTTCCAAAGTACGCAGACTTGCTTACTTAGGAGTTGAAATGTGCTCGTCATGGAGTGGCCAGTTCCTTGGTGAGGCATAAACATCCTTAAAAGAGCAAACAGATCCACAGGTTTCCGCATCCACTGGTCTTCCACCAACGTCTGTATGTGCGAATACCCTCACATGAGCGTATTACAACAAAACTGACACTGGGAGACATTTGACAACATACATTTAGAAAAATTCCTACAACAGTCCCTCCTCTTTGTTATATGCTCCCATGTGTCCCTCGATGAAGCTTGGTCTTCTTCCTTACAGTCTATATGAGTCCATAAAAAGAAAAACACGGCTTGACATGTAGACTCTGTTCTTCAGGAGAGATGACATGGTGAGCTGTAGTAATCGCCGGTTGGTCTTGGATCCTCTGTGTCTTGTACGTGGGTTGGGCTTCGGGGCGTCTCATTGAGGAAGATGTGGTCATCTGCTTGGGCTATGGTCACACGTCCAATCAGGCAACACCTCATCACAGCATATAGAAGGAATAGAAACAAAAACAACATGAATAAATATACTCCTACTTCCTTCAACTATGATCCGCTGCAAAATAAAAAAATTAAATCCCCACAGATTCCCAGACCCTTAAGAGGATTCCAAACTTTACTAGCTAAAGCTCTGGCTTCAACAGTTTAAATGAACATCCCATCCACAATGGATGAGAATTGTTCAATCGTATCATCAGCTCAAAACTCCTCACACCAATATGAACATCCTATATATCATGTACTGCTGTCATTGCTGGGGCACTAGTAAACCCAACCATCCTGTTTGTTTTCTAGTTGGGATGCTTTTCATCGATATCCTTGCTAAAATTTAATAAACAAAAAAATATATATAAATAAACAAAGATACTCCTCAATTCTTTGGTGTGGTTGAGCTGCTTCTTGCAGTGGCTGGCGCGATCTCATCCCTCAAGCTTCTTTACAACCACCCAGTCACCTGGTTGGAAAGAATGTAGACTGGTTATTGTGTCAGGGTCCAGGAGGGACTCGTGAACCCTGTGGTGGACCTTTTGAAGTTCATGTTATAGTGATTGCACCTACCCCATCAGCTGAGAATGTAGGTGACAGCTAATGAGGAAAGTTCAAGTATGGTTTTGGTTGACCTCCAAACAAACCTCATATGACAATAACCCAGATATCGGGACTGTGGTCACTGCATAACCTGTGCGTGGCTTACCATCTGGAATGTAATACCTGGAAACAGTGACAAAAAGGTACTTAGCATCTGGGATGGGAGCCTCCTTCACCAGACTGCTGCTTGCTGATTAAAATTCCATCAAAGAAAGACAGTCTTGGCACAAACTTGGTTAGAATTACAAAGGTTATTAGTTTGAAAAACTATCATTCTCACCATTTTCATCCCCCTTTTTCCTCCTCATTACAAACTGGAGGAAGACACTCAGAGTTTAGAATGGTGCATAGACATGTGCACACTGAAATATTTCATTTTCGTTCGAAAAATATATTTATTTAGTTACTCCCGAAATTCATTTTTATTTATTCAGTTTTTCGTTAAAAATTGCATTCGTCCGAAAATTTTTTTTTTAAAAGTCAGCAGCTACAAATACTGCAGCTGCTGACTTTTAAAACATGGACACTTACCTGTCCAGGGCGCCCGCAATGTCGGCACCCAAGGCCGAACCGTCTCTCCGTCCTCGGGTGCTGCCGCCTCCATCTTCTGTAAGGGAATCAGGAAGTGAAGCCGTGTGGCTTCACTTCCCGGTTCCCTATTGCGCATACGCGAGTCGCGCAGCGCAATACGGATGGTCCCTGCTGTCTCTGGGACCCGTGTGTTTCCCAACAGGCAGTGGGGAGGGAGCAGGAAGTGGCGTAAATAACCGCAGATTCTGCGGCTATCTATGCCGGAAGTAGGTACAGATACCTGTAATATACAGGTATCTGTACCCCCCTCCTCCCTGAAAGGTGCCAACTGTGTCACCGGAGGGGGGGAGGAATCTGATGAGTGGAAGTTCCACTTTTGGGTGGAACTCCACTTTAAGGTAGAATCTGTCATTGAAGGCTCATGGTGTCTGTCGAATGTTCAAATTCAGATTCAGATTCGACGGAGCAGCTAAACTGTACGTGTACATTTCCGGTCGAATTTTCCGCCTACAAGCTAGCTGTAGTAGAATTCTAATGTTGTATGACTAGTAATAATTATATTTATTAATTATTTTACTAGTCAACCAACATTAGAATTTTTCTATAGCCTATGGGCAGATGCATTTGATCGGAAATGTACGATTGCAGCGCCGTACAGTTTAGCTGCTCCGTCGAATCTTCTTAGAACTTTCGACAGACATCATAAGCTAAAGATTCGACGTTTGTATGTTTTTCGTTGCTTTGTTGAATCTTTGTCGTTCATGTTGAATGGTCTACTCTACCCCAACAGTCAGCCAACTTTCACATTCGTTTCTCAATCTCCACGTGCAATGGTGGGCGCGGCATCCAACGTTGTGTCAGATATTGATATGGCATTATAATAAAGAATCTATAATAATAAATCCTCCCCCCACAACACAGGCAGCCTCTGAGGCTATCACAACACTATCAACACTAGTATCACTATCAAGTTCACAACACTAACACAATAGCAGCAGATTATTATGAGAATGAAATGAATGAAATGAATTAAATGAATGAAATGAATGAATGAAATATAAGTTGAACTGTAGCTTGCTTCACTATTGTTCTGCTGCTGTGCTTATGCTTAATTGCTAAATAATTCAGGTTTTCTGACAAATGGACCAGCTAAGATTGACTGTCTTCTGAAATGATTCAGTGTGTGTGTCTCTCTCAGCTAGCAAATCGTAAGTGAAATTAAGTTGGCTGTACGTGTGTACTTAGTTCTAGCTATTTTACTGCCCCTCCTCTTTGGTTACAATCGGCCAATAACATTCATCATCATCATTATGTTTATTTTTCTTCCCCCACCCAATTCCAACAGCGATCTTTTCTATCTACGTCAAATCTTTTCTCTCTATGTCGAATATTTTCTCACTATGTCGAATCCTTTCTCTCTATGTAGAATAATCTTCGACTAATTAGGCACATTCGACCACAGGTTCGATAAACACAGATTGTTATTGTTAGCGTCATGTCGAATCTCCTATCTATATCGAACTGTTGTCGCAACGAAAACGAAAATAAAGCATTTGTTTATGTCGGATCTTTCGGTTTTTGTATTCTGTACTTTCGTTATCGTTTATTAAAATGATAACGAAAATACCTGAAATTCGGACGAAAATGCGTTCGGACGAAAACAAATGCACTTGTCTAATGGTGCAGAAACAAACAATGAAACTGTGAAATAGCCTATGACACTTTTACCTTCTTATACACCTGCTTTCTATGTACATACACTTTCAGAAACTCCTTGGACCTGAAAAGATACTTATAAACAAAAGTTATTACTCTGTCCTTCAAAGAATGGTAAACAATATGGGGCAGAGTACTAAAGCCAGAGAAGGCCAGATAGCTTGCACTTTTGGAAGAAAGTCCCAAAGGCAACCACATTGATTTTCTAATGCAGATTGTCTTTTAACGCGAACTAGATTCCTTTGTAATGATCAACTTCAGGTAATAAATTAATTGACTATTGGTCTAATTAATAGATGAGAACACTATAGTGACAATGATCTCTATGTATTACAGAATTCAAGAACCCAGAGGTTTAGTTTAATCTAATAATAATCATTTGGTGTCCTGGTAAAATTATATTGAACGCAATATAGAACTATAAGACAATACATAATTAGAGTTGGACCAGACACACATGGTTCAGTTTGCACCAGAACTCCCGAACATGTAAAAAGTTCGCACCCGAGCTACAAACTCTATCAAAGTCTATGGGACCCGAAAGTGAAAAATCAAAAGTCCCAATTTTGAAGGCTTATATGCAAGTTATTGGCCATCAAAAGGTTATGGGGACCCGGGTACTGCCCTTGGGCACATGTATCAATGTAAACATTTTTTTTTAAATCATTTTTAAAAATTCCTTTAAATATGGTGCCGGGGGGGGGGGGGGGGGGTCCCCTTAGTCTGCCTGTAAAGTGATGCATCTGTACAGTGTATAAAACCTGTTGCAGCAAAACTAAAATTTATAAAGAACACAAAAATTACATTTAAATTGTCAGAAATACAATACCATTGCCAGCAATAGAAAAATTTTGTGGGGGGGCCCCCGATCCATACCAGGCTCTTTGGGTCTGGTATGTATTTTAACGGGAACCCCATGCCAAAATGTAAAAAATAAATGGCTTGCCCCCCCCCATATCCATACCAGACCCTTATCCTAGCATGCAGCCCAGCAGGTCAGGAAAGGGGGGGCGAGCAAGTGCCACCCTCCTGAACCATACTAGGCCACATGCCATCAATATGGGGGAGCTTTGGGTGGGGGGCTCTGCCTCAAAGCACCTTGTCCCCATATTGATAGGGAAAAGGGCCTCTTCCTGACAACACTGGGCTATGGTTGTGGAGGTCTGCACGCTGGGGGCTTATCGGAATCTGGAAGCCCCCTTTAACAAGGGGGCCTCCAGATCCCGGTCCCCTCCATTATGTGAATGAGTATGGGGTACGTCGTACCCCTACTTTTTTAACAAAAATGTGTCAAAAATAAATAAAAACACACACACAGTTTTTGACAATTTCTTTATTAAAAAAAAAAACAAAGGTCCCCCCATCTATCGTCAATCATGCTGCCAGACCTGAAAAAAGAAAAAAAATGATCCGCCCGCAACAAAGGCTATCCGCCATGTGCCTGCTCCGCCATCTGACAGTTCTTTAATAGGTAAGGGGCAGAGCCACCTGATGGCACTACCCTTTGTGAAGTCACCGATCAGTGCATGCTGGTTTGCTGACATCACAGTGGGCTTTTTTTGGTGAATAAGTAGGGGTACGATGCACAGCCATTACTTTCTTCAAATGTTGGTTCTGAGGCTGAGGAAGTTAGAAACATGCGCCTACAGAGAGGGAGAACACTGGTACACAAATTGGCAGGCATGTTCTCCCAGCCACAGCGTATTGCCAAGTTGTCTCCAGTGGTAATGACTCGGATGGAGGAGATGGTGATGATAATGAGGTCACTGACGTGACTTGGGTGCCACATAGAGCAGAGGAGGAAAGTGAGGGTGAGGCACAACCCCAACAAGGCAGCCATCATGGAGGAATAGGGAGCAGCCACCCTATTCCATCACATTGTGGAGCTGTTATCTCCCAGCCCACTTCCCACAGCTCAGCTGTCTGGGCCTTTTTTAGCACATGTGCAGCGGATTGCACTCTTGCAATTTGCAAACTTTGTCTCAAGCACATCAAGCGTTGCAAAAATACCAGCCATTTGGGTACCACATGCTTGACAAGGCATTTAACCTCCCACCACTCAGTCCACTGGCAGGAGCACCTGATAGCCACACAAAAGGGATGCAATTCTGTTCCTCCTCCTTATTCACCTCAGTCTGCCCTAGCTATACCAACAGACAAAAAATAAACTCAGTGCTCGTTTGAGGAGAGAACCTCAAGGTGTACACAGATCAAATAAATGTGATTAATAAAGTCTCTCAATAGGAGGGTCGAAGTCCATAGCAATAGTCTCTAAGATGAAGAGGGAGAGGAATCCATGTAGCAGCACTAAGGGCAACCAGTGTAAAGAGCTAGAAGCAGTCTCTGCAATGCAACAAAGGAAAAGAAACACAGCGCTTCTAAGTGCAGTATTGGTAAACCATTTAAAAAGTCAAAAGTAAAACTACTCAAAAAATCCGGAGGTGGTTTTTCACGGACGTTTAAGAGAAAAAATGCCTCTGGATTTTTGCTGCAGGATTACTATCATGCTTGTGCTCCCTTTGTGAGTAGTTTTACTGTTGACTTATTAAATGGTTTACCAATAGTGCACTTAGAGGCGCTGTGTTTCTTTTCCTTTGTTGCCTTAGCTATACCTCATGACCTCTCAGCAGCCTCCACTGGGGTGATGGTATAGCACAGGGACTCCTAGGTCCTTGCAGTACATTTGCCAGTAGCACACTACCAGCTGTAGACTAAAGCCGGCAAATTTTTCTGCCCCATCTGCTGCAGTGAAAAAAAAATACAGTCACTGCCACCCACATGCCCAGTGTCTAAATGCAAGCTTGTCAAAGCTGCTGGCTCTACAACATCTGCCTTTCCAACTAGTGGATTCTGCCTCTTTCCATGAATTTACAGAATGTGCTGTACCACAATGGCAGGTTCCCAGTCGCTATTTCTTTTCACGTAAGGCCATTACAGCGCTGTGCCATCACGTTGAAGGCAATGCTGTGGCATCATTGGGCAAGACAGTCAGTCGCAAAGTCCACGTTACTGCTGACACGTGGTCCAGCAAGCATGGTCAGGGGCGATATATTTTGTTCACAGCACACTGGGTAACTCTGCTTTCAACTCGGAAGGATGCAGGACAGGGCTCAGTGCAACAGGTTGTTGTGCCCTCACATCTCCACGTGATGATGATGCAAGATTTGTCAGCTCTACCCCCTCCTCCTCCTCCATCCCCTCCTCTGCTGAATTGTCCTATGAACCACAAGTACCCCCTAAGCGTTTAAGGGGCTATTCAATGAGGCTAAAAGGTACCATGCAGTGCTTCAGCTGGTGTGTCTAGGGGACAGGAACCACACCGGAGCAGAGATTCTTGTAGTTCTGCAGGGGCAGGCCCAGAGGTGGTTCACTCCACGCCAGCGGGAGCCATAAATGGTGGTGTGAGATAATGGCACAAACCTCCTGTTTGCCCTTAGACAGGGAAAGTTGACACATGTTCTCAATTTGGTGGTGCAGCATTTCCTAAATAGGTACCCAGGGTTGGAAGCAGTGTTCATTTTGGCAGCAATTTTCAATCTAGTTTTAGTCTTATGCCCCGTACACACGATCGGACATTGATCGGACATTCCGACAACAAAATCCATGGATTTTTTCAGACGGATGTTGGCTCAAAGTTGTTTTGCATACACACGGTCGCACAAAGTTGTCAGAATTTCCGATCGCCAAGAACGCGGTGACGTACACCACGTACGACGAGACTAGAAAAGGCCAGTTCAGAACCAAGCGCGGCACCCTTTGGGCTCCTTTTGCTAATCTCGTGTTAGTAAAAGTTTGGTGAGAGACGATTCGCGCTTTTTCAGACTCGTGGTTCTCAGATCGTTTTCTGCTGTTCAGTTTGTACTTGTGGGTTTGTATCTGCTCTTCAGTGCGTGCAGTCAGTTCGTATTGTACTATTCAGTGTGATCTTGTCCACTCGTTACTGTTTTTCAGGTCGCTCTTCACAGGCCTTGCTGTTCTTCAGTGCGTTCTGTTACTTCGTTCTGAGCAGCCGACCATTTTCTAGCCATGTTACTAGCCATACGTACTCCTCGTAGAGTTCATGCTGTGCGGGGGCTTGGTGTTGGGGTCCTTACCTTGACACAAGTCCAGTCCATGAACAGGGTGGGGAGGAGTTCATGGACCAAGAATTGGTTGCTTCAGTGTGACCAGTTCTGTCATATACCTTTGCTCCGTGAGATCCGTGAGAATAATCCTGATGATTTCAGGAACTTTCTCTGGATGACGGACCCCGTATTTCACCGTTTGTTGGCTTTGCTGACCCCTTATATTATCAGGCAGGATACCTGCATGAGGCAAGCCATCACTCCGGAGCAGAGGTTAGTCGCCACCCTGCGCTACTTGGCGACGGGGAGAAGCCTGCAGGACTTGAAGTTCTCGACAGGCATCTCCCCCCAGGCTCTGGGGATCATTATCCCAGAGACCTGTTCTGCCATCATCCAGGTCCTGCAGAAGGAGCATATGAAGGTAAGATTTTTATCCTTTAATATCACATTTTATTGTATTTAATGTTTGCTAATATATTGTATTTCTTTCCTCATTCCCTAATTACCATGATTGTAATATGCTATGAATGTCCCCTTTGTCCTCATGCATGCTGGATTTTTAGGTAATTATTTTTGTTGACCTTCATACATATTTGCCTTCACTTACCTCCCCAGCATGGTCTCCTGGCCCTATATTCACCTCATGTAGTCAATTAACAATGTATTTTATCAGCTCCATAGTAGTGCTTTACCTCAAACACCCCCTAAAATGTTTTTAAATGTGATTTGTGCTTTAAATTCAGGCAGAGTGCCAGAGGCTTTTTTTGGGGGGTCCCCAAATCATTTTTAACCCTCCCTCCCCCCAACTGCTAAGTCATCTGATACCAATTCTCTATCTATCCTCAATCATCTATCTGCTGACTTTGCCAAACCCATACACACTATACCCATCTCTTTTGTGGTCAGATTTATGGATGAATTCCCCAAAGCATGTAGTGCAAGGGCCTGCCTGTATACTTTCAAATGGTACTGTTTAAAGTTTCTGTATTCTATTATTATCTTGATAGGTAATAGCAGAATGTCCAAATGTGCTCAAATGTGTACAATGTGTATTTATATCTTTGTATTATGACACTTCTTACCTGTCCAGTGGGCTGCCAATAGTGTAACTAAGGAGGGGCTGTTCAAAGTAATACCCATTATTTAGACATTCATCTCTCAATGAAGTGGAGAGGGTTACCTGTCCAAGAGTTCCCCCCCTATAATGTTAGAAATGGACCATGAGAGGGGGTGGGGAATCTGACAGGTGTACCTTATACTTTGGTCTTTAAAAACTCCCTTAAATAAATGTTATCTTGATGTTGGCCAAGAATGTTTGTGTCTAATCTGCTTTCCCTGTTTATGTGCAAAATGACTAATTTTTTTTTTGCTTGACTCCACAGTTTCCTTCCACGCCACAGGAATGGCAGACTGTGGCCTACCACTTTTCCCAGCGGTGGGACTTTCCTAACTGTGGAGGGGCAATTGATGGGAAACATGTCCACATTGTCCCACCACCCAACTCGGGGTCGTACTATTATAATTATAAGGAGTTCAATAGTATTGTGATGTTGGCGGTGGTGTCAGCTACTTATGAGTTCCTGTATGTGGACGTGGGGAAGAATGGCCAGATGTGCGATGGTGGAGTCATTGCCCAGACGGAGTTCTACAGGCATCTCCAGAATGGCAGCTTGGACTTGCCACCTTCATAAGACAATGTGGAAGGACTCCCATTCGTCTTCGTTGCGGACGAAGCGTTTGCGCTGGGGGACCATCTTATGCGGCCATTCCCAATGAGGACCCTCACCCTGGACCAGAGGGTTTTTAATTACCAGCTGGCCAGAGCCAGAAGAGTGGTGGAGAACACGTTTGGAATCATGGCCAGCCGGTTCCGCCTATTTCTTACACCCATACATATGGCAGAGTATAAACTGAATCATATAATCCTGGCGTGCTGTGTTCTACACAACTTTTTACGGCAACATTCTGCCAGCTATGCTGGCTCAGTTGGGCCTGAGGCTGGAATTCAAAATGAAACAACCCTGACGGCGCTTGAAAGTGGCCATCCTGGCTTGCCCCCCCTGAGTGCCCGTGATGTCCGGCTAAGATACCTTGAATTCTTTGCGGGTAGGGGGGCCATCAATATGCCAGACAATGTCTGAAACCTTTTTCAAATAAAAAAAAAAACAAATAACTACTAAAATCTTTGGTGACATTTACTGCTTGTGTTTCTTTTAGCTGACCTTGACAGAAATGTGATGAGTCCTGAAAATGGCATGATTGTGTAACCTTACAAAGCACTGTTGGGTGTTATTTACTAAAGGCAAAGACACTTTGCACTACAAGTGCACTTGAAACTGCACTTGTAGTGCAAAGTGGATTTGCCCTTAGGAAATAACACCCGTTGTCACAGAAAATACCAATTAGAGCACCACAAAAGTGTTGGAGCGTTGAAACAATAATCCACACATTCTTGATTAACAATCTTTTTAATACCAGCACAATTACATGTGCATTTAGAAAAGGTTTTTAAAACAAACCAACATTTGTTGTATAACAATTTTTGGGGTCATATTAGAAAAAGTAGAAATGTCAATTTAAGATAAAACAGGCATGTTTAAAACCAACAAGAAAGACACAAATCTTGAACTTACAAAGTTCACATTTGGTAGAACTTGAAGGCAATATCAGACATGAATATTTACAAACTGTGTTTGATATTGCATTCAGATGGGGTAAGTCACCCCAGGAAAAGCCAAATTTTGAAGATGCACACAAATTTACGAATGTCAACATGTGCTACCTGCCATCACGGGGGATCAAGGGACGTGTTTTGGGGGTGCAACCCCTTCCTCACAGCTACTTTATTATTGAGGAAGGGGTTGCACCCCCAAAACGCCTACATTGATCTCCCGTGATGGCAGATAGCACATGTTGACACACTGTGTGCATCTTCAAAATTTGGCTTTTCTCAAATTTGTCACAAAATGTAAAAAATTTTTAGCACACAAAAAAACCAAAGGAATTTGGAGGGGTTTTAAACTCTCCCTAAAACATCAATGATGTTCTTCATTTTTTGTTGAACATCATTGATGTTTTTCTGGATGTTTTCCAAGTCCCTATTACACCTCATGATCTCCCGATCAGGATCTGTGCACTTTCTGAGGTGAAAGGATCTGGATCCACAACATCACGATCACCTAAAAAGATAGAAACCAAAAAACACCATGTATTATAAATATGTCGGCATCCATTTCTTACCTGAACCTGTGGTTGCAGACACTCACCTGTTGTGGTGCCAATTTCCACCACATCTTCCTCCTCCTGCTCTGCTTGGCTTGGGTGGATTTCTCCTTCTTCCAGAGGTGGGGGGGTCTGTTGTCTCCTCGGATGAGGGGTGTCCTCCGAGTCTTTTATCCCCTATGTAAAAAAAAATAGGTATACTTAGCACACAGATATTTGATGGCAGAACTATAAATATGAAACATTGCTTGGAAGTGGGGTACAATTGTCTATCAAACAGGAAGTCCTAGTGCTAAAGTACCTCAAAAAACAGGGTGACTCTGTAGGTACTTAGTAACAATTTGTGCCAACGTCCCCGGCATTGTAATTGTAAACATATAAAATCTAAGAAACTGGACTTTGGGGGCACAACAGTATTAAACTACGAAAAAATAAGTATTGTTTGGAATTTTTATTATTAAAGTACAAAAAGACAAAGAACAAACATAGAAGTTTAAAAACAAATCAAACTAGACATAAAACCTAGTTATGTACACCATAGGGATCCTATCCTGCAAGCTTGTATGAGATTTAAAGGAGTTATAGATACCTAATCCGGGCATTTATTCCAAATGAAGGAGAATATTCTTCCCCAAGCATGGAGCGGTGGACATATATAGAGTTATAATAGACAAGATGCTGCAGGTCTGGTGATCCAAGGTGAGATGCTCTCTAATTGCTCAACATGTTTCACGTTGACAGAGAACGCTTCTTCAGGAGCTAGAGATTCAGTTAAGTATGGTGAAAGTAGATGCTACCAATGAGAAAATATACAAACGATCACAGAACAATCGAAGGTAAAAATATCTGAGTTTAATCGGTAAGGGCAGCGGTCAGAGCCGGGAACCTCCCAGGTGCATATAACATCAGGTATCCGTGGGTAAGGAAATGGCTTTTTGTAAGCTGTAATACCAGAGACAATTGAAAGGGGGCTCGAGGATACACCGCTGGGTCTAGCGAGTGCCAGTTCCGAGATCCTGGATCACTAGTGCTCACGTGTCCAGATGTGAAAACTGCTGAGTGTCCTCTCCTTACACAGAATCTAGTTTGCATTTCATTCTAGTAACAAACCCATCTACACAACCAAATTAGTTTCAGACAAGTAGGCCCTAAAAAATGTGGGCAAATGCATATGGCCAAAACAATGGTGTTTTATAGGCCAAATGAACAATGTTTTATACGAACTAATAATGTGCCCATGAACATGAAAGTTGCCTTTTGAAACTGGATAGCAGTTAAGAAAAGCACATGGAGCAGCACGAACGTAATAAACATAAAGAATAGGAAAAAAGGACAACTACTTACTTTTTTGCAGCACTCTCCGGATCTTTCTGTACTGCTCATGCTCTCTTAATTTCAGGTCCGACCACCACTTCCTGAGCTGATCTTTCGATCGTCATACCCCGAAATTCCGGTGCATACTCTTGACCACTTTCACCATGATCTTGGCCTTTCTGACACAGGTCCATACTTCCCATCATAGTCGGCCTTCTTCAGGATAACCACCATATCCAACATCTCCCCAAAGGACATATTTGATGCCTTAAATCATCTCCTTCTGGATCGTGACGTTTCAGGCTCTGGGCTTTCCTCCCCCTCCTCCTCTTTGCTGTAATTAGCACGCACCTGTTGTGTCCCCACCATGTGCTCTTCCCCCACTGCGCCGAACGAGAAAGGGGGGGAATATACTAGAAAGAACGTCTGGGGCGGGCGGAGTTACACGCATGCGCAGTGTCTATAAAGCGTAACACGCGTGCGTAGTACGTATGATCTGTGAGCGAAGGAAGGAGTATCGGAGGCGCCGATCGTGATAGCGAAGGTAAGAGCAGAACTTGGGCCTATACTGCTTCTAGATTGAGGCCTATATTGTAACAAGATTAGGAGAGTTTTGCCTGACATTAGGGTTTGTCTTGTGTTGTGTCTTGCAGATAAAATGGATGGCTTCAATGACCACAGCTTCCTCCCCCTGTTCATAGACAAGTACAGGGAGCTGCCCTGTCTGTGGCAGGTGAAACATCCACATTACAATAATAAACAAAAGAGGCAGGCAGCGCTGGAGAAACTGCTGGAGTTGGTGAAGCCGGTGGTCCCCACGGCAAACATTTAAAAGCCAAAATTGGTGGCCTGAGGAGCACTTATCTTAGGGAGCGCAAGAAGGTCACAGATTCCCAGAGATCCAGAGCAGGAGCAAATGACATTGATGTCCCCAGGCTGTGGTACTATGAGAGACTTCGTTTTCTGTCAGACCAGACTGAAGTCAGGGAATCCCTCTCAACCCTTCCTTCCACTCTTCCTTCCACCCCAGCTGAGGCTTCCGATGTCCAACCTGGGACTTCCAGCAAGGAAGAAGTAGAGGAGCCCAGATGGAGTCAGGTATAGCATTCTTCTACAGATTTCTGGTCAATAAATAAATGATCTTTACTAGATGTTATTATTGATCACTAATTGCTGATTTAATACAGTTTTTTAAATATCAATAGACATTAGTGGTCAAAAATAATTGGGACAAGAATGAAAAATGCTGGGCTCAGAATGATAGTCTGTTATATTTGTTAACATTCAATTTTCAACAGTCATGAGATGAAAATTGTGTGTGATTGATGAAGAAAAAACTAAAACTATGTCCCTTTTTCATACACAGGAAGACCTCAGCCAGGACGAGGCTCTGGAATGTGGCACACAGGAGGAGGCTGTGGAATGTGGCAGCCAGGAGGAGGTGGGGGTTAGTGGCAGCCAGAAGGAGGCGGGGCTAAGTGGCAGCCAGGAGAAGCCTGGGCCCAGTAGGAGCCTGATCGAATTGCAGGTTCCTCCCCTCTGCCTTCCAAACAGAAGACCCAGGAAGGGGAGTTGCCTGCAGGATTCAGCTCTCAGGCTCATTCAGGAGGCTTCTCCATCCCTCAGAGCCTTCCCCACTCCTGAAGAGGCATTTGCCTGCATGGCTGCCACCAAACTGAAGGGCATGCAGGAGGGTCAACGCCAGCTGTGTGGGAACCTTCTTTATAAAGTCCTAACTAAGGGGGTGAGTGGCGAAATCACACCCAATACCCACCTGTGTGAGTTGGACCATCCTCCTCCTCCTCCTCCTCCTGCCACAACTCCACCACGACAGCCACAGCGTGGAAGGAAGCGTGGAAGGAAGACCAGAGAGTGATGGCCCTGGGTTCAGTCTGGTCTGACAAAAGATGCAGTCTCTTGTATGACCACAGCCCAGGGACATACGTCATCTGCTGCTTTCATGATCTCTTGGACTTCTGGACCAGACTGCACTCTCTTAGATATGGACTCCTCAGGCCACCAATTTTGCAGTAAAATAATTGATGTGTGCCCTGGGGGTCAAAGGCTTCGCCAATTTCTGCTGTTTCTCCAGCGTTGCCTCCCTGTTTGTTTGGTTCTGAGCCCTTAATAAAGGAATTTTTGGTTCAATTATACTCGCCTATGTGTGTTTTCCTTCAAAAAGGACAGTTTGTCTGTGAGGAGGCAGGTACATTTCAAAACTACAATGTGAAACTAACAAGGGACACCAACACCAAACAATCAACACCAAACAACCAAACAAATTGAGATTAAATAATACAAGATAATAATGGTGTTGTGGTAACTTGACACACAAAACACACACAAAAATATTATGGAGTAAAACCCCAAAAAACTAAAAAAAAAATCAGCCTTGAAAAAAATACAAACCCCCCAAAAAAAAAAAAATCAGCCTTGAAAAAAATAAAAAACAAAACTAAAAAAAAATCAGCCTTGAAAAAAATACAAAACAAAAATAAAACAACAAAAAAGAAATTTGGTCAGATGTGACAAATCAAAATATTTTGAGGGAATCACGATAAATAATAAAGAAAGAAGTTTGTGAGAAGTCTGTGTGAATACTTCATTCTTCTCACATTATAAAGAAGAAGAGAGTGCACTGTATTAAACAATTTAAAACATTGCAGCATGACGAAAGTGCTGTATCCTTTCTGAACGCTAATTTTACCAGACCGAACTGTTCTGTCTCGGAATTTCTTCTGAGCATGCGTGGCACTTTGTGCGTCGGAATTGGCCACACACAGTCGGAATTGACGCGATCGGATTTTGTCGGAAAATTTTATAGCTTGCTCTCAAACTTTGTGTGTCGGAAAATACGATGGAAAATGTCCGATGGAGCCCACACATGGTCAGAATTTCCGACAACAGGCTCCGATCGCACATTTTCCGTCGGAAAATCCGACCGTGTGTATGGGGCATTAGCCTTTTGACTAAAATGGCATTTTAGTTTTAGTCCCATTTTAGTCTTCTGAAATTGTTTTAGTTTTAGTCATATTTAGTCGACTAAGTCTCTAGTACATTTTGGTCCACTAAAATGTCCTACATCCTAAAATCTTCAGTACATTTTAGTTGACAAAAAACTCATTTTAGTCGCCTAAAATCTAATGGGTGTAGTTAAATTGTAATGCATTATTAAAGCATTTCTCTACAATTTCCAAACCCATTATATACTGCTGGAGTGAAAAATCTAACATGTTATTATTGATGGTATTAAGGTTTGAACATGCACTACAGACCAGTGTTAATTTTGACGTCAAATTTCAATTTAGTTTTAGTTATACTCTTTTGAATAAAATACCATTTTAGTTTTAGCCGTATTTTAGTCTTTTGACTGAAATGCCAGTTTGGTTTTAGTCATATTTTAGTCTACTAAAATAGTATTAGTTTAGTAGACAAAAATGTTTTGGTCAATTAAATTAACACTGGTTTGAAGATCTGCTAAAGCAGGCCAGAAGAGTCTGTAGCCATTTCAGGCGGTCATACACAGCCAGTGCTTGGTTGGCTGAAATTCAGTGGGAAATTCCACCTGCCCATAAACCGCCAGATTTGTGACATGCCCACCAGGTGGAACTCAACTTTGGCAATGCTGCAGTGGCTACACATGCAGCAGAGGGCCATCAACGAGTACCTGTGTGAGTATGGCACAACAACAGACTCAGGCCGCCTCAGCTTTTTTTCCCCACACCAATGGCTGCTCATAAAGGATGAATCCACTGTCAGCATTTGAGGAGGCCACAAGAATGGTGAGCCATGACAATGCATGCATCAGTGACACAATCACTGTTGTGTTCCTGCTGGAGCAGACTCTGCATGACATTATGGACAGGGCACTCGAGGCAGAGCAGCGGAAGGAAGAGGAGGACTTCCTTTCCTCTCAAGTCCCACTTTATGCAGATACCATTTTGTCTACGCCACAGAACACACAAGAGGAGAGGGAGAAGAAGGATTTTTGGCAGTTTTGGAGGCATTGAAGCACAGGAAGACATACGTCAAACAGTAAGAGATGGTTTTCCATCCCTAGAACCCTCGGGAGTAGTATGTGGCTGGAAGGAGGCAATTCCAGATACTATAATCAGTGACCCAGAGGAGTCTGCTTCTCATGCCTCCACATCGTTGCGGTACATGGGCTCAGTCATGCTTCAAAGCTGCAATAGCACCCAGAGAACATGGCATAAAGGAGAAGGATCACTATTGGTTGGCAAACCTCCTTGACCACTGTTACAAGGGGAAAGTCTCAGAACTCATCCCGTCCCCACAGAGAGTGCAGAAAATGAAAGCTCTTGATGACACCTTAAAGCAGAGTTTATCTAATGCTTTTCCTGGCTCTGGTAGGTTACAGTGTCACGGAAAACGTAGTTTTGAGGCTTCTGTTGGTCAAGAGAGGAGCGGTGGAGAAGGCGGCTGCCTAAGTGATGCATTTCACATTTTTTTTTAGTCCTCTCCGCCCAGGGCTGTCAGCTTCCACATCCAGCGTGGACGATTATCTAGGGGCTGCCCTGCATCCAGTGTGCTTTCCAAACGGGCATTCAGTGCTGCTAAAGGTTTTGTTACTGATAATAGAACACGTCTGTCCACAGACTCCATGGTCCATCTGACATTTATCAAAATGAATCAGTCCTGGATTACCAGCAGCTATGAAGCCCCTGATGTCACTGATTAAGTGTTTTTGGGATGTGGAATCTCTACAGGACCTCTAGGATGCCTAGCATTGTGGGTGTTGATTTCATCTGGAAGAATTTTTTTGGTGTAGGTGTTATAGGCACAATTAACACCCAAAGACCAATTTTTCCACACCTGTTTGACAGGTGCATATCATTTCAATTTTTGACAGCAAGGCCAATTCTTGCTTTTATCAAGAATACCTCTATAGGGTTACAGTGTGAAGGCGCTACTGACACTCAAAGACCAATTTTCCACACCTCAAAAATATATGTAACCAAATATATCTGCCTATATGGGAAAGAAGCTTGCCTCAATAGTGCGGACAGCGTACAATCATAACAGTGTGTATGATGTTTGAAACAAAAACGTGATTAAAAAAAAAATATATATATATTATATACCCAGTGAACCTATATATATATATATATATATATATATATATATATATTAATGTGAAGTATATATGTGTGAAATATAAATCAAAATAAGGTATGATAGTGAAGCAGGATCAAATAGATATGACCTAAAGTCATCAGAAAGTTACCAGTAAATTAACTCAAACCAAGCCATATATCACAAAGAAAATCCGTATCAAGTTATAAAAAGCATAAAAAACACAAAAAGCCCAAAAATACTGGTGGAAACAATAAAAAAACAAAATAAAAAAGTGGTGAAGCTCCAAAATGGCCAAGTGTCCAAAGTAATCAGGTGACTCTTGTGTTCGGCAAATCAAGTGGCTTGTGTGCCCCCCCTGATGGGTCCCCACTCACCAGCTCCTTGTACCCCTACAGGGGTAATGGGCATGTATGGATAGCCTTGGATGGTGTCCCTTGGTGGCTCTGCTCGCGGTCCGTCTGTAGTCTATAGGGCCTCTGCAGCTTGCTCCACATGGTTAAGGTATCCAGGGGGGTCTCGCCAGTCACTTTTCCCAAAGATTAATTTGTAAGCTTATCAGGGATGGATCCTAGTAAACACCTATTAACGTCGAAACAGCTACGCACAGAGCAAAGCTCCCCCACCTTGCCTCACCATTTATGACTCCTTGTTTCGAACACCCTTCTGGGTGAACTTGCTGTACTGGCATTCCAAGACAACAATTTCCAACATAGGCCAAATGGCTGTATCAACCAGGCAGTAAAACTCCAAAAATATATTATATTAAACCATGTTGCCTTCCAACACATGACATTTTCTTGATGACTAAAGTTCAGATTTGAAAAACAAAACCTCAGTTTAACATATCTGCAATTAACTTAAGACTCATTCACATGCCCACAGAGGGCCATACAATGTCATATTTCTGCACCCGGGGGAAACAGGTGTTAACATACAGCTGCAGCCAGCAGCCTGCACAAATCAATTATGATTTGTGACAGATGCCATGGCTTCATGCATATAACCGCAAATCCAAGCATTTACATGTGTACAGGGATAGATGAGCAGCCCTGGACACAGTTCGCATTCAGGGCCACTCCTCCATCGTTTACATGCATGCAGCTTCAACGAATGTCAGCCTATTATTGATTTGTACAGACTGCTGGCCATGGCTATATGCAAACACCTGTGACTCCTTGGCACAGAAATACACTCCTTCTTGATGGTGTATGGCCCTCTGCGGTTATGTAAATGAGACCCTAGATACAGCCCTTCCTGGAAAAATTGAAAATGTCTCTTTTAATCAAACTACAAGAGGTGACCTTGTGTGATACAAGAGACTCAATACTGATCAAGATGCCAAAAAAGGTTTTCACTATGGCGCCATGAATGTTTTTATGCACAGTAATTACATCCTCCTTTGCACGTCTTTTCTCTTAACAACAACTGAGCAGTTTCTACTTTGTCTATGAATTGATTTAGTTGACCTTCTCTTTATGTTCTCCAGTTTCAGATGATTGCATCAAGTTTGTTGAATTATGTGCAAAACATTACTGCAGTAATACAATGTGTTATACAGACCTATTTCATTCCTTCTTAGGTGTATGCCCTTTCAAAGACAATGTCCAGCTCAAACTTTTAATTGTGGCATATTGCTGCATTGTTTTATATTTTATCTCCAACGAGGCTACACTTATCAGCATTACATTCAGTATGTGCTTGTCATCAATATAGGATATAAAGCTGGCCATACACAGAAAGAATTTGATTGGCCTGCTGTTTTAATATTTTCACATAAAGTATGAAAATCCACATAATGTGCAACTGTTCGGGCGTGCTCCCTGTATAGGAGGGAGAGGGCAGATAGAAGAGGGGTAGGGATGTGCCTTTGTGTCAAGAGTGATTTGATGTTTAATATTAGGGATGACATTGCTAACGGGGCTAGTGATGAAGTGATCTTTGTGGCTGGAGCTTCAAAGGGACAAAACAAACAGTTAAATAATTGTGGGTGTATGCTATAGGCCCCATGACATTAAGAAGAAGGAAGAGTTAGAATGGTGGGAAGGCAGGGCAATGCTATATTCATGGGGGGACTTCAACTATCCTGATATTGATTGGGCAGATGGAACTGCTTATTTTAACTAAGAGTTGCCATTTCTTGAATGTAATGCAGAACAAGTTCATGAGTCAAATAGCGGAAAGCCCAACTAAAATAATGCTCTGCTGGGCCTGGACTAGCTCATTGCAGATGTGGAAGTAAGGGGTAACTTAGGTAACAAGGATCACAGAGTAATTCAGTTTGCCATAAACTATAGGAAAATGAGAAACAACAGTATGACAAGAAGGTTACATTTCAAGAGAAACTTTACTAAGTTGCACACCATACTAGATAATACTAAATGGGAAAATTCTTGAAACAAAGAACATGGTCACATTAATCAGTGCATTCCAATAGGCAACAAGTATAAAAAAGCAAAAGTTTAACCTGGGTGGCTAAATACCAATGTAAAAGGCATATTAATGAAAAAAACTGTCCTTAGAAAATCTAAGGCCAAAGGGTCACCATCAGTATTCCAAAACTACAAAGAATGCAATAAAGAAATGCAAGAGCATGATCAGGGCAGCTAAAATAATTTATGAGAGACACATTGTTCAGGAGAGTAAAAAAAATCCCCCAAACTTTTCCAAATATATTAAATAGGAATACCTTTTTTGCACATTTTATGAGATTCATAATCCTTTGCTATTTGCACATGTATTATCTCGCTACTTAGATTGCACATATTTGTATTGGAAACACGTATTTGCATAGTTTGCACATTTATGCACTTTATTATATGTGACCTTTTATATTATCCTCACATTGTTATTTTTGCATTGGAATCACGTTCATTTATATTCTAATTTGCACATTGATTGTTACTATCATATGTTAGGTATATTTATTTTGAGTAAGTGCCACATTCCTATTATTTTCAAAAATTTCTCAGTGTGTGAACACCATTGATGTTGGCAGCTACTTGCTAGGTTATATTTTAGAGTTATTGGTTTGCGCATTAGTACCCCCCTTTTATTATTATATTGAATGTACCCCTGTGGCTGAAAGAGACCAAAAAAGACTAGAAAACTTAATGTGAACAAATCGCCATGACCAGATGGCTTATACCTGAGAATTTGCAAAGAATAGCCGGACCATTTTTCCTAATTTTTAAGGACAGGTTACTGAATGGTACCAGCTGATTGGTGAAAAGCAAATGTGGTACCATAATTCAAAAAAGGTCTGATGTATATACCTGGGAACTATAGACCAGTCAGCCTAGCATCAACAGTATGTACACTATTGAAAGGAATGATAAGGGACTATATCCAAAAGTTTGCTCATTACAATAGTATCATTAGTAGCAGGAATCAAGGATGGAAAAGGATCTGGGGGTCCTAGTAGATCACAGACTAAGCAATAGCATGCAATGGCAAGCAGTAGCAAGCAAGGCTTGCAGACTACTAGCATGCATCAAGCATTGCCCTGCAAAGATAGTATCGGCATTCATTCAGGAATTGCCCTGCAAAGATAGTATCGGCATTCAGTTTTGGCAATTGACCGAAAGTAACGGTATTCGTACTCGCCGGTAAAAAACCTGTATCGGCCAAATTTATGGCTCTTAAATGGGCGTTTATAGGTCACGCTTTTCATTCCCTGCACTCTAATTACGCCAGAGGGGTCTCTGTATTGATGTCCAAATGCCTATCTTGCACTCCTAAAACTATTGTCACTGACCTGTTTGGGAGGTTTATTGTACTGGTCCTCCTCATAAACAACTTGCTTAATTCCTTTGTAGTAGTCTATGTCCCACCACCATTTAGTTTAGCTGCGTGGGAGTTAGTGTTGGCGAAGGTGCTTCAAGTGGCAGAAGGTCCTATTATTTTAGCCGGAGATTTAAACACTGTGCTTTCTCTTGATATGGATAGATTACATTTTAAATCCAACTGCAGTTCCCCACTAGAAGCATGTATTACACAATATGGCTTGGTGGAGGCCTGGAGATGGAAAAACCCAGATACTCATGCATTTTTTTGTTATTCATCTACATATAATACTCTCTCGACTAGATATGTGTTGTATGTCCAGGGACATTTTGCCTAGGGTAGTGGCAGTTCAGTATCTTCCAAGGGCAATTTCGGATCACTCACCATTGCTATTAACTCTAACTGTGGGTCATTTGTGTGGGTATAACTTGTGGAGATTGAGCTCATTGTGGTTAAAGGAAGAATGTTTTGAACGTTCCTCTGCCACCGCTATTGGTAATTTTTGGAATGATAATAAAAGTGATGTCCCATTGGGTGTTACCTGGGATACGTTTAAACCTACCCTCAGAAGTTCTACCTCAGAGGTCATTAAAAAACTTAGAGCTGATAGGGAGTGGAAAATTTGAGAATGTGAGCCACAGACGCTGAGGTGGAATATGTTATGAATCCATCCTCCTCTAATTTTAGGGTGTGGAGAGACTTCGCCCAACAACTAGAACTGGTGCTGATTGAAAAGACATTAAAAAATTACTTCATCAATCCCAACGAATCTTTGAATATGGAGCTAAGAACAGCAAACTGCTAGCTTACTTAGCCATTCTCAATAGAGCCCTGCCTCTATTCCTCATACATATAATGAACACCAACTTTTATGTACTTCTCCAGACGACATAGCGAATGCTTTCCTACAGTTCTACTCCACTCTATACTCCTCCTCTGTGTGTTATGAAATGGAAGAAGTCCAATGATATTTAGAAAAGATCCCACTTACTGCATTGTTCCAGGAGGCCGCAGCAGAACTAGATCTCCCTATATCTGTACCAGAAATAGAAGCGGAGATGCACCCCTAACAAAACCCCAGGGTTAGATGGATACCTGGTAGAGTGGTATTGCACTTATAAGGAATTCTTTGCACAAAAGTTATTAAAGGTTTATAAAGATGCCTTTGATAAGGGTATACTCCCAGACACTCTCAGAGAGGCTTTGATTGTTCTGGTTTTTAAACCGCACAAGGACCACAACTTTTGTGAGTCCTATCGCCCTATATCACTAATTAAGGCTGATGCCAAAATACTGGCAAAACTCTTTGCTAGAAGACTGTCAGAAACCATGAATCAGACTGAGACAGAAGTACAGTTAAATCACACTTGTTTAATAAAAATAGAAAAAAGTAAATAGAGTAAACATAGTCAAAACATAGCCAGAGTTCAGGAACTGGAACGGATAGTCAGACAAGCCAAAACATCAGGGAGCCAGAGATGAGCGTAGTAGAACAGCAAGCAGGATCTGGAGCCAGAAGGAATGTCAGCCAAACAAGTCTTTAACAGGAACACAGGAGAGCGTCTCTAGAGATGTGACCAAGGTGAAGGCAGAGATCATCTGGACTGGACGGCTTAAGTAGGCAGGACTGACGAGCAGGATATCATCAACAGGTGAGTCACTGTGGAGAGATAGGAGCTGGCAATTAGCTGCCAGTTTTGAGAAGGGCTGAGCCCAGCCCTGACAGAGACTCAATAAGGTGATAGCTTCCATCATTAACCCAGACCAGACCAGTTTTATACCAATGCGATCAATGGCTATTAATCTACGCAGACTATTTATGATCCTGTAGTCGGTGGGACCTGAACCTGACACAGGAATTGTGGTCTTCTTGGACACCCATAAGGTCTTTGACTCTATTGAGTGACCTTATCTAATGGCAGTCCTTGTGCGGTTGGGTTTTGGACCTCAATTTATAGCTTGGGTAAAATTACTGTATGCTAGTCCCATGGCTCGATTAAGAGTAAACAAATTGAAATAGACCAGGGCACACGACAAGGATGCCCCTTTGACACCCCTGTTGTTTTCTGTAGCTATAGAGCAACTGGCAGCACTGATTTAGGCAGACCAGGCAGTTAAAGGATGTTGGTTAAACACCCTGGAGGAGAAAACCTCCCTGTATGCAGACGACATGCTACTGTACTTGGCAGATGATGGAGAGTCTTTAAATCAGGCACTAAGCATAGTCTCAAGTTTTGGTGCCTACTCTGGATTTAAAGTCAGTTGGAGTAAATCAATTGTCTTCCCTCTGGACCCCTTATTTACCCCTAAGATACCCCCGGATATCCCCCTACAAGTAGTCTGCAAATTCAGGTACTTGGGAGTGGAGATCCAATTGTCATTAAGTACCTTTATTTCCAATAATTTTACCCCTCTGGTGGCTCATCTGAAAAAAACTTGCAGACTTGGGCCAAGTTACCTCTTAAACTTTTAGGACGAATCAACATATTTAAATTATATACCTATCCATATTTCTTTATATACGATGGCATGCCCCAATTTATATCCCTAAAAAACTATTTACAGAAATAAATGGAATAATTTCCTTGTTTCTCTGGGAATCTAGGCCACCTAGGATCTTTCTGGAGACATTATATTTACCCATCATGGAGGGGGGCTTAGCCTTACCAAATCTTCAATGCTATTATTTAGCATCACAATTGAAGTATATACACTGGCGTTTTCTTTCCAGATCTAGATGTTGCCTCGGTGACTGCTCAGGCTGCCCTGGTTCACTCCTACGAAGCATTGAATAATGTACTTTTTTTAGAAATGGCCCATATCCTGAATAAGGAGCGGGCATTCTTAAACTTTCACATAACATTTTTCAGCTCTGCAATAAGAAAATAGGGGGCTCCTCCTTGAATACATCGCCCAACGCACCCCTTTGGTTCAATCCCCAATTGAATGAAGTATATAAGATCTCTGGGGGGGATACGGTGGGCCAGATATGGCATTAAATCTGCTCACCAACTGTTTTCTGATGGTGTCTTTAAAATGTTTAAGGATCTTCAGTTGGAATTTAAGATTCCCAACAAGCACTTTTATAGTTACCTGCAATTGCGACATGTGGTAGTGGCTCAGTTTGGTTTGACAGAGGTGTCACTTTCCTCCTCTAGGTTGGAGAAATTGCTATTTGGGGATGACCATTCTAAACTTATATCTAGATACTATTCTCTTCTCTTGACCTCCTCCTCTCAGAGGATGGAGAAAATAGCTAGGCAATGGACATCTGACATCCCGACCCCAACAGATGAAATATGGTCTGAGGTAGTGCGGGCTCTATAGTCCTCTGTGATATCTGCTAGGGACAAAATAATACAATACAACTTTCTGCATAGAATTCACTATACCCCAGCTTGTTTGTATAAGATGGGTAGAGTGGATTCACCTGAATGCTGCGGCTGTCACACTGAGGTGAGGGATTATTTTCATATGATCTGGCAGTGCCCACATTTAGTGAGATTTTGGAAGGCAGTTCTGATGTGCCTGGAGAATAGGCTGGCCATCCCAAATGTTTACTCTCCAACCAGATGTTTCTTAGGTGGCTTTGGAGAGGAGAATCTATCCAGTAATAAAAAGACCCTGTTGAATATAGTGTTTTATGCTAAGAAAGCCCTAGCACTCAAATGGAAAAACCCTACACTCCCTCCTGTTCAATTCTGGGTAGACTTGATCAATAGAGCACAAACTAACATGCCTCTAGGGGTTGCCCTAAAAAATTTGAGAAGCTATGGTCAGACTAGATCAATTCAGTCTCTGGTGACATTGTTACTTAAAGAAATGTAGGAAATAACATACTGCAAAATGGGATGAGAGGACGCATCGTCAAATGCTCTACAGAGTGGTTTTGCCTGTACACAGTAGACCCCTGAATAGGTGTCAAGGTTAGACTCATGCAGATTATATTATATACTTATACCACCCAAAAATGGAACTTTCGCTTTTCGGAATCCTCCCTCCGGTGTCACATTTTACACCTTTCAGGGGGGAGGGGGGAGAAGATACTGTATAATCCAGATATTTGCTCCCATTTCCTGGCATAGTATCCGCGGATATCTATGCCATATCCGGCACCTCCCCCCCATCTTCTGGGAGACACACAGGTCCCAGAAAACAACAGGGACCAGTGGGATCACGCAGCGCGACTTGCGCATGCGCAGTAGGGAACCAGGCTTTGAAGCCACAAGGCTTCACTTCCTGATTCCCTTACCGAAGATGGACGTGCCTCCACCTGAGAGCCGAGGGACAGATCGGCTTCGGGTGCCGACATTGCGGGCGCCCTGGACAGGTAAGTGTCCATATTTTAAAAGTCAGCAGCTGCAGTATTTGACTTAAAAAAAAAATAATAAATTGGCGGAACTCCGCTTTAAGATTTGTTGTTCTGTTAGTTCTTAATATGATCAGCTTGATGCACTACAAGGTTCATTAAGAATAAGTTATTATTTTTGTAGATTTTGATAATGCCTAAACTGATGTATATTGAGCAACTATATTTCTATCTGAAACGGATGTTCTATTATTGTTATTTCACCATGTATTTTATGAGATATGGATGTGTTGTCATTATTTTTTTGTTTTGTAAAACATCAATATATTTACCCTTTAAAAAAAAAAAAAAACTGTATCGGTGCAACCCTACTTGTTCTCCCTGGAGAAGAGATGCTTTAGAGGGGATATTAGGGCAATATTCAAATCTTTATATGGGGACACTAGCATGGGAAGGAAGCTATTTAACCTAAGGTCTCTAAAGAAGACATAAGGTCACACATCGAAGTTGGACAAGAAGGGGTTCAATCTTAAACTGCGTAAGAGGTTCTTTCCTCTTAGAGCAGAGAGATTGTGAAATTACCTCTTACAGTTGTTGGTTTCAGTGAGGAGTGTAGATAATTTAACCACATGCATTTACAGTAAATATACTGAGAGAGAGCGGCAGGTGCAGGCACAATCATGAATCTGTACGTCAGCTGATTCTTCCAGGTTTGGCTGCTTGCGTGCGCACTCCCCTTGCTGCCCTATGCTGTGATTGGACACAGCACGAGTTTGGCAGCTGATTTCAGCCAATGATTTTGGCTGAAAGCAGCTGATCAGCTGTGTCTAATCACACACAGAACTCTGTGAGCAGGGAACAGTAATCTGGCTGTTTCTTCATCCTGCAAAGGAAGGTAAGTAAAACCTTGGACAAAGGGGAGGCTATGGACATGGTATACTTAGATTTTGCAAAAGCGTTTGACACAGTTCCCCACACACGGCTAATGTGTAAGGTAAAGTCTACAGGCTTGGAAAGATCAGTTTGTAAATGGACAGAAAACTGGCTAAAAGGTAGAATTCAGAAAGTAGTGGTTAATGATTCCTACTATGAATGGTGTAAGGTTATTAGTGGTATACCCCAAGGTTCAGTGTTGGGACCCTTACTTTTTAATATCTTTACAAATGATAAAGGGTCTGAGATTAAAACTACCATTTTAGTATTTTTTTTCAATTGATTTTATTGAAAGAAGTATCAGTACAAGATATGGTAAAAGCAACAGGTCATTGTCACACATCACCTGGTTTGTACATTTTCGACTAGGTGATGTTTACAAAGAAGAAACAAATAACAAATTTTTTTTTTCTTTCAGAGAGCACAGATGCACTGCTAGGGGGTACAAGGTATATTAAGCTGTGAGAGAGACATAGAGGCAGAGTAGAATTTGCTGAACCCTGATCTCCCGTAACTAAGGGGGGTGCAAAGAAAGAAAACAAAACATGAGCGATAAAAAAACCATCTCATATAAAATAAAATCTGAACAGCAGATAACAGGATGGATCCTCTTTGCAGGTTTACCAAACTTTAAGAAGGGGGGGGGGGGGTACACCTACTGCATTGTAAATGGCACCTAGGCCTGTGTTTGTAGTCAGGAGCTAAATGTTGTCATCCAAATTGCTGGCACACTAGAGGAATAAAGGATTGTTGTCATGTTCCTATCCCTGAGGCCTACTGGGAAAGGATTATTTTCAGAAGGTGTCATCCTTATTGTAGAGCATTTGGAGGCCCTTATAGTATGAAAAAGATCTCTCAAAAGTCTTGAGTTCCTCATGAGATAGTGTTTAGTCCATGAAGGCCTGGCATCTTAAGTAGATGGGTTTGCTAGAGGCTTTATGGTTAAAGTCAGTGTTAATTTTTTCCTTGTAGAGTAACAGCAGAAGTTCCCGTTTGATCTGCGAGGTTTTAGGGCAATGGGAAGAGGTCTAGTTTTTCTAGATGGATCTCCAGGCCACCACCAGGCATATCAGGATCCAGTCCTTGTGTTGAAAGTTGGTGTTGGAGGACCACGTCAGGAGTTGCTTGTCCCAGTATCCAAAGATGAGAAGAAGAGGGTCTTTTGGGAGTTGTAGCAGAGTAATACCGTGTATGAATGATATGACTTGGTCCCAAAAGGTGGAGATGTATTTGCAGGTCCAGAAACGATGGATTAAAGAAGGTATTGGCTGGTGGCATAGTGGGCAGGAGGTGGACTGAGGGTTGTTTTTTTTCGATAGGAAGGGTATATAAGCATGGTAAAGTATTTTTAGTTGTGTTTCTTAATAAGATTTGTTGGGAATCAACTGAAGAATTTTGTTGTAGCCTTGCAGTATTTTGTCTACTATTTCTGCATCCGGGAAGTCTCTGCCCCAGTTAGCTGCTGAGGAGGAGGCAATAGTAGGAATGGTCTTACGGATAAGGGGTTAGTCTTAAATGGTATTCAAACCTTCTTGGAGTAAACGGTCCATTATAGTTACTCGGAATCTCTCGCCTCCCTCTCTACATGAGGCACGAATGAAGCTGATACATTGCCAAAAATAGAAAGCATGGGACTTAGGTATTGAGAATTTTTCTGCTTGGACCGTAAAGGTGTGAGGTAGTCCAGATTCCAGGTCACAAAGGGAAGAAAAGTTGATGAGATCCTTTTGTTGCCATATGGAGAAAGTTTTGTGTTCCATCCCAGGGGGGAAACTGGGGTTGCCTTGGATTGGTAAATGTCTAGAGATGAATGGTGAAAGCTTCAAACATTTTCTTACTTCTCTCCAGGCTATGGCTGTATCACGCAGAATGAAATTAGGTTGCAGGTCTGAAGGTATGGATTTCCATTTGCAGTTTAGGAGAGCCACCAAAGAGTGGGGGTGGGCCATTGATGATTCAATAGGGTAGTTTAAATAGCTTGAAGCCTGCGATATCCAGTCCAGACCTATTCTGGGAAGACAGGCTAAGTTATTGGGGACATTGGGGAGACTGATAACCCTTTGCTCCTGGGAAGATATAGTTTTGTTGGTGTAATCCGTGGTTGCTTTTTCTGCCCGATAAATTTAGTAAAAACTCTATTCAACAGCTGAATTTGTGTTTTAGGAGTATTGGTATAGTTTGAAGTGCATATAGTAGGGATGAGCCGAACACCCTCCTGTTCAGTTCGCAGCAGAACATGTGAACATACGAACACCGTTAAAGTCTATGGGACACGAACATGAAAAATCAAAAGTGCTAATTTTAAAGGCTTATATGCAAGTTATTGTCATAAAAAGTGTTTGGGGACCCGAGTCCTGCCCCAGGGGACATGTATCAATGCAAATAAAAAAAAAAAAAAAGTCAGTTTTTTCGGGAGCAGTGATTTTTTTATTGCTTAAAGTGAAACAATAAAAATTAAATATTCCTTTGAATATTGTACCTGGGGGGTGTCTATAGTATGCCTGTAAAGTGGCGCATTTTTCTCGTGTTTAGAACAGTACCACAAAAATGGTCATTTAAAACTGATCGTGGCTGTAATGAATTGTCGGGTCTCGGCAATATAGTACAGATAATTGAAAAAAAGAGCATAGGATCCCCCCCATCCATTACCAGGCCCTTTGGGTCTGGTATGAATATTAAGGGGAACCCCGAATCAAAAATTTTTTTAAAAATTGCGTGGGGGTCCTCCTAAAATCCATACCAGGCTTCCCCATGGTACCAGAGGGGGGCAGGGCCACCCGGTAATGTAAACGGGTAACACAGCCCTCTGTTGTATAAGAGCTGTCACAGCGAAGACGCGTCAGGAGGCGGGTCGGTCTCGGCTTTTTTTTTTTCTTTTTCAGTCTGTCGGGCGGTGTGAACATATTTCGTGGGACATTTTTATTTTTTAATAAAAAAATAAAGCTGTGTCTTGTCTTTTGTACCATATTGACACTTTTTTGTGAAATGGTAGAGGTACATTTGTACCCCGTTACCAATTCACACAGGGGGGAGGCTGGGATCTGGGGGTCCCCTTGTTAAAGGGGGCTTCCAGATTCCAATAAGCCCCCTGCCCGCAGACCCTCACACCCACCGGGCAAGGGTTGTGGGGATGAGGCCCTTGTCCCCATCAACATGGGGACAAGGTGCTTTGGGGGACTACCCCAAAGCACCCTCCCCATGTTTTGGGCATGTGGCCTGGTACGGTTCAGGAGGGGGGCTGCTCTCTCATCCCCCCTCTTTTCCTGTGGCCTGCCAAGTTGCATGCTCAGATAAGGGTCTGGTATGGATTTTGGGGGGGACCCCTACGTCATTTTTTTTTAATTTGGCGCAGGGTTCCCCTTAATTTCCATATCAGACCCAAAGGACCTTCATTTTTATTGTTTCACTTTAAGCATTAAAAAAATCACTGCTCCCAAAAAAAGTCAGTTTTAAAAAAAACATTTTGCATTGATACATGTCCCCTGGGGCAGAACCCAGGTCCTCAAACACTTTTTATGACAATAACTTGCATATAAGCCTTTAAAATGAGCGCTTTTGATTTTTCATGTTAGTGTCCCAGAGACTTTAACGGTGTTCCGGCGGCTTTAGAATTTTCCCCCGAACAACGCATATTGTTCAGTGTTCGCCGATCATCTGAACAACCAAAGTTCGGCCCAAACTTATGCTCGGGCCGAACCGTTCACCCATCCCAGGCATATAGTAGGTGGTCAAAGCTGACCATTTTTAGTAAATGACATCTCTCCAAAAGCAAAAGAGGCAGATCCATCCAGTTTTCCAATTCTTGAATAATTTTTTTGACTAAAGGGGGATAGTTTAGGATGTATAGGGAAGAAGGGATTTTACCTTTATCTTGATGCCTAAGTAGGTTATATGTGATTTGGCCACGGTGAAGGGCAAGTGGGAAGATGGGGTTTGGATGGAGTCTAGGGGGAGAATTTCACTCTTGTTATAGTTAATGTGTAGACCAGAACAGAGTTTAAATTCATCAAATGTTTATTTGATGGTGGTCATGTCAGAGGTGGGGTTTTCTGAGAAAAATAGGATTTTTATAACAGCTTACCTGTAAATTCCTTTTCTTGGAGTAAATCATGGGACGCAGAGCCTAAAGTAATTACTTAATGGGTTATGGGCCACCTTCAGGTGATGCACACTGGTATACCCAATACAGGAAGTTCACTCCCTATATAACCCCTCCTCCTTCCAGGTGCACATCAGTTTTTGTAGCAAAGCAATATACTTAAATCCCAAAAGAGGGGAGGGACCTCTGTGTCCCATGATGTACTCCAAGAAAAGGATTTTACAGGTAAGCTGTTATAAAAATCCTATTTTCTTTATCGTACATCATGGGACACAGAGCCTTAAGTAATTACTTAATGGGACGTCCCATAGAAATGCTACTTGAGGGGAGGGAGACACAACCCGTAGGGTACCCCCAGACTTGAGGACTTATACTGCTGCCTGCAGCACACTGCTCCCGAAGGCGATATCCTCATACCTCCTTACATCCATCTGATAAAATTTTGTGAATGTATGCACTGAAGACCAAGTTGCGGCCTTACAGATCTGAGCTATAGAGGCCTGGTGATGCACTGCCCAAGAAGCACTAACCGTCCTGGTAGAGTGCGCCTTAACTGGAAAAGGGGGAATCTTACCCCTTAAATTATACGTTTGAATTATAACTTGCTGAATCCACTTAGCGACAGTGGATTTCGATGCTGTCTGTCCTTTCTTAGGACCCTCTGGCAGAATAAATAAGACATCAGTCTTACGAATCTGAGCAGTTGTCTTCAAATAGATTTTCACTGCTCACAACATCAAGACAATGTAGTGACTTCTTTTCCCTGGAACATGGTGTTGGAAAAGACGATGGCAGGACAATATCTTGGTTCAGGTGAAAACCTGAAACCACTTTTGGTAAAAAGTCTGGACGAGGGTGCAACACCACTCTGTCCTCATGAATAATCAAATATGGCTCTTTACTCGAAAGAGCAGCCAATTGCGAAACTCTCCTTGCTGAGGGTATAGCAACCAAGAACACCAGCTTCCTTGTCAGAAGGACTAAGGGAATATGCTGTATCGGTTCAATGGCTGTTTTTAACACTGACAAAACTAAATTCAATTCCCAAGGGCTTAAAGGTGTTTTAACTGGCAGACGGATTAATCTGCATCACCCCTTGCATAAAACTCCGGACTAAAGAATGTGTAGCAAGCGGTCTTTGAAATAAGATCGATAAGGCTGAGACTTGGCCCTTGATAGTACTCAAGGCCAACTTTATCTCTACGCCTAATTGTAGAAAGGTAAGAATTCTACCTATGATATATGTTAGAGGGTGCCAGCCCCTGGATTCACACCAGGAAACATAAGCCTTCCAGACTCTATAATATATAGTTCTGGAAGCTGGCTTCCTTGCATTATTCAAAGTAGAGATAACTGCCCCGGTAAGCCCACGTTTATTCACAATGTGGGTTTCACTATCTAGGCCAGTAAATTTAGTGTTCTTAAAGTAGGATGGAATATCGGCCCCTGTGAGAGCAGGTCTGGCCTTAGTGTAGTGAAAGGGACCATGGATTCTCCACTGCCATCTTTACGATTTCTGCATACCATGACCTTCTGGGCCATGGTGGTGCTACCAGAATCACCGGCTTTCTTTCCAGCTTGATTCTGCAAACAAGTCATGGTAGCAACTGAATAGGGGGGAATGCATAGATCAGTGAGAACTGATCCCACGGGGTCACCAACGCATCTGTTCTGCCTGCGAGTGGATCCCTTGTCCTGGACACAAAGTTGACTAATTTTATATTGAATCTGGACGCTAGAAGATCTACGTCCGGAGTCCCCCATCTTTGGCAAACAGCCCGAAAAATGCTGGGGTGAAGAGACCATTCCCCTGGGAATAACTGCTGGCGACTTAAGTAGTCCACCTGCCAATTCTCTACTCCCGGAATGAAGACTGCTGATAGGCACGGAATATTCCTTTCTGCCCAAGTTAGAATATGGTTCACCTCACTCTGCGCTGAGGGACTCTTGGTGCCCCCTTGGTGATTGATTTAGGCCACAGCCGTTGAATTGTCGGATTGGATCCTGACAGGACAATTCCTTAACCTGGAAGTCCAGGCTTTCAGAGCCAGACGCACTGCCTGAATCTCTAGGATGTTGATGGGCAAGGCTCTTTCCGTTTTTGACGACTGTCCCTGGGCAGCCATCTTCTTTAGTACTGCTCCCCAGCCTGAAAGGGTGGCATCTGTCATTACTACTTTCCAGATAATTTGTCTGAAGGATTTTCCTTTCAGCAGATTCTGGGTTAATAACCACCAACTGAGGCTTTGGGACACCCTTGGGGACAGCCACATTGGCAAGTCCAAAGCTTGGATCGTTTTGTTCTAAGCAGACAGGATACTGTTTTGCAACAGTCTCAAATGGAACTGGGCATAGGGGACTGCTTCAAATGAAGCCATCGTCTTTCCTAACAACCTCATGCAAAGGCGAATTGAGGGATTTCCTTTCGACCTGACCATCCGTACCAGCTCTCTTATGGAGTTGATTTTTGCCTGAGGCAAGAACACCTTTTTCTGGGCTGTATCTATGATCCGACCCAAATACTCTAGCTTATTTAAGGAAGACTTCTCTAGGTTGAGAATCCAACCCAGATTTTTCAGGTAATTGGTTGTAATGCGTACACTTTGCTCCAAATGAGCCATCGATTGGTCTATTAACAATAGATTGTCTAGGTACGCCAAGACTGTTATGCCCTGTGCCCTTAACCTGGCTAGAGGTGGGGCCAGCACTTTTGTGAACACTCTGGGTGCTGTAGCTGGCCCGAAGGGCAAGGCTACAAACTGAAATGCTGTTGTTCTATTTCGGACCGCCAAGACCTTTGGTGAGCGGAAAATGTAGGGACATGTAGATATGCATCCCTGATATTGATAGATGCCAGAAGTTCTCCTACTTGTAGGATAGAAACTACTGACCTGATCGACTCCATTGAACAGAGCAGATCTTCAGGAACTGATTTTGATTCTTTAGATCTAGAATGGGTCTGTTGAATAAAACCCCAAAGCTTGCTCTTCTGTGCATGTACAGGAAACACTTAAAAAGGCTGTGAAGGTTTTAAGGAACCTAAAGAAGAAACAGAACTATCAGCTGACTCTGCTAGAGGTAGCTTGAAAGAGGCATGAACCATCTCTGTAAGAGATTGTACCAGCGATCTCTCAGATTGCGAGACTGAAAAAGGATCATCTACCGTTGTTTCCTCTGCAGAGGAGTAATCGGTATGCCTTTCTTCCTGATCACCCGAGGGTAACCCATCATCCTCTACCCACTGTTCCCTTGATAAGGGGTCTAAGGTGGGGAAGGGGGATCTAACATGCTTCCTATCCTTTTGGATAGCGGATGCGATTAAAGTCGCTAATTTTTCTTCTAGGCCCTGTAGGGTGGAGGAAAACGCATTTTCAGTCATGTATACAGGGGCTGAATTTTCTGTGCCTGGGCCTGACCCTGAGGCTTTCCTCTAGAGTCTGACGTTGGAAGCTGTCGACAGTGCCTAGAGGCGAATGCCCCTGGCACAGGGAAAAGAGTCTGTTTAAATGAAGGACGTTTAGGCCCCTTTCACACAGACGGATAGAATTGTGCTTTTAGCTGCTTTTTCTAACACAGCTAATGCTTTCCTATGGCCCCATTCCTATGGCCCCATTCACACACTGCTTTTAGCTGTGTTTTGATTACATGCGGTTTTGTGCGGATAGAAAAAATAGAATTGACTGCGTCCAGGAGCGATTTAGTGCAGCTATCCGCACATAACTGCAGGTAATCGCAGTGCACTGTGTCAGCTGCGGACAGCAGCGCCGAGCTGGCTCGCTCATCGGGAAAGGAAAAATGTTTTTTCCTTTCCCAATGAGCAACAAGCACGGGGATCCGACTTGGATCCCCACCAATGCCAGGCACTCTGTTTGGTATGAATCTTGAGGGGAACTCCACGCCAAATTTTAAATAAAAAACCGGCATGGGTTCCCCACCAAGAGCATACCAGGCCCTTCGGTCTGGTATGGATTCCAAGGGGCACCCCCTACACCAAAAAAAATGGCGTGGGGGTCCCCCCAAAATCCATACCAGACCGTTATCCAAGCATGCAGCCCAGTCGGTCAGGAAAGGGGGTGGGGACGAGCAAGAGCACCTCCCCCTCCTGAACCGTACCAGGCCGCATGCCCTCAACATGGGGGTTGGTGCTTTGGGGCAAGGGGGGCACCCTGCGGGCCTCCCCACCCCAAAGCACCTCACTCCCATGTTGATGAGGACAAGGGCCTCTTCCCGACAACCCTGGCCATTGGTTGTCGGGGTCTGCGGGCGGGGGGCTTATCGGAATCTGGGAGTCCCCTTTAATAAGGGTGCCCCCAGATCCCGGCCCCCCACCTTATGTGAATGAGTATGGGGTACATCATACCCCTACCCATTCACCTGGGGAAAAAAGTGTCAATAAAAATAACACACTACACGGGTTTTAAATGTAATTTATTAGGCAGCTCCGGGGATCTTCTTCCGACTTCGGGGGTCTCTCAGGCCTCTTCTCCCTATCTCCGGTGTCATCTCTGTGCTCTGGTTCTTCTCCGGTGCCTTCTTCCTTCTCTCGGACTTCTCCGCTATCTTCTGCTCTTTTGCCGCTCTTTTGCTAGTGGAGGAGCCCGGTTTTCTGAGACGCCTTCTTCCCTCTTCTCTTCCAGAGATGTTGACACAATGCTCCCTCTCGCTGTAATGCAGTGAGCGAGGTCCGCAACCAATTATATAGGCATGGGGCGTGGCCACTGGGAGATGTCACCCGGTGACCCTGCCCCCTTATAACGTCACAGTCTCGGGGCATGATGGCCTGCGTGCTCAGATAATGGTCTGGTATGGATTTTGGGGGGGACCATCATGCCGTTTTTTCGGCGTAGGGGGTGCCCCTTGGAATCCATACCAGACCGTAGGGCCTGGTATGCTCTTGGAGGGGAACCCATGCCGGTTTTTTATTTAAAATTTGGCATGGAGTTCCCTCTCAAGATTCATACCAAACACAGTGCCTGGTATTGGCGGGGTTCCAAGTCGGATCCCCGTTCAATATGAGTCGGTACCCTGTCGGGTTGCTATGAAAATGGCAAACCGCAGCTAAACGCAACCGCAGCTAATCGCACTGTACAAATGTAGCTGATCACAGTGCCTGGTGTCTTGAATTCCACAGAAAAAAAAACATGCTTTTAACTGCGGCAGAATAGCCGTCCGTGTGAAAGGCGCCTTATACTTTCTTTTGGGCAAAAGAGTAATCATTTGGATGTATTTGACCAAATCCTCCCCAAATAATCGATCCCTCTGAAAAGGGAAACTACTCAGAAGCCTTTTGCAAGATGCTTCGGCTGACCAAAAAAACCCAAATTTTAAAATTTTTAAAAATTTTTTTATTGTTACCACAGGGTCCTACGCATGTGTACCAGCACAAGCGCAAGGCAGGACACCTGGTGAATAGAGCCTTTCATGGCGTCTATGACAAAACATAGCACCCTTGGTAGTTCGGCCAAATTGTTGGCCTGTGTGCAGGGACCTCTTTAAGGGCCTGTCTAAACTAGTCCCTTAGGGACTGACAGATGCCTATTGCTGCAACTGCAGGCTGAGTAACCGCACCTGCCAAGGAAAAAGAGGATTTTAACAGGAATTCCAACTTTTTATCTGTTGGATCCTTAAGCATTTGTGCATTGTCTACTAGACAAGTTAAACTTTTATTCACACTGGAAATCGCAGCATCAACTGTTGGTACTTTCCATTCTTTGGTGATTTTCGCCTCCATGGGATAGAGAATTGAGAATCTCTTTGGAGGGAGAAAATGCTTAACCGGGCGATCCCATTCAGCATAAATAAGCTTTTCTAGTAAAGCATTGACCGGAAACGCATGAAAAGGCTGTAAGGGTTTTAAAGAACCCAAGGAAGAAACCGAACTTTCAGTTGACTCTGTTAGGTGTAGCTTGAAAGTGGAACAAACCATCTCCATAAGAGTTTGTGCCAGCAATCTCTCAGATTGCGAGGCTGAAAAAGGTTCATCAACTGTTGTTTCCTCCACAGAGAAATAATTGGCTTATTTTTCCTGAGGGTAATACCTCATCCTGTGCCCACTGTACCCTTGGTAAAGGGATTAAGGTGGGGGAGGGAGGCACGCTTCCTATCCGTTTGGATGGAGGATGCGATTAAAGCCGCTAATCTTCCTTCTAGGCCCTGCAGGGCATAGGAAAATGCATCTTTAGTCACGTATACAGGGGCTGAAGTGTGAGAAGCAGTTGCACCACCAACTGGTTCCAATGATTCACCCTGGCTTGCCATAACTGGTATCTCCAGAGAGGATGACAGTGTGGAGGCATGACTGGAGTTCCCAGCGCCTGGGGGTGGAATTTATGGTACCTTTGTGGTAACTCTGGAAGCCATAGTGCTAAGCACAAAAGCAGGGGCACTCTAGTAAAAATGTACTACTTGCTGAGCAATAGTCTAGCAAAACAATTTCACCATAAAGATCAGCTTGATGCTGAGTAACAATGTATTTCCTGTGCTGGAAATGCCTGTATACATCCCTTACGTGCCTCCATGCTCCTGTGTTCTGTGTGACAGACTTCTACTCTGCAGTTGCTCTTAAGAGATTTTCTGACAATGAGAGCATCTGTTTTATAACAAACTGCAGGTGTAAACCTGATTGGCGTCCTCAGCTGTGCGCCGTGTGCCATGTGGAAGCTGATTCCTGCACACGGCGCTGCCTGCCTTAAGCCACGCCCCTTCCAGTACCCGTCCTCCTCCTTGGTTTTTTTTTAAATGAACCTTAGTCCACGCGTGCACAGGCGGCATGGCATTCGGGTCTGCAATGCAGACCCGATGAAGAGGAGGGTCTGTGATTGCCGCTGGCCCTTCAGAATCTCTATGCTTTCTATATGCAAGCGTTCTTTGAAATATACAGGCTGAGGCTTATTAAACGGCAGTCTGACAACAAAATGTGAGTCTTTAAAGTAATATCCATAGGAAGCCGCCACCACACCCCTCCAAAGGGGGGGGGAGGTGTTTTCTCAGCAGTATGAGGCAATTAGTGTTTTACACAGGGGGATTATAGATAATAATTTGCTGTACCCCCAGCCCCTTAGTTCCCCCAGGGGGAGAGGAACACCTCTGTTCAATTAAGAACCCAATCCTGCTGCTGGGACACACACATGCTGTTTAAAGCTGGACACAGAACTGCTGAGGTTTTAAGGCATTACAATGTTTTTCATATGGAAGAAAAAGGCATAGGTGGACTTTTTACAGTTCCTAAGCTTTTTCGCCTACCTTTTCCTTGCTGCAGGATACTGCTGAAAACAGACAGATCCAAACTTTACCCATCACGGCGGGCAGCGTTAGCAAACCTTCAAAGACCGGGTCCCTTAATAAGGGTTCCACTCCTTTGGACCTGTTTAGCAACCCTCAGGAGCAACTTTAGGTAATGTAAAATGACCAAAAATAGTCCTGGTTCCTGGGGTCCAGCCCTCAAAAGAGAGGCTTACAGGCAAAACGTTGTTCTTCTATGCGAGGCCCGGGTACCATCCTTAGGCCTCAGTGGCTTGGATGGATCCGGTGTGTGTGGAGGTTATTTAAATCCAGCATGGATCCCTCCTGGAGTTCCTCAGAGCACATCTTCACTTGTGACCAACACCTTAGACACTTGCAAAAAAACTGATGTGCTCCTGGAAGGAGGAGGGGTTATATAGGGAGTGAACTTCCTGTATTGGGTATACCAGTGTCCATCACCTGAAGGTGGCCCATAACCCATTAAGTAATTACTTAAGGCCCTGTGTCCCATGATGTACGATAAAGAAATAAGTACGTCGTCAGCAAATAGGGAAGTACGTAACTCATAATCACCGATCTGTACCCAGTGTAATGGTGCCTTCCCGGTTAGATATCTGGAGAGGGGTTCTAATGCCAGGTTGAAGAGCAGTGGTGAGAGGGGACAGCCTTGCCTCATACCTCTGTAGAGGTGAAATTCGTCGGTGAGGAGACCTGCCACCACCAGTCTGGCCACGGGAGATGTGTACATAGAGTCTACCAGATGATTGAAAGAACCAGTAAAGCCCATTTTAGGTAGAACCATCGAAAGCCAGTCAAAACTGACATTATCAAAGGCTTTCTCTGTGTCCAGAGTGATAATGACAAAGTCTTTCATTGGGTTACACTTGGGATGCTCTAGGTTCATCATTACTTTATGAATGTTTAATGTGGCTGTTTTCCCTTATAAAGCCTGACTGAGTGGGATATATCAGAGAGGGGATAATGTTGGCGAGTCTGGTGGCAGCAATTTTTGAGAGGACCTTTACATCTAGATTTAAAAGTGATATAGACCTATAGGAGCTCAGCTCAAGGGGATCTTTTAGATTGATAATGGCTTGATTCCTTGTGGGTATGTAAGGGCCTCCTGTCCAAGCGCCTGTACAGTATACACATTGATGAGGGTATGCTCTACTATTTTTTGTAGGGTTTTGTGGAATTCCCCTGTAAACCCATCAGGGCCGGGGGCCTTGGTGGGGGCTGAGTGGTGAATGGTTGTGGAGATTTCGAACATAGATGTATATGCACTTAAGGTCTCGAATTGAGCATGAGCAACCGTCGGTAAGTGTAGTTTAATAATTTTTGTGTGATATATTTTTTTTTTAAAATGGGGTCAGGAGCATATAGAGAGGTATAGTATTGTGACATATCTTTGTTAATTTCCTATAATGTGGTATTAATGGTACCTGAGGTATCTCGTAGGGAAGTGATATGTGTGGGATGATTTGGGCCATTGCCAACACCTTGCCCACTTTTTTACTGTATTTGTGTAGCATGGCATCCATGTGATCCCGTTTTGTAAGCTCTAAAGTGTCTGCCCATGTGTCAAAAGCTCTCTTGGCTGACTGCCATTCGGCTCTGTTTTCAAGGGAATCTTGGGCAGATAGGGAGTGCTGAGGCAACCTGAGCCTAGCCCTTGCTTTCCTATAACTAGCTAAGGCATGTTTTTTTATAGGGGGCAGCATAAGAAATGATCCGGCCTCGAAGAAAGGCTTTATCAGCTTCCCAGAATAAGTTGGGGTTGTCTATATGGGATGAGTTGGTAGAGGAGAATTCTTTTCAAGCCGCATCCATATATGTCTGGTAATCAGAGTTGTTGAGTAGATATGATGGAAAACGTCATAAGCGGGGGTTAGATTGGGAGTCTGAGTGGTCGAGTGTTGCTGAGAGTGGAGCGTGGTCCATAACGGCTATGTCATGGATCTCTGTTCCTGAGATCATTGGAACAATACTATCAGTGCAAAAAATTTAATCAGTTCTGGTGAATATGTTATGAAGAGTAGAATAGAATGTAAATTCCCTTTCCGCTGGGTGAAATCATCACCATATATCGGTGAAGTGAAGGGAGTGCATTATAGAGGCAAAATAGGTCGGGCCGGGGTCTCTGAGTGTCCTGCAGGGGTGTTTGGGTGCAGATCTATCATCTGTCAGGTGCAATGTAGAGTTGAAGTCCCCACCAACTCTAGGAGGGATGTGTCGGGACTTTAGTAGTCTACCGGATAGATCTCCAAAGAATTGTTTTCCAGGGCTATTGGGTGCATATACATTAGATATCATGAGATCTCTATTACCCAAGTGGATATAGGCAGAGAGAAAATGTCCCTGACTGTCGGATTCTACTAAAACAACTTCACATTGGAGGTTCTTGTGGATTAGAATAAGGACCCCAGCTTTACGTCCAATGGCATCGGATCCCAACAAAGTACCCACCCAAAGCTTTTTCATCTGGTGGAAGTCGGAGGAAGTCAGATGGGATTCCTGTATTAGAGCAATGTCAGTTTTTAGTCTCTTAAGATGGCGTAGTACTTTAAGTCTCTTAATGGGGGACCTAAGCCCTTTCACGTTCCATGAGGTAACTTTCATGGGGGGGAAAACTAAGAGAAAGGTTTGGGCTGGTGTTGTAATGGCATAGGATTTTACCAGGGTGGGAGGAACTATTATGCTGACAAATATTGGTGCAAGTGCCTTATGTGAATCAACTTTTGCATGAGTGCCAGGCATGTGGATTATTGTGTGAGATAGAGGTGTACAAAATGGGAGAAGACATTGAGGGAAAATAACATAAGTAAACCATAATACAGAACATTCATAGAACTTTGTTTTTTTCCGCATGGGTTCATTGTGTAAACCAGCTCCCGGTAACCGACCCGGTAGATGATGCATGGGTTTGCCGGTTTAGTTGGTGTTTTCAATTGCAGTGGGCTTGAGTCATTTAAAAAAAAAACTGTCCCGCGATTTCCACTCATCTTTGATCACAGCGCCCGATTAAAAAAAAATGGAAAAAACTCCACCTCCATGGGAGGCTCCCACTGACTGAAGCCTCTTCTCGATGACAGCCTAATGTCATTCTTTTGCGTCACCGGGTGGCCCCGCCCTCCGCTATACAACAGCTGTCATCACGAAGAGGCTTCAGTCAGCGGGAGCCTTCCATGGAGGTGGAGTTTTTCCCCGTTTTTTTTTTAAAAAGAAATTTTATCGGGTTGCCAGATGCTGTGATTGAAGAAGATGATTTTAACATTTTGACACTTTTTTTTAGTGAATGTGTAGGGGTACAATGTACCCGATACCCATTCACATGGGGGGCCGGGATCTGGGGGTCCCCTTGTTAAAGTGGGCTTCCAGATTCCGATAAGCCCCCCACCCGCAGACCCCCACAACCACTGGGCAAGGGTTGTGGGGATGAGGCCCTTGTCCCCATCAACATGGGGACAAGGTACTTTGGGGGGACCCCAAAGCACCCTCCCCATGTTGAGGGCATGTGGCCTGGTATGATTCAGGAGGGAGGCGCTCTCTCGTCCCCCCTTTTCCTGCAGCCTGCCAGGTTGTGTGCTCGAATAAGGGTCTGGTATGGGTTTTGGGGGCCCCCTTTTGCCATTTTTTTTACATTTTGGCTCGGGGTTCCTCTTAAAATCCATACCAGACCTGAAGGGCATGGTATGGCTTTTGGGGGGACCCCCACGCAATTTTTAAAAAAAAATTTGGGTGCGGGGTTCCCCTTAATATCCATACCAGACCCACAGGGCCTGATAATGGACTGGGGGGGAACCCATGCCATTTTTTTCAATGATCTTTATCTATATTGCTTGGACCGGACAATACATTACAGCTGCAAACAGTTTAAATTACTTTCCTGACGCCAATCCATGGCAGCATACTAGTGATAGGCTCCGCCTTTCTCCCCTCCCTCAGGACCAATGAAATAGCATAAATTAAAGGCCAGTTAGGCCCTGCCCCATTCTTCTTTTTGTTCTCATACCTCCACGCACCAGTGAAGAGTAAGCAGTACTATATTCCCCCCTCTGCCTCCAGGCAGCTGCTGGCTGTGTTAAGTCTCTCCCAGTACGAAGTCCCAGTATCAGGCTGCTAAAAGCGCCAGAGTAGCTTAGGAGCTCCTTCTGTGGGTCTCGATGGAGCTAAGCAGTTTTTCCTCTTTAGGCATAAAATCTGCCTTTAAGGTTGGTGTCTGCAACGCTTGTTGGGTTTGGGGAGGCCAGCTTTGCATCCTTCTTACCATGGCCTTTGTCTCCTGTCATTTTCTCATTTTCTGTACCTCCTGTTCTTTTCCTCCTGCAGTGGCACTGGTCTGGATACATTACTCCCCCTAGACAGGTTCTCTGTCATTTACTTTCCTAGGCCGGCTGTAGTTATAGCTTATGTTTGTAGGTTGTGTATGTATAGGTTTGGGGAAGGTGGGTATGTGTGTGTGTGTGTGTGTGTGTGTATATATATATATATATATATATATATATATATATATATGTATATGTGTGTATTGTAGGGGATCAGAGGGGTGGACAGCTGGCTCAGAGATAGCCCATTAAAACAAAAGTGGCTTTATTCAGCAAAATGGCAAAATAAACATAAGATAAGACAGACTTGTCTTGTCACACGGTTGTGCACACAGGTACAGCGCACAGTTTAGCGGCACACAGGCTTACAGTTCATGGCTCCAATCAGAGCTGCAGTCTTTATGTGATTAAGCTCACCCAGCACACCATCCAGCAATGGACATATTCACAGCATGCTGCTGTCTCTCTCTCTCCTACTCAAACAGCTCCTCTCTGAGACTTTCAGCCCAGCTGACAATAAGCAGGTCTGAAGGGGAAATACCTGCCCTCTTCGATTAACTCCTTCTTAACCTTGCCCCAGGCTGACCCTCTACAGTATGTATATATGTTCATGTATATGTTTGTGTATATATGTGTGTGTTCTTAAGTTGGTTGGTATGTATGTATGTGGGGGGGGGGGGGATGGGTGCACATATTTATATATGCATGCATATTGTTTTTTTTTTTTTAAAAAAAAAGGGGAAAGGAGAGAGTGTGTAGATGTATATATGTGTATGTATATATTTAGATATACATTAATAGAGGGAGAAGCGAAGTCGCTGTTGCCTTATCTATCTATTTTTCCTCTTCTCGGTCTTTCTGCGGCTGTCCGTCTCTTAGCTGGTCGTCCCATTTCTCCATGGTTCGAGTATCAGTCACCACCCATACAAAAGACCCTCAACACTTAGGTGGGGACCACCGTGTTGGTAAGTTTTCAGGAAAAGATTGCCCTCTCATGCGGATTAGTTTGATTTTCTTCAGCTCCGCGTGCCCATGCTCTCATAGGCCAGAGCCAGAGGCCATAAAAAGGCAGACATTCTTCAGAGAAGCATAGCTTGGATACCACTCCCACTCAGGAGAGAGGTTCCAAGGAAAATGTCTTAGCTCTTCTTTTCCAGACTCAGCACCCCAACAAGAGTCCTGCAGGACCTGTGGCACAGTGCCTATGCCCAGGAGGCTGGTGAGTGAAGTTGGCCTGGTTGAAGTTTGCAGCTGACAGTTAATACCGAATGTCCTTATTACATTTAAGGTGGCACAAAACTTCTGTTTTAAACTCGCTGTAATTACTCTAGCTAGCCAGCCCCCTTGTTGCGGGTCTAGCCACTAGCAGAACAACCTGCCTCATGGATCACTCATCCTCTCAGTACTCCTGAGGAGGGGGCGCAGCCTGAAAATGATTTTAGCTCCCTTGCACCAGAGGAAGATCTGGAGCTACTTGGTGTCAGTTTTTCTTTGGAGAACTTTCTTTGGAAAAGTTCCTCTGTTTTGCTTCCATCAGAAAAGGACGGTTACGGTCATAAGGAGAATTATGAGTTTAGATGCCTCTACTTCCTGGACGACTTCTAGGTGTCTCAGCCTCCTGGCTGTAATGTTGTCATTCATACCGATGATTCCTTGGGTGCATGGGCCCCGGTGCTAGTTTCAACTACAACGGAGGAAACAGGATCCGGCGCAGCTATGGTCAGTGTCACGTAGTATGTATAGCGGTCCGTGGTGATGGAAAGACCTTGAGGATGTCACGAACCATCTGACTGGATCAATGTGATGAATCATATCAGCAAGACAGCCTGGAAGGCACACTGCGAGGGTCTTCGGTCAAGGCAAGCGGAGATTGCTAGCCAAGGAAGGTAGTCTCAAAAGTGCTGGAAGGTCAGGCAGCCTTTTTTATCGCTTTGACCTTACTACACAGAATCAAGGGTGACCAGTCATCTTGCGGTTGAGCAACAGGACAGCAATTGCGTATTTTCAGCTCCAGGGAGGATCTTGCGGCAATATACTATTGAGAGATGTAGAACCCAGAATGTCTGGGTAGGAAGATCACCAGCAAATTCCGGAAGCAATTTACCTCCTAGGGGACTGGAATACACGGACATACTGTCCATCATGCAAGCTTGCCAGAGCATGAGGGGGAGGCTTGTCCACAAGTTGCCTACCACAGACAGGCTTCTTTGCTTCTCACAGCAAATGCCAATTTAAGAAGAGGTCTGACTCAGTTTCCGCTCCCCAAAGCAGAGAACAGAACAAGAAGAGTTTCTCCATGAATCTGCAATCAAGCCTACTGTATATGTTTTTCCCCAACTTCTCTTGTAATGAAATTCCTCTGGAAGCTGTCAAGAATGAGCATGGTAGTCACGACCACCCCTCCATTCTTACCATAGGAATCTTGGTGCTTCCTGGCTATCCACTTCAGAATACAGAAGTCGATTCCCCTTCACACATGCACAGACCAGAGATGCAAGCATAATGGCAGGAAGCCGCAGAACTTAGATTGCTCCAGAGTTGCTCCAAGAGTGAGCTCTACTTTGGGGGGTGCAAAAGGCACTCTACTAACAGCCTCTATGCCAAGATCTGGAACAAACTTGTGTTTTTTTCTATTTTGCATGGCAAGATATTATTCTTACTGCACCTCTGGTGGCAGCTGTTCTGGTCTTCTTGTAGGTCAGATTGGACATGAACCTTACCCTATACTCTTTTGAGGTTGCAGGTGTCAGCAAGAACAAGGTTTAATTTGGCCAAAGGCCCTTTAGTTTGCAAAATTTTGAAGAGAGTCAGGAGGTTTCATCAACCGCGAGAGAGAATCTTTCACAATTAAAATCTTTCGATGCTGTTGGGGTTTATTTCAACTGTTTACTCCAACAGGGCAGTGTTCGGTTTAAGACATTGCTTACTAACCAGTATTTAGCGCAAATCGTCACAAATTGTCACGTTTTGTTACAGGAGTAGAGCTGCATCCTGTAGTTCAGCTTATATCAGAGGTAGCGACAGCCCTCCATCTATCAATCATCTGTCCACTGCCAGATGTTCAAGCAAGAAAACCACACAAATTGGTCATTCCCAGAGCTTGAAAGAAGTTTCTGTCCACAATTGCTCTTTTCAGTTCATGTGATAAGTCTTTCACTGTTCCAGATGGAATTCATCAGGCAAGAGAGGTTGCCTCCTGGACTTTAGCAAGATTGGTTGTGCAGATGGGAAATGGGTCGTGAGCCTCCTTCAGTGGTAGGGTGCATCCTCTTCCAGAGGGGTTGAGGCAGCCCAGTTGAAAGCATCTATGGATTCATTCTACAGAAAAGTGGCATGCTTTTCCCAGCATACCTTTTCAACCTTTACAGAATAGATCTGGGTGCCTTGTCATCAGTGGGCTTCGGAGGAATGACTGTTCAGTCTTCTGTCCCATTTGAATATATATATATATATATATATATATATATATATATATATATATAAAATAATTATTTTGGTTTGTTAAGTAGAACCCACCCTGTAAGCTAGGATATGTATCACTAGTATGCTGCCATGGTGGCTTCAGGAAAACGGAAAATTGTATCATACTTATCGTAATTTTCCTTTCCTGACGCCAATCCATGGCAGCATACGGACCCAACATTTCGGTATCTAGCTAATTACGAAGAATGGGGCTGGGCCTAACTGGCCTTTAATTTATGCTATTTCATTGGTCCTGAGGGAGGGGAGAAAGGCGGAGCCTATCACTAGTATGCTGCCATGGATTGGCGTCAGGAAAGGAAAATTACGGTAAGTATGATACAATTTTCTGTTTTTTCCTTTATAAATGTCATTTTGCTGTGGTACTGTTATAAACATGAGAAAGATGCAGTACTTTACAGGTATTTTAAGGAAACCCCCCAGGCACGATATTTAAAGGAATATTTCATTTTTATTGTTTCACTTTAAGCATTATTAAAATAACTGCTACTGAAAAAACGTCAGTTTTTAAAACTTTTTTTTGCATTGAAACACGTCCCCTGGGGCAGGACCCGGGTCCCCAAACACTTTTTATGGCAATAATTTGCATATAAGCATTTAAAATTAGCACTTTTGATTTTTCATGTTCGTGTCCCATAGATTTCAACGGTGTTCGAGTGTTCGTACAAATGTTTTGCCTGTTCGCAAGTTCTGGTGCGAAACAAACCGGGGGGGTGTTTGGCTCATCCCTATAGAGGAAGAGGAGATTAAGATATGATCATCATGTACAAATACATAAGGGGTCCATATAGTGAACTTTATGTCTAGATGTTAAGAGATTTCATCTCCAAATACGCAAAGGTTTCTTCACAGTAAAAGCTGTGAAATTGTGGAATAGACTCCCTCTGGTTCTGGCCAGCTCCGTAGATTGTTTTTAAAAAGGCCTGGATTATTTCCTAAATGTACATAATATAACTGGATACTAATATTTATAGAGTTAATCCAGGGAAAATCCAACTGCCTGGAATTTTTTCTCCTGCTGTAGCAAATTGGATCATGCTTTGCTGGGGTTTTCCGCCTTCCTCTGAATCAACTGTGGGTATAGGATTCTGTATATGGGATTTTATGAAAGTTTTTTTATTTAATGGTTGAACTAGATGGACTTGGGTCTTTTTTCAACCCAACCCAAAAACAGCCAGATAGAAAAGTAAAATTTGCACATGTTACACACATTATACATTGTTAGGCACACAGTTAACCCCTTGATTGCCTCTAAACGTTAACCCCTTCCCAGACAGTGTTATTAGCACAGTGTCAGTGTACAGTATTATCACTGATCACTGTATTATTGTCACTAGCGATGTCAGTGAGTGACCCTCCCAGACCCTCCCAGTGTCTGTTAGAGCCAGATTGCCCGCCATCCTGTCACACTATAAGTAGTTGATCATTGCCATTACAGTTTAGCGTCTATAGCTGTGTAAATTATAGTATACACTGTGTGCACAATTATTAGGCAAGTGAGTATTTTGACCAAATCATAATTTGTATGCATATTGTCCAACTCCCAGTGGCGTCTCCAGCTTTCATATTTAGGGGGGGCACATGGTGGGACAGGAACAAAAGTAGGGGGGCCAACTATAAAATGCAATTATATATATATCCTGGGGCCCTTTACTTCTGTTGTGGGGCCCTTTATTACTATCCCGCAACGAGACCCTTTCATATGTTTTGCAGTGAGCTACCTTCCTACTGTATTGGGGCCCCCCAGGGTAGCAGAAAACAAGAGGTATGTCACCAGCACAACAGGAAAATATAAGGGTCAAAAGCAGTGGGAGACCTACCAGGGTTGCAAAGGTTGCACTTGCGACCGGGCCTTAGTGTTCTGCCACTGTGGGGTTCCCCAGCCTCCTCTTGCTGTCCTGCCCCTGCTATTTACAGTGCTGGTCTGGTGTCTGTTTCCTTGGCAGTGGCAGCAGTCTATTAGGACCTAGCAGGGACAGGACAGCAACAATGGTAGTTCTGCCGCTGGTTCACAGTGGGAGGATTCCCCCATCCACCTGGAAAGTGTAGATGGGGGAATTGGAATATTCTTTTTTTTTCTTGTTTGTTTTTTCATTCAACCTAATAGTTGAATGAAAAAAGTGATCAATGTATGTTCTGCCTTAGACCTCTTTCACACTGGGGCATTTTTCAGGCGCTTTTGGGCTAAAAATAGCGCCTGTAAAGCGCCTGAAAAACGGCTGCCCTGCAGTCTCAGTGTGAAAGCCCGAGTGCTTTCACACTGAGGCGGTATGCTGGCAGGATGTTAAAAAAGCTCCTGCAAGCAGCATCTTTGGAGCGGTGAAGGAGCGGTGTATACCACTCCTAAAGCACCCCTGCCCATTGAAATGAATGGGCAGCGCTGCCATAGTGGTGCTTTGCCGGTGGTTATAACCCTTTTTCGTCCGCTAGCGGGGGTTAAATGCACCCCACTGGCAACTGAAAACCTCTGCAAAAACTACCGTAAAGCGCTGCTAAAAATAGCGGCGCTTTACCGCTGATGCCGCCTCGGTGTAAAAGCAGCCTAAGAGCAGCCATAGACAGTTTAAATCTTGGCTGTTTCAGCGAGAACTGGCTGAGGTTTAAACCAATAATGGACAGGCTGAATGTACCAAGTTGATCGATCAATTTGGGAACAACCAGCCCTTCCGGATTCTCTTATGATTATCGCTAGCGGTTGCTATATCAGCTAGTGATAATCGCTATTTGTCAGGAGAATACAATTGCTCAGTGGAAGGGATTCCCCTGTCAGTACTGACTGTGCTGATGGGTGAATCATGCAAGTTTCTTTCCTGCAATCTGTGGTTGCAGGAAAGAAATTTGCACTGTCTATTACCAGTCTGACTGAAACTGAAAGTTTGTAAATGTTTTGGGTGAGAGATGGGAGAGAGAAGGGAGGGGGAGGGAGATAGGGACAGTTCAGTGAATACAGTGTACTGCAGTGTGAACACTCACCCACAGGTCCGGGCTGGAAGATCTGGCATCATTGGCACACAGATGAACCTGCAGCTGCTGGTTTTCATATTTCCCGCCCACACATCCCTCTCTTCAGATACAGCAGTGCTAAGTGTAGTGTGGGTGGGACGGGAAGACAGGAGAGGAGCAGAGATGATAGGAGGAGAAGAGCTGTATTCTCTGATCTACCATCAGTGGGGGGGTGGGTGTGTTTGCTTGGCTGTGTAAGAGTGTCACAGACACTCTTACAGAGCTGCAGCCCCACCAGTCTCAGAATTTACAGGCTGATTCTCCTGTCCTACGGATGGGAGAAATCAGTCTGTTTTTTCACAGTCACTGAGATAATGGGAGGCTTAGCCCGCCCCCCTCCCCCCCCCCCAGTGCTGGTGCAGTCCTTCCTGAACTTTGGGGGATTTCTCCCCCTCCCTCTCTCCTCACTGACACTATATGCTGCATGTATAATACGAGCGGCGCTCGCATAGCCATGGCCGCCTGATCTGCTCCCTCTCCCTGCATCCTCATTGGCAGGGAGGAGAGCGACTTCAGGTCCTGAAGCATATAGTGTCAGCGAGGAGAGAGGGAGGGGGAGAAATCCCCCACAGGACCTATCAGGGGGCTCTGCCTCTCAGGAGAGCCTGTATCCACTCGGCGGCAGCTCGAGAAAGATGTGGAGCACCCCGCTACATGTAGAAAAAAAATGCGTTTTAATTGGGGGGGCACATGGTGGGACACAGCATAATTTTGGGGGGTCAGGGCCCCCTCTGGCCTCCCTTAGTGACGCCATTGCCAACTCCAAGCTGTGTAACTTTGAATGCTTATTGGATTTAAGCATATCAGGTGATGTGTATTTGTGTAATGAGGGAGGGTGTGGCCTAAGGTGATCAACGCCCTATATATCAAGGTGTGCACAGTATTGGGCAGCTTCTTTTGCTCAGGCAAAATGGGCCAAAAAAGAGATTTAACTGACTCTGAATAGTCAATAATTGTAAAAAGTCTTTCAGAGGGATGCAGCATTCTTGAAATTGCTAAGATATTGGGGCATGATCACAGAACCATCAAACGTTGCAAATAGTCAACAAGGTCACAAGAAACCTGTTAAAAAAAAAATGCAAATTAACTGCCAAAGATGTGAGAAAAGTCAAATGGCGAGCTACCAGGAACCAACTATCCTCCAGTACTGTCATATTCCAGAATTGGAGCCTACCTGGAGCGCCCAGAAGTACAAGGTGTTAGAGTGCTTAGAGACATGGCCATCTTGTGCACACATAGATATTCTCCTAAGAAAGCCAAGACCTCAGTTTTACTTTCCTAAATATTCAGGTTTGAGGTTTATTAACATTTTGGATTGAGCAAGAGCAATGTAGTTGTTCAATATTGAAATTAATCCTCAAAAATGCAATTAGCCTAATAATTGTGAACACAGCGTACATGTCATGAATTGTAAACACTATAATAGGGCGTACACACGGTCGGACTTTTCATCTACAAAAGTCCAACGGACGCCGACGGACTAAAGCTGGCTGGTAATCCGATCGTGTGTGGGCTTCTCCGGACTTTCAGCGGACTTTTTCAGCCTCAAATCCGACGGACTTTAGATTTGAAACATGCTTCAAATCTTTACGTCGTAACTACGACGGACCCCGAAATCCGCTCGTCTGTGTGCTAGTCCGACGGACAAAAACCCACGCTAGGGCAGCTATTGGCTACTGGCTATGAACTTCCTTATTTTAGTCCGGTGTACGTCATCACGTACGAATCCGTCGGACTTTTGTGTGGTCGTGTGTAGGCAAGTCCGTTCGTTAGAAAGTCTGCCGCAAGTCCGCCGAAAGTCCGCCGGAAGTCTGTCGGACAGGCTGTCGGACTTTTGTAGACGAAAAGTCCGACCGTGTGTACGCCCCATAACTTTCGCACAAACCAATTAATATACACTTATTGGGATTTTTCTTTAGCAGAAACTTGTTTGCCAAAATTTATGAAGAAATTCGATTTTTTAAATTTTTTTATTGGATATGTTTTATAAATGAAATAAGAAAATACTTTTTTTAACCCCTTCCCGACCAACCACATCAGTTATACTGGGGCAGAATGGCTCCCCTGGGCGAGCCATCATAACTGTACGTCGGCTCTTTAAGATGCTGTAGCAGACGCACACCTGCAGCGTATCCCTGGAGTCAACGTGCGTGCCCGGCGGGTGCTAGTGATCGCTTGTGACAAATCGAGAACCGGGATGTGTGTGTGTAAACACACAAATCCCAGGTCTGTCCCGGATCTCTCTCCTCCTCTAGTCACATTCCCCCCACAGTTATGCCCCGTACACACGGTCAGACATTGATCGGACATTCCGACAACAAAATCCTAGGATTTTTTCCGACGGATGTTGGCTCAAACTTGTCTTGCATACACACGGTCACACAAAGTTGTCGGAAAATCCGATCGCCCTGAACGTGGTGACGTAAAACATGTACGTCGGGTCTATAAACGGGGCAGTAGCCAATAGCTTTCGTCTCTTAATTTATTCTGAGCATGCGTGGCACTTTGTGTGTCGGATTTGTGTACACACGATCGGAATTTCCGACAACAGATTTTGTTGTCGGAAAATTTTATAGCAAGCTCTCAAACTTTGTGTGTCGGAAATTCCTATGGAAAATGTGTTATGGAGCCTACACACGGTCGGAATTTCCGACAACAAGGTCCTATCAGACATTTTCCATTGGAAAATCCTATCATGTGTACAGGGCATTAGAGCACACTGAGGGAACACATTTAACCCCTTGATGGCCCTCCAGTGTTAACCCCTTCCCTGCCAGTGACATTTATACAGTAATCAGTGGCTATTTTTAATTCTGATCGCTGTATAAATGTCACTGGTCCCAAAAAAGTGTCAAAAGTGTCCGATCTGTCTGTTGCAGTCCCGATAAAAATCGCAGATCACCGCCATTACTAGTGAAAAAAAAAATCATAATAAAAATGCCATAAATCTATCCCCTTTTTTGTAGACGCTATAACTTTTGCACAAACCAATCAATATACGCTGATTGTGATTTTTTTTTACCAAAAATATGGAGAAGAATACATATCGGCCTAAACTGATGAAGAAATTCGTTTTTTTGAATTTTTTTTATGGATATTTAATAAAGCAAAAAGTACAAAATATTGTGTTTTTTTCAAAATTGCCGCTCTTTTTTTGTTTATAGCGAAAAAAATAAAAACCACAGAGGTGATCAAATATCACCAAAAGAAAGCTCTATTTGTGGGGAAAAAGAACATACATTTTGTTTGGGTACAACGTTACATGACCGCGCAATTGTTAGTTAAAGCAATGCAGTGCCGTATCACAAAAAATGGCCTGGTCAGGAAGGGGGTAAATTCTTCCGGGGCTGACGTGGTTAAATAAGTAAGTCAGTTGTGATCAAATACCACTAAAAGAGAGCTACATTTTTGTAGAAAAAATTTCATTTGAGTACAGTGTTGCATGACTGTGCATTTACCAGTTAAAATAGCGCAGTGCTGAATAGCAAAAAGTGGTCTTGTCATGAAGGGGTTAAAACCTTCCGGAGGTCAAGTGGTTAAATAAATAAACTCTTCGGTGTGTTTCTCAGCGAACACAATGTACAAGGATATTGAAAATGGAAGTGACATAAATACACACACAGATACACCCAGGTTGAACTGGATGGTGTCTTTATTCAACTTCCTCAACTATGTATGGAACAAGAATTCCACATGGCGAGTGGTCTCCCCTAACAATCACAATACTGGATATTTGGGGGAGCAGTGTTGTATAAGGATTGATAAGGTTTGCTTGATTTTCAGTTTATTGTTACTGATAAAACTGAATTTAATAGAGGTGCTCTCCTTTACTGCATTGTAGGTAGTAACGGGAAAGTTGGCTGATAATGCACCGTATAGTAGAAGTGCATTTCTGGCTTAGAGAGAATCATCCAAGGGTCCTGATGTTGAAAATACATTTAGGTTATATTGGCTTGTTATCATACATAAAAATATGTACAAAACTTTAGTCAGGACTAGAGCTTTTCTTTTTTTATTCATAAAGAGATTGTACTTTAGGGAGGGGGTATATTTAGGGCAGTTTAATTTATTTCATTTAGTGTTCTTTGCATTTGTGTGTTTTCCTTTTTTGCATTTGTGTTTTTTGTGAACTGTTACATTAAATTTTGTATTTTATATCTTCTTGCTGTCTGTTTTTATTTTAAACTCCAATACGATTGAACAAAATAGTGAAATTTCACAGAAAGGTTTTTGTCCAATTTTCGAGGAAATTAATTATTTTGCTCTTCCCTACTGAATTCTGTGTGACGGCACAATAGGTTTGTGCTTTACTAGAGTCAATGCTTGCATTTGTGTGTATTAATAACATTTGAAACTTGCCACAGACTTTAGAGTACTGTTGCCTAATCCTTTGGCAGAGTGACAATTATGTTTAAGTTGGTGGTTACCTTAAGACTTCAAAATGTAAATCATTCAGTTAAATATGTATATGTAATAAACTAATGTTGCCTCCAAAGATAACATCAGCAAAATGGTGGTCTACAGGTCAGTAAGAAAAAACAGCTAGCATAAATGGTTGGGTAGGGATGGATGTAGGGAGTATGGGATGAGTGAGCAAAATTCAAGTTTTGTTGCATCACTGAAATGTTGGCAAAAGTTGCAACATTTTAGCAGAATTTACCATTTGGTAAATTGCATAGGAGTCAAAAGGGAAAGTGATATTAAAGCCTAATTGTAGCTTTTTTTTCAATTATTCAAGTGAATGTTGCTACAGTAAATGAGCAGGGCTGTTGTCAGAGAGGTGTTTCAGACCACTGGAGATAGACTGTTTCTCTCAAACAGAAGTCCTCATTTTCAGTGTGTTGATGACTGTGAAGGTCTGGAGCACTATTAAGGCTGGGTTCACACTATTGCAAATTGGATGAGGGTTTTCCGCATCCAGTTCGCAATATCTCTCTGCTGCGGCTTCGGTGTGAATTTGCACAGGGATCCTGTGCATCTTTAGGTCCGTTTCAGGTCCGAATTCAGCCAAAAATTCAGGCTGAAATGGTGAACGGGGACACACCGGACCCCTGCTATGAGCCACATGTGAAGATAGTGTGAACCCAGCCTAAAGAGGGAAAAAAAATCAGAATATTTTACTCTTATGGTGTCTGACTTTATTTAGCAACACAAAAGAGAAGCTACATTTGGGCTTTGGGGTGTTTTTTGGTGGTTGTAATGGGTGCAATGGACTTTAAAGAAAGAGATACAGTGACAGTTGTCAACAAATCCATTGGTCACAATGTCAGTGCTCAAATGGTGATTGAAGGTTTTATAATAAAAAAACAAAAAGACAATTCATGCAGTGACAAGTCTGACATGGCTTTGTTTGTAAACAAAGTTTGTAAACAAAGCCACGCCATGTCACAAAGTATTGGGGTCTCACAGCTGGGAGCATTCTCCTAGCAGCACTTCATGCCAAAATTAGTCTAATTTTGACTAAATTTCAGCAAAGGCAGAATCACATTTTTTGTATTTTAAAGCGGTGCGGCTGCTAGCTTTTAACAATAGGACACTTACCTGTCCTGGAGTCCAGCGATGCTGGCACCACAGCTGATGTTTCCATCAGCTGTCGGGTGCTGGTGCCGCCATTGCGGGTAAGGGTACCCAGCAGTGTAGCCTTACGGCTTCATGCCGGGAACCCTACTGCACATGCGCGACGCCCCGCTCCTCTCTCCTACTGACCCCTCGACAGGGAGAGGAGGCGGGAGGAGGAGGGAGCCCCGCTGTGAGGTCTTGGGCCGCGGCCCGGACTCCCGGAAGTGGGAACAGGATACCTGTCAAAGACAGGTATCCCCCCCTCCCCCCGAAAGGTGCCAATTGTGGCACCGGAGGGGGAGAGGAGACAAATGAGCGGAAGTTGCACTTTTGGGTGGAACTCCGCTTTAATCAAGTTTGGTAAACTTACCCACTAAACTCAAAGTCAGGGACTAAAGTTTTGGAAATTTTGAGGGATATTTTAACAGAAAGATACATACAGCATACATGTATCTATGTACAATAGAACCAAGAGCATAGACATCATTCAGCAGCTGGCTTGTTTTTTTACCATCCAGATTAATCTTATGGATGATTGTGGAAAGTCTTGTGGCCTAAAATGCATTATGTTTGTTTTTCAATCAGTAACATTTGCTTGAAAAAAAAAAAAACAAGCACAGAGAAGATAAAATACAACTAAACAATTTTGCATTGGCACAACACTAGGTAATAAGGTACATTATTTCCTTTCAAGCATGCATAGCTGAAAAACTATTTCAGCCACATATGGGAAAGATTGAAGCAATATTTACAAAATAAATCTCTGCTGATCTTTTATTTTAATATATCTTTTTCTTGTTACAGAGGTATAACACTGGTGGAACAGCTGATGAAGAAAAAAGTCCCATTAGGAATGAGCTCTTCAATGATCAAATGGCCATTTTACATTTACCAAATCAACTTTGTGATGTTTTCATCGGTGACCTTCTTGATTTTTTTTATAATTGGTAATTAAGAAACTCAACTTTACCAACACAATGATAATACAGATGAACAGCAGTGCTTGCTCTAAATCACAGACAATGTTGATCTTACATTAAATTAATAATTATGGCTCATGCTGTTCTACATTTCAAAAACAAAAAACATTTGGCATACAAAAAAGTAATTTGACCGACTGGAATCAGTTGACCAGCAGATCTAGGTCTTCTGATTTGGTCATACACTGTCATTGCCTTGCTTAGCATTATTCAAAATAAAACTTCAGTTGTAAGTACACAGTACTGCCTCAAGCAATGACTGAAGCCTACTTCAAGTTCCGTGGAAACCGAACTATCTATGTACAGCAGTTTCCAACAGTGGCCACTGAAGCAACAGCCACAACCACAGATAAATATTCTAACCTTTACATGTATGTTGGTTTGTTCTTAGGTCTGCTTGCTGTGCTTCTGGTTCTGTTATTTACTATGCTATTGCGCATCAAGCATGTTATCTCTCCTATTACCACCACTACAGAAAGTTCAGAGATGCCACAGTTCACAGATGTAGAGATGCAAGGAAGGTCTCCAAGTGCCTGATGGATTTTACCAACCTGGATACCTTGCAGACTTTCACAGATTAACATGTGCAATTGCAAACTCTTAAAGCATGCTGACGAACCCTTACGTGACTTACACGTTAACAGGATCAATATAGTCTTCTCAAGCATTTCCTTGTTGAGTAGAAGTACCACATTCTGTTCAACTTCTAAATTCTTTTTTTCTAAAATGCTTACTTTAAGATGACATTGTATATGTTGGTTACTTTTGTATGTATTATAACTTTGGATACAGCACAAGCATACAAGTCAATTGATGCAACAAACTATTACTTGTCACTACTATCTATTTCATTGGGTAATGAAAGTTGTGACTGGATTTTGAGCCTATAATTTAGAGGAATTCACTCTTTATCTAAGCCATGATTTTTAATTTGGTTTAAGTATGTTTAGGACACCAGTCGGCTTCTTTAAAAATGATACAAAGAGCAGGGGTGTTAAGTATCCTATGGTTACATGCAAAATTCATGGTGATGCCAACTAAAGAACAATAAACGGGTATGTGACTAATTGCTGTGGTTTTCTGCACTTTGCACATTGCTCTTTGCCCTAATTAATAAGTCCAAGGGTATATTAAAGTGTAAAGTTTTATGTAAAGTTTCTACAGCTGACCTTCAGCAAATATATTATGTGGTATTATATTTTTTTATGTTACATCCATGAAGACAACTTACATTGTTACATTATAAAAATGAACTAGAACACAAGTGTGACTCAATGAGGGGGCCGATATATCCAAATATAATGGTGGACTTATCTTTTGATATTTTAGACTCATTTTTTTAAATTGCAGTTCAATACCACATACAGGCATCCTTTTGGCGACTGGATTAGTATTTTATAGGATACAGTTGTTCATTACTTATTTTTTGGCAAGAGGTTGAATATTGGTTCATGGCACAAAATGATGCTTTTAGTATGGAGAACAAGCCCTGTTGAAAAATATTGCCATTTATCTCAGAATAACATGAACAGCTCACATTAAAAAATAATAATATTGCTCCTTGACAAACCATGCCTGTCATGGTTAAATAATTGTACAATGGGTGCAAGAAATATCAAGAAAAGAATAAATGATGACATAAATAAACATAAAAATAATGTTACACATTTTTAGCTTCTATATGGAAGCCAGCATGTGTCTGGACCTGAAATGTCTCAGTTTATAATGCATTCCACTGGTCTTATCTACTCTACTTTATTGAGTCAGAATGCTGTTTTATTATAAGCAGCCTATTATAGCTTATTTTCTATTGAATTATTTTTTTATCTAAAGTAATGTTTACATAGTATACAAATATGGAGCAGGGCTTCTGTTTTACTGGTATATTCATCTGTGATAAAAGAGTATCAGGAGAAAAGCAGAAAGATCATTTTGGTTATGAAATACTCTGAGTATAATACTATAAGTTCTGTAACTCCAGTGGCACAGAAGAATATGTAGTGAAAGATTTTCAGGGATAAAACCTGTGGTTGCTTTGTTAAAGTTAGCACAATTGAGAGCCCTAAGTTGTAGGTATAGCATCAGTAGCAATAAGTGACTGAAAAGTAAATTTTTTGCCTTCTCTTCGTATACATGGTGTTGTCTGAGTCTTTTGAAGGGAACCTCAAATGAAGATTTTTGTCATGTACATTTAGCATTGTTGTGCAATTACACATTATAACAAATAAACATACGTTTATTCTGTATGACGCGTGCCAATTGATATTTCTTTTTTTATGCTAATATAATATTAATTTATAGTAAGAAGGCATCTGTGTTTGGTTTTGCCTTCCCTGTGCAAGAATTAGAAATTTTGTCTTGAGTAATATATGATTTGCTGACTGACACCAAGCTCAGTCAACATTCATTTCACAAAATGAGCATTCACTTAATTAAAAGATAGCAAATCAACCCATTTGTCTTTAAGCCTACATTTTAGTTCAGTGTGATCCAGAATTTGCTTGTGTTTTGCTCTGTGCCTGCTGCATGTGACCATACTAGTGAGATATTCCCTCCATTCCTGTGAAGGTAACACAAAGGTTTTTGTTGTTATCTAAATGTCTTGTAACCCTTCCTGTACCTTCATACATTACTATGGATCATCCACCTGGGAGCCATGGCATTGTCACTCACAGCCCTAACTAATTTGATGCTGATTTTCACAGAAAGTAATATGACCATTTAAGGCATACTTCTGCTTTAAATATTTTAATTTACTTTATTTTCAGTCTAGTAATAACAAAATACACACGAAAAAATAAAAGGAACAAGGTAACAATGCATTTGTGTTTTGTTTACTTTTTGATGTTATTTAAATTTTGAGTTTTTCACAGAAAAGGATTGCAAAAAAAGTAACATAAAAAAGTTAAAAAAAAGTTTTGTTGTCTTTTCTTTCTTTCCATGAAAAAACCTTGAGATAACTCTAAATGACACAAAAACGTGTATAGAATACAGTGTTAATTTTGGCAGCAAATTTCGATTTAGTTTTAGTCTTAGGACTAAAATAGCATTTTAGCTTTAGTCCCATTTTAGTCTTCTGCAATTGTTTTAGACGTATTTAGTCGACTAAAATGTCCTATGTTTTAATCGGCTAATTTTAGTCATCTAAAATCTAATAGGTTTAATTAAATTGTAATGCATTGGTTAACATATCTCTACAATTTCCAAATTTATTATATACTGCTGAAGTGAAAAATCTCATATGTTATTATTTAAGATATTGAGGTATGAACATTCACTACAGACCAATGTTAATTTTGAAATCAAATTTCAATTTAGTTTTAGTCTTAGTCTTTTGACTAAAATGCCATTTTAGTTTTAGTCCCATTTTAGTCATCTCAATTGTTTTAGTTTTAGTCGTATTTTAGTTGGCTAAAATAGTATTCATTTAGTCAATTGAAATGTTTTAGTCGTTTTAGTCGACGAAATTAACACTGATAGAATATTATACCTCAACAACTAAAAATTACCCCATGAAAGCATGAAAATCAAGTATTCCCGAAGAGCTGAGACTGCACTATTAAAACTACTGAAGAGTAGAGATTCAGGTAACTCTTTAAACAGCGTTGTTGACAACTCTATACAGTATGCAGTTTCAGTATGCCTGATGTTACAAAGATGAACTGATTTTCAAATATCCTTATTTTTTAACAAATTTGGTCCCCAACCATTTATCCACTAAGATAACAGTTTTAAATAAGTGTATATATCTTATAAAAATATAGACACAATCTAAAAGCAAGTGCAGAGATTTAAACTGAGAGTTAGCCCCTAAAAGTAGGACAGGTATGTGTCACTTTTTTAATGATAAAAATAAGATTTTAAATTACACAACAAAAAAGCACATCTGACAGCAATATCTCTCCAAAAAGACTTCCTGCTGTCTGCAGAGGGACATGCCACAGAGATCGCTATTGCTACTCGAGCCTTTCGGGATAATAGAAACAGACAGGCCCTCAATAAGATATTTAAATATAGCCCAGCCAGAGGGCTCTGGGGAAATTCTTATAGTTAATTGTCCAGAGTTTGTTGCTGTGTCTGCAAAAAATAAGGATTTTGGAATGAACCAAATGCATATACATTAGTATAATACACAAACAAGGTTTTTTTTTTCAGTTTCACATTTAAAATGGAACGTCACTTTCTCAATCAACATTCAATATTTTTAATCCTTATGCTGCTAGCAATAGTAAATAGATAGGAAGGTATATTACACTGAGCTGCAGGAATGAAGCCATGCGAGTTCACCTGAACTTGTACGATTTCACTCTCGCATGTCAGTCCCAATTTCAGCCGCAATTTCACATACATCTGTGCTGGTTTCTGCACAGATGTTAATGGAAATCGCACCCTGAAATCGCAAAAAATAGTACAGAAACGACTTGTTGAAATCGGTGCGGTGCCGCAAATGCAGCGTCGCACCGATTAGGACGGTGCCATTGCTGGCAATTGGCATGTTAAAACACAACAATGTGAACCAGGGCTTATTGTAAAAGTTTAATTGAACAAACTGAAGTTAGAGGCTATGTATACAAAAGATACACTGCGCTAAGGTGAAAATATCAATCTGGAGATAATTAATGCATATGAGGTATACTGAAAATACTGCATAAGCAGCTTATTCAGCCACAGCAAGGCACAAAGGATATATATATATAAAACAAGTGATTTTAAAGTGCAATGTGTAAATAATATACTAGATGTATACCATTAGAATGAGAGTAGCGATTACTGAACTACTACCTGTATATATAACGGATGAAAAAATAATTTGTATAGTCTGAAATTTACAGTGTAAAATATATATATATATATATATATATATATATATATATATATATATATATATATATATATATATATATATATATCACAGTGATAAGTGCAAAATACAACAAAGTGCCAAGTGCCACACAATGAGTAAGTGAATATCAAATCCAAGATGTGATACGTGATGATTAAAGTCCAATATATGAAAGAAATGCACATAAAGTCCATAAAAACAATTCAGAAAAAATCCAACGTGCATGCATTAATGTTAGTGCTTAGTGCTCAGAATTCCATGCTCAAGTGCCATCCAGTGAACCCCCAGGGACAGCAGCTCACCTCAGAGTGTGCGAGACTGAGTCTAAACACGCTTATGAGCCATCACACGGCTCAGTGATGGACTCCAGATACACAGTTTTCAGCAGCAGCTCCACAGTTATGAATACAGGAAAAGAAAAACTGGATAGTGTGATATAGTTTATAAATATTTATTAGAATTAAAGCTCCCTACATTGGGGTACTCACATTTGCAAGGTGCGTGAGTGCACCAATCTGATAACAGTCTCCAAAGTTTGCCTCAAAGATTGCCTGTCAGGAGGGATAAGCTGTGCATTGCATTTCAGTGGAGTGGGATGGCTCATAAGCGTGTTTAGACTCAGTCTCACAGCTGAGTTGCACGCTCTGAGGTGAGCGGCTGTCCCCGGGGGGTCACTGGATGGCACTTGAGCATGGAATTCTGAGCACTAAGCACTAAGATTAATGCACGCACATTGGATTTTTTATGAACTGTTTTTATGGACTTTATGTGCATTTCTTTCATATATTGGACTTTAATAATCACGTACCACATCTTGGATTTGATATTCACACTCATTGTGTGGCACTTGGCACTTTGTTGTATTTTGCACTTATCACTGTGATATATTTATCTACATTTTTTTTTTTTTTTTTTACACGGTAAATTTCAGACTATATAAATGATTTTTTCATCCATTATATATACAGGTAGTAGTTCAGTAATCGCTACTCTCATTCTAATGGTATACATCTAGTATATTATTTACACATTGCACTTTAAAATCACTTCTTTTATATATTATATAGATATATATCTATATATATAGATATATATCTATATATATAGATATATCCTTTGTGCCTTGCTGTGGCTGGATAAGCCGCTTATGCGGTATTTTCAGTATACCTCATATGCATTAATAATCTCCAGATTAATATTTTCACCTTAACGCAGTGTATCTTTTGTATACATTGTATTGCACGGCATATGAAACGTGTTCTGTGCGGGCAGCTAGGTGATTTCCACATTTGAGGCAATATTGGCTCGCAAAACCCCCTTTTTTCTATGAAGTTAGAGGCTGATTGGCTACCATGCACCGCTGCATCAGATTTTACACTCTCCAGTTTTAGTAAATCTCCCCCACAGACTATAGCAAGCATGCACTAAATTTAGTAACATTGGTGATTTCATATAGAATGCATTCCCCAGGGTCCAAATATACAGCAGCCAAGTTACGGCATGCCTGAAATCTCTGGTTATTCTCTATCTAAGCACTTTTAGCTCATCCCAACACTGCCTACCACCTTGATATATATATATTTTTTTAATACATTCTTTATTTATACCAAAATGAGACAGGGTTAAACATTCAGTAGTACAGATCACATTTAAGTTCAGTGATATACGGTGAAGACAGTAGCAAATCTCTTAACATATAAACAATTGTTCACAGAAATATACAGAATAAATATATACAGCATCCAGAGAATTTCCATACATCAGAATAAAGAAAAAGACACAATGACATGTCTGACAAGTTCAGTGCCAATAGTAAAACATATGTACTACAGATCACACAAATGCACCTTCCTTCTACGCCTTTTCATGTCCAGTCACAAACCACTGAATCTGCCTTTAGTTAAAAACAGCCTGTATGTAGGCACCTTTAGATTTTCTAAAAATGCCTAATCAAACTTACATGTGGAAGGAATGCAAGTTTTTCCCCAATTATTGAAGTGTATGTACAGCCAAAACTTTTTTGCAGTTTTGGATGGTGTAGGGTAGGACTTTTGCAAAGTGCAGTTGCATTCTGTAAGAGCAGTTGCTCCAGAGCTTAGTAAATGAGCAGAAACTCTGCTGACTTCCATCATTCAATCATGTGCAAGCAAAAAAGCTTTTTTTTTTTTTTTTTTTCCTTGCACGTGTTTGGGTATTCTTTGGCAAGTGAAGCTTTACCTCATTTACTAAGTCCTGGAGCAACTGCCCTTGCAGAGTGCAACTGCACTTTTTTGCAAAGTGCACAGTCTATTTGTCTTTAGTAAATCAGCCCCATAGTCTTTATTTCCATGTCATTCATTGAAATGTCTCACAACAAAACTATAGGTACATATAATGAAAGCATAAAACAACCTTATAGAATGCTTCATTAGTGTCAGAAATCTGGCTGTTTTGACCCTAATGGCCTAAGTTTATTCGTTGAATTTTCCTTCTTCTCATGTCTCTGTGTGTTTGCTAAAGCTGGCCAATCTCTGTACAGTGTTCTTTTGAGTTACCACCACTGTATAATTTCAGGACAAACCTAAACAATCAATTCAATTTGCATCAAATCAGGCAGATCCTTGTACTACATAGTTGATGGTAGATCTAAAGGAGGTTGTACAATTAGATTGATAGCGTATGTAAGCCTTACTTTAAGACTCCTCCCTCTCCTCACCTGTGCCTTGTCTAGTGGTGGGACTTTGCTTGTTTCTATTCTGTAAACCTGATAGCTTTTCTTCTGTTCCCCTTTCTCTGTATATTTGTAGCCAAAGCTGTTCTAAGACCTGTCTATCTTGACCATTGTGCATTACCCATAGCTCCCAACTGTCCCTGATTTTGAGGGACTGTCCCTGATTTGGAACAAAGTCCCTCTGTCCCTCCTTCCTCATTTGTCCCTCATTTCAGTCTGATTTATATAGTTGTATATAAAATACACTTTTTAGCTTCCAAAAAGTGTTTCCTAGTGTAAAACCTTTAATCCAATTACTAAATTGCTGTATTTGGAAATTTTAAAAGCCAATATAAAGGAATAGCAGTGTTAAAAAAAGCACTTGTGGGTTTAACAAATTATTTTTTTCTCCTTTAAGGGGGAGTGGCAGTGGGTGTGTCCTATGCCTACATACTTATGCTATTAAGTGTCCCTCGTTCCCATCTCAAAAAGTTGGTAGGTATGGCATTACCAAGTATTCTGACTCTGGTGCTTTACGTAATCTTCTACCTCTGTATTGTAGTTATGTTGTCATTCGTTTTGAGTTGCACACCAATGCACTTTGCAAAATGTACCCCAAATAATGCGTAGTCACAAGAACAAATGTAAACAAGCTCACTCACTAATGATCTGCAAGTGGACTATAAGCAGGAAGTTGATAGGTATAAACATTCCAACCCTAACATTGATCCTTCATACTGAAGCTAAAGTTCTCATTTTATAACCATTTTATTTCCTCTTGCTAGTAGCTTGCATTAGAAAAACATCTGTTGTGTGATTTATCATTTATTAGTGTCCACATCTAAATACATTATTGATTTACCTAATAATGGTCTTCATAGAACCATGGACTCTAATTTTCTATTAAGATATTTTGCATATTTTGTTTTATTCCTAGTCATAAGGCACATTTTCAGTTCCCCACCACTAGTTAATAAAGTACTATAAATTCTATAACTCAGTCAAGACACAAATTATCTGGGATCTCCCTCTGTACTCTCTCTACACAGTCCATATAGAAGGTGGATGCACTTAGCATAGCTAGTTTTAAAGGGAAAGTATAGTGGGTTTTTTTTATTGTTTTTTTACATAGTCCTATAAAAAAGATCAAGTGAAAACCCAACTCAAGGCAGAAGAAAAAAATTACTCTTGCACTGTGGCCTGCCCCAGTTGGCTGCCAGGGGAGTGAGGGATAAGGCATTACAACTTACTCCTCTACTCCTAGACTTCACAGTCTTTTAATTCTTTCAGTGCAAGGATAAATTCAGAAATAATATTAGCACCACAGAGTGTATTTTGGAAAGTACATACATATTTTATAAATGGTGACATTTGTTAAACAACCTTAGGATTTGTACATGACATTGATATACAGTATCTCAAAAAAGTGAGTACACTCCTCACATTTTTGTAAATATTTTATTATATCTTTTCATGTGACAACACTGAAGAAATTACACTTTGCTACAATGTAAAGTAGTGAGTGTACAGCTTGTATAACAGTTTAAATTTGTTGTCCCCTCAAAATAAATCAACAAACAGCCATTAATGTCTAAACTGCTGGCAACACAAGTGAGTACACCCCTAAGTGAAAATGTCCAAATTGGGCCCAATTAGCCATTTTCCCTCCCCGGTGTCATGTGACTCTTTAGTGCTACAAGGTCTTAGCTGTGAATGGAGAGCAGGTGTGTTAAATTTGGTGTTATCGCTCTCACTTTCTCATACTGGTCACTGGAAGTTGAACATGGCACCTCATGGCAAAAAGCTCTCTGAGGCTCTGAAAAAAAGATTTGTTGCTCTACATAAAGATGGCCTAGGCTATAAGAAGATTGCCAAGACCCTGAAGCTGAGATGCTGCATGGTGGCCAAGGCCATACAGCGGTTTAACAGGACAGGTTCCACTCAAAACAGGCCTCGCCATGGTCGACCAAAGAAGATGAGTGCACATGCTCAGCGTCATATCCAGAGGTTGTCTTTTGGAAATAGATGTATGAGTGCTGTCGGCATTGCTGCAGCAGTTGAAGGGGTGGGGTCAGCCTGTCAGTGCTCAGACCATACGCCGCACACTGCATCAAATTGGTCTGCATGGCTGTCGTTCCAGAAGGAAGCCTCTTCTAAAGATGATGCACAAGAAAGCCTGCAAACAGTTTGCTGAAGACAAGCAGACTAAGGACATGGATTACTGGAACCATATCCTGTGGTCTGATGAGACCAAGATAAACTTATTTGGTTCAGATGGTGTCAAGCGTGTGTGGTGGCAACCAGGTGAGGAGTACAAAGACAAGTGTGTCTTGCCTACAGTCAAGCATGGTAGTGGGAGTGTCATGGTCTGGGGCTGCATGAGTGATGCTGGCACTGGGGAGCTACAGTTCATTGAGGGAACCATGAAGGCCAACATATACTGTGACATACTGAAGCACAGCATGATCCCCTTCCTTCAGAGACTGGGCTGCAGGGCAGTATTTCAACAAGATAACAACCACAAACACACCTCCAAGATAACCACTGCCTTGCTAAAGAAGCTGACAGTAAAGGTGATGGACTGGCCAAGCATGTCTCTAGACCCAAACCCTATTGAGCATCTGTGGGGCATCCTCAAACGGAAGGTGGAGGAGTGCAAGGTCTCTAACATCCACCAGCTCCGTGATGTCGTCATGGAGGAGTGGAAGAGGACTCCAGTGGCAACCTGTGAAGCTTTGGTGAACTCCATGCCCAAGAGGGTTAAGGCAGTGCTGGAAAATAATGGTGGCCACACAAAATATTGACACTTTGGGCCCAATTTGGACATTTTCACATAGGGGTGTACTCACTTTTGTTGCCAGCGGTTTAGACATTAATGACTGTGTGTTGAGTTATTTTGAGGGGACAGCAAATTTACAGTTATACAAGCTGTACACTCACTACTTTACATTATAGCAAAGTCTCATTTCTTTCGTGTTGTCACATGAAAAGATATAATAAAATATTTAAATATTTACAAAAATGTGAGCGGTGTACTCACTTTTGTGAGATACAGTATATATATATATATATATATATATATATATTCCTGGGGTTCAGTTTTAAGGTAAACAATCATATTACTATGTATTAATGTATGTTGTATTACCACCTTGTTTGTATAATTGTAATTTTCTTTAAGTATTATTTTATTTTTTTAGCCAGAGACCATTTTGACCTAAAATGCCTAGGCGGAGGGAGCTTTGAAGCATCAGATTATTTTCATGGCAGAGGTACTTCTTTACTCAAAATAGAAGTATGAATGGTTAATGCTGACTTTTGCCCTGCTGATGTGAAGTGTGAATTTAATTGGGATTCTTTAAGTAATGGATTTCTACACTAGGCAGGGTACAGGTACAAGAGTCATTTTTAAACAGCTGGAGGGTCGTAGTTTGAGACCCCTGATCTAAACCACTGAGTGAAATGTGAGCTACATTCTGAAAACCCCGTTAGCTACACTGTAAGTGAGTTTAAAGAATTAAGATGATGATTTTATGCAACCAGTATTTAGACACCATGCTGCTCTAGGTACACCAGAACAATGATGCTCTTTTGTACCATGATTATTTTAGTAAAAACTGCTACTAGAATGCACTGTTGTATGCAGATCATTAGGGGGTCATTAGGAAGATGTTATTAATCTCCATTAAAGCAATTCTGCCTCTATTTTTTAGCAGCTGAATGAAGCAGCTGCTATTTTCAGCACCTGGTAAAGCAATCTCTGGAAAGCAAGCAATTAATACTTACCTGTCCTGATGCTAACCTCTGCTATACTGAAGAAAGCAACTTGAAGTAAGGTCTTCAGCATCTGGCACGCTCTAGCATGTATGTTGGATACCTGGTCCACCACTGTGTGCTGTGGTTCTATCTTCCCCCTACATAAGTGCTGTGTCCTTTAGTAATATAGGGGTTAGTGGATGGAACCACACAACACAGCAGTGGACTTTGGCTTCTGACACTCCTGGAATGTCAATTGTTAAGTTTCCTACTTCAAAGGAGAGGCTTTGGCTGCATGGACAGTGGGACAGGTAGGTATTAATGGTTTGCTTTGCAGGGATTGCTTCTTTTAAGCTGGTACACAAAGTGACAGATTATTAAAGGGATTCCCTGCACAGTTTGCTCTAACTGTCATTGGTTGGTTTCCACAGTTAAGCAAGAGCTTGCCAGCATCCATAGACTGGTATTGTATGGTGTGGTGATATAGCAGTAACTGGAAGAGTTAGGCTATGTACACATGCTCGGAATTTCTGACAACAAGAAAATTTGAGAACCTGCTCTCAAACATTTGTTGGCGGAAATTCCGACAACAAATGTTCTATGGAGCATACACACGGTCAGACTTTTCGGCAACAAGCTCATATCCAACATTTGTTGTCGGAAAATCCTATCGGGTGTACAGCCCATAAGAGTTTTTCTCTTTGACCTTTAGAAGAGGACTGCAGTTCACAAGTCTACATGCAGATACTGTTTTGTGTCCCTCATTCTAGGAAAGTATGGCATTACTGGACCAGGACATTCGTGTGATTTTGGGTAAGCAGTTAAAGATTCTGGACCTCCATGTGGGGTGAAGGGCTTAAAGTGAGAATGCTCCTGGTGTCACTTCTGATTATGTGTAAACCTAAATGGTGAAGTTGAAAGAATGTTATAATTTTTGTGGAAAAATAATCTTTCAAGCAAACTCAGTTTACATTTATGATAAACCCACTTGTGTGGACTTCAATTACTTTTGTTACACCATAAAAGTGACCTGTCTGTCAGGTGATGGCTAAAGGAAGGACATGACAAAGGGTAATGAGAGACTGAGGGCTGCTGCCTGCAATCCTATGCACAGTGAGGTCTGGGAAGAGGCAGCAAGGACAGAGGAACTTGCGATCAACCATGACTGGTGGCCTGCTGATGAGAGTCGTTTCCTACGGTCCAGTGAGACCCTAAGAGAGAAAGAGAGATGGGTTGTCATTTGCCTGGAGAGCACTTGTGGAGCAGCGTTAACCTTGTAACCTACTGAGGCCCTGGCCATTGGCAGATGAAGCATTCTGGGTGGGGGGCACTGAGGGAAAAATGTGGTTCTTTAATGTATGTCACCTGTGTGGATACCTCTATATTAAATAATTAATGTATTATTTGACCCTTTTCTTTGTTGTTAGGGATAGCGAAAACTGAAGTGAGATTCTATTTTAGAAAGGAGGGGATATCTCACAATAAGAAGCAAACTGACTGAGGTCAGATTAGTATACTGGAGTTTGTAAAGTGATATTGTAGGAGCGGTAAAGAGAATGCTAATGCAATAAGGACATTAGACATTGCTGCAATGATAAAGAGTAACTGAATTTCTACATTATCGATAGTAATGTTTTAGACAGTGGGGGTAGTGTTAGTCAGCAAGTAACAGTAGTCACTCTCAAGATCTGTTATTAATTGTTGCTGTGACTATGACTAAGCAACAATGATGTTGTGAAACGTGTCAGCTGCCTGTCCTTCTGTTGTCACATGAACGTTGACTATATAACAATAAAGGCTTTTAGTGCGGCTGTCCAGAATCCATTTCTTCTACACTCTCAAGATCTGTTATTAATTGTTGCTGTACCATTTTATATGTTGTACATCTTTTCATAATATCATATATTTTTATGATAAAAGCTTGCTAGGAACTATTTCTGGCCATGAAACTGTGTATTTAAACCCAAGAATGAAAACTGACAGTATTGCAGCTTACCGTTCCTTGGATGTGGTGATGCATTAATATTTTTCCACACTTTTTCCTTTTATTTTAACCTGGTAAGTTAGATTGTTGGGACAAACCTTTTACCACTAATGGAGGTGCTTACAATGATCAGCTTTTATTTATTCATGTAAAACCTTTATCCCAAAAGAAGCAAAACTGTTGCTGTAACTACTAAACCATTTCAGCCCCTTCCTGACCAGAGCACTTTTTGCGTTTCAGCACTGCCTCGCTTTAGCTGACAATTGCGCAGTCGTGCGACGTTGCACCCAAGCAAAATTGACATCCTTCCTTTTTTACACAAATAGAGCTTTCTTTTGGTGGTATTTGATCACCTCTGCGGTTTTTATTTTTGCGCTATAAATAAAAAAATAGCGACAATTTTGAAAAAAAAGCAATATTTTTTACTTTTTGCTATAATAAATATCCCCTGAAAATATATACATTTTTTTTTTTCCCTCAGTTTAGGCCGATGTGTATTCTTCTACATATTTTTGATTAAAAAAAATCGTAATAAGCGTAAATTGATTGGTTTGTGCAAAGGTTATAGTGTCTGCAAAATAAGGGATAGTTTTATGGCATTTTTATTATAATTTTTTTTAAGAGTAATGGCGGCAATCTGCGATTTTTATCATGACTGCGACATTATGGCGGACACGTCGGACACTTTTGACACTATTTTGGGACCATTGTCATTTATACAGCGATCCGTGCTATGAAAATGCACTGATTACTGTGTAAATGACACAGGCAGGGAAGGGGTTAAACACTAGGGGGCCATCAAGCGGTTAAGTGTGTCCTAGGGAGTGATTCTAACTGTGGGGGGATGGGCTACTACTTACATGACAGCGATCACTGCTCCCGATGACAGGGAGCAGTGATCTCTGTCATGTCACTAGGCAGAACGGGGAAATGCCTTGTTTACATAGGCATCTCCCCGTTCTTCCGCTTCGTGACATGACGCGGGACCTGGCAGTGCGTGCGCGCACCCACAATGCCACATCTTAAAGGGGATGTACCTGTACACCCATTTGCCCAGCCGTGCCATTGTGCCGACGTATATCATTGTGTGCTGGTCGGCAAGGGGTTAAAAATTGTTATCTGAAGTTTGGCTTTAATTTGTTAGTGTATCTAAATATGCTATTATATGTAATACCACCCTTCCCCTAGACAAAGGGTCTCCAAACTTTTTAAACAAAGGTCCAGTTTATTGTCCTTCAGACTATAGGAGGGCCGGCCTATGGCCAATGGGAGTAGAAAATGCCTGGGGCTTGGTGGTCAGTGAAAGTAAAAAAGAAAAAATGCATAGGGGGTTATTTACAAAAGGCAAATCCACTTTGCACTGAAAGTGCACTTGGAAGTGCAGTCGCTCTAAATCTAAGGGGTAGATCTGAAATGAGTGGAAGCTCTGCTGATTTTATCAACCAGTCATGTGCAAGCTAAAATGCTGTTTTTTATTTTACTCAAGTGCACTTGCAGTGCAAAGTGGATTTGCCTTTAGTAAATAACCCCCATAGTGTCTGTGGTCAATAGGAAGAGGAATGGTGCCCAATCATTGGTGTCAGAGGAAGGAATAGTGCCCCATCTTTGGTGTCAGTGGGAGGCATAGTGTCCCATTGTTGGTGTCAATGAAAAGAATCAGTGGCGGCTGGTGCTCAAAATTTTTTTGGGGGGGCGCAAACAAATGAAAAATTCAGAAAAAAAAAAACCATCAATTGCAGCCTCACTGTACCATCAATCGCAGCCACTGTGCCATCAAACGCAGCCACTGTGCCCATCAATTGCCGCCACTGTACCTTCAAACGCAGCCACTGTGTCATCAAAACGCAGCCACTGTGCTATTAAACGCAGCCACTGTGCCCATCAATTGCCGCCACTGCGCCATTAAATGCAGCCACTGTGCCCAAGTGCAGCCACTGTGCCAAAACGCAGCCACTGTGCCCATCAAACGCAGCTACTGTGCCCATCAAATGCTGCCACTGTGCCATATGAAACGCTTCCACTGTGCCATCAAATGCTGCCACTGTGCCATCAAATGCTGCCATTGTGCCCCATCAAATGCAGCCTTACTGTGGCCCATCAAATGCAGCCTCACTGTGCCCCATCAAATGCAGCCTCACTGTGCTCCAGCAAACGCAGCCACTGTGCCATATCAAATGCTGCCAGTGTGCCCTCCGCCCACCGTCTGTACTTACCCTGTCTTGGTGGCGGTTAGACAGCTCCTCGATGTCTTATCCCATCCTCTCTTCCCATCCTCTGCTATGATTGGACGCCTGATAGGCATCCAATCACAGCGCCTGTCGTTTCAGCCAATCTGGTGACGGGTAAGAGATCCGAGCATCTGATTGGCGTGTTAGGAAAGCGAATATTCATTTGCTTTTCTAACACAGCTGAGTGAGGTCACCTTTTTTGATGCCTATTAGAGCCTATGGCTCTAATCAGATGCTTAAAAAAAATCCTGCCACTGTAATTCAGGTGCCCAGTACCCGAAAAGGGACCGGGCACCTGAATAGGGGGTGGCAGCGGCGGCCATGGGTAGATTCATGCAATGCATGAATCTATCTATTGGTGATAGAGGGGTGGCTGGAGAGAGGGGGCTGCGCCCATGCGCCCACTGAAAAGAATAATGCCCCATCGTTGATGCCCGTGGAAGGAGAAATGCCCCATCATTGATGTCAGTGGGAGGAATAGTACCTCAATGTTGGCGTCAGTGAGAGAAATAGTGCCCCATCATTGGTGTCAGTGGGAGGAATAGTGCCTCATCGTTGGTGTCAGTGGGACAAATAGTGCCCCATCACTGATGTCAGTAGAAAGAATAGTGGTCCAACATTTATATCAGTGAATGAATGAATGAATGAAAGATTTGTATAGCGCTACAAATGCGAACTGAATCGCCTCAAGGCGCCTTTCCGTCCTGTGTTGTCCAGCTCCTTAGAAGAGGTAGGTCTTGAGTTTTTTTCTGAAGGCCTGATGGTTTTCTTCCATGCGGATGTTAGTCGGTAGAGCGTTCCATAACCGCGGTCCTTGGACTGCGAATCTTCATTCTCCCTATGATTTGTAGCGGGACTTGGGAATGAGGAGGAGGTTTTGGTTAGTTAGTCGAAGATTGCGATTAGGTGTGTAGTGTTTTATGTTCTCGCATAGGTATTGAGGAGCGTTTCCTTGTATGCATTTGTGGGTGAGGCAGAGGGTCTTGAAAGTGATCCGATTCTTTACGGTTAGCCAATGTAGGCTCCTCAGGGTTGGGGAGATGGATTCCCAGGGTTTTTTTCCTGTTACCAGTCTTGCTGCCGTGTTTTGGATGAGTTGTAGGCGTGCAATCTTATATTTAGGTAGTCCTATGTAGAGGGAGTTTGCGTAGTCGAGTCGGGAATTAATGATTGTTCCCACTACTGCTGCATTGTCCTCTTCTGGAACGAAGGGGATGAGTCTACGTAGCAGGCGGAGAAGGTGGTGAGATCCGCTGACTACTGATCCTATTTGTGCATCCATAGACATTTTTGAGTCAAAGATGACTCCGAGACTTTTGGCTTTGGTGCTTTGGGAGATAGTCTGTCCAAAGATGGTGGGAGGTGTCCATGGGGTCTTAGTTTTAGTATTTTTGTCTGCGTGTAGGAGAAGAAGCTCTGTTTTGGCTCAGTTGAGTTTGAGGGAGCTAGTGGTCATCCAGTTGTCTATCAATGTGAGGCATTTTTCTAGTTGCTGATATTGGTCTTTTTGTCCGGTAATATGAAAGTAGAGTTGGGTGTCATCGGCGTATGAGTGGAAGCAGAGGTCCAATTTTCTGATAATTTTAAGGAGAGGGCAGATGTAGATGTTGAAGAGCACTGGTGACAAGGGTGAACCTTGAGGGACTCCATAATAAATTGCGCAGGTTTCAGAGGTGAAGGCTCCTAGCTTCACTGTCTGAGAACGATCTCTTAAGAAGGAGGCGAACCATTGTAGATATGAATCTGTGACTCCTGCTACTTCTGTGAGGCGGATGAGTAGGGTATTGTGGTCCACTGTATCGAACGATGCACTGAGGTCCAACAGTACCAGGAGACATGATTCTCCGTCATCTGCTGCTCTGAGGGCATCGTCCCATATTTTGAGAAGTGCCATTTCTGTGCAATGGCCTGGGCGGAAGACTGATTGCAGGGGGTCCAAGAGTTTGTGTGTGTCCAGGTGGTGTTGTAGCTGTTGTACTACTGCTTTTTCCATAATCTTGGAGATGGTGTTAAGGCTTGTTATTGGTCTGCGGCAGTTAGGGTCCTTAGGGTCAAGGTTGGGTACCTTTAGGAGAGGTTTGACGATGCCTTGCTTGAGGGTGATTGGAAACAATCCCTTCTTTGAACGACTGATTTATGAGATGTGTTATAGTAGGAGCCAAGATATCGGAACATTTTTTCAGGAGTTTTGTGGGAATTATGTCGTTTGGTGATGTGCTGTCTCGGAGGCTTCTGATGATGTTTTTGGTGGTGTCAGTGGTAATAGGGATCAGTGGAAAATTCTGTGATTTTGTGATGTTCGTATCGTTTTCCTCTTTTTGCTTTAGTGGAATGAGGTTGGTTGTTTTTTCCTGTTGAATTGTTTTCCGAATGTTGTCGATTTTGTCGATGAAAAAATCTGATAACTCATTGCAGAATTCTTGAGTTTCATTTGCTGGGGGTTCTAGGTAGGTAGGGTTCATAGTCTGAGCGACTATTTGAAAAGTTCCCAAGGGCGGTTTAAGGCTGTTGAGATGGTGTTTGAGAAATGTTCTGTTTTTGCTTGGAAAGAAGTATGCTCCATCATTGACATCAGAGAAGGAAAAGGGCCCCACCATTGGTGTCAGTGGGAGGAAATATGCCTCACTGTTGGTGTCAATGGAAAGAATGGGGCCTCATTTCTGGTTTCAATAAAAGGAATAATATCTTGTATCAAAGACAGGAATAGTGCCCCAAGGGCCCAATAAAGGCAGGCAAAGGGCCGCATCTGGTCCACCATCCACAGTTTGGAGACCACTGCCCTAGATTGACAATGCTGCTGTCCAAAGGTATCTCTGTTTCTCCTTTATCCAGAGTATAGGCACTCTTATACATGAGGTGAGATAGTGGCCAGTTCACCAGATGAAAACAGAGGGGGAAAAAAAACTAAAAAAGAAAACAAATGCAGTCACCACATCCATGGATTGGTATGCCGCAATATATTACATTTTTAGTTTTGGGTTTATTACTGCTTTAACTTGGTTGTCCAAGGGTGACAACTATACTGAGCACCATTGTCACATTAGAACAAGGAGTTTGGTAGGACTACATAACACTCCTCTCCATCACAGTTGGAGGTGTTTTGTAATGAGCTGAGATAGCTGGGAACAGGAGAAGTTTTTAGCTTGCAACATTTCTGATGGGATGAACCAAGGACGTGCAGTCAGGGGATGCCTCACCTGCCATGAACGTAAAAAAAAAAAATCGAGCTTCGAGGGTCATAGCTATGCGACCTGGAGTCACAGGTATATAGCACAAGTCCAACCCCACCACTGGTAAAAATTTGGGGCTCCTACGACCTATATTTCCAGTGATATAGGGCACCTTGTGCAGCCTGTCCGAGGCTAAATACAGAGCGGCCACTTTAAATACAAGCTTACACACTCTGCAGCAGACCAATGGTAAAAGCTGTTCAATAAAAATGCTGCAGTAGAGGCATGCCTCTAACTGCAGTGTCATAGAAGGGGCATGTGTCTAAAAGAGCCCAGCCCTCTTAACTACAAGGAAAATACATGTGTTTATGGGTATAAGATTTACCCACAATCCCATGTTTTTCTCACACAGATAAGAGGGAGAAACTGATTCTGTATATATTCAAACTAAATCATATATTTATACACTATATGTTATAACATAATCATTTATTATTTATCTATTTACTGTGAAATTACTGGTTGGAAGTTATAACTTCAAATTTCAGTAATATTTCAGTTAAGCCACCTACTAGAGCACAGATTTTGAAAATATAGTAAATTACCTAAAAACAATATATAATAATAATTATTATATTACTTACTAATGGTAATTAACCCCTTGCCACCCAGGCCAATTCTGACACTTCTCTACTACATGTAAAAATCATCATTTTTTTGCTAGAATATTACTCAGGACCCTCAAACATTTATATATATTTTAGCAGATACCCTAGGGAATAAAATGGTGGTCATTGCAACTTTTTATGTCACACGGTATTTGCGCAGCAATTTTTTTAAACGCATTTTTTTGGGGGGAAAATAACGGTTTCATGAATAAAAAAAACACACTAACGTTAGCCCGATTTTTTGTATAATGTGAAAGTTGATGTTACGCCGAGTAAATAGATACCTAACATGTCACAATTTAAAATTGCGCACACTTGTGGAATGGCACCAAACTTCAGTACTTATAAATCTCCATAGGTGATGCTTTAAAAGTTTTTACAGGTTACATGTTTAGAGTTACAGAGGAGGTCTAGTGCTAGAATTATTGCTCTCACTCTAACGATCACGGTGTATGTAACCTGTGTGTATCTGGCTCTGATACTAGCCAGTGCCTCACCAGCCATTGACCTAATGTATATGTAACAGAACAAAAGGAAGCAAACAAAAGAAATGTATTGTTATAGCTTAAACATATCTTTCAAATCATGAGACTTTAAAAATACCAAAGGACACAAGTACACCAATATAGACAAAGTAATCCCTTACAAATCTATAATGTTTTATTTCCATTCATATTACATTTCATAGGGATAGATGCCATTACTCTTTGTGTACGAATATCTCTTGAAAACACTAATCTCCCACGATCTCCCTTAACTACCTATCGATATTAAATACCCAATTATCTTTCAATTCTCCGGCTGATACTTGCTGAGAGACAAGACCACTTCTCATAACATATCCCAAATATTAAATCTGCTTCTTCAGGGAAAAAACAGAAGTAATAGATCTACAAATCCATATCAACATAATTATATGCAGCAAAACAGCATACGCTGGCACACAGATAATTTATAGCCATAATATAACTAAATCCCACTTGCAATGTTGATTTTGCATTTAGCCAGTAGAGCATCTCAATCAAACTCACCCCATAAGTGTGTGCATGTGGGGGGGGGGCTGCAGAAATGAGGGTGCAGAGAAAAGCTCTAGCTAAGTTAAGGACAGGCTGATTTATAGCCACTACAATGGTTCACAGAGAGGGGACCCTTGCACCCAGGGCTGGTGCAAGGATTTTTGACACCCTAGGCGAAACCTCATTTTGTTACCCCCCTTGGCTCCACCCCTGACTCCACCCCCTTTGCCCTGCCTACATATACCCCACCTTTTTAGGCAGCAGTGCACCCTAGGCGGCTGCCTAGTGGTAGCCCTGCTTGCACCACAAAAGGTACTATAAATGTGATACTGGTAACCAATGCTCTTGGATAGATGAGAGCAGGGCTAATGCATAATCTAGGAATGGGGGGGGGGTTATTTACTGAAGGCATATCCACGTTGCACTCCCCTCATTTCAGATCTTCCCCTCAGAGCTAAAGCAACTGCATTTCCAAGTGCACTTGCAGGACACTTGTAGTGCAAAGTGTATTTGCCTTTAATAAATCAACCCCAATGTGTTTTGTGTGTTGCCAATGTGGCATGTTTTATATAGATAAAAAAGAAATTACAATTTTGTTGTGAAAAGCAGTATTAAATGCAAACCTTAAAATGTAACATATTGCAGCTTATCAATTATTAAATGTGGTGGCTGCATTAGTTTTCTTTTTTGGGTGGCTTTTTCCCTCTGTTTTCACCTAGTGATCTGGCCAGAAACACTGCATTAGCGTGCCCCCACCCTGACTAATTGAGCACAGGAGGCACCTTCGGACAGCGGCATTGTCAATCGGGGGGGGGGGGATGTTAGAGGTATTAGCAGATTTAGATATACTAACAAATTCAAGCCAAACTCCACCTAAAACTGCAGCCACACAAGCAGTTACAGCAACCATTTTTTCTTTTGGGATAAAGGTTTTACATGAATAAATAAAAGCTGATCATTGTAAATACCCCTGTCAGTGTTAAATGATTTGTCTCAACATACTAAACGGATACATATTCAGGAGAGCTTGCTTACTGGTCAGATCACCAGGTGAAAACAGAAGAAAGAAAGCTTAAAAAGAAAATGAATGCAGCCATCAAATATAAGAATTGGTGAGCTGCAATATAATATACCGTATTTATCGGCGTATAACATGCACTTTTTTCCCCTTAAAATCAGGGGAAAATCGTTGGTGCGTGTTATACGTCGATCCCCATCGATCTCCACTGATTGTGAGCGGAGCGGAGTGATCGCCGCCGAGATTCACATAGCCGAGTGTACTCGGCTCTTCTCGGCTCCGCTCACAGTCACTCCCAGTCTCGCCATTGGACCTGTGTTATGTCCATCATAGGGCGGGACAGGGCGTGACTGTGAGTGGAGACGAGAAGAGCCGAGTACACTCCGCTATGTGTATCTCGGCTCCGCCCAGTCCCTGTGATCTCCGCGGCGCTCGTTCCTCTCCGCTCAATCCCTGCGATCTCGGCGGCGCCAATTTTAAATGCATTCAAGGCTGCAATGACAAGGCTGCACTGGACACTGGGGGCAAGGCTGCACTTGACACTGGGGGCAAGGCTGCACTGACAAGACTGCAATGGACACTGGGGCAAGGCTGCATTGACAAGGCTGCAATGGACACTGGGGCAAGGCTGCACTGACAAGGCTGCAATGACACTGACAAGTCTGCAGATGGACAGTGACGAGGCTGCATTGATGGGCATTTAAATGTAAGTTTTTTTTCCTTAAACTTCCCTCCTAAACTTGGGGTGGGTGTTATACGCCGGCGTGTGTTATACGCCGATAAATACGGTATGTTTGCTTTAGGATTTAATACTTCTTTAATGTATAATTGTATTTATGTATTTAATTGAGAATGGTAAAATACCAACCCCAGTGAGCTGGACTATAATGTTGCCATCTTTTTTATTATTTATATGGTTAGATTGAATTTTTGAAGAGCATAGAGGAGGGGATTGTGGTTAATTGATTCTAAGAAAAAGACTGGATAAATAAAAATAATGAAAGCTAAACATTCATCCTATTTTAATGAAATGTTTAGTTATAAACACTCTTTTATAGCATAGCAACTTAAAAACCTAGAAAAGTGACAGCAGAAAAAAGACAGAGCAGTCCATCGAGTCTGCCCGATTTTTTTTGTTGGGTTTTTTTTTTACATGTTTTTTCCTCTGTAGTGCTGGCCAACACTGTACCCCCAATTTTGTACTCTCTCAGGAGATTCTTTTTCCCTAGGTGCATTAGTTTATGTTTAAAAACATTGAACTGCAGTTTCCACTTGCTTTGACCAATCTTCCAGCAATGCCAAATCATGTTCCATGTCATAGACACCTCCAGGGATATCAACCCTATTACACACCTTTGTGTCATCAGCAAACATACATACCTTGCCCAACAAACCAATGGTTATATCACTTACATAGAAGAGGACCCAGTACAGAGCCTTGTGGTACACTACTAGTGACTGCTCTCTGTTCTGAGTGAACCCCATTTACAACCACACTGTAGTATCTATCCTTTAGCCATCTGTATATTCACTAAACCACACAAGGGTTAAGTCCTAGTGTGTACAACTTTTGTATTAGATCATTGTGACGGATCTCGGATACCCCGGCTGGGCACCTCTGCCAGACCTGTGTCTCCTGTTCTCCAAACGCACCCGCAGCAGGCAGACTCGCCATAACTAGCCCTCAACCACCCAATCACGAGGCAAATCACACAGGTGTTGAGGGTTAAACATGCAGAGCATAAACTGTTTATTAAGTACAAAACATATACCTTTAAACACAGTTAGGCACACGCCCCTTAGCCTTGTCATAGAGGGGGTAGGGGACAAGGAAGAACCAATGGAAACTCAACACTTGTACATTCAAGCAACTACAGTTAAAACACACCAAGGGATTATGATAAGCATGCAGCCCCTCGTCTCCACCCCTTTTGTCTACGTCCCATGACCTAACATAATTAAACACAATAACACGAGGGGGGATGGGGGAGAAGGTATGCAACTTACATTAGAGACCTCATTACATTGCCATTTTGTCCCCAAGCCTTTTGGTCTTTGCTGGGCCATAGTCTGTGGGTAGGAGGCCAGCCCACAGCCCCCTCCAAAACACACAGTGACAGTGGGTTATGTCACATTTCTCCCCTTTTAAAAACTGACTAACCAGGTCTCTAGATTCCATAACGCTTTATTTTTTAACTCTAGAAATGCACAGTTCTGTATGTTTTAAGCAGTGTTTAGCAGCTCACTGCTACAACATATCAGTTCTTTGTACCCATGTGTCTTCTTCTGACATCAGTATTTACAAAACATTGTAAAGAGGCTGTTAATGGGACCCTGACTTTGGGATCGATTTGGAGTGACGTTTGGAAGAAATCTCAGAATACAGAGAACGGATGCTGAATGTCTGTCTTTCCGATGGGAAATGTTCGATGGAGTGACATTTGGAAGAAATCTCAGAATACAGAGAACGGATGCTGAATGTCTGTCTTTCCGATGGGAAATGTTCGATGTAAGCTTGTTGTCGGAAAGTCCGACCGTGTGTATGCTCCATCGAACATTTGCTGTCAGAAATTTCCGGCCACAGATGCTTCAGAGCAGGTTCTCAAATTTCCCGACTTCACTTGTTGTCAGAAAGTCCGACCGTGTGTAAACAAGTCAGTCGCACAAAAGCTCACGCATGCTCGGAATCAAGCAGAAGGAGCCGCACTGGCTATTGAACTTCCTTTTTCTAGTGCCATTGTACGTGTTGTACATTACCGTGTTCTTGGTGATCGGAATTACCAACAACATTTGTGTGACCGTGTGTATGCAAGACAAGTTTGAGCCAACATCCGTTGGAAAAAAATCCACGGTTTTGTTGTCAGAATGTCCGATCGTGTGTACGCGGCATCAGAAATTCCCTGGGCACTGGAAGATTTGGAGTTTCTAGCCAATCAGGAATGGGAACTAGAGATTGCCTACAGACAGCTGCTAGATTATGCTCAGCAGCAGGTCTGGGCTCCCTTTGCCTGGGACTATCAAGAAATACCAGCTGACAACTCTGAAATCCTGGCTGAAGAGTCGGCAATGTGGCAGAGTAACAGTGTGCTTTGCCAACCTGCCCCCGCAGCTATGGACGTAGAGGTCTTATGGTGGATGCAGCAAGTGCTGATTGACCTTGATGATCCTGTTTCTGCATGGGATGATCTTGCATGGAGGAATGCATCTGTTCCTCAGCTGGATGAGGGTTTGGGAGATGGAGCAGTTGGCTCATCACTCCAGCCATAGACCACAGAATGTATGGATTTAATTGACCGTTCATCAGAGGATGTTATAGATTATGAGTCACCTGCCAAAGTGTTGGCACTGGGCCCAAGTGCAGAAAACCTGTGCCCTGGATTTTCAGCAATTCCAGAGACTTGTGAATTAATTGACTTTTCTGCTGAGGAAGAACAACCGAGTGAGCCTCCAGCAAAAGAGCTAGGATCAGACAGAACATCACAGAGCTCTGCCCAGCACCAACAGCAGCATCTGTAGAGTTACAAGGAACTTCCCCAGCTGAAGCACTGGCCACCGGACAGAGGATCCAAGACCTCTGCCCCATATCTGTGGCAGTTCCTGAGGCACAGGGTGAGAAGGTGGAGGTCTCTTCCCAGCAGCACATCAGGATACGGGGGAGTAGGTAGAGGAGGTGTTCGTCGCCCCTCCCCATCAGTCGGCTGGGGTGACAGAAGCAGCCTTTCTTCCCCTGCAAAGATCCGCGCACCTGGGAGACAGTACCAGAGACATGTTGTCCCAGCAGCAGCCAGATGAGGAAATGGAAGAGGAAGCAGCCGGCTCACCTCCCCAATGACAGCTACACAGTTTGGGAGTGGAGGAATCCAGCCTCCTGCCCCAACAGTGAGCCAAAGTGGATGTTGTGGAGTCCCCAGCAGAAGTACTGGCAACAGGGCAGAGTGCTACCAACATCTGCCCAGCACCAGCAACAACTGTGTAGTATCAGGGAGTCGGGGCAGTCTGCGCCTCTCTCCAGCGACAAACTGATGTAGTACAGATTCTACTCCCAGCTAAAATAACTGGCAACAGGGCAGAGCATCACTGGCCTCTGCCTAGCACATACTGTGTTTCTACAGCTTCAGGAAGCTGGGGTGATTGGCCCATCTTCCCAGCAGCAGACCAAACCCCGGAATGTTAAAAACCACCCAGCTGAAGAGCTGGCAGCCAGACAAAGAGTCAATGACCTCTGCCCCACACCAACGGATGACGATTATTCCTTGCAGCCAAGAATGGAGATCATGCGGACTGACTATGTGAGTTCACTCTGCCTGACTAATGCATGTCCAGACCAGGTGGAGGTCTGGGACCTTGTTAGTTGACTTTCGATGGGGGAGAAATGTGATAGGCTCACCCAGGAAAAAGGCTTTTGGAGGGGACTGAATGCTAGCCTCTTGCCTACCGACTATGCGCCCTGGCATTTGAGGGAGCTACAAGCATTTAGGAAGATATTCTGTTATGTAATGCAAAATGACACCATGATGGTCTCTGCCAGCTTGGGACTCAGTGGACAGATGTATGTGAAAGGAATGCTGATTAATGAGATCTGGAAAGCCCGGGTTTTTCACCCAATAGTTTGTCTCATTTTGTTGTGTACTCTTTGCTGGGTTATTTGGGGTGTGGCTGTATTCCAATGTTCTATTGTGTCTGTCTGCCTTGGATATTATGGAATGTGTATGTAGATTAGCTGTGAGATTGGTGGGGACGAATTCCGCCAACAGCTCACTGCTGATTGGGCAGTCTACCCCGCCCGGAATACAAAGGGGGGTGTTGTCCAGGGTATTACCGATGTACCTGTGTTTTCAATAAAGAGTCCATGTTCAGCAACCAAATGAGTATTGTCTTGTTTTGTTTTTTGTCAGCGGTTGGAATAAATGATATCTGTATTCAGACTAGGAGGAAGCGATATATGACGAAAGCACTCAAGCGGAGTGTAGGACTTTTTGTTACAATCATTATGTGGAACTGTATAAAAATTCCTTGCTGAAATCAAGATATGCTATGTCCACAGCACCACCCTGGTCCAAAAAGATTGGTAATATAGTAAAAAAAAATCAGTCAGTTTAGTCTGACATGATCTACCCTCAGCATCTTGCTTGTATGTACAGAAGGGATAGAATAAAAAATATTTTGCCCTCCCTGTCATAATGTCATTAAAATATTAAATGAAATGACAAACATGTCTATACTTACCTGTTCTGTGCAATGGAATTACATAGCGGCCACGAACCTCACCTATTCAGGTCCCCTATCGGCTCTCCTGGCCCCTCCCCTCTGTCCAGTGCCCCCATGGGTAGCCACTTCCCATGGGGGGCACTCGTGCATGCTTGTACCCAAGCCCCGCTGCTGCGTCTATTAACACAGACAGTGGGACTCGGCCCCTGTTTTTCAACAGAAAAGCTCTCTTGCAGTTACAGGGAGGAGACAGACCATTTAACACTAGCCTGGGTGATTAAAATGATTAGCTTTTATTTATTCATGTAAAACCTTTATCCCAAAAGGGAAAAAAACTGTTGCTGTAACTGATTATAAAGTATTAGCTGGAGTTCAGCTTCAGATTGTTAGTGTATCTAAATCTGCTAGTACATCTAACACTCCCCTTCCCCCAGGCTGACAATGCTGCTGTTGAAATGTGCCCTTGTGCTCATTCATCCAGAGTGGGGGGGACACAAATGAATTTTGTGTTAATATGATTTTAGCAATATATATTAATTTCTTTTTTTGTAATGCTCTTTCTTTATTTTGCCAGTTAATTGCAATGTCCCATCTCTCCAATTTTTTGTGGGTTTTTTGAGGGCTTGAACAAACAGTGAACTGAACGATGACACAAAACCCTGTAAAATGTACTTCTTATACCGTGTACACATGATCGGACTTTTCGACAGCAAAGGTCCGACGGAACAAATCCGTCAGACAATTCAATCGTGTGTGGGCTTCATCTGACCTTTTCTATTGAAAAATCTTAAGGACTTTAGAAATAGAACATGTTTCAAATCTTTCCGACGGACTCGAGTCCTATCGCAAAATCTGTTCATCTGTATGCTAGTCCGACGGACCAAAAACTACGCAAGGGCAGCTATCGGCTACTGGCTATGAACTTCCTTATTCTAGTCCGGTCGTACGTCATCACGTTCGAATCAGTCGGACTTTGGTGTGAGTGTGTGTAGGCAAGTCCGTTTCGTTGGAATTCCGTCGGAACTCCGTCAAAAAGTCCTTCGAAGTTCAGTCCGTCAAAAAGTCCTTCGAAGTTCAGTAAGTCGAAAAGTCCGCTCGTGTGTATGCGGCATCATAATGTTTTATTATGAATGGGCATAAAACATGAAAGTTTTTAAAGGCTTATTTTTGTTGGTGTACTTTGGTACCTTTAGGCTGGGTTCACACTATTGCGGCATGCGGCTCACAGGAGGGGATCCGGGGCGTCCCCATTCACCATTTCAGGTCTGATTTCAGCCTGCATTTTTTAGCTGAATTCGGACCTGAAATGGACCAAATATAAAAAGGGGGATACCATCCAAGTAGGTCATAAGGGTTGCCACCATCCCTGGTATACGGAGAAAGAGAAATAACCCCTCAGAAGATTGGTGGGACTTTAAAGGCAACGAAGTAGTAAAAAACGATTTTATTGATACAAATATACAAAAATACAAATAGAAAAAGTCTAATACAATTCACTAAATAAACAATAAAGTAATAAGGATATGAATATACTGATGTAGGATTCGAATGTATATTCGTGTAATCTTCCGCCTGGGCCGAAATGGACCAAAAGACGCAGAGGATCCCTGTGCATATTCACATCGGAGCCACAGCAGAGCTATGTGAACCAACTACATAGAGAGCCGGTTGCAATCTCCTACCATGCGAATTGGATGCAGGGAAAAAAAACACATCCAATTCACATAGGTGTGAACGCAGCCTGACAGTCCTGTACTTTGAAAGATATGTGTGCTCATTGGAGATGTAGTACCATAGACCATAAATCAGTCCAAAGTTTATTATTTAATTGAAGCATGAAACTGTTAAATGAAAGGCATGTGGAAATTTTCCCCAGGGTTCCACATAGCAGTGCATAGCAAAATAATTTGGGTCACACTCTCTGTATCCATTTCAGTTATGTCTTGGGCAATGGTAAAATGCTCCTGGCTGAAACTGGGTGTATCTTGTGTATGAATGTAATCAATCAAGCATAATCAGTCTCCATTTGGATATAATCAGCTCTTTTACGTCCACTTTGCAGGCTGAAGAAAATTCTATTTGAGCAGAGCGATCACTCTGTGGATTTCATTACACAAGCCATTTATCAGCATAACACTGAACTGACTAAGGAGATCTGGGAGGTAGAAGATAGAGGATCTGTCAGTACAACTAAACCTTGCCTTTATATCATAAAGCAACAAATTCTGTTAATCAGACCCATCCCACAAGGTTCAATTATTAAAAGTTTAAAAATGTGTCCTTTGAATGGCTGAATTATTGAACTCTTGTAACTAAGTTTGAACTGGCAACCTGGAAACTGTAACGTTTGCCTGATGAGCTATTGTATTTGTTAGCATTTATGAGCTGCCTTATGTGCTTCCCTGGGGTTATTTGAGAATAGCAGCCATTCACTAGGCCTGCGCACATGATCAGGGGAGTGATGTCACCATTTCCCTTAGCATTTGACATCAGCTAACACCTTGGATTTCAGTGACTGATGCAGCAGATGCAAGAGTTTTGAGTACAACTGGGGCAGGGAGGGGGGCTTTGCAATAACATTGTCACCTGACCTGTATGGGCAAGCTGATAGTGTCTCTTTTACCTAACTGTGAAATAGAAATGGGCCGAATGACCCGCTGTTTGGTAACCAGAATTTTCGAACATCGCAAAAGTTTGGAACGGAATAAGGGACCCCATTGAAGTCTATGGGACCTGAACTTGAAAAATCAAGGGTGCCCATTTTGAAGGCTTATACTGTATGCAAGTAATTGGGCAGGGAGGGGTTGAGATCTCCCTCTGACGTTTTTCGGGCAGTCATGTGACCTCCCTCTGTAATACATACATTGGAGCAAGACAGCGACGGGCAAACACATGACCGCTGATCGGGGAGAAGGAATAATGTATTTAGAAGATGAATTTTACAAAACAACATACATTTGAGCAGTAATGTTTGCACTGCTCTGAATGGCGCTAGAGGGGGAGTGGCAGTTCACACACAAAGCTGACAGGTAGGGAGGGGAGGGGGGAGGATGACACATGAGAGTAGAGAGGAGAGCTGCAGATGACGGAGGCACATAAACCGACCAAGGTGTCGAGGCCCCAATTTTGTGCACTCAGTTTAGAGATCTAACAAGATTAGAGATTTTTTTGATAAATTCTGGTGTCTCGCAGACTTTGGATAGCAATAACAGGTGTGGAAAAATTGGGCTTTAGGTGTTGCTGGTGTCTTCACGCCATAATGCTATAGAGGTACTCTTGATGAAAGCAAGAATTGGCCTTGTTGTCAAAAATTGAAATGATATGCGCCTGTCAAACGGGTGTGGAAAAATTGATCCTTGGGTGTTAATTGTGCCCATGAAACCTACACCAAAAAAATTTCTTCCAGATGAAAACAACACCCACAAAGCTAGGCAGCCTAGACAGTCTTTTAGAGATTCCAGATCCAGAAAGCACTTAATCAGCAACATTGGCACCAGTGACTTGATAGGTGCTGCTTATTCAAGACTGATTAATTTTGATAAATGTCAGCTAGTCCACAGAGTCTGTGGACAGATGCGCTTTCTTATCTGTCACAAAACCTCCGTCAGCACTGAATGCCCATTTGGAAAGCACGCTGGATGCTGGGCAGCCCAGCAGCTCAACTGCATACTGGTCAAGTTCTGGCCAGTGGTCTATTCTCATGACCCTGCAACCCCAATGGATCATACACTGAAAAGCTCTCCATGTCTGTTTTCACCCTTAGATAATCTCTCACTATATGATGCAGATGCTGCCGATGGGATGGGGAAGCTGACAGCCCTGGGCGCCGAGGACTAAAAAAAATTTGAAAGGCATCACTGAGGTGGCCCCCTTCTCCAGTGCTCCTCTGTTGACCAACAGAAGCTTTGAGACTAAGTTTTCCACCAGACTGTAACCTACCAGAGTTGGGAAAGACATTACATAAACTCCTCTTTAAGGTGTCCTCAAGAGATTCCCCTTGTAACGGTGATCCTTCTCCTTGATGCCACGTATTCTCGGGTCCTTTCACAGGCTTTGAAGAATGAGGGAGCCCATGCACCGCAAGTTTGTGGAGGCATGAGAAGTAGACTCCTTGGGGTCACTGAGGATTACAGTATCTGGAACTGCCTCCTCCTAGCAACATACTACTCCCAAGGGTTCTGGGGATGGAAAACCATCTGTTAAGGTTTCGCGTATGTCTTGTTCTGATTCAATGCCTCCAAAACTGCCAAAATCCTCCTCCTCCCTCTCCTCTTGTGTGTTCTGCAGTGTGGCGGTGTCTGCATAAAGCGAGCATTGGGATGAAAGGAAGTCCTCCTCTTCCTCCTGCTGCTCTGCTTTGAGTGCCCTGTCCATAATGCCATGCAGGCTCTGCTCCAGCAGAAACACACAGGGATTGTATCACCGATGCATGTATTGTCAAAGCTCACCATCCTTGTGGCCTCCTCAAATGGTGACAGTACAGTGCATGCATCCTTTATCAACAGCCATTAGCGTGGTGGAAAAAAGCTGAGCCGGCCTGAGCCTGTCGTTGTGCCATACTCACACAGGTACTTGTTGATGACCCCCTGCTGCATGAGCAGCCACTGCAGCACTGCCAGAGTTCCACCTGATGGGCATGTCACAAATCAGGCAGTTTACGGGAGGTGGAATTCAGCCAACCGAGCACTGGCTGTGTATGACCGCCTGAAATGGCTACAGACTCTTCTGGCCTGCTTTAGCTGATCTTCCAACCCTGGAATTGAGGACACGTGCCAGGCATGGCATGTGTCAACTTTCCCTGTCTAAGAGCGGACAGGGGATTTGTGTTGTTATCGTAAACCTCCATTCCTGGCCCCAGCTGGCATGGAGTGAACCCCCTTTGGGCTTGCCCATGCAAAGCTGCAAGAATCTCTACTCTGACGTGGCTCCTGTCCTAGACAGACCAGCTGAAGCACTGCATAGCACCTTTTAGCCTGACTCATTGAAAAGCCCCTTGAAAGCATAGTGGGTACTTGTGGGTCAGAAGATAATTCAGCGGGGGAGGGCATGGAGGAGGAGGAGGAGGAGGGGGTAGAGTTGACAAATTTCGCATCATCACCACTAGCTGTATGTAGACATGGCGGCACAACAAGCTACAGCACTGATCCCTGTCCTCCATCCTTCCGAGTTGCAAGCAGAATTACCCAATGTGCTGTGAACGAAATATATCGTCCCTGACCATGCTTGCTGGGCCATATGTCAGCAGTAATGTGGACCTTGTGGCTGACAGCCTTGCCCAACAATGCCACAACATTGCTTTCCACATGATGGTACAGAGATGGAATGGCCTTACGTGAAAAGAAATAGCAACTGGGAAACTGCCATTTTGGCACAGCACATTCTGCAAGATCACGGAAGGGGGCAGAATCCACCAGATGGAAAGACAGGCATTGTAGAGCCAGCAGCTTTGACAAGATTGAATTTTGGGAAACTGCCATTGTGGCACAGCACATTCTGAAAGATCACGAAAGGGGCAGAAACCACCAGATGAAAAGACAGGAGTTGTAGAGCCAGCAGCTTTGACAAGATTGAATTTAGATGCTGGGCATGTGGGTGGCAGATGCTGGGCATGTGGGTGGCAGTGACTGTATTTTTTGCAGCAGCAGCAGCAGATGGGGTAGAGAAATTTACCAGCTGTAGTCTACAGCCTGTGGTGTGCTACTAGCAGACATGCTGCAAGGACCTGGTCCCTGTCAGTGGAGGCTGCTGAGATGTCATGAAGTGTAGTGGGGGTAGACCGGAAAAGTAAAGAGTGAGAAGGAGCAGAATTGCTCCTTTTGTGTGGCTTTTAGGTGCTCTTGCCAGTAGGCAGAGTGGTGGGAGGTGAATGCCTTGTCAAGCATGTGGTACCCAAATGTCTGGTGTTTTTGCCATGCTTGATGTGCCTGAGGCAAAGTCTGGCCCAAACAGCTGAGCTGTGGGAAGTGGGCCAGGAGATAACAGCTCCACAATCTGGTGGAATAGGGTGGCTGCTCTCTACTCTTCCATGATAGCTGCCTGTTTGGGGTTGTGCCAGTGACCTCATCATCATTCCCTCCATCCTTCTGACGCTGACCCTGAGTTCAAATACCTCAGCTGATTCCTCCATGCCTTATGCTGGGGCTATGTCCAGAGTAGCTGTGAACAAGGGGGCAGGATAAGCCATTCTGGCAGCTGCAGTGGACTGCACACTAGTCTCTGCTTGGGTGACGAAGGATGAGGAGGATGAGGATGGTTTAGTAAGCTAGTCCACCACCTACTCCGCATGCTGTGGCTGAATAGCACGGGCAACATCAGTAGAGGAAATGATGTCCTGCCTGAGGACGGACCATTTCCACCTGTGGCTGTGGACAAATACGCTGCTGGCTCACTCACAGTGCCATGGGAATGTCTCCCTCTCCTTGTTGGCCTCCCAGACATGATGGGGGGGCGCTTATTAAAAAAATTTAATAAAGGTGTGGAAATGTGTACGTGGAGTGGTGTTTGGTGCACTTAACTACTCGCTACACTGACACACTATACTGCAGTAAAACTGCACTGACACACTGCAATATACTGTGGTAAACATGCCCCAACGTACTGAACTATACTGCATTAAACGCGCAGTAACGCACAGAAATATATTGCATTAAACATGCAGTAACAAACTGAAATATACTGCATTAAATGTGCAGTAATGCGCAGAAATATTCTGCATTAATTGTGCAGTAACGCGCAGAAATATACTGCATTGAACATGCAGTAATGCACTGAAATATACTGTGTTAAACGTGCACAAATGCACTGAAATATACGGCGTTAAATGTGCAGTAACGTACAGAAATATACTGCGTTAAACTGCGGTAACGCACTGAAATATACTGCTTTAAATGGCACGTAAGTCACTGAAATATACTGTATTAAACGTGCAGTAACACACAGAAATATACTGCGCTGAAAGTGCAGTAACGCACTGAAATATACTGCATTAAAGGGCACGTAATGCACTGAAATATACTGCGTTAAACATGCATGAATGCCCAGAAACATACTGCGTTAAACGTGCAGTAACACCCAGAAATATACTGCGTTAAAGGTGCAGTAATGCACAGAAATATACTGCATTAAATGTGCAGTAACGCACTGAAATATACTGCCTTAAACGTGCAGTAACGCACTGAAATGTTCTGCCTTAAATGTGCACTAATGCACTGAAATGTACTGCGTTAAACAGCACCTAACGCACTGAAATATACTGCGGTAAACGTGCAGTAACGCACAGAAATGTACTGCATTAAATGTGCAGTAATGCACAGAAATATACTGCATTGAACGTGCAGTAATGCACAGAAATATACTGCATTAAACGTGCAGGAACGCACTGAAATGTACTGCCTTAAATGTACAGTAATGCACTGAAATATACTGCCTTGAATGTGCACTAATGCCTTGAAATATACTACGTTAAACAGCACCTAACGCACAGAAATATACTGCGGTAAACGTGCAGTAACGCACAGAAATATACTGCATTGAACGTGCAGTAATGCACTGAAATATACTGCGTTAAATGTGCACAAATGCACTGAAATATACTGTGTTAAACACGCAGCAACGTACAGAAATATACTGCGTTAAACGTGCAGTAATGCACCAAAACATATTGCATTAAACGGTACAAAATGCACTGAAATATACTGTGTTAAACGTGCAGTAATGCACAAAAATGTACCTGGTTACACATGCAGTAACGCACTAAAATAAATTGCGTTAAACATGCACTAACGCAAACGCACTAAAATATAGTGTGATAAAC